>NC_089540.1:8431648-9101648 GCF_963924715.1 Thunnus thynnus
CACAAACAATAACTGCCTCTTTCGAACGCTGTGACGCTCTGTTTATTCCTGGATGCATTATACGTGCCTGTGCATGGCATGCAAGCTGTACGCTTAATGGCTTCCAATTCTTGTTTAAAATCGTTAGCCCTCCACTTTGCATCATTTCCATCATGCACTAAGCATGTCTTAACGGATCAAAAGCTTTTTTCCCCAGTGTGTGGCTGACGATCCCAGTCCTCTTCCCACTGAGCCATCAATACAAGGAAACCAGGCTGGGGAGAGTAATGGAATAGGTTATTGAATAATTGAATAAAGCTAATGTGGTGCTCTCACATGATTGGACATGAACATCGGCCTCGTACCTTCTACTTCATATTTAGCTGTGACTCTTGTGTGTTCCCACATCTGAAACTCTGCAGTGTATCAGCTGGCATTGAGAGTTTCATCCCAAAATATCATGTACGGAAGAAGAGGAGAGCAGACACCTGTAGTTCCATATGTAGATCCTTAAAGGGTCACAGATGAGTGACAAATTAAAGGAAAAAAACATCATAAAGTGTCTTAGTAAGGTTTTATTTCACCACCAGCCACCACAACAGCTTCAATGACACTCCAACATTCCTCCAAAACATATTTTCTCATTTGGGATTTTGATTATGGTGATGGCACTCATTCCCAAAAATCTGCCAACATGGGTACTTGTTCCTTTAGGTTCTGGGGTGCCAGGAACTGGATTTAAGTAACATCTGCAGATAATGTGGCAGCTCAAAGCACTGGGAAATGGAAAACAGGGACTATTTCTTCAGTAGAAAGTAGTAGCTCCAATGTAAACCATTCAAAGTGTGAGGTGTTTGGATTATTGGGAGAAAACCTGGACAAAGAAACAAAACAAAACACAACTTTCTGCATGGATAGATACTGCTACAACTAAAAAAGGAAAATACTCTATATGGCCAAATGTATGTGGACATCCCTGTCCACATGGGTGTAGTGTTTGGGTGTCCACATTAGAGCTGCGATGATTAGTCAATAGATTAGTTGATCAAAAAAAAAGACGGTAAAAATTCCCAGCTCCTTAAATGTGAATATTTTCTGTTTCTCTCACTCTTCAATGATAGAAAACTGAATATCTTTTTGTTTGGTCAGACACAACAAAACACATGAAAACATCACTATGGCTTCATGAACTTGTGATGGGCATTTTTCACAATTTGCTGACATTTTACAGACAATTAATCAATTGATTACTCCACATACTTTTGGCCAGCTATGGTTTTGTTCTGTAATCTGGGTGAACTGACCTTTTAAAAGCTGTTTCCCAAATGTCTTAGTACACTACGGTTGCTACAGTACAAAGACAGTTACTTATTATTCTATAGTAAAGCCTGATCCCACTTTATTCAGATACCAGACATCTCAGTAAGACGCCCTTCATGTTTTCTCTGATTAAACTACAGAATGTCAATTACAGAGGGTATACTGTATATTCTCACAACAGGTAATGGCACAGACCCCCTAATAGCCTCAACCATCACTCATTCCTAAGTGCATCCCGAGCCTGGATTATTGATCTGCTGGTGCTATTGAGAAATGGGCTCTTATCTACAAATTGGTGGCCTGCTGCCACGCTGCTCAGCTGGGAGAAGAGCCGAGGCGTGGAAAAGAGCTGACAAAGTCTCACTGAGCTAAAGCGGGCCAGAGAGCTGGAGGAAATGAGTGCAGGCAGCAGGGCGGAGGGAGGAACCAGTGCAGGGAGCGTCCTTTAGCGGGGAAGACCCAGTGTGAAGGACACTTTAGCACCTGCTGAACCTGCTTAAGCATTCTTCAGCGAGACAGTTAGGCAGCTTCGAGGCTGCTGTTCTGTGGCGGAACTCGAACTCTGACCTCCCGGAGGAATTCGCCAGACAGAAAAAGCTTCCAAAAAAGCGCGATTATAAATAATTTCAGCAATTTCTGCCCTGATTGGTCTACAAACAAGACTGCCAAGCGGAGAAAATTCACTCTTTAAGGCTCAAATGCCAAAGACTTCCCTGCAGCTTGACATTTCCTCCCCAACAGCCGCTGCACTGCACAACACACACACGTACAAACAGCAGCTGACCTCAGCAGGACAAGCATCTTGCACGGCCCCTGTGTGTGTGTGTGTGTGTGTGTGTGTGTGTTTGGAAAGCTGGAGTCTAGAGGGTGTAAAGTGTGAACAAGGAGAGCACCATGCAGACAAATGCAATCTGACAGCGTTGCAGGAGAAACTCTATATATAACTACAAAGACACAGGGAGAGCCAGCTTCTCTGGGGTGGGTTGGGTGGGGAGTTTGTATAAAATGTGTTTTTTTTTGCAGCATCAAACTACCGCTCCCTCCTCGCCAGATGAGGAGATGCTGAAACTGCTCAACACAGCAGGAACAAAACCCGCCCCACAGGGATTTATAGGCTGATATCATGTATTATTGAAGAATATGTCAGTCAGTGTTTGGGGTTAAATATTAGACTTAAAAAGAGTTTTGCGCTCAATGTCTCAGCTATTTTAACTCTAACAACCTCTACATGTTTGTGTTTTAAACTAAAATTCTCACCTTTTATCCCACATTATTCACACTTTGTCACCTCTTGTATAAAAAATAAATTGATATTTTTGCATGTGAGGAGGCTTTCTGGGGTTTGTCAGTATGCAAGCATGGCCGTAGGGGGAATGCCAAGAAAAATTTGAATACTACAGTATAAATTTATGCATTTTGAGAGTAACAATAATCACTCAGGAAATAATATCAGCGCCAACATGTAGATGATGAAATTGGACTAGAATCCAACACAAAATAAGTCACAAATATAACTCTTCTTCAGTTCAGTTTCTTGATGCATTTAAGTCACTTTCACTGTCAAACAAATTGGGCAGAGGAGCACAAATTACATGACAAGTGTTCTAACAACTCATTACTCAAGTTCATCCAAACATTAAACCACAATCTAAAAGTTACACATGGTGTGACAGTGAAAAATTGGTGTATAAAATAGCTGTGCTTTCTGGAGCCAGGAACACTGCTTACCTAATGTACTGTAGCCTACAGCCCAGTTTGGTTTTCTTTTTTTTTTTTTACTCTTGGGTGTGGGGTAGCCAGGCAGGGACGGAAATAATTAATTTTAAATGTGGTGGTTGCTACACCCACCAAAAATGGTGTGTTCATTACAATGGAAGAATGGTGCTGGCAAATTCTTGACTTGGAAAATTAAAATTCAAACTTATTTCATTGCAAAAAAAAAATTACTAACATGTTCCACAGATTAAAAGAAGTTGCATAAAATTGCTGAACAGATACATAGACCTAATATGTCTCTAAATCAAAAATACACCAACACATAATATGCCCTTTAAAATAACAAATAAAATACTGTAAATGTAATTATTATTTGCACTACGATAAAAAGAAGAGGTATTTCTCATTATTGATCAATGACTTTTAGTGATAAATGAGATATCACTGAAACATTTTGGTAATACTCACGGGACACACAACTATCTATCTGTGCCTCATTTCCTGTCTGCAAAGATCCTGATACATGATGGCGCAGCATTAGAGAGCAAAAGCAAAACTCTTTAGCAACACAATGACCCAGAAGAGACTGATTTCTCTCTGTAGAAACATGGTGGTGCAACATGGTGGCCTTCATGGAAGAGGACCTGCTCCCTCTGTAGATATAAAGGGCTCATTTTAAGCTAATGAAACACAATGATTCTTATTTTCAGGTGATTATACACAAATTAAAACATACTTATGAATATTATATTCCATTTCTGCCAAGTCCGTTCTGCTAGATGCCACTAAATTCTACACACTGCACCTTTAACAATCGATCAAAATGACTATGTGTAATATGAGAGGAGTTACTTCTAATGGTAAATCCATCAATCTATGTAGCTCCATGGAGCCTTTTAGCCTTTCTCGGCTCATTGTTTTGGTTTTACAGCTTTGGTTGAGTCTGACTGCTTTCATGAACCTTGTTTCAAATAGCAGCAGGCAGCTATTTTCAACAAAAAAGCTCAGATAAACCAGCTGTGTGCTAACTGCCCCGGCACCAAACAGTAGACAAAGCTGGCAACTAACTAGCCAGATATTTCTGTCAGGAGTTGGTGCAGCCCAAAATAAAAATGGGATTTAAATTTGTCAGGTGGACAAAAACACAGGTCCATATGAATGCTAATGTTTCATTATGTTTGCTGGATATGTAAATAAGCCACTGTTTGCCGACACATTCAACTTTATATAATGACAATAACATAATAGAACCATTGCTGTGTTTTCAGCTTGTGGCCAAAAATCCAAAAAGTATATCAACAAAAATTTGATGCAGCTTAAAGTACATTATTCTGATAATATAAGTAATATTTTATGATAATATTTTAACACAGGAGCTTTCTTGTAATGGAATATGTTTAAGCTGCAGTACTTTTAGTACTACTGAATACCTCTTCCACATAACCACACATTACTAAATCCTCAAAACATCACTTTTTTGCACTTTTTTTTGTAACTGCTATATGACCATTATATCCATACTCATCCTCATGGATTTTCTGGCTTATGAGGTGTGGTTACAGTGTTTATATTCTGCTCAAAGTGTTTTCACTCTACATGCATATGAATATAAAACAGGAGAAAATAACAAACATTGCTAACTTGCTCTTGGTCCGGCACAAGGGTTGGCAGCCGTGCATTATGGGAATTATCAGCCCAGTTGGAATGTGTTGCTTGAAACTACCAGCTGTATGAATATGCAGCTTTTTGTTTTGCAGAAAATTCATGAGAGATAAGTCACACTGGATTTATGGGACAGACAACAGCAGGTGGCCGACTGCAAATTATACAGAGATGGTGATGCTAAAAAATGTTTATTTATTTCTAAAATGTCGCTGTAAAACTCTTTGAGGATGATACTCAGAGGGAGCTCAGGTGCTCAGCTGCAGGGCTTTCACACTGCAAACTGCTGAGCTCCAGTTTTTTTTTTTTTTTTTAAAGCCATCCTCTGTACCTCCATTTGTTAAAAGCCACAGGTCTGACTGCTGCATCCTCATTAACGGATGTGGTATCTTGTATAACTTCTGCTGATATACATTTGACCTTTAAAACACACAAAAACAAGTCACTGCCATTGTTGTTCCAACTGTTGAGAAAAAGGCAAACACACAAACCCTCCCACGCACAAAGAAGCAGTGTTTATAACTCACAAAAAAAGACAGACTCTACATTTTCCACTTAGCCTCAGGGTACAACAGCCTTATTAAGGCTACCTGCTGTGCTAAATAGCTACAGTGACTTCACTTACCCGTTTCACAAGCCCCACAGCACAGGCAAACACACACTGAAATTACAAAAGAACAGTCAGGCATCTCCAACATGAAGCCCTCCAACCCTGCAGCCGCCTCTTTGCTCTGCATCTGCTGTTAATTAGCAGTTGGAGCAGCTACATTGTGTGACAGCCAGCCATGTATCTGCTTGTAGGACAGGACAGAAAAATCACATAACCTATAGCGCCTACACTGTGTTAATTCCCAAAGGGGTGTTACTACTAGAGAACAAAGCATCTGCAGCTAATGTTTCTGTAGTGCCATAGAAGAAGAAGTGCCTACATGAAGAAGAAAGCAAGGCAACAAAACAACAAACCGCAAACATTCCTGTGATAAACAGACAAAGAGAGGGCCTGCACAACAGATGGAGAAGGTCTTTAGAGTCTTTTTTTTTTTTTTTTTTTAACGATGAATCCCCAAGCTTCATTTCCATCTTTAATGGTGCAGCCCAGCTCCTCCAGATAATCTCGTTTTCTTTACTTCGGATGCAAACACAGTATGAGCAGTACAGGAGTTAATGGACAAGTCCTCATTAATTGTATTATTCCCGCTGTTCTGCACAGTTTAATAAAAACAATCCAAAGTGAGCATTTTTGTGCTGATTTCAAAAACCCAAATTGTAATGTGAGGACAACTAATAAGTCCCAAATGGTCCAAATTCCCTTCTTTAGCGTGTGTTGAGGCTGGAAGCGGAGATTCAACCATTAATGGAGGTTCCAGCTTTTTCTGGATGGAGGACACAATACACTCAGTTTGACTTGCATGTGAAAAAGATTTTCAGAAAGTATCAGAATTTCATGTGGGCAAAAATGATGAATCCGGACTCAGTCCCAGTTTTGTGTTTTCATGAGTGAATGATGAGTGGATGCCAACTACTGCTGTTCACATTCAAAATATTGCCCTAGCCAATCAGTAGCCATCAATGCGTCCATCCAGCCAACGTCATTTCCAGTTGATATGGAAGCTGCGGTAGCAGTTGCGTGGATCGGTTAGCGATTTTGTCATGTTCATTGAAGAAAAATATCAATTTAGGAATCGTTATTTTCCACCTTCAAAGCTCCGACTGGCTCGAGCCAATGTTTTTACAACACCAGACTTACTTGAATCGGTTGAGATGTGGGCAGTGATTCAGAGGTCTGGAAAAAGGCTGCAATGAGTAATATGAGTGTGCAAGTTTGTTTTCAGTTTGATAGTTAAAAAAAATGATAATCATCTACATATGGGAAACCCCAGATCAAAGCTAAATCTTTTTTTTCTTAAGTGGTGGCTTCACTTTAAAGAGTTAATACCGAAAAACATTAGGAATGACTGTCCCAGTGTTTATTAGATTGTATTTGAATGATGCACAGATGTGTTTTTGGATGTTTGAGAGCTGCCAGAATGCTACAAGTCTGGTCTGAATGTGAGAAAGGGACAAAGCTTCTGAGAATGGTGAAAACACTTGTGAAGACCCAGCACTTAACACCGACTAACACCTCAACAATGAGCACTTTACTGGTGGCTCTCCTCAGCTGCTTGAACAACTCCCTCTTTCCTGATGGCAAACACTAAAAGCCTGAGGCCAGGAAGCTGCTTTGTACCTACACCAAAGTGCCCCCTGGGATACGTAGTTTTGGTCTCTCCACCCTATTCCCACTCAGCGGTGCGTGACACTAACCTCCTGCTATTAGACACAGCATCAGTGCAGCGTGGAATCGCAGCTCGAGTGCTTTGAACGCGTTTCCTCCTGCGCCGACAGAACTATAAACCTTTACATGCAGGCAACGAGATTATTAGATTGTGAGGAGGGCTACACCCAGATGTTGTTTTCACTGATAGCGACTGACATGGGGTTTATTTGGTTAGCCTGTGAGGTGCTGGAGTCTACAGAGAGTATTGTGTTCTAGCACAGATATACACCAATTATACAAATAAGATTTGAGCATGGCAGGGTGTCTTATCAAACAAATAATCTGATATGGTTGAGACAAAAATGCTGATTTCTGTGAAAAACACACAGTTTGGATGGGAGACAAGTGGGGGAAAGTGTGTTTACTGCTTCTCACTGCCCCTCCTCATGCATGCAAGTCAGCACGGCGAAGGTGATATGTGGATTCGTGCACTGCAGGAGACAGTATCTCATTGCTTCAAGCCACCTGCAGAGGCGCAGAACAGTAACCTATAGTATTCTTGCTTCTTTCTCATGCTTCCCCCACCAGGAGCCCTGCATAAGCATTCTGGTTTATATGTCTCCTTAATGGAGGCCTGATGTCTTCTTGGCTTCCAACCCAACACAATCCCATTAAGATCTGGTGAGTGGGCACATACTATATCTCGGTGTGGTGCTCATTGCTGCTGCTGGCTCAGCAAGAAGTTTGGGAGGAGGGTGGCTGATCTCCTGGAGACAGCTAATGGAGACCAGGAGCTGAATTTGTTGGTTGTTTCATTAAGGATGGACACCCAGTGGATAGTCTGCATGTGTTTAAACGACCAACTGAGCCTGTTCTTACTATCCTTAAATAAACCAACGTTGATGTTACATGCATGTGTCGGCAATGTGCACTGATCTGGTTCTCATGTCGGTTAAATGTAATAATAATGTCATAATACAGTAAAAGCTATATCAGGGGTGTAGAGAAGAGCTTTGAATGTAGGGGTGACCCAGAATTCCTGTTGACAGTGTAATAAAGTGCTTTTACATATAATTTACCAGCTAAATAAGTGGATTCAGTGTTAAGTTACTCTTTAAAGTCAGACAAAAAGTGGATTTAAACACATTTTCATTGAATATGTTTGTCATTTTTTGTGCTGTATTACAGGAAGGACTATTTTCTACTGTAGGTCTGTTGCGTTGTTTCAATTATTCCTCAATTTTTCCTGATTGACGCCTGTTGTGTGATGAGACTCGCTCATCTTTCTCTTTGAGAGAGCACAAAGCTGTGAATTTTAAAGAAGGCAACTGAGTAAAACTGAGTGACAGTGGTGGAATTTTTCAATAACAGAATAGATTATTGTTTGCTCAAATTCAATTAGTCTTTGCATGATTGTAATTTCTCTACAAAATATAATCTATGTGCATACAAAAAACATTTTCCTATTCTAAAAGAACAGTCCAGTTGCACGCTGATGTACATACTGATGCCCTTCCCGATTTCCCAGAGCCAACGGGTGATGTCTTCAAATAGTTTGTTTAGTCCAACCTTCAAAAAGATATTCAATTTATGATTACATAACCTCACATTTGAGTAGCTGGAACCAGTTTTTTGCTTGTACCTAATAATAATTATATATTAATAATTAATCATTTATCAAAATTGTAGTCAATTAATATCTCTGACAAACATCTATATCTATACACAAAACACTTGATGTTTACTGATTAATAGACAAATTATTAACAAATTAAAATGATAATGTGGGTTACTGTACGCATTTAAGGACACTCTATTTATTCACAGTTTCGCACATACAGTAACAAAACCTACTTCAAACCCAGAGCAGTGTGAAATAAAAGTATGAAATATTTATAGATGTACACTTGAGGACAGTGGCTGCTGGTGCAGTGTGGGCTGCTGCTTTGGGTGGCGGCTGGCTAGAGGCGACAGAGCTCAGTTTTATCCCTCATTATATTATTCATTTCAAAGGAGTTCCCTCGTGCACTCTTCCCTGCTGTGCCTCGTCAGCTGTGACGCTGTCCTGCTTCCACTCGGCCTGTGACGTAGGTGCCACGGGAGCACTCAGTTCACTTCAGGGATGGGGAGGAGTCTATGACAAAAAGCACTGCACTGAACAATACAGGTTCAACTCTAAATATATGACTGTAGGTTAATAAATAATTCTTTTGAATGAATGAACTTTTTTGATGCTGTTATACACGTGCATCCTGATCTTAACATGGGGCAACCCTGACAACCTGCACGTGATTAAAGGATCATTCCAGTTTATCAAAACAATCTTATCTTCATAGTTTTGGCCCTCATTCCTACAGGTAATTAATTGCTGATCTGATCTGATCTGGGCACACAGTTTTCCTGTGCAATTAAGTATAATTACCCACATTTCAAGCGCACTCACTTCCAGTTTTACCACCAAATAAAGTGTTTTATATAATCTGGATAAACTGAGAGGTTGTAAGCATGGCAAGCTTACAACCTCTCTGAACATATTACTGCTTGTTTCTTGCCTTGTTGGACTTCATTGTAGTGATGTCGCCACACTCTCAGATCACAGCAGCTACTTAGTGAGTATAATGCCATACCCAATAGAAACAAAGTCCAAAACTATATGAATAAGACCCAAGTTGTAATGAACTGAAATTGTCCTTTATATTTTTCCCAAATGTGGGGTGACTGACACCTTGAGGCCCTGTGAGTTTGGGGCCCTATGTAATAAGTACCTCTATTCCCCTATAGAGCAAGACAGAAGGAAAGAAAAGGTAGCTGAGATGATTTAAGTGTGAGATGATCCTGGGCTGGAGTGTTAAACGTCATGCATTTTTTGAGAGGTTCTCCACGTGGGATTCATGAACTTCCAGGGGCTCTTAAGGGGTATCAGGTGGTACTCCAGCAAAATGTAGTTTAATTTCATGGTGTTTTATTTCACTATAAATTAATTAGAGAATGCAGCAGTGATTGATTATGGCAAAACTAACTTTCACTGCCACCTATCACTAAAGTTGTAGAAGGCTCTTGGTCTGACAGGGGTCTATATACCCTCTAAAATGTGACAAATTGAAGGGCCAATGATAATCTGGGACAAATTATGCTGACTAATGAAATGTCTACATGAGTGTCCTTCATGTTCTCATACAAAACCTGTAAATGTAGCCATATACTGTAAAACTAGCCTTATATCTCAACTTAATGGGCTCATTAATAACAATGTCATAATTATTGCCTTGATTTTAACAGCCAAGAGTAGAACATCACAATCTAACTATTTTTTATCTTTAACATCATTAAGGGAAACTGTAATCTAGGATTATAACTGCAGCATACATTCCTGTCTCAACATAAGGTCTGACAAAGTGATTTCTAAACCAGATAGCTATTAGCTACCTTTGACAGTTATGTCACTTCATTATATTTTCCCTGCTAGTGTGTTGATGTGGTATCAGAGCTTCCCAGTAGAAGAAGATGGCTTTTTCAGACACCTTCTGCTAAAACCCAAAAGATTCCTAACTCGGTCAGTGTCATTAAATATCCAAAATAAAGGGAGGCCCTGAGCCAAAACCACCATTATGTCACAACCAAAAGGAAAGATCAGAGCTTTTCTTCCACTCTCCTTCTCATTCAGCCATGAGATGAGCTCAGTGGATTCGTTGAGTAATGCACTGATCGAAACCATCCAGAGTTAGTCATGTGTGTGAGACAGAGAATATCAAACCAAGGGAGAGTTCAGCGGGTTGATATATGACAGGTGAGCCGCAGCTGGCCTCTTATGAGGAACATGAGCTGGTAGTTGCGGCTTCTCACAGAGATGGAGGAGAGAGAGGAGGGAGCTGAGAGGATGAAAGTTAGAGATGATGAGTGTAAAAAATTTTGCATTTTTTGGGAGGCTCTCCGAGTTAAATTCAAGGAATTCCAGGGGCTCTTGGGAGGTACCAGGTGGTACTCCAGCAAAATGTAGTTTAATTTCACTGTGGTTAATTAATTAGAGAATTCAGCAATAATTATGAACCACTATTCAACTCAATACCAATTTGGGGACTGACAAGGGTGTAGCCCCTTTAGGATGTGACTATTTAAAGGGCCAAAACATATTTAACAAGCTGTCTGTTGCATCAGACTATATTAATAATTCAAAGGTGGTTTACACAATCAAGTGGACAATGTCTCACCTTTTGACCCTGATGATCTGATCTCTCATGGGCTTGATGTCCTGAAAACTTTGCTGGTTGACCAGACTGTAGACCAGGATGAAGCCTTGGCCGTTCCTGATGTAAAGGTCCCTCATGGAGGCGAACTGCTCGGTGCCGGCGGTGTCGAGGATCTCAAGCACCGACGGAGAGGAGTCCACCTCGATCTCCTTTCTGTAGAAATCTTCAATAGTCGGGTCGTACTTCTCTATAAATGTCCCGGTGACAAACTGGACCGTGAGCGCCGACTTCCCCACCCCGCCGCTGCCGAGCACCACCACCTTATACTCCCGCATAGCGCTCCTGTCTTCTTAAATCCGGCATGCAGAGAATAAAGTCTTCAGCTGCGGATAAAAGAAACGCATCCCCATGCACACCGCCTGGACTCAGACAACAGGCATGACACGGTGACAGCTTACGGTAAATGAGATGTAGGTACAAGCGGTTAAATTAGGATGATGCTGGAGCATTTAGCCCGGAGATGCACAGCCTCTACTGAAATATTCCCACGCTATCTTGAAGGGACACCATTCCCGAGGCATCCATAATGCAATAAGGCGTCGGTGTGGCAAAAATAAGATTATTAGAAGCAACTAGACTGCACATCTTTTTCAGAAGGCTAACACTACATTTCTCTGCACACTGGGGTACAGTAGAGTTAAAGGCAAAGAGGCTATTTATCCTGAAGAAGACAACAGTGCTGGGAATCCACGCCTCTGGAGTCGCTGCATCCACTGGATGTTACTATTTCCTGGATGATATGGGAGGTGATTAGTGCCACTAACAAAAAGAGGGAGGATAAGACCAGGATGTTTGTGACAAAGATGAGAGGAATGTGAAGAGAGGCATTTTTAAATATAACGAAAATAGAAATGTGGGATTAAACATTAAAGCATCTTCTTTTTTTGATGATATATCATTTGTAAGGATTTACACATTACACTGTTCATAGAAACAGAGTAATGTAGGCTAGAGCCCCTTTCACACATGCACTGCAACCCTGAAGTTACCGGATATTACCCGGAGGAGCTGTATGTGGAAACGTAAATGTCCAAATCAAGTGGACCAGACATTAAACAGACTTTAACTCCCTAGTACAAAGTCCATGTAATGTTTGACTGAGCCTGTGTGTGAATACAGCAGGTTGTTTTCCAGAGAATTTACAGCAAGCGCATGGGTGTGTTGATGACGTTTATATCACGTGACTGGCGCGAAACTGGAAGAATACAACCATCCAAGGGTGAAGAATAAGGGTAATTTATTTATACTTTTTGCGTCATCTCTTGCCTCCTGCTCACTCTACCCAGGCGCCACCCTGGTGCCATATAGACTATATTTAGAAAATCAAATAATATATTCAGCCCATTGAAACTTGTTATCTAAATTAATTATTTTAATGGAATTGAAAAAACTATACCACATGCTTCAGTTGGGAATCAAACCCTGGTCTCACAGGTGGCAATGATTGCTAACATTTGGCAAATCATTTAGTGGTCATGGAAATGTATTCAAATTGAGCCTATTGATGATGCATTCACCCCATAAATCATGACACACTACTCTCCCCAACATGAAAGTACATAAGCTGCTTTTAATAATCAAAAGTATGGGTGTCAGTATCAATATTGGTGATTCTGGCCTTGTATTACTTGGTACTGGATCGAAACCAAATTTTGCAGTATCACCCACCCCTAACACGGACAACCTGATGTGTGCTGGGCTACTTGTGTGAAAGGGCAACTCTGGACAATGTCTGGACATGATTCTCTGGATACTTTTTGGGGCTCATATGAGAAAATGGCTCATGAAGAACTATACCAGTATGGGAAACTGGACAAAGCACAGTTACAACAGCAATAAGTGTTTTCTGATCTAATACTCCTGTTAACATAATGAGATCATTTGTCAGTGCCTTCCAAACGGTTACAAATCACCTTTTTATTTGACACCACTTACGGTTATGGTCTGGGTTAGGCACAATTTAGGGAAAGATCATGGTTTGAGTTAAAATAACAACTTAGTTAGGGTTAGATCATTGTAGAGTCATGGTTAAAAGTAACCAACATTAACTGTTGCATGTTAAAGTCTGATGTTTTGTTGACCCATTCAACCACCTGACCTCCTCCCTTTGTGAACTATGTGGGTCTGTGTCATACAGTTTTCTTCTTTGCTCATTGTTCAACAGACAAGCTTCATATTTCCTATGGCCACTATAGGGCTTTATCATTTGAATTTGGGGCATTTGCTACCCATTAGATGATGGGAGTTGTTCCAGACGAGGCTCAGCTCAATTTTCTGACCTTGCACACCAGCAGTATCAGTAAGAGTCTTGTTACGTCTCGTCTCCCCTTGAATTTGCATCCTGTGCTCCTGACCTTGTCTGGGACACATCTGGGATATGCTGATTGGTATCATATGTGATAACACAGTTCTGATGGCAACACTGATATTAGTACAATTAGCAAAGAGCAGCCAACAGCGAGTCTAAGCTACAATATTTTACTCTTAGCTGGTCAACTGGGTGGTATATCAACTAAAAGGGTGATCTTCCAACTTTGCCTTCGCATTTCTACAATGACCTGTTTCTAATTTGTTAGCTTGTGTTATACTCTATTCAGGTCATAGCATTTCTGGTAATACTGAACACCTTTTCCATCCACTGCTGCCAACATCAGACACAGGCCTGTTTTCACATGTAGCCGTGAAAGCAGTGGTATTATTGACCTCTCATATACCCGGTATTTATATATATATTTTAGTCAAATTCAGAAAATGCTCCACTGCAGAAACAGGAAATGACATAGACATAAATTGCTTGTCCCCAGTACTTTGTCTTATCGTCATGTTTATCATCTGTGGAAAAAGAATTCTGGAAAGCTCAGACATACTTTATTGCAAGCAGCATTAAAATCATGTCATTAGTCTTCTTAGTGTATTTTCAGAGCCTATTATCTGGTGCAAATTTTGCTCTAATTACACTGTGATCTGCTGTTTATTTACTTTTATGGCAGTGGTTCCCAAAGTGGTCTTCAGGGACCACCAGGGGTCTTTGAGAGAGCCCTGAAGAAAAACCACCGACATTTAAGTCAGAGGAAGTTTGCACAATGAGAGAACACAGATGAATTGGTTGACTTGACCGTATTTTAGCCTTACTGGTCTCATATAAACAGTTATCCTGTAACAAATTAAACAAAACGTAGTTATCTCTGTATGTGTCACTAAGAATAAGTCTGGGACACTTAATGCATGTTTAAGTATAAACTGTGTCAAATAATACACAAACATGTCACAAATAAATGGCCGAGACAAACAAATTCCTTTGATTTTCTTTATTTCTTTCTTTCAATAGATTTTACACTATCTTGCTGGAACCAAAGAAACATTTGACTATAGAAACATAAAATAGCACAAAATATATGCAAAAAAAAAAAGAATACATTGAAAAATGATTACATTGAACCTATAAATCCGATGAGGGTTTTCTTGTCGAATTATGTTTATGTCTTTACTTTGTTGGTAGGGTACCCTGCAACAACGATGGCACAGGCAGTCACAATCATAACCTGCAGTCTCCAGTGTAGTGCCCTCTGCTGGCTAAAGCTGTGAATTACAAGCTCCAAACTGTTCCATTGTAAGGCAATGGGACAAAAAGATTTCACTACAGATGTGGGAGACTACAAGTAAAGATCCATGACTGTTCACTCTGTTGCAGTCACCCCTTTTGGCCTTGTGATGCGCACATTAACACCTTAAAAAATGACTTTAGATATAAAGATATATATTTGAAATAAAACTGAGAAGGGGTTTGAGAAGAGAGACCCGTTCAGCCTCCTTAATAAATTTCATAAGAGCTCTTAAAAACATAAAACCTTAAGCACGATGGACTCAAGATAAGGCAAAGTGTTTGGATAAGCTGAGTCTGCTCAGTTGACCAACTGCTCAGAAAGTGCTTACATTTTTCTTTTTACCATCAGTCAATCATTGCCAACACATTTCAAAAACATTACATCTCAAGAGGATCCCATACACAAGGGCATTGTGGGTCACCAAATGACATTTTGTGTACAGACATTTTTTTTTTCACTAGAAACATTCAGTTATCATTTAGTAAGAAAAGAAAATATTGTTTTCCCATGCAACATGTTTAATTAAAGTTATTTACCGATAGCATCTGCTTTTGATTGATAAACAGATTTACTGTACTAACAGGGTGCAGTAACCTCTAAACCCTTAAAGGAAATGAAAACAGATCACATCTTTAAACAATATGAAAAGTGCAATCCTTAACTCTAGTGATACATCGAATAAAATGTCTCAGTGTGGAACCTAAAGGTCCTTTCTCAGGGGAAGAGTTGTACATCTGAACTTATTAATTTATAGATGATCTCATTCTTATATATTTATATATATTTATATATATATATATAATCTATGTAACATTGATGACTTTAAATCTATTTAAGTGTTACAGTCACAGCACTATAGAGGCTGTTATTTGCTAATGAAAATATTAGGTCATTGTCATAATCTCAGTGAAGAATAAGAAATGTTCATATCTTCTTTACAATCTACCTTGTGTACAGTGTTCTAGCAAAAAGAAACAAAAATCAACTTAACAATGTCATTTACAAAAATACCGAACTTTAGTAATTGCAACATTTGGTTGCCACAGCAACAACTTAATATTGTTATGAAATACTATCATACTAGAGTGAAAAGTACATCTTTTTTGAAATTTTCTTCTCTTTTTTTGGTAAAATGTCATCTATACAATAAACATTTTTTTTCCAACAACACAAGCAACTCTATTACTATGCTCATTACTGCAACACCGTGATCTTTTTTTTCGATGAGAAGGCAAGAAAGATCCAGTAGCTTTCCGTTGGCGGGCTGACTTTTAAACCCCGCCCCTTGTTCCTGTGTGCGACTTCTCATTCGCTGACCTGACAGGTTAGACCTTGAAATGACCAACCGTGCAGAATGTAGCACAGCTCAATAAATTACATTCATTTCAAAATAGAATAGTTTACAACATTGTTTTTGACTAAAATTTGACCAAGAGTAACATAAGATAAATTACAACAAAATATAACTTTTACCACCTTCCACAAATATTACATACAAATCATAATGCATGAGAAGACAATCAAAGAGAATGAAACCAAAATGTGAAACCAGAGCTTCACTCTTGTTCCAAAAGTATGATTGTGGATTGTCAAATATTAATCAAGCACCATGAAATTACATCTGAATTTTTGAAAAATGGAAAATAGAGATTTAGTATCATGAGTTAAAACACGCTAATCGTAAAATGCAAAAATTAAAGAGGGTTGGTCTAAAATAATGAAACAACATTTTATGATCTTGGCTAAAAAAAAAAAAAAAAGAAAGAAATGATTGTTCTGAGAGGTGGCGATGGAGGTGGTGGAGGGTTGGGGGAGGGGAGGTTCAAACATACCTTGATAGTAGACACAACACAAATTTTAAATAACTTTGAATACATTTCTAGAACCATGAATATAAACTCTCAAAATAAGAGACACTTTACATACATTACACAGTTTACAATACATTTTTTTTTCTCACCCACGTTCCTCATGTAAACTACTCAAACCATGGTAAGAAACGATGGTACACCATGAAAGTCACCAAACATTCTACAAAGCTATTTTTGATTTGTCGTTTCTTTAAATTCTTTTTGTATCGATAAAGTCACTTGTGATGTTAATGAACGGTTACTAGAAAACTGATTCCAGTAACGATTCGCAAAAATGTGATGTCTTTCCCGAAAGTCCATGTTGCTTCTGACAGCCAGTGTGTTGTGTCTGTGACTTTTAGTGATACACTCTGGATGCATGTTGTTGATGAGCATTTTTTAGGCACTTCTACAGTTTTCTAAAATGGAACAGGATTATCGGTGATAGTAGGGTTGGACAGGACAACCGACGGTCACAGATAGCCCTCCAGTCGAAGTTCAAGTCATCTTTTGCTTGACGAGCAACGTCAAATGCACCGTTTTTTTTTTTTTTTTTTTGTTTAGTCTTAGCACTTAAATCCCCCGCCCCCCAAAAAAACTGTCCTACCAGGCCTGGTGTTGTCATCACCTGCTAGACCTCGCTTCAAGTCCCAGTCTGCCGGCAGACCATCAGTCTCCAGATACGAACACACATGCACACACACACACAAGGCTTGGTATGTCTGGAACTAACCCTCAAGCTTTGTTAAGCCCTTGGCACAGACCCGAGCCTTTAGGCTTTTCGGTAATGGCCACGACTATCTTCTGTCAACACTGGGCACTGTCTTCCCCTATCTGTCCCAAACCACATGCAAAAATCCGTGCACAAACTATCCCACCACTCCTCCTAAACAAAGAATTCAACCCAGCACCAAAACAAATAAAGGGAGACTGGGTTGCGTTCTGAGCAGCTTGGGAAATGGCAAAAGAAAGAAAAACTTTGTTTTTTGAGCAGGATGTCAAAACGTGGCTCTGCTTTCTGGCAGGTTGATTTCCACCGATCTCTTCCAGGCTGCAACTTTGGCAAGATGTTTTCCGGAGATGAAAAGTTGGCGGAGGGGGGAGGGGTGAGGAGGGGGAGGTTTGGAGGATAAGCTTCATCATGGCATCTTAATGGGCAGATGAGGGTCGCAGAGGAACCCTCGCAGGGACAGTCACATTAAGAAAACATGAGCCTGTCTGCCTCAAGGACATTCAACTTTGAAGAGACAAAAGCAAAAGACCGCGAGACAAAAACCCTCGAGCTCGCCGCCCCTTGAAAGCGCCAAGTGCGTCGGTGTGGTTGTGCACGGGTTTTCTGTGACTCTTCCTGTTTTCCGCTTCAACAGAAAGCACTATATTTCTCATATAGTGCAAATCAAGCTTCTTTTTCACTAACCAAGGGATGAACATTGTGCAGAGGTTCTTAGAATAAATATGAAAGAAAGGGGATCCACGGTACTTTGGGAGAACAATTGTTAAAATGACCTCTATAGTGTGTCTGCTATGTATGTAGTACTATACATAAGAGTATTTTTGAATTTTTCATGTTAATAGTTTTTTTTCTAGCAATACATACAGTATATATCTTTTTTTCTGTGTGTGTTACACCGGCACTGCAGTTCTTACGGTTAAATTGAAGTGTTACACTCTTAGCATGCAGGTTGCTGGACCTCTATTGGAGAGGTAAGGTAGTATTTACAGAGGGGCTGTTTTGGGTTTCCTAGTGCAGCTTCGTGACACTCCATTCCCTTCCTGACACTTACTTCAGGATGATCTAGAAGAGAGAGACACAGAAGGGGGGGGGGCACAGGAGAAGACAGAGCGGAGACAAGGAGAGAAAATTTTTAGTTTACCTGTGAAAGAGAAGCTTCATTTACTCACAAGATAGTGGTCACAAGTGTATGCTACATAATGTCATTTACAACAATTGTCAAAAAAAAAAAAATTTCATTTTTGCATTTCCATTGTTCAGTACATAATCGTGTGACAGTAAAATTTCAATTGATTTTGATTATTTAAGACATAAAGGATATACTTAAAGGGGACATATTATGCTTTTTGTGATTTTCCGTTTATATACAGTTGGATGTCTGTGTTAAACATGGTCAAAGTTCCAAAACTTGAGGTGAACATATGTAGAAATGGTCGCTGCAAGTCAAAAGTCAGGGCTTCAGCCTGCTCTGAATGCTTTGTTTGCAACAATTTTTTTTTTACCTTGCAGATGAACGGATATCAGCTTGAATATGTGCAGATGTATTTGAGAAATTGACATCAAGTAGAAGAACAAATAAAAGAAGTGAAATCCTACTACCATAGTTTGTTTCATCATTTTTTGTAGTAGCTAACCAATCAGGATAGAGGGGCTCATTGGGAGGGGCGCCTTAAAGAGAGAGGAGCTAAAATGTCCTGTTTCAGACAGAGGCTGAACTGAGGGACTGCATAAAGGGTCAATATGAGTTAAATAAATATAGACCTTTAAATGTACATAATATGTCCCCTTTAACATAAATACATATAACTGATGTTTTTGCTGTTTGGTGTCTCCTTAAAATCTGGGTCAAATAATATTTTTTTGCCTTCTGAAGGCTTCAGTATGCCTCAAACGAAGCGCTTGTGGGATCATGTTTTCACCCTGCCTTCACAACAGATGACATGTCAAATGACCTAGTTCGTTTCAAGCATACCAAGAAAGCCTAAGTTAGATCATGTTTACCATGACAACAGTGTCACACAATATTGGGAAAATCATAGATGCATATTTATCAATGAATAGTACTTTTCTGTGTTAGCTGTCGCACTGTTGTGACACCACCTGCCTGGTGTTTCATGCAGACAAGAGCAACAGCTTCTAATTATTTGCAAATAGCATTTGACCCAGGTCTGGTCACCACTCTGTGTGTATTCTCCCTTTAGGAGATAAAGATTAATCCACCACACGACAAAGAGAGAGAGAGAAAAGAAAAGACAGAAAGAGAGGGAGTGTCGATAGAGGGGGGGAAGACAGATAGAAGAGCTGCTGGCTGCCATCATGTGGTTGCCCCTGGCAGCAAGCCAACGCAGAACAAAGCCGCATGGTGCTTGTTAATAGACAATAGACAGCCAGCAAAGGACAGAAGCCACTGGTCACATCACACATCACAGAAGGTCGCCACAGTCGGAGAGCGTGTGATGTGCACGGGCTGAGAGGAAAGCCCTGCTCCACAGTGCAGTATGGAAAGAGAACAGTTTGGTTGCGGGTGCCAGATGGATGGGATATGCTAAGATAGGACAGTACATTCCACCCATCTGGTAGCACAGGTGGGTAAAAACAAATGCCAAGGAATTGTTTGCAGGTCCTATTTGTCTCAGATTTGGTGCGGTAATACCAGCAGCATGTTTCACTGACACGTACATGCAACAAATTTCTGCCCAGAACAAGTTAGGAAGATTTAAATGGCAGATGATGATGTGACTAGTTGGATAATTAAGTGTATGTGTTACAGAATCAGTGGTGGAGGTGTGAATGTTTTACAGATTCATATCAGATTATAATTCTTATTGCATGTGACCTAGTCTGTAATTTCTAATAAGTGATAAGTATAATGACACAGGGAGATGACAGATTGAACCCTTGTCCTCTAGCTGAAGAGCTATATTCCTGCTTATTGTATTTAACTCTAACAGTTTATCTCCCCATCAGTTCAGTGGTCACAGTGATTGGCCTGTGAAGTGTGTAATGTAATCTCATATTCCGACAGTAGAGGGAGCTGCAACTTTACAATCTCCATCAACAGCAGTGACGTTACCAGAGACCCCAGCACTGTGAGCACATGGTTAATATGAGCTGGGACATGGAATGATGTGATTGGTTACTGCTTGTCATGTCACAATGACAGTTCAGAGGGTCACGAGTTGACCAGACTCTGAACCTCTCAACATGTCTGCAACATCCTGTCCCTCTATATATAGGTATTACTAACTAGTTATGTTATTTACTTCTGAGGTAAACAACACTGCCTTTCACTGAGATGTTTACTTCTTCTGGCTACATGATTTATGATCATTTTATTCTCTTCTCTATTCATCCTGCAAAGTGTTTTGGTCCAGGATTTGGGTTTGAGAAGCCACATAACAATTAAGGAGATGCTAATGGCTGATTCTAACCAGCTAGCATTCGTATTAACTACAAACTGTACAAACAGTTTGGGTGTGAGAGGCTTTTCAAACAGTGCCTTTAATTAAAAAAAATGAAATGACGGTCTGAATAACCGTACGATGGGGTTGACTGTAGTCTACAAAGCTTCCACTGTATGCAGCACAGCTGGTGATTTTTAAGTGTTAACTGTGTCCTAGCTGGAAGGATCTTTATGCAGGGCGGGGAGGGGAGAGAGAAAGAGAGGGGCAGACGGAGACAGACAGCGAGGGGCTGACGTCAGTGTTTCTCCGGCTCCTTGTCCCACATGCATCTTTAAAGAGCAGCTCTGCTTCCTGCTGCTACTGCTGCTGCATGCCAATTACAGGAAGAGACGGTGACTCACAGGAAGTGCACACATTGCTGGCCTATGAGGGGTAATAAAGTGCAAGGTACCAGACCGGATCCTTGGTTAATGATGGAAGGGGGAATCTTGGAGAAATTATTAATTCTTTTCATTTAACGATTAACCTATGATTTATATTTGTCACACTGGGAGATTCCATTCTCATATTTTTTTTAAATTCCAGGTAGGATATAGGAGTCGTTTTAAAAGATATTTTTAAAGACGTCAATTATCTAAAATTGTTCCATTTAAAAGAAACTGATATACTTTTATAATAGAGGAAGAAAGATCTCTGACAAAAGTTGATGTTAATGTATTTTCATTGCACACAGAGGCCATTAGAACAAAGAAAAAAAGAAAGAGTAGTGAGAGACTCCCATATCCAGTCAACGTCTAAATGCACTAATTTAAATTCTGGCTGTTGTGGGCAATTTCACACCGGTTAAAGATTACATGATTGTTTGCCAGTTACATTTCTACCTGTGGAACACTTCTCGTCTGTTCATCCTCGTGGCACCTCTATATAGAACTACCAGTAAATGATTGCCAGCTGCGCGTGGCCAGAGTGCCAGCATTGTGCTGAAATTTCCAGGTTTAAAATGGGGCACACATGCGTCACTCTGGCATTCAAACCTGGCCCTGCTTCCCTGGCTCCTGCTGACACACGGCAACAGGAGAGCTTGCGATCAGAGGCCATTTTTAGACACCTTCTGTGATCATTTTTCCTGTGTCTGTCTCACCCTGACAAGCGCGGCCCCGTAACTGTTTCCTCACATGATTTATTCGCTCTTTTATCCTGCAGCCAGGAAGAGGTAAAAAGGTGAAACTGGGAGGAGTGGAAAACAGGAAAAGATCCAATATGGCAGCTGTGAGATTGTTATGAACCAGTTGTGAGGTTTGCTCCAGGAATTGCCTGCGTATATATGCTTGGATGTATGTGTGTGTGTGTTTGCATACATGTAGCACACAAGCAGTACAGATGATGCCCCTACTGCAGATGGAGAGGCTTATTCGACAACAACAAGAAAAGTGGAAAATAAAACTTAAAACAGAACATGCAAAACAAAACCAGGAAGTAGTGCAACACAACACAACTACTACTTTGCAAATGTGGGAGCTCTGAAGAAGTGCTTCTAGTTGCGCCTTAAGGGGCTGTGCGCAATGTTTTTCAAAGAAATACGATACACTGCACTGGCACCGGCTTGCTCAGGTAGCCCCTCTGCTTTGAATTCTCTTGAAAACACCCACTCACAGGCTTTTATGCCAGCGTGAGCTCGCCCAGTGCAGGCGTACGGATGGATGGATGGGGAGGGGCTGGGCGTGGGCTCAGCTGCAGGTTATTGCAGCTCACTATTAGAAAGCAGTACTTATTCAGAGCTCCGGGGACTGATGAAAGAAAGCTTTAAAAGGAGCAAACCTGATTGGCTGGTGCTGTTGCTGCGTAGGGGACACTTGTGGCAGGAGTTGTTGCTGCAGAGACAGTAGCAGGCGTAGCACTGTACATCATTGGGACTTTGTTTTGAGGGTGGGAAAGGGGAGGTAGAGGAAGGGGAGAGGGAGGAGGAGGAATGGGGGGGAGAGGGAAGGTAGGTGGTAGCAATGGACAGGTAGGTGGAGCATTATGATAACCATGGCAACAGTTGTGGTGTGTGCGTGTCGACGGTATCGTTTGTTGTTGTTGTTGTTGTTGTTGTTGTTGATGTTGTTGTTGTTGTTGTTGTTGTTGTTGATGGTGGTGGTGGCGGATGTTACAGAGAGCCAGCAAGCCATCGTTAGGGTTACACCGGCAGATGGCATGCAACCATTCACAATGCAAAGCAAGGAGGACAGAAAGAAAGAAAGAAAAAGAGAGCGTGGGAGAAAAAATAACAAAAAAAACAAGAGGAGAGAAGCTGATTACAATCACAAGTAAGGAAATTTATACGGAAAATCAGTTTGCTGTTTTTCCCAGAGAAGTTGGGTGGCGCAAGACACCAATTACAATGAATCAATGACATTTTTTTGGCAGCAGGGATGGGAATTTCAGTTTTTAATCTATGTGGGTTGACAAGTTGAACAGTAGTAATATGCCAAAAAA
The DNA here is from genome assembly GCF_963924715.1 of Thunnus thynnus. Taxonomy (NCBI): domain Eukaryota; kingdom Metazoa; phylum Chordata; class Actinopteri; order Scombriformes; family Scombridae; genus Thunnus; species Thunnus thynnus. The sequence continues at coordinate 8,454,900 of NC_089540.1, forward strand.
TTTCCAGGCGGCTCCTCATTGCACATGCCAAAAACATGCAGCTCTGATGGATTGTTGTAATTGTGTAGTTAAAAAATAATTTCAATCATTATTTTACCATTTACTAATGTAGGAGCCGCCGATTAGCCGACTGGTATTTTGTAATTCCCATCCACTTTTAGCTGAGACAAATATATCCAACTATGTGGTTAAAATAATTTCTCTGGGAAACTGATTTAAATTTCCTGATCAACACAGCACAGCAAACAGACAGTAGCTATCCTACAGCTTCAGAACAGATCAGATCTGCAGTATTTTATCCAAACTAACATTTTAATCATAAACAAAACAGTCATTAGCAAGAGAGTCAGTAAGGAAACAAGAACACAACTCTTTCAGGTGATACAAAATGGACATGAAAAGTGTGTTTAACATCATGAACATCATATATCAGCCTCACTGGTACTAAAGAAACGCACATTTTGATAAGCTGGAAAATCCTAGAACACATTTTTTAAAAAAGTTTCATCACAGACACAGGTGATGATGTGAAGCAATGACCTTTTGTCTCACCTGCAAGGGCTGCAGATATTGCCCACTCATCCCACTCCAACCAGCCCCCCACACTTTGTTATATATATATATATATATAAAAAAAAAAGTGTATGTGAGAGAGCAAAGGGAGGGTCAGGACCTACCAAGACTGCTAGCAGGAGTCATGCACAAGACTGACCCTGTTGTGTTCATGCAGAGAAAGACAGAGAGAGAGATAGAGAGGGAGGGAGGGAGACAGAGAGGGAGAGAGAGGAGGAAATAAATGGGTTAATCGAGAGGGAGGAGAACAACAAGGTTAGACAAAAAAGCTCCACTTAGCTCATATGCTACTGTTAAAGCGTTGCCAGTTATGAATGCAGTATACAGTAGCAAGCAGAGGAATTCCCTTAATCAGTTATGATATTAGTGAGAAAATAATGTTTATATACAACTGCTGCTAAACCAAACTTAAGCAATGTATATTGTAGGATATGAAACTGTGGCCAGGTCCAGCATGTTGTATTGGTTACGATTTCCTATTTTGTAAGGAAATAATTAATAATAAATCACTCTATTATATCTTTTTTTCTTTTTGTGGATTTTTTCCTCATCTCAATTATAATTTTGGTCCAATCAGGGTCTTCTGTGGCCACTAGAACCCTGCAATTCAATAGCTGCAACTGGTAAATGTATATATATATGCTTTAAAAGTTCTCAAATAAGTAATTTCTATAGAGAAATAGAGAGAAGACTAAATAATAGAGAGAGAAGGAAACTAAACAGGTGAGTCAAACAGCAGCATCATGCAGTGTCAGTACAATGATGTGCACAGGCTTTCATCCAAAACTGGATCAAGTTGTACTTGCAAATAAAAAATGGAGACATGAAATATTACATGAAACTTCAAATAGTCTCCAGCAACTGTGCAACTTTTTTTGGCACCCACTGTTTTGATCTTCATTGTAGAGAAACCCCACCCATCTGGAATTTAGCAGATAGGGGGGAAAAAAAAAATTTGCAAACACGACTTTGACCCAAGGCTACTTCCCACACACGCAGACACAGGAGGAGGGAGGGATGAGGGGCTTTCAGGCATCTCACACCACAGGGAAACAATAAGAGCAGGTAGAAAGAAGAGCGAGGGATAGGAGTCTCATCCTCATGACTCATTGTGGCTACAGGCTAACGTGTTAGCTGCAGTTAACTCATTTAGCGGGGGACCCGAGGGGGCTTAAGCTACTGTTAGTTTCTATGTGAGGGAGTAGACAGAGAGCATTTTGTTTTGGGGGAGGGAACTGAAGAGGAATGAGGGAGCAGACCTGAATTAATTTGGGTAAATTGGAACAAAATTGCTTTTTTAAAATGGAATTTCCCCCCCCCCCAATATTGATGTCTGTCAGGATAGATTAAATAAACACTGAAAACTGAATAAGCCTGAATTTCTTTTAAAGGCTTAGTTTTTCTTTATGTTATTTTTACCTTCATTAGGAGCCTAAACATATTTACAGAGCCTCTGTGGTGGAATAAACCAGGCTTGTTTTGCTCTTTTGTATGCTTGGGCGTAACAGAGTGACAGGTGTATCATATTCAGGTGGTAATATTTCATATCTTTTACTGCTCTGATCAAAGCCTGCACTGCCCTTCCACCTGCCAGCAATTACGTGTTTATATTGGCAGGCACTAGATCAAAGTTAAGGGACGGCACAGGGAATATTTGAAACGTTAGCACGCACCATCACAGTGGAGCTCCTTATGTGCGTCTCTCAAATTAATCCCTTTCAAAGGGAAGCATAGGGCAAAGCAGATAACTGTAACTGATTATAAGAAGATCTCTCCCTTTAGCATGAGAAACTCCAAAAGATACATTTGTGATGGATCGTAGGTTAGCTGAGTACATTCAGAGAGAGTGTTTCTGTGTGTGCTTGCATGCTCCGCATACCTATAAGTGTTTCTATCTGCATCTGTGTGCCTCGTGTATTGATTGGGAGCTCTTACCTGCAGGAAAGAAAGCGGGCTGCTGGAGCTGTGCGTTGGCCAGCGCCTGCTGGTAGTTCAAAACACTGGGGTTGAACAGGGAGCTCGCTCCGTTGCTCTTCTCAAGTGCTGGTCTCTTTGGTAGGGGCTGGAGGACACCGTGGGGGAACGCCTGGCCACCGAAAATGCACGTTCACACACACACACACAAAAAAAACACACACAACAGAAACACAGCAGATTTGAACTGTATACTTGCACAAGTCAATACTGATATTTGTAAATCTGTTATTTGGCTATGCACAGCACAACAAGGCAAAAATGGAAACTTGCTGTAACTATCACAAGGACAATGAGAAACTACACCATAGCAAGGCAATCATCAACAAAACATTAAGAAAACAGTGTGATAACTGGAATTATTTTAACATTACGCTGAAGTTGATCATTTAATAAATGTACAGTACAAACTAGAATTGCCACTGGTGATCATAAATGAAATATTTATACTTTAAAAAAGTGTCTTACAGGGTTTCACAAAAACAAAAGAGCCAACTTAAATTTTGTGAGTGGCTACAGTACAATTAAAGAAGCTACATGCAAAGCAAAAGGTGAAAGGTCAAAGTACCAGGTCTACAGTTGCCTCGAGGGGTCGCTTCATTGCTTTGGCAGTCGACTGAGTCTTTAATTAGCAGGCAGCGAGCACATGATGGCAGTGGGCCAATGGGATTCAAGCGTATTAACATACAGGTAACAGCAAGCAGAGGTGCGTCATGGGGGACAGCATTGCATTGTGGATAGGTGAGAAGGAAAAAAACAAAAACAAAAATAATCTGAATGCAAGTATACCACATACAAAACAATAGGCATGCACATAAACAAAAAATTGTTTTGTTTACTTTAAAGAAACATTGCTACTTTTTGAATTAGTACAAAAGCAAAAAAAGCATCTACATTAAACTTTGGTTAAAAAAAAGCAAGATTCTATGATGTACTTCAAAACTACTAGGAAAAGCATTTAGTAGTAACGTCAACTATTTCTGAACAAGTAAATCTTTTAACATCTACGCAAGAACAAAATGCAGTAGAGTAAACACAACTGATTCGGACTATAAATGTGATCTGAACAGATGTTTTCTACAGAAAGTAGGATACTACAGTCCTACACACACAAGAATTACAGTGCTCCTCTTAAAAATCTATCAGATGGTGTGAGGTGGTTTTGGGCCTGTTTGGGGGGGAGGAAAAAAAAAAAAGCCTGAGAAAAGTCTCAAATTCACGTCATACTGGGATGTGAGCCCTCACAACTGGCAGCAAGAACTGGACACATTTGTGTGGGCAGACTTTAACTACAGATATCACTAATAGTTGCAAGAAGCTGTTTAAACACTATCACCCTTGTGGCAGCTACAATAAGTAGACCTAACAATCCAAAAAGATTTTTTTTTTTTTTGAGGTGGTGTCAACTCACATCTAGTGCTTGAAATAAGTGAAAAATCCTCAAACTAATCTTGCATCATGAGGACATGTGACTTGTTAGTGTGATCAATGAGCTTAGGGAGGTGACACAATGTGAGGCGAAGTTCAATCACAGAATGTGGAGCTCTGTTTATTCTTACATCCCTCCTAGAAACGAATCTTAAACTATAGGAGCAATTCAATCACAAATCTAATATTAGTAATAATACATTGTTTTAATTCAAGTTATCACTTTTATTAAACTTCCTTACATCTGATGTCACTGCTGAGAGGACAAAAAAAATAAAAATGACACGAATGTGATGAGAACAGCGCTAAAGTGGTCCATGCACAAGCCTCTTGCTTCATGTATGTGGGTTTTCTATCAGTATATAAGAGTATGTCCTTTTTTAAAGAGCAGCAATGCATTGCCGATGCACCGCAGTGTTAACAGACTTAAACATTGTGGTTAGTTAAAATGGAAGATGGTCTATTAAAGTGAACATGAAAAGCAAAGATGACCGCATTCCACTTGCAATGAGGAAGAAGATCACAGCATGGCAAGCAACACATAATGTGGCACAGTAAAACAACATAATCTCAATAATAGGATCGTCTTACTGCAACTGTATCTGTTAAACATGTAACCTAATCTACTGTACACTCTAGCCTATTTGCTTTAGATTAAAAAAAGTGAATTATGGATAATGATATTACCTATTTGCAGCAGTGCAGCAATACAGGTTTTATGGGTCTCTGCTTCAATAAAGCAGGCTATGGGCTACAAGAAAATTGGATTAAAGGTGCTGACTAAACAACTCATTGTCCTAAGGTTAACCCTCCTCACCTCTAGTGCAGCTTGTAACTGCGGATGGTAAATTGGGAAGTGGGTCATAAAGTTGATAAACTGGGGCTTAATGAGGAACACAGGACAAGTATGAAACATAGGACTGTGAGGAGAATGCACTAGGAAGATAAAAGTAAATCTTACTGTTTGATGATGCATCGTGTACCTAATGGGGAAGCTGTTGAGCTAAGGTGCTCAGTATCCCTTTAAGAAAATAGCGCTGAGGGGTCAACATCAGGTTATAACGCCTTGGGGGTCTCAGGCTCTCTTTTATTTATGGATGTTTCAATTCCTTGTGGTTTTTTTTCCTGCTTTCATGCAACTGCTACCATGTGCACAGACGAAAAAACTAACCTGCACTCACGGTCGCCTTATCATCCACACCGTGGATTTATGGAGGAAGGACAAGGGAGAGCAAGCAGCAATGGAGCCAGCCAATGAGAGAGGTATGTGCAACGCGTAAAGCATGCCCATGCCATGGAGGAAAAAAAGTCAGTCAGCACACTGGCGCAGTACAAGGTGTGCGAGTGCAGCAGCCAAGAGGACCATACAAAAAAAAGAAGCCACTCGGAGCCTGGTGGAGGGCGGGGCGTAGCCAAGACACACTGCCAGACCCTTCTCACTGTCTGTCTGCCTGCATTTCCATCTGTCTGTCTACCTTTTTCTGTCTGTCTGTCTCTTCCTCAGCCTGTTGGGGGATTTTTCCAACTAAAGGCAGAGGAGGGTAAACCCCCCCCCACCCGTGATGCTACACTCTCATCCATCCTTGATTCAATTTGCACTGATCTGCAGAGAGCCGCACTTATCATTGAGAGCAGGGTGTAGTGGGATGGGGGGGGGGGTGAGCCAGCACATTGTCTCTGTATGAACCAAGGGCATTGAAAAATAAAAGCAGACTGCGGTGAGATAATAACAGATTGTTCTTGCGGCATTATACTGATGCATTTAGCTCTCACTAAACCCTGTTTATTGTATACAACAGCCTCACTTTGGGATGACTATTGTTAGTGAATTGTATACTGGAATCTACTAGAATCAACCAGCAGAGGTGGGTATGTTTGATACAGTAATAAAGCAGCGCTCCACATTTCATGTTACTGTGGGTGTCATTGTCAACAGCATGTGTTTACTTATTGTGTAAGCCAAGATGTGTTGTAACAATGTCATGTGTGTTCGGTCAGCCTACGTGTGCTACATGGAGGAATTTTAACAGACAAAAGTGATCTCCAAACATGATCTTACAGGAATTGTTTTAACAGTGCGTCATGTCTAAAACTGTGTTCAATCAGCTACAGTATGAACAACAATCTCTGCGATATAAAGAATCTGTGCTTTGTAAAAAATCAGGTGTCAGTATCTAGGCAGAAGCCCTGTACTAATATGAATGTTATCAAGGATGTGAATAAAACTGTATATATTGCTCTCCCACTAAACCTCCAATCATCACCTGTGCTCTATAAAAGCCTCCCTGGCTATTATAATAAAAGGCTAAGCTCTTATTGGAAGGTTGAAGGTATACTGTATATAAGCACTATAAAATAAATAGCCTTGTTGTCCCATCCAGACCTTATAAGCTCTTGCTTCCTTAAGTGCTCTAAACAGGAGGAAACTGTGTGAGATATGTATGATTACTACAAGGACAAGTATCATAATATGTGCTTGTCTCCTGCTCTACCACTGTATAGGCGTGAGGCACAGTAGGTAGGCTGTAGTGCTGTGCTCTCACCATGGCTGCAGCTGTGGCAGCGGCTTGCGCAGCCACAGCTGTCTGGTTGGCCTGGTGTTGGGCGGCCTTAATCTTGGCCTGCAGGTGGGCCGGTGGGTGGAAGTACTTGCACTTCTCGCGGGAGCAGCGGCTCTTGATGTAGTCCATGCAGACGGTGACCGTGTTGTCGCTGGTGTCGATCATGGGGCTGTCGCTCGGGTGGGCGAAGCGGCAGTCGGTCTCGCCGCGGGCGCAGTTGCCTCGCTGGAACTCGCGGCATACCTGGGAGCGGGACAGTCAGGTGGACGAACAAACGCACACACCCGAGACACACACACACACACAGATGTTGAGAGACACAGATAATGACAGATGAGTATGGATGTAAAAAGAGAAAATAAAGAAATACACACACAGACATACAAATAATTTGTGAGTACTTGACTTAATTTACAGTACATGTCTGGATACAATATTAGTCAGAATCACTGTAATAACCCAAAACAGCATATTAATCATTGCACTGGCAGAATGCAATTACATTTATTTATAATAAATACATTTTGGATTAATCTACATAGCTGCTGTTCAAGTGATGTGTCCAAAACAAACATGGTGACTGAGCGGTCGATAATGTAAATGTTTCAGCACAAGGAGCCGACAGCTGGTTCATTACTAAAACATAACATACAGCAGGAAATTAGGAACAACCTGCGAAATACTGTATGGATGTCTGGTGTGTTATCTATCTCTGTAACTTAACTCTGCCCCAATCTTTATTTACAATATAGAAAACTAAAAGATTGTGAAGAAACCTTCAGAATGTCAGGTGAAAAACAAACTATATAATATTAACAGCAGCAGGCAGCGGAAGAGAAAAACCAATACAAACATATGAAAGCGCTGCTTTTCTTATTTTAATCCATAGCACAGGAGGAGGTATGTTTGAAGCTTTTACTTTATTCTGCTGCACATCTTTTCAGGAAAAAAAGCACCAGATGTGTGTAATGTTCACTGTGCATAAAACTCGCACCCACCTTTAAAAAAAAAAAAAAAAAAAAAAGACAGACTACAAATTAGTTTTGGATTCAGTGTGAAAAGGCCTTGACACCTTGTAAAAAAAACTGCAATGTGTGCCAAACCAAAAAGATTGTGGAATCACTGAACCAGCCAGTGTTCAACCGTTAAGAGGCCTGGGCGTAATCACAGGGGGGGGATCAGCTTTTGACTTGCACTCTGGGACTGAGACACACATGAGTGTACACACACACACACACACACTTCATATGTAATACAAGCACACACATACACATATGCAAAAGCGTTGGTGCACACACACATACACACGTGCGCACACACATGCTAGCTTTGTGTGGGAGTGCATACGTGTCTCAGAGGGACACTGTTTCATTAGAGCTAACTTCATTCAGTTGCTAAGTGATAGCACTCCCAGAGAAAAACACATACAGGCACACACCTACGCATCACCTCCAGGTCTTAGGGAGATTGTTGTTTATCTTTATAAATGTAGTGGGAAAAAAAAAAAGCCTGTTATGTACTCTTTCATAATTACCAAGCTATTCTCATTCAGAGTTGTTTGCCAGGGGGCAGATGGAGATAGTTGAAGTTGTTATTGTTGTCCCAGTTTAACTGTGGCTGTCTAGCAAACCAGTTTGTGTTGAGCACGTTCCAATTTAAATCACTGTAATCTCACACTATCTCTTTTTTTCATATCATGTTTCTAATACAAGCCTGAATTAATTCAGTCAGTGATAACAGTAACAGATGTTCCCTTACATATGTTCAAGGATAATGCAGAGGTATGAAACTGTCAGGTAAAGAGCCTGATAGAGTTGCTGAGAAAAAAAATGAATTTATTCCTCTTTTCTGAAAAGAAAGTCAGCCTCTTGTTAAAAATGAACTTGGGTATCTGGACAGGGCTTAACACCTACTACTACTACTACTTCTACTCTAAAAAAGCCTGATTTGCTTATTTGGGCTCACTGGAAGGCTACTTCAAAATGTATTTATTCAAGTCATTAACTTATGAAACAATGCTTAGACTTGCTTATCAGTTCAAGTGTTTGTCTAAGGCAATTTATACAACAATTAGCTGCATTCAAAAAGTAAATTCAAAGGTTAAAGATGTGTTTTAACTGTGCTAAGAATTCCAATATAGCTGTGTCTTATTGGTTGCTATGCCAACTCCTGTGGTAACCAAGGAGCTAGTAGTATTATATTTAGTTTTTTCCTTACTCTACAGTAGAAAACAGACAGCACACATGTATTTGTATTGTATCAAAAAATAATAACTATGGGGTCGTCCTGTAAATGCTCTGGAGCTATAAATGATACTCATTAGCACCACGTATCTATTGCATCTCTTTCACATCCATAATCACAGTAAGATGGTGCCATAATTATACTCCACGACCCAAAAGAGAACATTAGCTATGATTAGCTGTCATGCTTGTCTTGTCTGAGAGAGAGATAGAGAGAACTGTGATTGGTTGGGTCACCTCCAGCTTGTCGGTACGCAGTAGTTTCTGGTTGGAGGAAGAGCCGGCGGTCACGGAGACGGGCGGGCTGCCGGGGACGATAACCGGGGTGCTGGGCAGGATGTCTGTGGGTACCAGGCCCATGCTGTGGGACATCGGTGTCAGGTAGGGTGTGTAACTCAAACCTGCACTGGAACCCAGGCCCTGGCTGACTGGAAACGTCTGCTGTAGATGGGAGAAAAAAAGGCACTTTACCTACATTTATTCAAACCGCTCCTCTAATGTTGCCATGGCTGCTCTTTAAAATGCTCTGTCTGCTTTTCTTTGCTTGTTTTAGCTCACTTTCTTAATAAAAATCTGTGAGACAAAGATGAAAGAAATGATGGATGTAAGGAAATGGAGGGTGAAAGGCAGGAAGAGGGTATAGAGACAGAAAATAGGGAGAGAAGTTAGAGGAAAAAGACACAAGAGACAAATGAAAGAAGGGCACAGCTGTGCAGATAGGTGGGTGAGAAAGAAGGGGGAGAGGATGTGACAGGTAGAGGGAACAGAGAGGTTTGAGAGAAAAAGGGGAGAGAGAGGGGAAAGTGAGGGTAGAAACAAGAGAAGAGTTTTTTTTTTAACCTCTAAATATACCAGCAAGATTTGCTGAGCTTGCGTGTTCTTTTTCAGCTACACCCAGCCTTACATTGATACAGTTAAACACGTTCACACCTGGCAGCTGCCCAGTGCGACCATACTCTACCGCTAACTACTGAGCAACTTCAAGAGAAGAGTTAGGGAGATATGGGCATTGCTCAAGGGCATCTCGGCAACAATTGTGAGAACAAATTTAGATTATTTTTACCCTGAGATATCCTGGAATTTGAGAACAGGACAGATAAGAGAAAAGTATCCCAGAGAAGACTTTATCAATGTACTGGAACAGATATTTTCTCAGTGAGTCATGCCCTGCTTGTCAGTCAAAGTTATTGCCAAGACCATGACACTAAGAAAAATAATCTTAACAACAAGGATAACTTCCAGTCAACTTTCCAAGTAAATTCATATGTAAACGTGACACTTGAATGGCTGAAGTAACTTAATATATAACGGTGTTTTAGCAGGGACAAAAACGTTTCACGGTGTAGCACAACAATAGAATTCACTGGTATTTTCATAGTGAGTCATGATGCACAGCCAGTCAATTCCCACAGCGGCGAGGCGAGCACTAACCACAGGTTGCATGGTGGTGCCGGGGATCATGAACTGCATCTGTTGGGCCAACATGGCGGCTGCTGTCTTCTGCTGGATCAGGTTATTTCTGCCGTTGATCTCCAGCTGGGTCTTCAGGTGAGCGGGCGGGTGGAGGTATTTGCAGTTCTCTCGCGTGCAACGGCCCTGAGGAGTGAAACAAAGTCGATGGGAGAGAGAAGTGGGAGAGGGAGAGAGAGAGACAAACAAGGTCATTAACAGTCTTTTCTGAGAACTGGATGTCTGTGATCAACAGAATGAACTCAAAAGCGGCTATCTTTTGAAAATCAAACCGACTGTTAACAGGTTGAATGTCTGCCTGAGGACGTGACAGATATGTGGGCATTGATTTTGACACAGACTCAGTATCAAGTGCTTAAAGGCAGCATACATATTCATACTTAGAGGGTGAGAAACATAAAATTATGAGAGCTACACACTGGTGACCATTTGTGCTGCTTATCCAGTGGGTGTAGCAGGTAGCCTTCGGCTGAGTAGAAACATTGTTATGAAAGATGATTACTAGTTTCTGACTTGCAAGCTTGCTAACTCTGGTCCTGCTTGCACCCTGGACACACTGACTAGCCAGTATTCAGAGGAAATGGGGGAGGCAATGGTAAACAAAAGCTAGATCTCTTCCGATTCTAGCAGCAGTTTGCCATCTCACCATCACCACTAAATCTCCGTAGCTTTCTGACGTACAGGTCATCTAGAATTCTCAGTGGACATGCAAATGCAGGGTTGGCAGGGTCAGGCTTACAGAGACCTTGGTGGATAAAGGCAATTACACTGTCAACCTGGAGGCTAATGGCAAACACAATAATCCAATATGGATCCTCATCGCGGCACTTATTGCGAGGAGAGTGGGTGGAAGACAGGAGAGAGGTCAGGAGGGAGTGACAAAGTGAAGGGTGAAATACAGCAGTGGGAAAAGAGACTGGAGCTGTGGGGAAGATGGAAAAGGAGAGGAGCGTGTGGAGGGATATGAATTTGTACAGAAGGCAAAGAGGAGATAACAGGGAAAGGCCAAGAAGACAAAAGAGGAGAGGGCACGACATGGCCGGCGTGACATGATACGACTTGGAGGGCAGAGAAAATTGAAGCAGAATAAGAATCAGTCTAGTATGAGAAGGTCTGCTGCCTTGTACAAACACGTCTTCACTCTATGACACAGAAGAGCCGCAACTCAGTGGCCTGATTAGCATTTCTATGCAATGATTTCACTCATTTCCTCTCCTCAGGAAATATGACAGCTCTGCCTAGTGTCCACCCAGTGATGGGCTACTACTGAGTTTAATCACTCAAGCGCTGCACTCAAACGCCGTTTCACATCCTGAGTCAAACAAACCGAATGACAACAAGTCACCAGACGGAGCTGTGTATATGTCTTGTGTAGCAGTCTGTTGGGTGCAATGACCTGTAGCGTATTTGACAGGACATGAGACTCAAGCTGAGTGGTGATGTGATTTGAGAAACAGGCCGTGAAACAGAAGAGCGAGGCCGGAGGACATATTGATAATATATCGACATTCTGATATGATCGCAATTTTTTTTCTTTTATAGTGCAGCTGCATTTGTAGCTGGCACGCTGCATCTATGCTACTGAGCCTCCTGATGATCTTAAATGTGTCCTGATGTTTTCTCTTATCATAGCAGGGAAAAGCACAGTGTAATTAATGACATTAATAACGATCGTGTCACTTGCAGGGTGCTGGTACTGTGTGTGCTGCTTGACTGGCATGGTTAACAGGGACAGAGCCGTTGTTAATGGTATTAATTACACCTGTGCTTTTTTTTTCTTCTGTGACAAATCAATACACTGTGTCTGCTGTGAAAGAGATCTGTTTCCTTAAATTTAGAGCAACTTATCACAGCACTGTAACTATATCCCTTGTCTTTTTGTATTTTATTTTATTCTATTTCATTTTCCTTTTTCATACAAGCATACAAATAATCTTTTCCCTGCCTTGTTATGCTATAAAAAAGTGAAAGAGCCAAAACTATGAACACCTCCGCCTGGTCCTTAGTCATCATCTCAATGTTATTTGTTTCTCAAATTTGTTTTTATTGTGCGTAAATATGTTTTGGCACTAAAAAGTCATCCTCAAGATATCATCACAATATGCTATTAAGGGTTATTTTGTGATATTTGGTTTTGTCAGTACAGCCGGCTGAAGTGAAAAAAAATCAATGAAATATTACATTATTCTTATCTTACTATTCTTAGTAAAGCACATAACTGGAACACATCCCAAGGGTAATGATGCAAATGAATAAAAGCATGATATGGATTATTTCTGTTAACACAAAGGCTTAAAAGCCCAGAGTGTCATTCACCACACTACAGGGAGCTGAATTCACTACTCAACCTGTTCAATTCTATCTAGCTACATTGAGAGCTTTGTTTTTAACTGCGTTAGGTGGGCAGGCAAACAGAGAAGAACTTTTAATCAAGCACGGCTCAAGGTATAAGCCTGGCTCCCAGTGTAAATAACCAATAATCTTCAAGTCTCATCAAAGGAAAAACTAATAAAAACCTGGCTGTCTTTTTCTTCCTGACAGATATTAAAGACACCCCACAGAGCATCAAACACTCCACTGGTATTGTCACAATTACTTTTATTGCAAATGATTTGACGCTGACACGAAGGAAATGAAGTCTGTAGACATTGTGGGCTTCTTTGTAATTTTTGTTTTCATATTAATAAACAGACAAGAATATGAATTAGGGTGTTTTTTTTCTTTGTGTATCCTTGTGAAATACATATGCTCGCAGCACAGGTGTCAGATAGCAGGTTTGACATTCACAGAGACCCTGAGGCAGCTCTGTAATGATGAGAGTCACGAGTCAGACAGGATTGACCTCCAAACCCTGGTGTTAAAGCCGCAGCGAGCCACTGATACCTCCCCTCCTTTATGGTTCACATGCACAAAATCGCACCTGCCCACACATATGCATATTAAATCACAACGCTCGACAACAACAAGCATCGCCCACGCACACCGGCACAATCATGCATGCACATAGATACACACGCTGTTGCACATGCAAGCACACCGCTTTGTTAAGCTCTGTCCAGACCAGAGGAATAATGTTTGAGAGCTGAACCCCATAACCAAAAAACCTCAGAGGTGTCAAAACTAATTGGAGCCTTATGCACCGCCGCAGACACATGCAAAGGCTCGTGTGTATATGTGTGTCCTGTGTATCTGCGTTCCTCGAGAGAGAGGGAGAGAGAGAGAGAGAGAGAGAGAGAGAGAGGGAGAGAGAGAGAGAGAGAGAGAGAGAGAGAGAGAGAGAGAGAGAATGTGTAGGCAGGTGTAACAGTGCATGTGTGTGTGCAGGAGAAACTGCGTGGGCGGGTGTGACTCTGTGTGTGTGTGTGTGTGTGTGTGTGTGTGTGTGTGAGAGAGAGAGAGAGAGAGAGCTGGTGCTGAAGCTGAGCTCTGGACGGCATCCCAATTCTGAGTCTGCAGGGAAGCACAGCATCACGATCGCAACCCCGCAGAGATCACAGACGGACACAAATAAAGACGCATGCACACTACGACACGCGCAAACTCACACCGTGAACCCTCACAACTCACTTTGTCCATTATGTGAACTTAAAGTGAAGCCATTACATCCCTTTTTCCACCAAATTCAGTTAATCTATACCCTGTTAGTGACACATGCCTTTTTGCAATTGCTCATTATTACTGCCTTTTTAAAGTGATGAGGTAAATGGCAGTGAAACTACTTGGGAGAGAGTTTTATAACGCACAAATGCTGTCGCACTAAGTGCAGGCCTTGGACTCGTAAAACCTTCTCCTTTCATCTTGTCAAACTTTGTTTGAGAGCCTTTTCTCACTGATGTACTCATGAATTATCACAACATTGTGCCTGGTCTTTGCATAAATTAAGTCTGATTTGTCTTCGCTCTTCCTTTTTGTCTAGCTTGGAGGTGAAAGAAGCAGATGAAAATGAAGCACCTTCGCTAAAGCTGCCATAGCAATGGAAATTCCAACACGACTTCAATGCATGAAATAATTCAATGCAGCATTCAATTATATAAACATTCATTATTTGCAGCAAATTGAATTACCCCCAAAGGTCATACGCAGTATGTGTGGACGTGTGAAGGACGGGACTATCCTATGGTTTGTCTTATTTGTTGCAGTGCTACATTTAATTTTCTGACGTTAACTTAGAATTGATATTAAAGTCTGAATTTTCGTCTCTTCGTTACACAGTGGTCTCTGTGATTGGCCAACGCAGTGGTCTCATTGAAATGAATAAGGGGGTAGTGCTAATGTCTCTGTGACATTTTAAAAAAATACACATTTTGCACATACAGTGTTACTTACGGTGTCTTTTACTATCTCAGACTCCCAGGAGTCTCAGTGCCTAACAGTGAAGAGGACATGGATTTTCTATAAATATGATTAAATGATATCAAGAAGGCTGATATCCTTTTGGGGGTGTTAAAACACTATGTTGAACACAAAAGGAGAGGAGGAGATCAGCTCCTTTAAAAGCTTTTCAGCTGCGTTCAGACTGCAGATATGAGGTCAGGTAGTCCATGTCTAAATTCTGGGCTAATCTCATCCTGGAAAAGACATCCAGGCATCCACAGCTGCCATCAAATAACAATTTTGATAAGAACGTAAACCCATGCATGCACATACTGTATAATGATGCAATCATTAAACTCAGGGAGGTGTTAATTTATTGGTACTGTGCACAGCAGTTAAAAAGCTTTCACCCACATCACGTCTGTCTGATTAGGGTGAAAATCTAACATCTGCTTTATGGCAGAAGTAATTCTTGCTTTAATAAATATGGTAAGGCCAACTGGAAGAACCACGTAGGTAATAGTGATGGCTATACATAGCAATTACAGTACACTTGGAGAGTGTGATTAATACTAATGATCATCAGCAGGGGGCTGCAGTTTGAGAAACTACTTCCATGCCACACTTAGTGATTCAAAGCACATAAGATGAGGTAAGCCTTGTCGGAAGGCAGGACTGCATCACATATAAAAAGGGGAGTGCTTATGGCTCATAGTTATAGATCAAACAGTGAGGTGGTCCACCGACGCGACGATGACAGTGCTCAAAATCAGCATGCGCGGCTGATCACAATACTCTGGTTTCAGACCCTTATCTTTTTCGAGGGGGTGGCAGACACACACATACACCCACACAGAAAGACACACACACGCACAGAGTGAGTGCACTGTGCCTTCTGTCTAAGCCACCCACACAGAGCAGAGCAGAAATCCATTCATCGCGGGCATTGCCTCCGAGCAGCCGTCTATGAAAAGGATCTTTGAAAGCACCAAGGCACCTCTGTGATTCACGCGCCAGCCGCCGGTGTGTAGCCATAGCTACACGGTGAAATTATACCTTTCAGCAGGGTCGCTCACATGGCAACCTCTCATTGTAGGCTGCACCGTTGCCCTTGTGTGTATGAAATGCTATGATCCATGCTTTTGGGATACACTAATCACTGCTTTGATTCAGATTGGATAATTATGTCCTTGCACCGCAGTGAAAAACAAATGACAATGGAGGAGAGATCAAAGATAATTTATCAGTTGTTTTCACGTGAAATAGATCCTCTGTCCAAGAGATTATAAAATCAGACTTTAATGCTGGCAGGTTCTTCAAATCCCTACGGCCATCGCCAACAAGACACTGCTTATTGTTTGCCAAGTTTCCATGCTTTAGTAATGTCAATAAAAATGTGCTCCACATTAGGGTTGATCCAGGGGGGATGGGGATGAAGGCAGCTAATTTCATAAACAGATTAGTATTACACTCATTTCTCCCATTGAGGCTCCTTCAATAGTTTTAATTCTTGTAATTAGGGTCCATTAATTACTTCTTGAAATCCATTCTGGGGGAAAAAAAAGTGTCAGGCAATGAGGAGTTTACATGCACCAAATTTTTGCAGCCTCATGCTTTAAATAGTTTATCCTTGTTGTTATTTTGGTCATGGATTAATGATTCTTGTCATTTATCAAGTAAAAATGCCAAACATTTGCAAGTTGAAGCTTCCCAAATGTGAAAATTTGCTGGTTTCTGATCTGATTTTGATATCTTGAAAAAACTATTTAAAGACATCACCTTGGGCACAGATCAATAGTGATGGGTATTAGTTTGTTTTATCCCAAAACAATGAATACATGAATTGAAAAAAAAAAGACCCACAGATTCATCTTGAATAAAAATATTGATTGGCTGCAATCCTAAACTGATTATCCTTATTTGTATGTGCGACACAGAAAAGAGGGAAAGTTCATTTTTCTCAGCATTCCACTGATCACGCTCCAAATCAGACACGGGCACACTATGTTCAGTCGACAAACCTTTAGTGAAGGGGAGAGAGGGAGAGGGAGGGGGAAAAAACAAAAACAAAAAACAAAGTAAACATTTACCACAGTCGACACACTGGCATGAGAACACAAAAACCCCAATTCACCCAAACACAGCGTGAGGGTGCTGAGGAGGGTACAACATAACTATCGCATTGCAACACTCCCAACTATGGGCCCACAGACACACAGAAGAAAGGCTACACGTTAAACTGCCAATGACTCACTTCCTTGTTGTTGTTCTGTTTACCCTTAATGATGTTTCCGATGTCAGCTTTGGATGTCTGGATGTCTTTCCACTGTCAGCAGACGACATTTTAAGAATTAATATGTTCATAATATTAACCAGATACAGCTGGGCAAGGAATATCTCCCATGAGTCAGCTGTAGCCTGTGAGTGTCTGATGTGAACTAATTCACTACAGTTGCTCTTCCACAACTGTTGTTTCCCTTAAAGGCAGAAAAATCGGACAGAAGGTAAAATCAAGAGCATTTTTCATGCGATTCCTATGATAATCACTACTGCAATTACATTCAATACATTCAAGAGTCATTATGAAACTACCACCCTGCCTGGAGTCTGAGAAATGTAATTACTCCCCCAGAATATGACACATTCGCAGGGAGCACTGGCCCAAATGGTCCATGTATAACTGGCATTAGCATCCCCTGCCTGGGCTTTACCCTGCCATCTTCATCAGTGGCAGAAATCCTTTCCCCCCCCCCCGACCCCCCACCTCCTTCATCAGCCTGGCTGAATGGTCAGAGTGATGACTGTTGTGTGTCTGTGGGTGGCACAGACACAGAGGGCCAGTCTTCCACCCCTTCGGCAGAATAGCGCTTCAGTTGTGGGCCCCTCTGTTCACCACTGTAACATTTGCATTTTGCCCTCAATGGGCGCTCTATCCTCGGGTCCTGCTGGAGACAGAGAGCGGCTGCCTATAGGCTGCAGCCGACAGAGGAGCTGTAAATGTCCTCGTAAAGGCGACTGGAAATACGCCTTTATATTACACCCCCGTGGTTCCAATCGCCCTTAATAGGCAAGCCTGTGGCCTGGTGCTTATCTAAGATGGATACACTCGAAATGAGCCATTGCTTCTTTCCCACATCAACACTTCAAACCCAGAAACAATATTGATGGATTACATAGTGGAGAATCTGGGGAATCTGGGATGTGTGTGTGTGCATGCGTTTCTCCATTAAGCCCCCTTTTCTCCAGCCGCAACGAGAAGCTGTGTAGGCTCTACATATCTGAGCCCTCCTGATGTCTTTCTGATGCTAACACAGCACTCAGTGACCTGATCAATGGCTGTGTGACTGGCAGTATTGGCAGACTGCAATCCAAATAAAAAAAAAAATAGGAAAAAAACAATCAAGGAGGAAGGAAAACAGAAAAAAACTGCTTAAAAAGACGATGGCTCAGCACAAAAAAAACAAAATAGGCATCTGCTACTTGCGACAGCTGAGTGCACCATCAAGGCTGTGGAGGCAGTGTCACCCTATAGGTCAGAGAAATTAACTGAAAAACTGTGTATTCCTAGAAGACTATCAGTAAACTACCCACATAAGCTGCTATTGTAGCAACTATCTCGTTTCTAATGCTTAAATTTGGATGGTACAGTAGTATATCCCAATGATTTTTGGATAGGAGTACCCTAAAGAGAAACTGTAACAAAGTCCTCTTCCCCCCCCGTTTATCCGATTGTCCTTCTCAGCGCAAGAGGAGGAGAGCCACAGTGAGAAACTGACACTAATTTTTCTGACATGAAGCCTGTGATATGTGTAATCCCCTTAGAGCATAGCTGAAGAACCTGTTGTATCCCCGCTGACCAGCGAAGGCGGGGGGGGGGTGGACAGGCGCTCACTCTTTCTCGTTCCCGCATGTCTCTTTTCTTTCTCCCTCACTGCCTGGTCCACACTTTGTGCCATTTACTGTACATCCTGCCATTATTGCTATGTCATTTGCATTGTTGAGAAATATTCACAGCTCATCCTCTGACTGGGTGTTTTGTTTACAGATATTCCCATGTGCAGTTATAAATATCCAAATAAGAGCATTTCTTGGCTTCAACGCCTACTGGAACTGATCCTGGAATGATCGGTTCCAGAAACTTATGCCTAACCTCCACATTTTGAAGAGACAGAACATAAAAATTGGCTTTTCCTTTTTTTTTTTTTCAACCTTGTCCTCCCCTCTTTGCTTTTTCACTCAGCCTTCAATCAATCTTGACATTTTAGTTTTAACCCCAGATTCCCTTTTTCTAGGATGTCTCCTTTCTCAGTTTTCTCCGAAAGAGAAACTAACAGTTGGTTATGGGTCAGGCTATAAGAGGTCACCACTTTGGTGAAAGCCCCCAGCTATGAGACACCAACGGGACGGACACTCCAGCGCTCAGAAGGCCGCAAAAAAAAAAAAAAAGCAGACCCAATGATCCCAGTACCCGGTAGAGTAGCGAGCCGCTGGATGCACATGGACAGGGCTTCCCTTCATCCTCAGACAAGGAGAATGCTCCCTCTTTAAGGATCCTGTTTTGTTTTTTGGGCACTAATGGATCAGTTTGGACTAATGGATCTGTTTGAAGCGGCGAGGCTCCAGGACACCAGGAAACACTGAAAATCCATTATGAAATGATAGCCGAAGGGTTTTTTGCTAACATTTGGGCTGGTAATGGAGAACAGGAATCAATGATAAAACAGTGGGCAAGAACAAGTCATATAAATGTACCCCAGCTCCCCCGACTGTATCCACCTTTTCAACTCTTATATTGTGATCTCGCCTTCTCTGCTACACTTCTAGGATATTGTACAAACACTGGCTATTAGAGTACAGCACAATTAGTGATAATGTGAGTGCATACAAACAGTGCAAAGGACAGAGACCAGGTAATTTAGAAACAATAGTCTGCTTTCTTCTCCCACATCTAACCCACACACACACACACACACACACATACAAAGACACACGTAAGACTGTGTTGCCTCAGCAGTAATTAAGTGCCTTTGTTTCACCAGCTGTAATCCCACAGATGGAGGAGTAGTACTGCTGCTGACACGCCTGAGATTAGGAGAGGGAGAGGAGGAGAGACACACAGGCAGGGAGAGAGTGGGATAAAGGTGAGATAAAAAAAAGTGTGTGTTTTTTTTTTCTTGCTTGTTTGTCCTGGGATGCTTGGATTGCAGGAATCCTTCTCCCACAGGCCCCCTGAGAGTAAACACTCCCACTTCTATCTGCGATGTGTAATAAAGGCTGTCTGTGCAGATCATGTGTCCACACCCTAAGGATCTTAAGCAACTGATTGTGTACATATATCTTTTTTTAAACTGGCGACGTTTTAACATTTTATTAGTCAAGTCTCTCCATTGGCTCACATTTGTTTCCTTGTTAAGTCGGTGCGGGGATGTTTCGGGACAGTTGCAGAATGTTGTGCATCAGCTGAAAATCACATGCTAGTGTTGTCACTGCGCAGCGCTGGCACTGCAGCTGCTGATCAGTTAGCTCTGCAGCTCAGGCAGCTCAAGGACATGTGAAAACTGTTTGTCTCAGAAAAAAAAAAAAAGATTTTTTTTTTTTTTTAAACTGCTCTATTTGTAAATGTTACACATAGGTCGTGATGTTAGCATCGGTATTGAATACATGGGTGATTGCTTGTGAAAGACTAGAAGAGTGCAAGAACATGATGCTAAGAGCAGATTTATTCTTCTTTACAATAGCCTCAGTCAAAAAAAAGCCACTGCGGGGTCATGCTGTAAAAAGGTAGTCTTCATTAAGTGGTGAGGGTATTTCTGTGCTAGTGCCACTAAATTGTCTGTAGGCTATAGACAGTATTACTTTAAGAGCTGTGAGATCCACTGCAGGTTATGAAACAACTTTTTGTTCATCTGTCACGGCAGTTGAAGGATTTCAACAAAGGAGCTTTCATGTAGTCGTGGCGAAGAAAAAAAAAAAAAAAAAAGGCAAAAGCAATTTAAAAGTACCAGCCCCAAATTAATGGAAATCAGCATTCAGATGATGGCTGTGGTAACTACCCACGCTGCATGCGTCACTGTTATCCCTGTTTTGGTGAGGGTTTTTTTTTTTTTTTTTTTTTTTTTTTTGAGGTGATGGTCAAAGTGCGGCTGCAGTGGCACCGTTCAGAGGCACCTGCAGAGTCCTGGTCCCTGTAGCTAATCCAGCTGGAGCCCTGCTTCAGTTAATCTGATCATCTGTGACCTGCTGAGACATGAAACCCACCCTCCCGAGCTCCTCTAATCTGCACACAGACAAATCACATGTGCATGCTAACACACATACAGGGGGAGATGTAGCTGACAGGTACATAAACACTCGCTCGCATTCATACGGCACATCTGAAGCGAAGAAACTGTCTCACTCTCCCGCACGTACACACACCTCTATGAATTCACACCCTGAAGAAAGGCTCAGCTATGACAATGCCACCTCTTAGTCTGTTGATAGTTGAGTCACAGCTAAAAGACTGAGGAATTAGTCTGCTTTCGACAAGCTGTCATTTCCCTATGCTGAGAAGATAGATGTTGTCAGCTTTGCACTGATACGACAACAGTCCTACAGGCAACTGGGGCTTCAACTGGACATGCTAGTGAAAGATTTCATAGAAATAGGTTACATGATGTTGATGCCCTAGTTTAAAAAGAACTGTGCCACAGACCCAAGAGAAAACAGCAGAAAGATAGTAGGCCTTCTTTTAATTTCCTCATTTTATCATTTGTTAACAGATACCCCAATATCAATCACTCTCCAGCGATCAAAGCCGCGACTACGCCAAAAATAACACAAATCCACTACAGATGCTAATGAGAGGAATTATACAAACAATGCAAGACATTTGGTTGTTTTTTTTTTTTTTTTAAAGGCTAGCCTACATCTTCTTTCCCCGCTGACACAATCGACCGCATGTCAGAGCGTGTTGAGGAGTTGTGTAAATCCATAAAACAGATAAAGGAGGATAATGAGATGGAAGGGAGAGAGCAGATCTATTCATCAAAGCCTCTTTCTAACACACTCAGCAGATAGGGGCAGAAACGTTGTATGGCTGCTTACTCTCCAGTTTGGAGATTAAAGCTTCGGTTGCTGACAAAAAAAAAAAGAAAAAAAAAAAAGGTTGAGAGGTATGAATTCAAACTACAGAGAAACTGGAGAGCCCAGTTCCTCAAGTAAGAATTTACAAGCGCACTAGTATCCCAGTCATGGGTCTTATCTTGTCTTTGATCATATTCAGAATATAATGCCTCACAGTTACTCGTATCCCTCTATGAATGATAAGAGAACATGTTACTAGCTGTTTCTCTTCACTAACTAATACAGCACTCAATTAATACCTCAAAAACCTTTTTGATAACTGGGAAACTACAAATAAACGCATGTCTCCTTTTCAAACGAGCTTGTGCAATTTCATTCTGATATAAGCAACCAAAGGGGAATAAGTTGCAGCCTCGCCTGGATCGACATGTTGTTTGTTGGTTGTGATGATGAGGCCTCTGAGGACGCCCTCTCCCCTGGGCTGAAGAGACCTCTAAGGAGTATAGAGATGAAGAAAACAGTCCTGATAAGGTTGAGAAAGCTGAGGTAGAAAGGGCTTACACTCGGTTAAAGTAGCGAGCGCCCTTTGGTCGAAGAGATGAGATCAATAAACCAGGGTACAGTGACTCAAACAGCCTTTGAGCTGCGGGGTGTGTTTTATCTTAAAATCATCGGATGTAGGTAAACATATTGATCTCACTGTTCAGCCATGTCATCGCCCTGCTCTTTTTCCCCTGTTTTCTGTAAAGTGAGCTGTGGCCTGCGGAGAAAATGAGTCAAAAAAGAGAGCGAGTGGCTGACTGAATCCGAGTCATTGCTATGGAAATGCAAACAGAGCAGGATTAGAGAGCAGTTTTCAGAGGCAACATCTGTTTGTTTATCAACCATGAAATGCCTGTTTCTGGTAAAAAAGAGAGCAAAAATAAATTGCCCACCGCTGATGTGTGCGTCTGAGTCATGCAACTATTAAACCTGACGCTCCTCCTACCGTGGACTGTTTTGATGGTTTGCAACAGTAAATGTGGTGCCAATTTATACCCCCCGCTGGTACCCACTTCTTTTTCTCCTCTCATCCTCCTCTCCCTCCTTCATTCCCTCACCCACCATGGGTTCAACCCTACTCTGTGACGGTGGGCGCTGCCAATTAGTGTCCCCCACCTGTCGCTGCGGGTCACTGGTGCAGACATCTGCTGGGTGTGAAATTGGCCATCTCACTTTCGTCCATGAACTTTGCATGGCCCCCCTGTCGGCCCAAACACACACACACACACACACAAACCCACAGGCACAGATATGCTGCTATGACCTGACGTTGACCTTTATGGTATGGCCACCCTGCGTGGTAGGGGGAAAGGGGGAAGGGTGTGATACAAATAATACTTCTGGCTTGAATCATAAAACAATCCCTACTAGAATGGTATACATTACAGTGTATGTTTTGGGGTATCAAAAGATATTCAAAAGCTTTGACAGCTTGTATTCTCAATGGATCATTCGGGCTTATCACAACTTGAGTGTCATTGTTTCAGCTATCATTTCTGATACGATAGAACTGTACTCACTCAAGTGATTTCTGAGATCTTGTTACAACAAAGTCAGACGGAACAAGAAATGAACAATCAGATGATCGTGACAGGCTGTTAACAAGTCAACACTTTAGCCATATCATTTAAAGCACTTCATTTAGAGGTAAAACTGAGTGAGCACACCTGAAATATAATAATAATCCTTCTGTACATACAGTGTGTCACAGCTAAACCAAGAAGTCTGTCTTTAAACTGTGCTGAATGTTCACAAAAGACAGTTTGGGTAATCATTTTCTCTTCCAGTCTGACTAACCTCGAGGTTTGTTATAACTTGTTTTGTCGATTTCTTTTTAGTGATGTCACCTCATTCCCAGATCTGAGAAATAAACTGATGACTACATTGTTATTGTTCCAGACAGGAGCAATAGCTAAAACTATGAAAACAAGAACCATGTTGTAATACACCAGCATTATCTTTTAACAACAGTCATCAAGCTTCATACAAGAGCTCAGCTGAACAAAAGAAACATCTATAAAGCATAATTTAAGAACCTGTTTCAATACTGAATTTGCAGGGCTTGTATTGGTATGAAAACATTTATAACAATACCCGGCTCTCCCTTCAAACTAGACAGCTATAAGCCTTTCATACACTAACACGAGAGTCATTTACACTGACTCCAAGACTTTCATCCAGACAAGCTCTATCAAATTACACCAATTTGTAGCTGCAACACTTCAGCCTATTAAGCCTGATGTTTCTGAGGAAAGTTAGATTGGCCTTGAATAACTTGTTGACTGTATCTCCACGGCACTGACTGGAACAGTATTAGTTAGGGTAATCAGACGGAGTCGCACACCTACAGTACGTTATCTTATCACTCTCATCCCATCCTTAACCTCAGTCTAATGAGGTAAGTGATTGCCTCTTCTTGTGTGTACTGTGAGTCTGTAGATTAGAATTTAAAATTAGAGTGCAGGAAGAAAACACCGGCTTTTTAAGTGCTATTTTTGAGACGGTGGTCTCCATTTAGCTCATCGCTATTGGCGGCACAGCAAACGGCATAGGGAGTGCTCCAGAGGAAATTATGGCAGGTCCCACTTTTACTGCGGAGTCCATCACTGCCACTCGTCAAGCCTGAATAGGATATGAGTCAGAGGACTTATAGGAGAAGACTTCGCATTGAGCACACTCTATTGTCACTATATGTCAATCACTGTCAGTGTGGCTTATACTCTTTACTTTATTAGCACAGAATAATGGTGATAGTGACATACCGACGTATAGGCTTCTTAACACTGATACATCTTCACATGGGATTGGGATGTCATGCTAGGCCTGGTTCATAACAGCCCGTCTGACACAGACCAATAGTTATTTAGACAAAAAAAAAAGTAAAGGGAGCCCATTTTGGTGTAGGGCCCCCAAAGATTGCATTTCTGTTGCCTCATTAGATGGAGCCAATTAAGAAGATCTCTGTCTCATTATAAGTGCCTAGCCCCTGGGAGACAGCTGGGCCTGTCTGTTGAACAGTTTGTAGCTCCCTAGGTGTGTGTGTGTGTGTGTGTGTGTGCGTACAAACTGGGGGTGGCTGGGTGGGAATTGTGAAGCATCTTGAGCTCTGTGTCTTTGTAAGTTTGTCCATTTTATAATCAGAGGAGAATTAAAAGGAGCCCGAGGGGGAGCAGTCAACACATTTCCTGAGCAACGATTAATTTCAATGTTTAATATGGGCCACAGCTAACGCCATATGCTACAGTATACTGGCGATACAATGAACATACTGTGGTTAGCGGTAGGTGTCTCTGGTCTTTCCAAGCTAAAAAAAACACAAGGCTGAAGCTGCTGATTTTCCAAGTGATATATATATTTTTTAGAGAGGACTGAATAAAGCAGACAAATAAATGCTATTCTCAGTAGAAATTAGATTAGGACAACCTGAGTCTGCCTCTGATGAGCGGTGATGAAAGTACGCATCAATAATTAATGAGACCAATACCGAAAGGTCAAGCGCACAGCGAGCTTCCTGCCTGACTCGCCATAGATCTGCCCTCAGCTTTACTGCAGAGGTGCTCACGACGGCAACGACTACTGCAGCGGTAAGGGGGTTTGAGTCCAGCTGGCTTTGAAATCACCAAATGTGAGGACGGCATTGATTCTGCAGCAATGATTTAAGTCGCCATTTTTTTTTTTTTTTTACAGGGAGGATAAAAAAAAAAATAGCGGAGAATCTAGTACTTTATCAGCACTGTGGGCAGCAGAGAGAGATGGGAGAAAAAAAAGAGGATGACTCAGAGGTAGTGGGTGGATTGAGACCAGGTGAGACACTGGTACAGCAGATGGGCAGATTTTCAGTGTTTGGTCTCTCCATCATGTTGCAGGCGGCTCACTGGGTGACGAACACCTACTATTCAATCTGACATGAGAAACAGTAGTGCCATACATTTTCTGTTCAATAGAGAAGATATAATGGAGTTCAAGTTTAAAACTGGTACTCCATTTTATGATATAACAAAGGCTGTGTATCAGCAGAGTGGTGTAGAGAGTAGGCACATCACCCTACATCTGTAAGGGCCGCCTAAGTTTAAGCCCCACTATAGGACTTCTCTAGTGTCCTGAATACAAAAAAGCTGATTCCACTTGATTTAATGAGTCACTTTGATATTACTATTAGTATGGAAAAGCTTAATACAGATTTTGTGTATTTTTTAATACTAAAACATGATTATTTCTAACTGCTGTTTAACATGCAAGCTCATGCCTGATACTTTGACACTTGGTTTAATGATGCTTTCTGATGCCTGGAATATTCTCGCTTAATATTAGACACAAAACTGCCTTCACATGTACCACTACCCAACTGTTCTCAGTGGGCTCCGTTTTATTTTTAGTTTTGCACAAAAACAAAGTGCAATCTCTCTTTTTTTTTTTTTTTTGCCGATCAACCGACATGGGGTTTGTTTTGATGATGAGAGAAAAGGTTGAAGAGTCTTTCTAACTGTAAATGAGGAGTTGTTTTTGTTGTTGTCGTCGCAATTGTCTTTTATTCTCATCACGAGGTGTGGACATGAAATTTATGATGATAATGCAGAGAAATCGTGGGAATGTTGCAAATCACAATTTCCTGGAGGGACCAAAAAATAAGTGTCTACAGCTGGCTACCTCTAGTTCTGCAGCTAGACCCAGAGGGAGACAGTCAGATGTGGGGATCACAGAAGACTCTCTCTCTCTCTCTCTGTCTCTCTCAAACACACACACGCACATTGACACTGACACACAGATGTGGGTCAGAGCACTGGCCCAATTAAAATGCCAACTTGTACCCTACTGTATCCTGTATCGGTTCCTCTCCATAACCTTTGCAAATATTGAAATTGACAACATTAACATGAAAACGTTACATCACAGGGAGACAGAAAATGAAAAGAAATAGTAAAACAGTAATTTCACGGAAGACAAAGGGGGATTTAGACTCACTGGTTTCAACAGGATCAATTACCGTTCACACTATCTTGATAGCACAAGAGTCAGTCAATGTGACAAGATTGATAAGAGGAGAGAAAAAAATGAGAAGCACTGCAGGTAATTTAGCTGTGAAATACAACTTTCTACATGGCTGAAATGCATCAATCACAAACTGCTGTATATAAACAAAACCATGACCGGGCAATGCTGGTAAATGCTGGTAAATTACACTTTAGTTGATGTTTGTGCGACTAATTCTTGACTGAATTACAAGGACATGAATGTAGAAGTAGTACAAATAAGAAGAGGAATATTTGATTTGTATATTGTAGAGGCAAATAACTGAGGTTTAATGGTGGTTAAAATGCTTTCATTTAGTACACAAACCAAATGTTTTTGTGGTTTTTCATCCGAATTTTCCAGTAAGCCCTCCATGAGATAGGACTGAATGATCAACTAGGTCTAGTCATGAGACCTTAACAGTGATCTGATGTGACTTCCTCCTCCTCTCTCTCTCTTCCTATCTTTAGAACTTTTTTTTTTTCAGATCAGCTAGACGTAGGCTGTGGGGTGTATGGGGTGAAATCACATGGATCAAATGAAGTTTGGCATGGTTTGCACTGGGAAGACAGAGAGTGTGCAGGCATGTGTCTGCGTACGAGGAGGCCTGTTTAAAAGGACGGTAGAGGTGGGGGTCTCCTAGGGGCGCATCAAAGCGTGCCGCGTCAACTGCAGCTTCACGTTAAGCTCAAGTCAGTGCCTCATTGTGTCTGTGTGAATGACCCTGGGGGAACACCAGCTCCCGCTGCGCTGCATACATTCCCCTCCACATGTTTGCTCTGCCCAGGGTGTGGCCCAGTTCGAGAGGATTACGCCGAGGAATGCAGCCGAGCCCATCTTTTTAAACAAGAGAGGAGTAGGGGGGGGGGGGGATGAGGCCATGAGCATAAAGTTCATGTTCACTGAAGCTTCCTAAAGATCCAAAAACATGCAAATGCAATAAGCCCAGAGGGGGGAAGTTACAGTTAAGTCAGAGAAATCTCTAAACTTAAAAAAAAATGCTGCCTTTGGTATCCATTAGCATTTAGGTGTCATTGTCTGGTTTCTGTCTGTTCTGGTAGCTATGGGGTAACAGATTAACTCAAGGTCGCAGGCACTTTCCCACTGAATCTTAATAACAATCTCTGATAATTGGTTTAAAAATGTTGCCCTGGTTCCCTGCCTGGCTAAACATGTCACTTGCAGACAGGAAAGCCCTCTTGCTCCCGCCTTCATTTCTTAACACCTGAGGTTGAATCGCTTGTTCTCTTCTCCTCCATTATTCTCTCAGCCATTCAAATATTAACACCTTTCCCTCTTTACAGGTTCCCTCGCTTCTTCATTTACAGATTTCAGCTGTCCCACGACCCCAGAAAACACTTACGCTCTTTTTAGGAGCGGAGTCCGGATTAAGATGTTCTTACAAAGCGAGAGAAACCAGGGCACCTCATCCCCAGGGGGGACTGTGCCGAGGTCTGTGATCCAAATGAGAAAACACATCCACACACCTGGAAGTAGCTTCTATTGTTTCTCTTGCTTCAACACTTTCTTTCTGACATCCTCAACTTGACGAAACATGATAGTGCCAGGATGCACCAGACCATCGCCACCTCTCAGACTATTGAAGCTCAGTCATGCGTAGAGTTCACCTGGTAAAATCTGACTAGTAAAACATGGGGGTAAGAAACTCTAAACAGCTCACGTTATCACACATCTGATCTTCTGTGTAAAGGCTTGGAGGCCTCATGTTTTGCACAGATGACGCATTGACACAAATATCTAAACACTCTCTCCAGTATGGACTGTATATATGAAGTCAGTTTTCTGCACTATTTAAAAAGAGCTATTTAGATGATAATCTCTCGATGAGCCGCTCATTTCCAGTGGAAATATAAACTTGTAGAGACAGCACTAAAGAGAAAAAAAAGATGGAAAATCGGAGAAATAAGCACCAACAAAAGGCTACTGTCAGAGGCACGGCCAATGTGACATCATCACATGACTGGTGTGATTGCATTTACTCCATTAACGTAGGTATTCTTTCCTACAGCCCCTTCCTCCCCTCATTCCCACTACCATTGAGTCATGGTTTCCATGGTCACTGTGCAACAAGTCAAAGAGCTTATAAGAAACAGCTTCAACCACGACACATCATTTGTGACGCCGCTGGAAACGCAGTGCTGCCTGTATTGATTATCTATCACGGTGAAAGACGTTAGTAGAGAAGAAGTAATGCTCAAGGAAGGAGAGTTTGGCCCAAACGTTTTACTTTTGGTTCAAAATTATGTGCAGCTGCTAGAGGAAAAAAAGTGTTTTAATGGTGAGATATCAATTACACATGTACCCCTACAGACCTGGAACTGTGTTGAGCCATTTTGCTCTGCAAGTGTAACCATATGGCTTTATCATGTCCTTTGTTTGATTAACTAATCGTAATGTCTCCCCACATATTTAAATCATCTACCTGTACGGAGGTTATCTAATGTTCTCATGCTGTTTTAACAACTACTATCTTGATTCTTACTAGACAGTTAAATGTCATGTTGTGCCTGGCACCTACCAAACCTGTCTGCACAGTTTTAGTTTGCATGCAATTTTCCTAATTCAAAAGATAAAGCAGAAACAAACCTCAAATGTATGGGGAAAGATACAAAATACCAGCAGAAATTATTTGGGTTGGTCTGGATGGGCGCCGTGGCCATGACTTTCAAAAAAAAGTTGGCATATCTGAATGTTTTGCTACTCTTGTTGTTGAGGTCACCACTGTTAAATGTTCAAGTCATGTCTCAATGGAAATAAATAATACTTGGTAAGCTATCTCATGTCTACCAACCAAATGTGAATGCAGCTTTAGTTGGACAGAGATGAAGCACCTTGTCCTATTTTGAGAGATGACAAATGCAGCATTGAGAGACTGTATTTCTAAAGCCCACAGTGTAGAGCAGGGGGGACAAAAAATAATCCCCTAGACATTACACTATAGAAATGCTGAGAGCAGCGCGGTGGAGTCAGGGCGCTGCAAGGTTTACGATCGAGATAGCAGGAGCAAACCAAGCAGGAGTGATTCCTCATCGTCATTTGTCCCATGCAAAGCACACTAACAGAAAATGCAAAACCGGGTATTTCGGTTGCCTTTGCCTTGGCAGGTCATTCCTCTGCTCCAGATGAATGGAACTGGTGCAAATGGTGCAAGGGAGCACTGTTTGGCTGCTCCCAAACGCTGCTCCCACTAGACCCTTCACCATGAGCCTCGGCTCAGTTTTCACACCTATAGTTTGTTTGCTTTCATGCAAATCAGTGGATGAGTTGCTACTTTGTTGCATTTTCCCTTCGGTTTGGTTTCACACTATAAAATTTCATGTGAACCAAAATGTGTCAACAATAGCCATGTGGGAGCTGTCACCCCATTCACTGGTCAGAACTCTTGTGGGGTTGGTGGGGGAAGTAAAAGGAGTTTGTTTTTCTTCAGGGACAGTTATCCAAAATGGACCATTGGCAGAATCAGCATTTCTTCCTAACTGCGGTCATCGTTTGGGCCATATACCAAGCCAAAATCTGCAAGCAGAATGCCACATTTGAACGCACTCCAAGGCAACATCTAGAGAACAAAGTATTGGGTTTTCCATTAATATATTAAACCGTGGCGGGCTGTGACAGTTTAATCCCCCACATATAACCGACACTTGCAACACCGACACACACGTACACACACGCACACACATCCAGTTGTTTTGGTCCGTACCCAAGTACGATTGCTGTGTTCACACCTGCCCAGACGTACCGCACAAAGGGGGAAAACGCTCCAGGGTTTAATTCAACTGAACTAAACAAGGCAGGTGTGAAATCATGCTAAAATGAATAACCCCTTTTAAGAGCTACTTAGCAGAAGATGATTGCTAAGAGTTTGCCAGTCAGAGACATCTGTGATTTATATAATCTCATCTAAAGGAATTTTCTTTTAAATGTTTTGTGGCCCAAACACTCGATGAACCAAAAGGCCAAAAAAGGAAGTCATGAGTGATTATGTGGCATCCCTGGCACAGCATACTTAAAAATCATTTTAGACAAACAATTATTTTGAGAGTACAGGAAGGAGCCACTGTCATCGGATGAGTGTTTTTTACCAACTCAGTGTGAAAACAACAACCAGAACAGTCAAATTCTACACTGAGTTGGCGTGCTTGCCCACCGCTGCCTGACAAGTGCAACAACAGAGTTACACCTCCTACTCCACTCCTCTCCTGAGCCTTACCTTTCACGTGTTTATGAAAAGGACCCTTCTGATCATTGGCCAAGTCATGCCTGGCAGCACACAACCCTGGCATGATAACCCTATCAGATGAGAAGACCCAGGAAGACGATACGGGCGTAATGGGGTGGAAATCAGCCTGCCATGGAGCGAAAACACATTTCCTAATGCATAATAAAGCATTCATTCTCTTAGCTGTCACGAGGAAAGTCTTTGTGAGAGAGGGGGCGAGTTGGGAGTTAAAAGTACAGAGAATCCTGTATTCTCGTTCTGTCACTGGGTTGTATGGTGAAAAGAGGGGGAGAGAAAGAGAGAGTGGCTGCAATTAGAGACAGATCTGTCCATACATTTTACACTTTAGCTGCATTACGCTTTTAGCTGATGGGCTTTCAGACAGCAGCTTACACTGACAGCTGAAAAATTCCTTGATTGACAACATTATAAGCAACCTATAGTAAGCTATAGGAGGGCCACAGCCATGAAGCCCAGATAATAGATGTAACAAATATTTTTCAAGAAAATGAGAAGAATAAAAAAGGAGCCATGCACGAACGATATCTTCAAAAGCCTCTCCCCATCAAGTACCAGCTGGAAGTCATGATGCTTGTATCAAGGTAGACTCTTGTCGTTGGGAGGATATCTTAACAATCCAATGGAAATATCGCTTAGTCACCATTCTAGGCTTCAAGAGAGACAGATTGCTATTAAGCTAACCAGCTATTGCAAGATCTCAAATTTTGGATTGTTAACTAAAACCAAACAAATCTAACAAATTCAAACTAAAACCTCTCTTATATTCTAGCTACGCCAAACTGTCATAATACAGGCAGTAAACTTGTCCAAAGATTATGTCCCTTGGGTTGCACAATCTCACAAATGGACACTTGTGATTGATGTTTTATGTGCTGTTATGTCCAGGAGCCGTGTGCACACTTTACCTTTAAGAGTCTGTGTTGCAAACTAGTCCAGTGGATTTTCCAACAAGGAGCTGATAGAGGAGTGTCAGAACACTTTGTGTCAGACGAGGAAGACAACCCTTTTGTCCACTCTTGTCAAGTATCACTTGACAAGACGCATGGAGTTGGCTGAAAACAATGGAGTGAGCCTACAGCTCACAGCATGGAAGTCTGCAAATATGCTGCCTTGACGCAAGCATCAAGACTGCCAGCCAATATTGGATGGAGGCTTTTGCCTCAGAGAGCATTATAAAGTGAGACACTTAATTCATGTTATCAGAGAGCAGGGGTTACATGGTAAGTAACCTCAAGTTCTTCTGGGTAGTACAGCTGCCTCTGAGTGACGGTAAGTGAGGAAACACACTGTTCCTTCAAACGAACTGCACTCAAAAGCTGTTTAGAAGATGGGACTTGATTTATGTTGTGTGCACACAGCATGCTATTCTTTTATGACATTCTGTTTATTCAAGGTACAGATGATACATAACAGTAATTGCCAGTAGATTGCCACAAAGCAAAGAAACATCATTGATAGTAGTGTAAACGAAAGGCAGCACAACTCTTATATTATTCTTTGTGTTCTATGTTATTAATACTGTAGCACGTTGAGTTTCACTATGAATGACAAGTATGGTACAAATTCAATGCAGTATTATTATTACTGTTATTACAAGTTTGCATGCTTGGGTCATTTTGTTTCCTCAGTCAGGGATGACTGCTAAGGAAAAACAAAATCATGTGATGTGAAGAGGGAATTTCAGGCCTTCCCTTGCATGGTGCAACAACAAATCGATCCCAATTGGAGTCAGCTGTTTGCTCATTAAACCATAACAGT
Source organism: Thunnus thynnus (assembly GCF_963924715.1). NCBI lineage: Eukaryota > Metazoa > Chordata > Actinopteri > Scombriformes > Scombridae > Thunnus > Thunnus thynnus. The sequence continues at coordinate 8,487,599 of NC_089540.1, forward strand.
ATAACAGCTTGCTAAATCTGGCAGCTGGGAAGGAGTGTCATTCAATGGCTAACTGCAAGCAATAATTCCGCGAGCCTTACCATGAGCTATGTCTTAGCCAAGAAAACAGCTGATAGCCCATAATGTCTTCATCGTGTCAAATAAATAACTGACCTTAAGCAACATGTAATGAAAAGGGCTTTTACACACTTCAAAGATCTTTATAGCTTTCGAGTGCAAAAAAGTGTGGCAAGCTTGCAACCTGTTTCAGGAGATATAGGGCCACAATCCAACGATGTCGCCTGCAAACCACTATTTTTCAATTTAATAACATTTTCAGGTATAGAGAAACATACCACATACTTTTTATTAACAAAAGCTCTTCGCTTCTAGTGAATCTAGTCTGTCTTTTGTCTCAGGCCTCTTACACAACCTTGAAAAATGTGAAATACAGTCTCCTCATACCGCACTGCTGTATATGTGAATGCAGCTACAGTTCATACTTAAAAAAAAAAAAAAAAAAAAAGACAAACTCCTCACAGTTCCAGTGTTCTGCTCTAGTTTCTTTGGCTATTTATCATTGTCACAGCTGCTTTTTTTTTCCTACACAGCTTGAAAATAATGGGTTGCTCTTGGATGCAGTCATCTTATTTGCAGCATGTGGGGGCTTGTGTGAAGCGACCTTGTTATAATTGGGGGGACTTTCAAAGTATCTGGTGTTAAACTAATTTAAGATATTTTACCACTATGAAAAAGCAAAAAGGTTCAACAAGAGTATCAACCATAACAAATGTAACAACAACATAACATCTTACATGAGGGGCGAAAAGATAAACTACAGACCTTTATTAAAGGAATAAATAGTTCAACATGGCTTTAAAGCCTCTAGAATTTCATACCAACCAAATGTTATCAATAATAACCAGTTGACAAAAAAACAGATCACCCACATTCAGAGATTCAATACTTAAACCTCTTCTTAGATCTGTGGGAACCAAACCAAACAAGCTCTGACTGTTTATGTTGTTCGTTGGTTGTGTGTGACAGCTGACATGCAACCAGGAATAGAAGCCCTGAAACAACTTCAGGCGATCAGATGTTCGCCCACAAACGCAGATGATGGACAAGGCATGGTAACATTAGTAGAACTTACCGTATAAAAAAACCTAATGTGCACGCACACATACATACACACACCTGTGGTGACAGTGAACATGACAACAGACCTCTCTGGCCTTTAGCTTCATAGGTCAGGCTGGTCTGCTAACTGCAGCACAGCATGGAGACCTGACACATATGCTAATTTGAGCAGACAACCTACACCCACCGACCATTAGGAACCACAAAGCTGTAACATTTTATGTCAGATGCTATATTGGTACTGCGGAGATGTAATCCAATTATTCATATTTGCTTTACATCATTTGACAGGTCCATGAGGTTGTGTTAAGAGAAATAAAATAACGAGTATAAAACATGATGATTTCTGCAGGTATGTGGGCCAGGTATTCATGACAACAACCTCATGAAAAGATCTAGAAGAGAGAGAATCTTACAATCAATTTGTATCCAATACTCTGGAGAAAAAGAGCAGCATAAGGGAAGAGGACAGAATAAAATTCATAACATCCTTATTAAAAAGTCCTTACCTTTAACGAGTCAAAACAGGCGATAACCCTCCCATTGTCCACCTGGCAGCTTTTGGGCGGGTGGGCAAATTTGCATTCCTCATCACTGCGTGAACAAGTCCCTCTCTGAAACTGCCGGCACACTTCCAGGGTCAGCCATTTTGTGTCACGTATCGAGGCAATGTTTAGAGCCATGTCAGCAGCGCTGGCTGAGGAGCTTGGGTGGAGTTGAGCCACTTGGTTTAAGGAGGAGGCTATCCTCTGAGGAGGTGTTACAGAGTGTTCCAGTAAAAAAAAAAAAAAAAATGAAACTAACAACAACTAAAACTGATGGAACATGTAGCTAACAGTGATCTGCTTCAGGTCAGTGGATGAGATTTATCCTCACGGAAAGGAAAGTGGAGGTAATGGACTGGCAAAGTCTTTGTGACCGGAGCATGGGACTGCACTGCTGTTATTGAGTTTGTCAGTTGAACAGCTAATTGTTCATCAATCAGTAAGTCTCAGTTGCAGACCTCTGACAAGGCAGAGGGGGCATGCTCGGACACAAGCTCTACTGGTTGTACCAATGTCCCCAAAATGTCCTTTGTATGAGTGATGATATCTGTGCGAGGGCTGATGTTGAGGAGCGAAAGCGGTGCTATTTCGAGGTGCTATGGCACAGATTAGGACGACACAAGTGGCTTTCTATTGTTTAAACGTCCTCAGTACCTACTCTTTCTGAGATTTGGCACCTTGGCCAGCAGTGCAGTAGCTCCACCTCTTCACTCGAGGGTTCTTCACACTGAGCACAGGTAAAGACGAACCAAGGGGCTAAGCTATGTCCTGTCACGACTGCAGAAGGAGAAATCTGGAGCTGTCCGAAAACGCCCAAGAATCTTCAAGTAGGGATGTTGTCTCACAAGGCACTTTCTGTCAGTGATCTGAAGTGGAGAAGGAGAGAGAGACAGACAAGAAACAAACAGCATGAGGTTATTTTCAGAGTGAGAAAATGGCTTGCTAAATACAGTGGGCAACGATTTATCTAACAGGCTTCAACAGGCGTTAACAGTGTTTGTGTATGCATGTCAATCTGAATTTGTGTACGTACTGGCCCTGAGGGGTGCTAGCTCTAAAGGGTACATGGCTGATGAACTAGAAAAAAGGCAGTTGTGAGGTTATACAGAAGCCACTTGAGTTTAAGTCCCCCGATCACTGGTGTGTGCCATTGTACGGGGTGACTACAAGCCCACTCGCTCTCCAACATATTGCATACAAAGCGGTGAATGGCAAAAGCCTCTGTGCTATGAGACAGTGGACAAGAGCATAGAGTCAGAGCAGAGATAGAAAAAAGCCCTAGGGTCCAACCCGCCCTGTAGAGCCATGCACGGCGGGATGGTGCAGCCAATAGAAAACCGCGCAGCGCAGCACTATTCCGGGCAGCCGTCCAGCAGCCAGAGAGCGACCGAGACAGATGCATATGCCAGTGCCAGACACGATTATGACGCTGCCCTGTGTCCTGCAATATTCACTGGTCTCCCACTGTCCAAATTAGATACCGGCTCATTGACAGCAGCCTGTCAATTTACATTCATGGGGGGAAATGTGTGTATGTGCACCTTGCCTCATCCTGGAAAGACACTGGTCCCTGTGACTGGCTGTTGTCTAGGGAGAGAGAGAGGGGGGGGACAATTGGTGGAGCAACAATCTGAGGAAGTGACCTTTAGCTTAAGCGTATGAAATCCATTACTAAGCTACTGCGCAGGGAGCTCTTTTCTTGGCACATCTGGAAATGTTTTTCTGCTAACCAGGGGCGGGAAAAGGGGGCTGGGGACACCAGACCGAGGGAGGAGACAGAGAAAGGTTGTAAAAACCTACAGCTCTGGTTAAAAGATTCCCCTCTACAGTTTAAAACATATAAATTCATCTATGAAAAAAAGACAAGACCAAGAATAAACACCACACTTACCCTAACCTCCACTGCAATTAGACTTCAACAAAGACGATGTTTAATACCACGGGAACATTATCTTAAACAACCTCTAAAGGCATATGACAAGCTCTACTTTGTGTTAATGAAGGCAAGTTGAGACTTGTACTCAAACCATCTATGCTACTGTTAAAGGAAGAAGAAATCCCTTTACAAATTCCCTTCATAGACAGAAACCTTTAGACAGTTGTCATACAGTTCTTCAGGTCTTGTCAGATCTGGATTAGGCCCAGTATTCTTGGTTAGGTTAGTTAAACTTGGTCTCTCTAATTGGAGACTTCTGAATTCTGTTTGTAGTTTTGTGCAAAGTGTTGAATATCAAAGGGAGACATTTTAAAAGACCATTAGGATAAGATCATATATCCATATGGTTAAGTGTCCTACAATAAAAAAGAAAATCTTCCAGACTCTGTCTTTTTTTTTTTTTGGCTTGGTTTTCTGGTCACAGAGACAAGTAGTCTTTCCTTAGACAACAAGCAGCAAAAAGATGCTTCCCCTTGAAATCGCCCACCAACCCTACACTGTTCCAAGCCCATGAATCCGGACCATTGTCTAGCTAATCATATTGTCCCACTTTAGTGCTGATCATGTGAAATGAGATGAGAAGCTTCCTCGCCCAATCGTACTGACGCCCAGGCTCCACTCTCCAAGGCAGGATTTAATTTCACACCATCTCCCCAGGGAGAGAGCCAATCGCTGCAGAAGAGATAGTCAGGTAAGAATCATGTCAGATCTGACCTTTAACAATTAATCCCTTCTTATTTTTAGAAGCCATAAGATGTCTGTGATAAAGCTAACCTACTTTGTCAGAATGTGTGAGACACTGCTTGAAGTGGGCCGGTACTCACCGCTACGCAGTATTGGCACGTCTACATTTTACTATTTGGTGAACCGTGACTTTTTCTCGCACATAGGCACTTGGCATGTAGCTTTGGGTTTCCTTTTTTGCTGGATCATCCAGTGAATAGCAGTCAATGAATACTGTTTCGAATGTGACTGCACGACCAATAAAAATAAAACAATTCTTCTTTCTTGTTTACCATATGATGATGTTGATAGGTCAGATTTTTTGAGTGGCAGTGCATTTCGCAAATGCCAGATTGTGAGCGGCTCCTCCTCTTTCACTCAGTGTACAACCTGCACATTGCACAGAGGAACAGAAGCCTACTTTCCGCTAGCTACCTGCTTTTAATATAGTTAAGACAAAAACCATGGCGAAACAAAGCCATTTGCTTAAGTTTGTCACAAAAATATGTCGTGTGGAGCGGGAGGAAGAGACTACTCCTGCGCCAGGTTTCTCCTCTTACAAGTGCCAAGTAACAACATGTACGTGAGCTGCCCCTTTCCCCCGTCAGCAGCAGCAACAAGCTGAACTGTTGAAAGACTCTTTTCAACTGTTAGTCGGATAAAAACTGGCATCAGGGCATCAGTGATGACATACAGACTGAACTCTTTGTCCCTGCTCTCCTTTGAAAGAGAACTGACTGAAGTGTTGGACTATAATGAAATAATTTCATTGTTCAACACCAAGACCAGTAGTCTTCTGCTGTAATCATCAAAAGCAAGCTAATTTACCATTTCAGACTGTGGGAAACTGGTGCATTCAGGCAAGTATAGTTGTAATGGCCTATTTTGGTTAACATACAGTATGCGTTTCAGAACCTATTAGTAGCCTATGATTGGTCTTGGACATGCTAGGCCCACCTGATTTTCTCTGTGCTCGCCCACGCTGTGATTTCTGCCTATGCTACTGGCCAGTACTCTTATCTGCCCTCTCCATATCAGGTTCTGTGGGCGATTCATAATGGCCCTAAAAAATCTGCATTACCTGGGGGGCAATATATGACACTCACCTGTTCCCGCCTGCCTGCTTTTCTCTGTTGGCACACACGAAAGCTAGAGTACATAGTCAATTATTTTTTACTCTAATAATGGTTGTCCCCTTGATTAAATAAATTCATGTAGTGAACATCAACAATATCTACTAATATCTTTTATTCACTGTAGAAATTCAGAATGTAATACTTAATGATTTGCTGATAGCAGCCGCTACACATGCCAACATGTGAATAAGGGGAGTAATGGCACTTATTTTTTTCTACTTCAAGCACTGGTGTGAGGGGACATTAATGCCATTTCTCTGTAAAATTACTTTGCCTCAAATGATGGAGCAAATTGTGCTAAAATGGCTGGTAAACACAGCCATCAGTCATTTTTATTTTTTCAGTTGAACAGTGGAAGTTTACAGCACTCAGTCTTTTATAAAATCGAGTGGGCCGACTGGGTGGGTAAGGGTTGGTTAGGGTCACCTGAAAAGCTCACAAGGGACTCGACAGGTAAAATGCAAACAATGTTTGTCATGAAAGATATTCAAAACAAATGATGAGAACTGAAGATCAAAAGTACCCTCATGTGGGTGACGGTACGATAAAAATCATGCAGGAACCTGACGGCATGTCTGCTCCCATACTGTATTGACTGTATGACTATGTAGTATCCCACGGTAATTTAACTACCGTCCAAACAAATGTTACACAAACAGGCATTGAAACTAGGCTTAAACCAATTCTTTAACTGACTGGCTGATCAACTGATAGAGAAATAATGAGTTATTTTTATGACACATCATATCTTAAAGACAACTTTGGGCTTATGATGATTCAAGTGCTTAACATACAAACAAAAAAATATTAATAGAATAGTCAAAAATTATCACAAGCTGCAGCTCAAGATTTACTAAACAGTAACACTAACCATAGTCAACTGCAATAACTGTAATATTAAGCACACACATGACAGCTGGTTGTTTCAACAAGTATGAACCACAGACATACTGTATGTTGAGAATGTAAACCTTGTTTGTTGTAAGTTATATGTGCATCAACAAACTTTACAGAGATGGAAATGTAATAGTGAGAATGTTGTATTAGCATGTAAGCTGATGCTAGCCTCTTTTTAGCAGAGATGGCTGAGACTTCTTACGCTCTCGAAATAAACCACAGCCCCTGCTGGAAAAGCAAACTGCCAACCCGGGGGGAAAACTGTTACCTCTGTCATATAACAACATCCTATCCGTAGAGCATGAGAAACTCAAGCACATAGTGGAAAAAAAATAGCTTTGGAAAACTCTAGCTGAGGTCAGAGGCAGTACACGCAGTTTGAGTTTAGTCTGGTTTGACGTGTCCTTGGACAGTGTGCCTCTGTCTTGGTTTAGGCTCGTTGAGCTTCTGCTAGTGCATTACACATACAGTACGGTTTATGCTGAGCTTGGCAGTCGCATTTCAAGCACAATGCTACTGATATGAAGTGAGGGAGGGACAGATGGTGGGCAGGTAGGAAGGGACCATCCAGCACCCTATGTTTTGACCTCAGAGATTAGCACTCCTGTGTACCCTCATGGCTGAGTGAAGGACTAGTCTAATAATTTGGATTTGGCAACGCAGAAATATATTCAAGGCTTTCTAATGAAACGTATGCCATGCAATTTAACATTATGTTATTCCAAATCAGTGAGTTTATACCAGATGCATTACAATATCCTGAATGTGGAGATGTTAATGAGGCTGTTCATTTTGCCAAATCATTATTTAATCATGACAGTGTTATCCTTGTTTTCAGCTATACAGGAGCATATTTTCCAAAAACCCCAAAAAGGACAAAACCTGTGTTCAGTATAAGTATATCCTGTTTTGCTCTTGAGTTCCTGCAAGAAGGCTTTGTCCCCTCTGTGTCATCAGTACAAACAGTGGACAGACAGGGTGACCTGATAAAGCAGGGCAGAGATGTGAAGAAAAGCACCACAGTACTAGACTTTATGGATTACTGACGCTTACTAAGGCCAGCTGGCAGGAGCATTATCTTGGTCAGTCTGCTTAATTGAATGAGAGTCAGCGGGACTGGGGCGTCTCGAGTGAAAGTCATTGGCTTGACCTCTGAATACCACGTATGTAACCCATTAGTCTGGTATCTGTGCACTCTGGCTGTGCGGTGCGGTTTATCTCAGCTGCTTGTATTTGTTCAGCAGAGACGATAAGCTACCTGGTTTCCATTGGTCGTAAGCCTTGTGACAACGTTTACTGTGGCACCAGCCAGGTGTTGCCAGCAAAATAAAGTAGACATTACAAATGGCTGTGACAGACAAGCTCATAAGCAGGGTACCTGAGTGGCTGCATTTCCATTTTATACCACTTTATGCTGGCAAACCGCAGCTGTGTGGTCATTTGCATGACCAAGAGGAACAAGTGGTCAATGTTTTTCAAGGCTGTGGAGAGAGGACCTCATTGTAGAGGGGAAATAGGAAAATGTTCAGTTTCCAGTGAGTAATGGAAAATGAGTGAGCCTTATAATACAGGTTTTATCAAAATGTCCTTTATCCCTAGCAAACCCAATTTCAAAAGATGATGGGCAACGGTCAATATTTCGGGGTTCTGGTGTAGCCAGTGGATATCCGGATAACGGATATCCGGGCCAAGACTTCCTCTTCCGTGCGCCAGTCGTGGTTTCACAGTCCGATTAGCAACTTGACACAGTCCAGACAACATTTCAGCTAATCTCTATAAACAGATATATGCATGTGAATGCAGATAATTAAAAAAAAAAAGCTAATAAAAATCTAAGTCGTCATCAGATGATAGTCCGACATTGTATTTCAGCCAATGCATTCTTCCTCTTTTGCTCTCCACATGGACTGTTTACCTGCATGCCAACCAAAGCCCGCTCCAACATGATTGGTCAATACTACTACAATAGGAAACCAGAACGCTTCCGGTACCAAAATCTTGTCCCGCTGCCTACAGATTCTGCATCCATATGCAGATATCTGTTTATAGAGATTATAATAAACCTAACCTAGCTTTCAGGGTGACATCACAAACTTGTTGGCTTGCAAAATGTTCCTTTGCCTCTTCCAGAGCGGATCAGAGCAGGGCTATACCCTGCAGCCTAATTCGTATTTAATACTATAGACGCTATGATGCTTATGAAATTGTCTTTGGCATAAGCTACGGCTCCTTGAGTTCAATATTATCAAATACCATTAGCGATAAGGACGAGTGAGTGAGCTCAGCAGAGGCTATACCAGGACTAAGCTACTGTTCGGAGGTAACACAAGAAGCATTTCACACAGTCAGCAGATAGGTGTGCCCCATATCATAATAGCCTTAGCTAAACCACAGTGACCCGAATGGCCCTGCTCATGATATAGGATTGGGCTTTCCTCTCCTTAGAACAGATGACCTACTCTTTTTTTTCACTATCATCTGCTAATTTTTTTCAAGCACTTCCATGAAAACAGGCAAGAGAGAGTTTCAGCATCTTTGATTGATATCAACCACTGCACTCAGTAAATAGACTTGTTTTCCTGTGCAAGTGTTCTTGTCTGCTCCCTGCTTAGCCACAGGACTCAGGCAAGTCATCAGCTAATTACAGTATAGTTGGCAGCCAGAGGTGAATAGTGCTGTTCAGATAAGCATGATGATTAACAGAATACTTAGGCTTACTTGATGTAAAAGTCTGCATGAAAATTATAGAAGCATGCTTACAACTGCTCTCAGGCATACTAGAACTGTTTTGTAAGTTTCACTGGCACTGAATATATCCTAAAATCAAGGATAGCAAACACTGTGTTAGATTAAAGCTCTTGTACATTACAATATAAAATGAAACACATCAAATTAATGGAAATCTTCAGCACTTGAAAACATGAGAGCTGAATGATTCAGCAAACTCACCCTCGTGTCACAATGCAATCAGACTATGTACCTCTTTCATGCAGAAGAAGATGTCTGAAAACCCCACTGACCACTAAATCCTTTTAATACCATCGCAAGGTACAATTTCCATGGGAGTCAATACGGTGAAAGGGGACTTCTGGCTGACAGGGTCTTGCAGTAAGGACTTGGTGCTTGTCTGAGACTTATCCCATTCTTTTCACAACAGGAAGGGCTGAACTGATGTTCCATTTTAGAAAACACCCACTTCCCCTTGATCCACGGCCAGACGTGTGACACCACCCTGGCCTTTTCCATGCAGGCGATAATGTCCACTGCTTGACTGCACCAGACCCGGCGGCTAGCGAAAAGCTAAATCTAGACAGACAGCAGAAAGCTAGGGACACGTCAACCATGCCCCATCTAACTCAGGAGGTTAATTATGATGTGGGCCTTATTAGAACTGGGAAGTCCCAGCTTATTCGGGCCATCAGCTATTTGTATCGACATACACATAGGGTGTTGAAATATCAAACCCTCTTCTGTACAAACAACCTTTGCCTGTAGATAACAAATTTGCAACAGTTACGAGGAAAAAAAACTTTGTGAAAACTACACAAAGCGAGCAGTGACAGCGCACATGCCGCACAACATGACAAGTTTTTCTCTAGAGAGTGAAAAATATGGAGCCCGTGTGGCAAAAAAAAAAAGAGCTCCTGACATTTGCACTGAGGAAAGGGGCAAGTCAACTGCTGTGATAATGCCTCTCTCTCAGGAGTCGAAACAGAAAGTCCATTACAGCGCTGGAAACTGCAATAAGGGTAGTTACTGCGTGGCTGCACTGCTCCTGTGCATTTATCCCACTCTCTTTCTATTTTTTCCCCCCGTTCTTCCCTCGTCTCATTCTCATGCTCTCGCACAGATAAAACATTCCCTCTCCTCCCTCCCCACCCAGACTGGTATGCAGCACACTGCAGCAAAACTCCTGAAAAAAATTTAAAAAAAAAAAAAAAGAGCCAGCCAATATGACGGTTCTTTCCCACCTCGTTTCACTGGGTCCCGTAGCTCTGCTGTGTGCCTCTGTCTGTCTGCTGTCCCGAACATAGGAGGCACCCGGTGCTTCTGTGACACTGAGCTACAGTACAGCTCCCTTCAGCCTCAGCAACTGGAGTTAATGACCATGTGAACTGTTGTCATTCCTCGCGAGCTGCCGAGTGCTGCAGCCGGAGGTCCATGCCTAGACAGGGATTTTCTCTCGATGTCTCTCTCTCTCTCTCTCTCTCTCTCTCTCTCTCTCTCTCTCTCGCTCTCTCTCTCTCAGCCGCGGAGCAAGCGAGTGAGGCAGGCAGGCAGGCAAGCAGGAAGCAGAAGAGTGTCCACTCCAACTATCTGGCTGAAACACTTCCAGCCACCCCCCCCCCACACCACAACCACCCCCCACCCCCCACACCCCTAAAGCCAGCCCCTTCCTGCCCACTAGCCTGTGGCAAGGCCCTGCCCCTTAACAGCTCCAGCCAATAGAAGAACAGCTACTCCGTATCACAGCTTTCTGTATCTCCCTATTGGAACAGAGTACACTAAGTGATGGGGTGAAAACTGCGCTTACAGTAACAACCTATGAATGCTGATCTTTAAAGGTATTTCCCCCAATTTCATGCCCTGCTAAACTAGCTATCACATTATTCATTTTTTGTCCATTATTCTCCCGGGGAACTTTATTATATTCAAATTTGAATCAGTTTTCCCTCTAATAGAAAGTAGCTCAAGAATATGAACTCCAGATTTCTCGTACAAAATTACCACTAAGAAAGTAATAATCACAGCGTTGCTGCAGTCTCATAATGATGATCAGCTCTGTCCTTGTCTATGTTCTATGATTACATTTAACACCATCCCCCCAGGAAACAACAGCACTGCCCCTCCTCCCCCCTCCCAACTCTCCTCCACCTACCCTCAGCATCCCTCCTCTAAACTCCTCTCCTCCCTCTCCTCCTCCTCTTTTACACATCTCTTCTCCTCCCCTCACCTGTATGTTGTCTCAATTCCTCTAATCTCTCAAGCTCTATTTCAGTCTAATTCCTTAGTTTACTGGCCTGGAAAATTGCACAGTAGTGAACATTTCTGTTATTGTTATTGCATCAGAATGTGCTTAGGAAAAAAATGACTGGCGCTGGCTGGGGTTGGAAAGTCTCGGTCTGTCTCCACCACCGCCCCCCACCCCCCCATCCTGCTCCCCTCCACCCAGTTGATGACATGCTGGTTGGCATCATATGAGCCGTGAAGCCGGAGCGTCACAGAACTGATGAGTCAGAGATCCAGCTTCATGACTTTTCGATCCAGATTCAATAGAACAGCTGTACCGTCTGTCTCTCTGGCTCTCCCTGTGTCTGTCTCTCTCTCTCTCTCTCTCTCTCTCTCTCTGCCTCTGTCTCATACAAAGTCACAAACAAAGGCTGTGAATGACGCGGCAGCCTGGGTGTTTCGTTAATATCAATGAGGCTAAACATGCTTTACAGTTCCGTGATGAACAAACCTGTTAACTGTCTGACAACGCTTTGATAACTGTATATAATCTGATGTTCCACAGGCAATAGATTTGTCAAAGGGTTTTGGGGGAGATGGGGGTTGGGTGGATTAATCTCTCTAGCATGAAAATTTGTCTACCTCAGCAAATGACACTGTATACTGATGTCATCTTAGGCACTGGGGCACCTGTAGGGAAATAACACAGACTAGCGCTTTGCCATTATATGAAGCTTGAACAGGGAGGAGGGGTATACCAGCCTCTGTCAAAAGCAAAAGTGTCACCTGACACCTTCAGTGAATGTAGCCTCGCGGCGCTATATCATGTACACAGAAGTGGCAGATTAAAGGGAAAGGAATGCTCGCAGATGGCAACAACTGAAACTTGACTGGTATGATGAGAAAAAAAAACAACTTGATATGTTATTGTTCATACAGAACAATAGCTGGTAATAGATGATGCTCAAGCTTATCAGTCTCTCATTTGGCTGCAACCAACTTCTCAATAACCACATTACGGATTGAATAACTGTCAATAACTGTATAACAAGCCCTGCTTGTAGCTAATTTCCACCGGCAGACCTCAGATAGCCTACCTCCTAAATAGATTTGTCCGACAGGAAAACAAACAAAAGCCTGGCAGACAAACAAGCTGAGCCACTTCCTTCCCACATGGTATCCCCTCCCCTCTTATTATCCCTGTCCTGTTTGACCCCAAACAGCTTGGCTCGCACACAACCAGATTTAGGATTTCTGTGGCCCACAGTGGCTTCATTTCCAAATACAAAAGAAGTATTTTGAAACAATAGCTAATTACAGCAAATGAAGATTGATGAGTTTGAAAATACTCCCCAAGCACAGAGCACTATGTATTCTGTGTTATCACTACTGGATAGCTGAACATGACAGGGAGAAAAAAACAGGGCTTAGAAATAGGGCACCAAAGACAGATCAATGAAAAGGCAGCTGTCTTTTTCTATTATTAGCCGTAATCAAATATCAAGCGGCAGAGAGTTGTGCTTCCTTCCGCTTGAAAGCCATTCTGGTAAATATGTCACACACTTAGTCCACATGATGATTGAGAAACAAATGCCTAATAGATGCACAGGCAACTGGTCAACCAGGGTGTTTTGGAGCAAGTTCAAGGCTGTGCATTGAGACTGTGTTCAAAAGCAGAGATCAAAAAGAATCAAAATCAACCAGGAAATACTGGATTCAAATGCCACTTTGACTCCACATAACATAATTTTTCATACTTCTGATGACAAAAAGCCAATTTCCTAACAATCATTGTGCAGTGTGGATTGCTGTTTCTTACTCACTTGTACCGTTACTTTAATAGAATGAATGAAAACAATATATTCCATACAAATGGCAAGCCAAGGTCCACTTTGTGTTGTTATACTGATTAGCTTGCCTTGTCTCACTGTGCTTACATTGTTACAGCCCTGTTCTGAGATGTCAATTTGCATTTTCAGGAAGACCAATTACTGTGTATGACCTCGCAGTTAGCCTGATCAAAACTTATTAACCTTACCCAGGTGTAAAAAGATCTTGCTCAGTCAACCTGCAGTAAATTAAAATGTGCCTCCACTTACGTCTCATTAGAGCTGGTTTATTTTTCGTTGTACACAGCAATTAAAACTAACAATCCATTAGTCAAGATGACACTGCATTCATTGTGCATATACATTTCCATTTGAAAGTAATAACATGCAATAGTTCACTGTAACCTGGATATATGCAGGAGCTTGTGACAATGATGCAACGCCATTGCTTACATGATGACACTATTTGTCTTATGGTGTCAATAATAAATCAGTTATTATCAAACCTATCCCCGACTGATTTCATCAAGTCTTTAACTGCTTCACAAATAACAAACAGTATGTGCCAAGAAGAATTACACTGATCAGTGCAGGAGAGACACAGAGATAATGTATGCTGATTTCATCTTTGTTTCTATGGAGCAGCTTTCACTTGTTTTCATTAGCTCACTGGGCAGTGATTAGTGGCTAGCATAGCCATCCAGCCATGAGCTCATAATGTTCATGACACTGGAGTAGCATCATTAGGAATATTTTTAGCCACATCTACTGTCCAAAGAGCCGCTATATCTCCCATAATGCCACATGTTTAAATATATGCCAAAGCCAAAGAGTGCTAGCTGCTAAGCTAACTACCTGCAGCTTACCTGATGACGAACCTGTCACATCCAGCTGCACTTCAGCCGCCGCCGCCGCTTCTCCAGAGCGCTATTTCGGTTGGACCCACGGCTCGGAAATGGACGGCAAGAAATGGTCTTCGACTGAGACTTCTCACTAATTCTTTTCAGCAGCAAACTTTTTCTCGCTTTCGAAATATATTTCAGTGAAGGGTTGGAGTAAGCTATCACTCGCTACACGCTAGCTCGCTAACTACTTTTAAGGCTAGGGTAGGAAGCAACAAGCGATTTTGACAGTTCGAGGAAATGTTTCATGAGCTTCGCCAGGGGGTTCATATTAAGGTCAAAACATTAATAACGCGTTCATTATCAACTATGCGAGCCATAATAAGATGCAATTTAAAGCTAAATAATTTTGTATTATATTATGTTGATACAAGTCGTTCCGTGTAAACACGAACATCCACCTCTATTCTATAACTACCACTATTCTCACCCTACAGTAAATTTGGTACAGTCCAGAGGAACCAAGAGTAAAGGGAGGGGGGGCGCTTGTTACCTAGGAAACAACAGTGAATCTCCCAGAGGGAAAAGATGTGGTCACTGATTTATGAATCAGTGACTGTCTGTCTGTCAAAGTAGCCAGCAACAGACAAGATGAAAACATTAAAGCCATTTGACAAAAACTATTGCCATTTATCAGTGAGCTACTGTATAAATCCCCTAAAGTTATAGCACTTTTAATGGGCTACAATACAGTAAGCCAAAAGATAGATAATGAATTTTTATATATATAGCTATATTAATGTAATGGTGTTGATACCAGAGTGATTTAATTGATTTGGCTTAAATATATATATATAGATGTATTTTGTATATATGTGTGATGAACTGTAACTGCTGTCTGTACAATAACTTTCTATAGGGTTTAAATTCACTGACTCTCTTTTTATATAGGCTATATATTTTTTAAATATATATATTTTAACGTTTCTATTGCTTTTATATTTTGTTATTATCTTTTATATGTCTTTTTGTGTATATTTATTTTCTGTTTGTACAGTAATGGAGCCTCTAAGACAAAGTATTTCACACACAAACTTTTATAACCGGAGTGACAATAAACATCTTGAAATCTTGAATCTTGAATATATATACACACACACACATATATAAAAATATGTGTGATGACTTTGTTATTATTATGTTATTATTTCAAGCCTGTCAAAAAAAATCAAACTAAAGACATTTAGTTTGACTGCTCAACATATCATCACCTCTTGATGCTTTGCAGAGGAGCATGCACATCCCCAGCATTTTGCAGCCTAATTGCATACAGCTGGCTGGATTTAGCAGTCTGTGACACACAGAGACCCGTTGTCAGCAAGGAGCGCAAAGAGTCAACAAGAAGCAAGTCACAAATATCCCCGGAATGAGCAGAGAGGCACAAATTTAGCCCTACTGACTGCTGCCCACGCCATGTGCTGCCTATTGAGCATATGAACAATGAACATAGCCATCACAGACTCTGCAGGCTCTGTCAGGGCCAAGGCCTGCTTCATCACAGTTTGTCAGGACACAGGCCTTTGGCAGTGTCAAGGATGAAGACGTTATTAGTTGGCAAGATGTTAACTGTAATATTTCACCGAGCACAACAGTTGTTTGACGCACAGGAATTTATGGGCTCCACTTAAAATTTATCATGCTGAAATTCAAAGATGGAGAATAAATCTGTGGTCAGGCTGCTGATGGTAACTGCTGACATAGACAGTCAGACTTGTCATAGCATTATTCACCATGTGACATTTGGCAGCCATCACACTGGTGTCAACGTAAAAGTTCATTACTAAGCATGATCTCAGGCAGACCAGCAGTAAACGAACTTTGAGAATATGAAAAGAACTCAGAATTTTTTTTTCTCCTGAAATGCAGGTGTTATCTCAGCCTGCTCATGTTCTTTTCAGCATTTAATTAAAAAAGTCAGAGCAATTACTCATTTTTTTATCTGTCCATATGGCATGTGAGTTTTTGATCTGAATCTGGCAAGTGGAAAGGTAAAACACGACTCATCCGAAGCAGCACCACTATGGCGAAAAAACAGTATTTTCAAGACATAAGTGATTATTAAAAACTGCTCACATAGGTCAAGCTCATCCCCCAAGGCTTAACGTATTGATCTCAATGCAGAGGAGGCATTTGTAAAAACGCTGCTGCTGGCATACTTCTCTAAAAGTCCCTGAACGCCCACACACTTACACACAAACACACAAGCAAACACTGGACTCACACTCAAAAAAAAAAAAAAACATAAGACAAGGTGCAATAGCAATTTTAACAAGAAATTTTCTTTATTTGACTTGACTAAAATGAAATTTAAGGCGTAGAGTTGAAATATTTGCCATTTTTCATTTAGTCTGTCATGACTATGATTTTGAGTATGAACAACATAGTTATTTTGGGTATAATTTTTAAAAAAAGATCCCTCTTCTTGTGCAAAGTCAACATTACTAAGTGACTAGTCACTAGATTCATTATAAGTCTTAAAACAAGCTGATTTGCATATGAAACAAAGAGTTATTACTTGTTTAGAAAATGTAGAAGGCCTATGATTGGTACTAGATACTAGAAACACACATACACAGGCGAGCAAGAAATGTATTTCAAACATACACACATGAGAGCAAAGACAAACGAACTAAAGCAGATGTCTCTGTGTGTGTGTTGCGCTCATTAATGGGTTCTGACTCTACATTTGTTGCAGTAGCAGTCTGTAAAGTGGACCCCGGGATCAACTGTGGGGGCGTCAGGCAGAAAAACAACCGCTGTATCCACCGCAGTTACTTTCTCTCAAACACAGAATGAAGAGATCACAGTAGGAAACAGTTTGCCCCCGCAGACAGAAGACAGTAAACAGACACTCAGACAGGCAAATATATGAACACACACACACATACACACACAATAGGGCCATAACTTTGACTCTGAGGTCCCTCTGCATACACACATGTACACCCACACATGACTACACACAGTGGGCAAAGCTTTCACGTCAAGGACAGTATTGATCTTGGAAATCTCTGTACACTAAATGAGAACACACCTGATTATGAAAGCTTTTAACCCAAATGCTTAATGCAGCGCAGGTTTAATGGAAAGAGCTTACAGCTAACACAAAGCTCAGTAGAGAGGGGGAGATTGTGTGTGTATGCGTGTGTGTGTGTGCACTTTCACGTTAGTATAGTCAATTTGATTGATTGTAGGGAGATCACCTGGGTATTTTACTCCCCTTATGACTTTGATGAACATTTTACTAATCACAAGGCCTGAGTAATGATGGACTGAAGATGGTCCCGCTGTCATTAAACAAACTGATCCCCATGCGTTGCTCACTGCAGCAGCGAGCTTATTCAAAACGCTGAGAGGATCCATTTTGAGGCAGACTCATTTGTCCACTGAGAAAAGACTAGTTATGCATCACCATAAATCATCTACTGCAGCTATTTGTTCACGTTGTGCCATCCGTTCCTCCTGGATCCATCTAAGCATACAGGAAGATATTGTACTGAATCATCTATGAGAGTCAAATAAAAAAAAACGGGAACATTTGACTCACTGCTCTTTTTAATAACTTGTCTGTTGTTAAGTACTGTATAAGAATTCTTTTTTTTCCAATAAACAGTCAATCTGGTTTTTTTAGCTGAGCTGTAAAAGTAGCAAAAATACTCTGCAACCAGTTGACGCCCTGTATTCCAAATTGTACTAGAGTAAAACTACATGAATATTATATAATCGTCTCTATGACAATGAGTAAACGTCATCCTCTGATGAAAACTGAGAGATTTGTACTGTACTGTGTTCACCAGCTTGTCACTAACTTTGTCTGTGTGTTGTTTAGTGCTCAGCATGTGGGGTTTATCAGAGATTTTCACAAAAACAGCTGACTGCTGCTGCTGGAAACCAGGTCGAAACAGCAAAGCTGCAAAAACCAAAACAAGGAGCTGAAAGATGCTAAAAGGCTCCATAGAGTTCATCACTATAAGTGACTCCTTTTATGTTATATTCAATTGATTCACTGTTATATACAGTTTGATTCATGCAGCTTTAAGTACAGAAAATGCTCTTTCCGCTTTAAGAATAATTTTCTGAATTAACTGAACAAACAGCGGCTCATAAAAAACTTCAACTCTGACATTTAGATCCATGAAATATACTGAAGATAGATGCTCCATTAGTGTGAGCTTATTACCAAAATGCAGTGGGTAGATTTTGAGAGAAACATGTATTACTCAGTGTCTCAAAAATATGACTTCCACTCTGTAAAAGCAGGCTTTTATTGACCTAGAACCAATGTGTTAGTGTGTCATGATATACTTTTAATACTGTGCTATTAATCCTTTAGCGGGAGTTGTTTTCACTGCTTTTTCAAATAGGCATCTCTCCATTAAACTCAATAGACAAATGAGAGAAATTTAAGATAATAGCCTCTTAAATGACTTCATCATTATTCAGCCCGACATCATTTTCTTTTTACTACAACTGTATTATGTTTTAAGTATTTCTTAATTGTAAGATCTCATCCCACAGCAGAGTAAATCCATTACTAAATTGTGGCATTTCATAAAAGAAAGCAGACTGGCAGTAATTGTGAGAGATGAAAATCTTAGAAATGTCAGGAGAAATGGCATATTACCATGACAACACAGCTATTGTCTTGTCAAGGTTGCGGTGCGTGGAGTTCAACCAATCGAGACCCTGATTGTTGTTCTCCATCAGGAATAATTGCAATAAATCTTCTATTTTCTTCGAGCCATTATTCACCACTAAAATCGAATTGACTTGTTCCCTGAAATTACATGACACACACAAAAAAATCAATGTGGCGTCATCAGCTACCACTACAGTCCAAAGTGCTTCCAAATACAGTAAAGGAATTTTTATTATTCATGAGCTGCAGGTTCACGCGAGGCCAGCGGCTCGGCCCAGACTCCTTAATGGCTGAACCGCCCTTCATCACGGCCGAACCCGCCCTGTGATCCTGACTTGGCAGTCACTTAGCCCAAAGGATTTAGACTCCTTTGAAATATTCAATAATGCATTAAGGATCAGAGAGAAGTCAGCTAATTATGTTCACACACACAGTCTCTCTCTCTCTATTTCTGTTTCTCTCTTACACACACAAACACTCATAAACACAGAGTGAAGATGGAGGTAGTAATTAAGTATTTTGCACTCTGACAAGCTGTAATGATGTTGGGATTTTTGTGAATGAAAAATGGATGCCAGTGATGACATGCTATTTGTATGTTTCTGTATTCCAGTGTCTGTCTTTAACAGAGCTGCTGGATGCATCAGTAAGAAAAAAATAATGTTTCTGTGTATGTGTTTCCCTCGCTGTAAGAGACAATAATAACCTCATCTGGAGGCCACCCATCAGCTTGAAATATTGATGCTTCTGCTGCAAGGCTGCTGGCTGCCGCAGCAGGTTACAAGGACACTTCCAATGCCTCATAGAGGAGCAGGCAACCCTCTACATTAGCAAGGAGGTGCTGACCTCCTAGACTGTAACAAACCATAGACGTCCCTCGTCTGTCTAGGCCTGACCCTGGTTCCATCTGTCTGTCTGGTTCTGGGATTTTTCCATTTTCATAAAAACATCTGAGGTTTTAGATGGACTTTTTTTTTTTTTTTTTTCAAATATCAATCTGTTTATTTTCAGGCTAGTGGTGTGTCCTATGGATTTGGGTGTGGCCTCTAATGGGAAGTCTCCAAAACAAAGCAAAGGACAGTATTAAAATAAATCGATTTTCAAAAAAAGGTCAAACAGAAATAAAAACCTACAGACACACAACAGCATTTAAGTTACATCTTGCACACTTAACTTATATCCAGATATGTGATGTGAAAAAGTGTATTCTAACTGAAGTCAACACAGCACAACTGCACCAGATCCTGATTTTCAGTACTGTAATGAACTGAAAGGCCGACTGGAACGTCTCTATTCCTAATTCGCTACATTTAAACACACATAACTGGTTTCTAACTGGCAAAAGGCACATCGAAGGAACCACAAATGGTCTTATCCTGCGCTTTACTACATTTTAAAGCAAGATAATGAAGTAAGGATTTTGAAAATGATCAGTGAGCTTAAATTTTGCCTCTTTTTCAGTGATGTCTGGCCTGGAAAGCAGCTTACTGAAGACATCCTATGATAACATATCAAAAACAATCCAGTGATTATGTGAGCTGAGAAAAGGAAGCTCACACACACACACACACACACACACACACACACTCCACTCATATTTACTGACACTCGCATCTTCTCGCTTTGTTTTCTGCACTCCATCCTGCTCTGTGGATCAAACAGGCATTTAAACATTCATTCTGCTGCTAAATGAATGGTGCACGCCATATTTTCTCTGTAATTATCGATTTCTAAGTGGCCTTCCAAGCATCATCAGTCAGAGCCTCCTTCAAGTACGGCAATTATTATATTACAGTAACCATGGTGATTTATTTGCTGTGTGATTTGCAGTGGAAATGTATTTATGGATGAGAGTGGGTGGAGGATCAGCGAGTGTGTGTGTGTGTGTCTGTGTGAGTGTGTTTTTGTGCACGAGAAGTGTGCCAGGGGCTAAATCAATTAAATACCTTGCCAGCACATCCTTGCACATACGTACACACACACACACAAACGCCTTGACCTCTAAGCTATAGATAAAGATCTGAGCATAATCCAGATAAGACAGCTGAAGTAGTCATATATGGCCTGCCTACACTGAATATACAATATGCTCTAAGATAATTATGTGATTGCTATTTGTACATGTTCGATTGAGAAGTAAAGGTTAAGTTGATTCTTTCTTCCAATAAAAGCATCTGTGTTTACTTAAATAAATTGCAAAGATTCAGATGTAGATAAACAGAAATATATTAAAATTCACTGGCTTCATTATTCTTCTAAATTATATTATTTCCATACCAGATGTACAAAAGCTGTCATCCACTGAAGTTCTTGAACTCCAATAATGGGTTGATTGCTCCATCTAGTGGATATGGATGGTACAGAAATATGCATTTGTAAGTCTCATTTCCAACCAAAGCACACACATGAAAAGAAAACAGTTTTGTCGTTGAAGTTTTGAGAATACATATAAATGCAAATCAGCACATTTGCAAGAACTAAAGAGCCAAACTGCTGTCACATTATAGTAGATAGATATGCTTTTTTAGAATGATAAGTAAGCACACATACAGTATTTTGTTTGTTTTAATGAAAGGTGCAAATACTAGATACAAACCCCATGCTGAAGTCAACCAGAGAGAAGCTAAGATGATGAAATTCAGTCCCAAATCATCTTCTGCTGATTGTCCACATAATGAAACTTACTTTTACCCGCAGCCTGGAAACCTGCAGCAGAGAATATCATTAAAGAAAACTGCTTCATCACCTTTACAACCAATTTCAGGAGCAATAAAACATACCTGACAAACAAACGTTTCACTATCTTCAAAAGCAATTATCAAAAACTCTATTGGACCCATCAAGCAGTTTTATTTCAGAAAACACATATTTTACTCTCCAACAAATCACTGCACCTACATTTACAGACTCCTGTCCTTGATAAATACTTGTATCATAATACTGTATCAACATTCAACAGTTCAAAATGTACATAGTTTTCATATGAGCAGACACACATTCTGGTGTAAGGATAGAAGATGTATGTGTTGTAGATGGTAATTATGATTTTGGGGTACATAAAACATAATTGACTATACTTGACTTTACACAGAATAAGATGAGTGTAAGAGCAATTGAGGACAGAAAAACATCAGTAACATGAGCCATCCTAAACTGATACACACCCATTTCATCATGTGTTCTACCACAGACCACCACAGGAGAGCAGCATAGCCACGGGAACGGTGCCTATCTCACATGGCCACACTGCAAAAAGCCATAATATCAAAGCATTCAGTTAGACTGGATGCTATAGGAGGATGACTCATGACACATTCAAGACTAGTAATACAATAATGTAGATAATAGTTCTATATTTCTGCCTTTAAAGTAAACTTTATGAAGTTAACAGAGACAATGAAAGGGACAGTTATAGGAAAAAATGTTTTTTTTCGGTTTGCTTCCCCTATCTACACTGTATCATCCTTGGTGATCACACGATGCTGGAAAAATGCATATTTTGTTACAGATGTAGATTAACTAACCAAAAATAACAAATAAAGATCTGAATCTCCACTTTAGCACCCAGGCGTGAATGTGCAGGGTCATGAGCCTGTAAAAAAAAAAATCTCATATTCTTCATAAGACTTTATCTGATCGAGCAGACCTGATGTTGTGCCATGTGAGTATCCCTTTAGCTAATTTACCGACTTCTGTTGGCTGCAGGTGGCAATGTTGCTCTGCAAGACAGCTGCACAACCTACTGTATAGCTTCTCTTTTGTGAGCTTTTTTGGTTTCTTTTGTTCTTCAGATGAATGGAAAAACCTGCAGAACAGAGACTTTATGGAGGCACACATCATCAAAGACTGAGAGTGATTATTCCTGACAAAGTGGTCTTGCCGTGTGTCGACTAGAAATCATTTCAGTGGGAAACTATATCATTATCCAACAAAGATGTAGGACTTTAGGATGTATGGAATTCTTATTTTGTATGTTTCTAAGTCCAGATTCTTGTTATAGTATTAATCACTAAAATAAGCTAAGCCCAAGGCCCAGAAAAAATAGGAAAATATGAGTTCTTGAAGCTGAGTGTCAGATAATACGCTGTCCGCAGCAGCTACAGGTGTCAAAACAAAAAGGTGACAAAAAAGGCACATGGGATGGGTGTGATACGGGAAGGTAATGGCGTGGAGACGCGTAATGGCAAATAAATCTCACAAACAGGTTTAAAGGCTGACAATGTGGAAAATCCTGTTTTCTTTCTCCCTAACCTGGAAATTTCTGCAGTGTTGCGGATTTATCAACCGTTGAAAGATATAGGCCCAGCTCAGAAGATAAGCAGGAAGGGGGGGATCATGTATGGATGGTGTGGCGGGACACATACGTCTCACGCACATGGAAGGGAAACGACTCTCCGGGGATTGAAAACCAGGAGGATGGAATTGGAGAGAAAAACAGGATTCTCTCTCTGTATGAGGCAAAGGAAAACCAAAATAGAGGTGCTGACAGCTTCCTCCATCCAGACCTGGTGGGAGCGCTTATCCAGTTTTGTGTTGTGAGATAAGAGGGGGATTTATTTATTCAGGTTGATAGCTCTGGCACTCTTTGAATGATAAAGGAGTGTGTTTGTGTGCCGTGTGTTCCATCCACTTTCAACATGCCAATCAGGATTAAAGGTCGTGGTCTATAGAACAAAAATGTGTATATTAGAATCCATAAACGAGAAAGATGTGAGTTTTCTTATCTCTTTGTCAGTGGCCTTGTTCCTCCTATGTGCAGACTCATGCACCTGAGAGCTGCGTTCAACACATTCCCATTAAAGCACATGAAAAACACGTCCACATCAAACACAAAGGCCAGTATATTTTCATCCATTGTCTACCGAAAAACCTCACATCTAAAGCGGGAATAAACGGAAGGGGGGCCTTTTGTTGTGGTTATCCTCCTGGTGGTTAAAAGGAAGGTGTTGGGTTCACTATGAGATGGATCCGATGTTATTTCGGTCCGAAAAGACATCTGTTCCGCAGTAAGTCACATCCGTGTTAACTTCCCTGGTGCAGATGCTTCCCAGCATGGTGATTTATTTTTCTCGTATGTTTGGTGTTTGGGCCGCAGAGGTTCTGTGCGGTGCTGTTGGCACAGCTGATGAGGAGCCTTGGGAACTCTGGCCTCCAAGAAACACTTTATTTTCATTTGGGAGCTGTTGCATTTGGCTCATGTGGCACATCTACATGCAGTTGAAAAGAATGCTGTTTTGGAACAACATAACTTGTGAGAATGGGAACCGCTAGTTTTAGGCAAGGTTTCAGTGAATTAATCCATCCTGAGCTCCTCTATTTTGCAATCTTGCGGTCTGAAAGGTCGTCCAGAGGTAGACTTTGACTGAACACTGACGTCCCAAGATCTGCTAGCAGTCTGCAGTGTTGTTAAGATCCATATTCTGTGCACTAATGCCAAAGTTTATAAGCCTGGTTATTATAACAAATCAATGGATTACAGACTTTTCTTTTTAGATTTTTGTATGCAGAAATGGCTCAGATTTCATCACTTTTCTAAGGCATTAACTAGGCATTTTCCTTTTTATTACTTCACATGGTTTATTTTAGCATACCTACATGAAGGGCTGGATAATATGGTTGAAAGCAGTATCACAATATTAAATTGGAACTTTTACATCTAGACTTAACTGAGCCTGTGAAAACTCTTCTGTGGCTCTGGTGGAGCTTTGACAAGTCTGAGAAAATAACCCTGATGATGTTATCGTGATGATGTCAGGGTTGAACGAAAAGATGCTATCTGTAGTTTAAAATCTTGCCTTAAGTTCCCCTTACTCACTTAGCTGGGCTTTCAACTCCATGGCATGTTCTTCAAAATCCATCTGCTGATTAAGACAGTGAGATGCCTTTAAAAGTTCTGGAGAAAGCTAGTAAGTGGACCTTGAGTTAAGAATTTTAAGTCATTTCGTTTCATTTATTTACAAGGACATTGATCAGAATATCTGTAAATTGAAATTGTAAATTGTAGTCAGACTACTATTTTAAAAAAAAAAGAACTTGCTCATGCTATTGGTTGCATTATGGGAAATGTAGGACACAGTGTTTTTGGAGCTTGACCCAAACTAGCGTCTAAAATTCAGGATATCTC
Organism: Thunnus thynnus; assembly: GCF_963924715.1. Classification (NCBI taxonomy): domain Eukaryota; kingdom Metazoa; phylum Chordata; class Actinopteri; order Scombriformes; family Scombridae; genus Thunnus; species Thunnus thynnus. The sequence goes on from NC_089540.1 coordinate 8,512,399, forward strand.
AGTCTCTGCTGCATTGTTTATGAATTTATGATATTTTAGGATCTTTATGTGACGTATTAAATCACCGGAGTGTCTCTTTAATGAGCATAATATGACAAATGTAGGCAAGAATCATATATAAAATAATCAAAATGAATGTTTAATGCATTTAACTGTGTTCCACTGTAATGCAGTACATCAGACTAAACTTGAATTAATCATTTCATTGTTTTTATGACTATTTGCCTTGAATTGTCAATTGGTACAACAGACACTTATCTTAAAATAATCATTTTATCATGATGATTCCACTGAGAGTCGATAAATAATATTGAATTATTGCTCAGTCCTGCCTACATAAGAGCTTACTGAGTTTTTCCAAATACAGCAATACAAAGATTCTCAGAAAGCATTTCAATGTCAAGTTAATAAAGTTATCTGACTGACTCTACTCCGATCCAATAAAAGTCAGCTATCTTGTACTCAAAAAAGATTTAATGGCTGAATGGAGCCTGAGAACCAAACAAAAGTCTGTCTGTCAGCTCCATAGGTGGCCACATGAGACCCTTAGAACTTGGATGAAAAACAAATCTCACAATAGCATCAACTGAAAAGCAGTAAAGATCAGAGGGAGCATGGCAGCCCACATCAGGGATGTTTGGGGATGCGGTGAAGTGGGGGGGGGTTGGTGAAGGTGTGGCTCTGCAGGTCAAGCCACCGCTTTCCTCTCTCCTCCTCTGGGAGGGACCCCGAGTGTCTGTTACAACAGGAAGAGACTGAAGGTCAAAGCACAGACCTATTGTCTTCCTGCGTGTGTGACAGACGCCTGTCTATCTCACTTTCCTATCTCTGTCTGAAACATGCACTTATACACACACCTGAACACATTGAGTGAGAAAGAGAAAGAAATGCAAGCAGACAGTGATAGATTAACAAAAACTTTATTTACTCTTGTGAAAGAAATTCTGTCATTGCAGCAGCAAAAGTAAAAAATAATTCAATATAAGGATGATAAAATGAAAAGCGACTTTGCACTTTAATGGTCCCAAGTGGCTGCAAGCTATATCTGTTAAAGTCTTCAAACTTGAGCTCCGAAAGACATTTCCCAGGAATCATACAGCATTACATCAGTAAATGGCACAGTCCTCAGGCCTAATGTTCTTTCCATGGTGATAGTAGATTTGTTGAAGAAGTTCACCCATCATTGATACTGTTTGGCAAACACTTAGTGCTGTTTGGAAAGATGTTATTTCAGCTGGTTGTATTTCAGTGATTTGATTGATTTTAGTCTGGACTATAGAAAGTGGTGGACAACCAACTGAGTGACATTGGCCGACAGAGGGCCAACAAACAACATGCGGTCATCTGGTCCAAACGTTGAACCTTACTCAACTTTCTCAGATTTCTATTGAACACGAAAGGTATGATTCAGCTGCAATCATAAGTCTGATAAGCTTTCAAGATAACAGATATATTACTCAAACTGTCCCTTGTGCATTTTGTTTTGATGCAGTGCTATTTTTTTTAGCTGCCTGTTAATTTCGATATGCTAAATGTTAAATATAAGTAATAATAATATATGTTAACATATAACCAAAACAGACAAAGAGTTGTAAAGGAAGGGCAGGCAGGAAAATGTCTAACTTAAAGCCAGCAGGAGTTAATAGTACAGCGGAGAGATCTACAACCCTACAGTCACCGTCACTCCTCAGTCTATTATCTCGTCCCTATAAAGCCCTCAGCAGTACAACTTCATAGGCATTTCCTCCTTGTGAAAGACACACGTGGCCTCCTTGATAAGATAAACTGCAGAAATAAAGACAGGGCGAAGCGAAGCCTCTTCTAGCTTCTCCAGCCAAACAATTCAAACGTCTATTTTAACTGATAAGGTCGTGCAGACAGACCGCCCCACCCCTGAAACCTCAGAGACACACACTCGTCCCTTTGTGCCCTGATAAAGGAGACCGGTGGATGCATGTAATCAGCATATTATTGATAGTCTTAATGAGAAAGGCTCTGAGTCACTGAAGCCATTAGCCAGGATAAAAGAGGCTTAATTGTTTTGTGTGTGCGTGTGTGGGTGCACTTGTGTGTGTTTTGTAGTGTGCACATCTGCCTGGGCTAAGACCAGGCTAATTAAATCCATTTCCTTCGTTAGCAACTTTTTTCTCTCTTAATTAAGAGGGTTAATTATGGGCCCGGACAGAGGTCGCATGCATGTTTGTGTGCACATGCATTCTCCACGCCAGACCCAGATGTAATATTGCAATCTGTATGAGAGGCGTATAATAACACAATGAGCATTCATGGCTTAAATTAAACAGGCTTTGATATTTATTTAAATCAAGTAGTTGAATATTTGAAGTAAGATAGCATCTGGTAAATGATAGAGTTGTCTGCCTTGAATATTAAAGGCTCAGAGTAATAACACAGCATTACGTCTTTGATAATGGTCGCCCATGTCTGTTTTTGACCAAAAAAAGAAAAAAAAAGTCCACTCTCTACTTGAAAATAACTGCAGTTTTCTTGTCTCAAGGAGGATTCCACATGTTGTGGTTTCTTTTCAAAAGCATCAACCAACAGGTCTGGTGTTAATACCAACTTCTGTCATTACCAGTGGTGTGTGGTACAAGTGGACATCTGCAGCATACCAATGGTGTGGAACAATATTCCCCAGCATGCTTCGTCTACAGCAATAATATCGTTATGGCTGCCAGACATGAGAGGACTCTCCCTGCCTGCCACTGGACACACACCATTACTTTTGATGGTGTCTGTGTGTGTGTGTGTGTGTGTGTGTGTGTGTGTGTGTGTGTGTGTGCATGAGAGTAAAAATTGCGTGTGTGCTCTGTGTGTGTGCGCGTGTGCTTGCGCCCTCAGGGTCACACATCCTGTCCGTGAAAATGGCTGATTCAGGACTCTCTGCCACTTTGCTTGTCAACTTGGGTCCATGCCGCCATAACCGCATCTGTAGGCGGGCAACTGTCTCCAGTCTGATGATGATGATGATGATCCTCTGCAGCCATAACAAGACATTAACACCTTTTACACTCCGTTGACTCCTCTTAAAGCTGCAGGCAAGTTTTGCATGTAAAAAAACACACACACACACACACACACACATACTTGTCTCAGCAGCCAGAAAAGCATCTCACCCCTCCTAAATGAAACATTACAGATATGCTCCATTTGCCACAATGAAATTTTGAAGGGAACGTATTGGGTGCACATTAAGCAAGAACATATAGGATGTCTGGGCCTCTGGTGAGATGATCTTCCTGTGACCCCTTGGTATCCTTTAGTGTGAAGAAATCACGCATCAGTCTAGTTGTGGGATTTACAGACATTATCTTTTGTGATGTGTGTTTCTGTGTTTTTTGGTGCCTTCTTTTCAAATATTTGACTTCAAATTGGGACTTCCAATATGTGACGTTGCCTGATGTAGCTTTAAAGTTGCACTAATCAATATTTTTATATTAACAATGGGTCAAATGTCTATATGGATGACAATGGATCAAATCTCTGTGTATACTGTAAAAACAGAGGATTATCACCAGCTCTACAGCTCCCCTTAGGAGTCTTTCAGCTCTGTGTTTTGGTTTTATGGCCTGCAACTTTAATGTTTTGGTTCTCATGGACTCATAACACACAGAGCCACAGTACACAACCTGTCCAGCATCAAACAACAGACAGACAAAGTTAGCAACTAGCTAGTGGACTTAGTAGAGCATTTAGTTGCTAAAGAGACATATTTTTCTCAGGAGATGGTGGCTACAATAAACAGAGCCAAGTAGAGTGAATATTGGACTTGAATTCATCAGGTGGTGAGACAAATGAACTAAAATGACTAAAATGAGTGCTAATATTGCTCTGTGTCTGCTGGATGTGTAAATACACAACTTTTTCTTAACACGGTTGCCATGTCAACTTTATAAGGTGACAAAATGTCAATGTTGCAATAAATTGCTTGTTCCCCATTTTGCCCCAAAGTGGTCAGAAATGTAGCTGCTTTAAACTGTCAAATGTGTTTTTCTGTGAGTGTGGCAGAAAGAGGACGGCAGCAAAACCATTTGGACCGCACCTAGTGGCCGAAAATTTCTTGTTCTTATCTCTTTGATTTCCTCTATTTTTTCTCCTTTATCTGAAAATCTCAATAAGACATTTCCCCAACATCCTCAATAATCGTTTTTAGGGAGATGCTTGTGTCTATCACCGCGCCTCTGAGTGTGCACGCTTGTTGCTGTCATGCGTCCTGCTGGTGCATCATAAGGTATGGCTTTTTATTAGCCTCTGGTGTGTTGGGAGATGGGAGGGGGGTCAGCATTGCTGTGGCAGTAAACTAGCACAGCCGTCAGCCCTGCACACAGGAACAAACACCCCATTAAACCAAGGCCTTCACATATTACTGTAATAAAAGCCCCTGCTCTCGCCTTTATGGGCTTTTTAATTATGTCTATTCGTCTTCCTGGGCTTGTGAGCAACAGTTCATGATGAGCCCCATTTCACGAATAGGCCCACTCCACCACTGGCAGAAAGCTGGAGGGGGTGAATTAAAGGGAAAAGCCGAAAATGGCCCGAAGCTAAAATATGACTATTGTTACTGGGATGGTATTTTATGTTTTACCTCACAGTATGGAGCCATCTGCACTGCTTTTCCATTTCATTCTTTTGAGGGTTTTTCTTTGTTTTAGATGTGGATTAGTATAAAGATGGAAAAATCTCATGCAGCTCAAGTGAATTACAACTCTACAGTAATGGTGTGTATTGAATTATCTCCCTGAAATCAGGACAATGGCTGGACGAGCTGCAAGCTCTCTAAGAATTAACCATACAAATCATCCATGCATGAATTCAGCATAGAGGCCAGCACTTTGGGTCATTTTATTCCCTCTACATTTGCCTGTATGGTACTTGCATATATATACTTGTATATATTGTATATTTATCTCTTCATGCCTCAACAACAACATAAATCCCTGTCCACCGCCAAAACATTCTGATTGATGGAGCAATATAGATTAGCTCATTGTGTACACAGCATATATTTTATGGCCAGGTCATTTTCTGCAAGGCTGGACACCACAGCTTAACCCCTTTTAAACACGGCGAGCCACTAAACGTTGTATACAGTGCAGGTACCTGAGAATCAAACTGTAAAGATACTGAGCAGGTATCTTCTGCAGTGAAATATGTTTTTCAGAGGCAGAAATACTGTCATTAATTGAGCTAAATCTTGATGAGCAAAGCCAGTGTTCGCAGAATTTGTGGGGGAGAACCGGGTTGAAAGTAACACAGGACGAAAGTAACACAGCGATTTTCTTGAAGGCCACAGTGTATGAGTCTGATAACTGTGTCAGTACGTACAGCATGCAACACTTACCAGAACCACGAAAAATTATGAGGATACATGATACTTTCGCTGAGTTTGACCTGAAAAGCTGTTTTCGATCGTGGTAAGTAAATTCATTCAAGCAGTACATTTTTTTGAATCACAAGTTGTGTTTGTTGTTTCATGTGTCATAATCATGATCATTTGACAGATTATTTGAACCACAGTTGGGTTTGTTTCTAGTGTGATAACATTTTTTGGATGGTTCAGAATGGTTTGGAACTTCCTGTAATCGGACCAATTACAGGAAGTTCCAGCAGGCTATCGTCATGGAAAAAGAAAAAGAAAAAAAAAGAGCCACAGTAGCACGTAGGGAGAAGAGAAGACCAAGTCTTTAATTGAAATATGGTCCAACAACATTATAAAAAGTCAAGTATTTTCAGATGAGAGAGAGAGAGAGAGGATATGAGAGGGCGGAAGAGCAATGCCACCTGAAGATAAAGAAAATGTAGTATATACACAGTATAGTATAATAATATAATATAGTGGCAATGAAATCAATCTGCTCATTTTTCTCCATTAATTCAAACGGCGATAGAAGGCTACCCACCAAACTGACAACATGCCTACATCAGACGCACGCCCATCTACAAACCAATCAATGTCAAGTATAGGGGGATGCAGTCCACGTAGGTGATGGTGACAGGACTCAGGTATGTCATGTAAGGTTCTTTAGTGCGCTTGCATAATTGCAATGTGAAACATAAACTAACTAGATCAAATGGATACAATGTAACAAACATGGATCTTGGTTCAGACTTTCAAGTGTGAAAAGGCCCTTATGGTCACAGTTTTTCCCTGCTTGCTTCTTTCTTTCACTCTTATGTTCTTAGCTAGTTCTGCTCAAAAGAAAATGAAAAAAGGAAAAATAAGGCTTGGTTATAAATGTTTTATTGTCCTAAATCAGGTGCAAACAGAGTATCCAGCTGGTTTGCGTAGTCTGCTGCAAATGGCCGTACCCATGAAAAAAAGCAACACCACAGCCAGCGCTGCTCCCACTCCACACAGCAGGGCTATCGACGGACAGGAGGCTGAGGAAAGAGGATTAAAAGAGCAGAAAATAAACATCATCTTATCCATTACTTGCAGCTTTTAGCATTAGAGAGCAGAAAGGTAAGCACAGCATAGAAATCACTGGAAAAAGTGAATATGTATGCATTTTGCAGTTATGTTATATATATGTTTAGTGGCTTCATACCTCCTTGAATCACTTCAAGTGTGTGGAGCAGAGAGGATGACTCTGGAGGAAACTCGGACAGCTCCGTCAGCTCATTTCGCACAATGTTCTCCTCCAGGAGGATGGGCCCCAGAGCAGCTGTTCCCTCCCACTGCAGACCTGGAGAAAGACCTTCTACCCCAATATAGGGAGCATGAGAGGGGGAGAAAAAAAAAAAAAAACTACTTAGTGCATTTAGTGCGCTGATTCAACTATTCACAACACGACTGATTGGTTGGTCAGACAATTAAAAGGGATTAGCTCAAAATCAATCCTCCAAAGACGCATAAACAGCATGTATGCTAAATTAAAGCAAGTGAGCTCATCTAAACATGGGTGGAATTTCTGCTTGTCTGTTAGTCAGCAGCTGATTTTACACTTTGTTACTAGAAACATCAAGTGTGAGGTTTGCTACCTCAGGACCATTCAGACAGCATCCCGCCAGTGTCATGGCCTTCTGAACATCAAAAAAAAATGAGCATAAACATATGTCTTTGTAGTATCTTTTTGTGGGTGATTGCACCCAAAAAAAGAAAGAAAATACTGTATATCTAAGTGCTTTGTTCATGATTGCACTGGAGATGGTGTCAAAATTTCCCCCACTGGGGTTAGCTTCTGTAAAATGTACCAGTATCTGCTGCAAGGCTTCTTTTCTGTCTCTGCTTGCTGCAGCTGGTCTCACAGCAGCTACACACTTCATTGTCTCCACCTGATGCCACCCATCTGTCCAGAGCCAAAAATGTCTTCTGTTAGAGACTGAGTAAAGCTTTTCAACGCATCAGAGTCACAGCAATGCGATTGTTACAGTATTACGGGTGAACACCTGCATTTAAACATGACAGAAAACCTGCCAAATTAAAGTAATTGAGCAAACATTCAGCTGCATTAGTTACATTTCATAGATTATCTTCGTGAGAACTAACCTGTTGGCTTCAGTCAAGAATGAACACACTTTGTGTTGCGAGTCAATGGGAACAGAGACGGTTGTTGCTTTCAGGTGACATGTGATGTAGAGCTGTGAGGGAGTTAAAAAGACATGAAAAGACATTGATGTATCAGAAATATTACACAGACTGCATCTCCATAACTTAAAACTTTCCAAGATGTTCTCATCAGTAGACATTGGCTTTGTTTTCTCTTTTTTTTGTTGGAATTACCCAAACATTGGCAATTACTACTTCAAAATCTTTTAATCTATCTGAAATCTTGGTGAAACCACGTACACCAGATCCAATCCTGACTGTTTTTGGTGTTAAAGCACCAAATCTAGAGATGTTAAGTAGTTTTAACATTGGTGTCTTTTAGAACACGCCCAGTTAGATGAAAATTGTGTATCAAAATTAGAGGGAATGTAAGAAAGTCTTATTTAATGTCAACATAGTTCAGTATCCATGATCTGCTGCAAAATATACAGTAACAGTGCATGATATATATGTTTTCTCCCTTATTTTTGGGTCTGATGTTACCATCTATATATACACATATATAGTTTCTCCATATGACAATATCTTGGTCTCGGACCAAATTCTCAAACAGTTTTTAAAAGGCCCTGATGGATTTGACAGTGGTTTGTTGCTTTTGGAAGAATTCCTATTTTGGCCCAATGATCCAGTTTTTCAAACTTTAGATTGATTCAGTGCAGAAATTCCTCCTATGACCTGATTGTACTGATGCATCAAATTTATTCTGAGTGGCTCATATACTGTACATGGCCCAGATCCATTCTGGCGTCTTCAACCTATATTGTAGATTACTCAGTTTAATATTACCTAAGAGCGCAGTCATGTCCTCAGCTGGAAAGTATTTGAGCTAAGCATCTCAGAAACTGCCCTAAACACAGCGGTGCCTCCGAGAACATTAGGGGCTTCAAACAACACTTACCAATGTATATAGTAGGTGCCAATATAACACTCGAGAGACAAACACAAGTCCAGAAAGAAAAAGGTTAAACTAACACCTCAGCTACCACAAGTTTGTCCCATCAAAACACACCTCCCTGCAGTGACCAGACTACATTAATAGAAAGTAGAACAAAATGTAGAAAAGTCAAATGTCTGACTACATGATAGTCGTGATACATGATCTGTAGTTTTAATCTGTCTAAACACATCTCGCACTAGCTGTACTTACTGAATTCCTGTGATCTTGGTGGAACCTGAAGGCTTTCAGCTGGAAATGAAGTTTATCCTCCTGGCTTCTCTGCATGAAGTAAGACTTGGCTCCCGTCAGCTTAGCATCAGTTAAACACCTTATATGGCAAAATGCAGGCACATGATTCATATTCATAAATACAGAAACTCGGTCCAACTATTCACAGGACAATAAATGCTCTTAATAGGTACAGTGTATGATATGCAAGTGTATATACAGCAGACAACATAAATCTTAATTATCATGACCAGCTGACCGTTTACATTTAGTGGCTGTTTGTGGCCCATTCAAATATACTCGCCCATAATTTTTGATGAAGGGGTATCTGGGTTGAGAATTGGGGTTGGGGCTCGCGGTGGCCACGCAGCTGTCCACATAGACCCTCATTGGAACATGGTGACCCTGAAGAACCGACGCCTCGATGTGCATCACGTCACTCAGGAAGTAAACACTGGAGGGCCGCTGCGACTGCCAGTCCTCTAATTAAATAGAGAAGAAAAAAAATATAAAATGGAAAAGTAATGCTGGGGCCATCAGTCTGATTAGATGAAACTTAAATGATGCCCATGGGGAAGATTTGGTCTGTGCAGCAGCAGAGAATAGGATATAGGTACTGTAACAATGAGGCAAACGTACTTTAAAGAAGTCAATAAATGAATTATAGATGTAGCATCGTCATTAACCTGGATAAGAAACACAGATGAGGGTCTGTGGCTGCTAAAACTAGTTTACAACTTCTCTGATTTCCTTCCTAACTTCATACAGTCCATGCAAATCTTGCAATAAGTCAATCACAAGAGTGGGGTGAAGTTCTGTAACCTTTAAAGATGAACAGCAATTTGGCATAGTTGCTATCCACAGCGTATAGTTTGGAATGAACCAGAAAGCATAATCAGCTGTTTATTGATCACTTCATGTAGAAGTGACCCTGTCGGGTCAGCCGTAGCCTACAAGGCATGTAATTTCAGCTCATCACCATGCATCAAAAGTTTCACTCCTGTTTATCAAGTCACCGCTCAGCATCTTTAAACAGTCACAGCAAAGTCTGCAAGGCCTTGAGTGATTGCAATTACACCCGTCGCCGGGGAAATTATCCAAACTGCCTGCTGCAAATCAAAGGGTTTTTCTTTGCATTTTTTTTTTCTCCACATCAGCTCAAAGTTTGTTGTTTTTTTGACGTGTCCCCACCTGTCATGAGACGCAGGGAGAAGTGCAGCTGCCGCTCTGCTAAGACTGTGGCTTCGAATGGCTTCCAGTTAGGCTTCACGGCGGTGCTGCTCACATAATGCCTCCTGTGAGGACAATTACAGGACGGACGGGCATTTCACTAGAGAGTGGTTTCATGGAGGTGGTTTTTAAATCCAGGCATATTAACTCACTCACATGGAAAGACATGAGTAGAGAGAGGATAACATAAAACAGGTAGACAGGAGGTAAACATGACAATAATCTGCGCTAATAGCAGGGCTAGATTTGGACTTGGCAGGAAAAGAGGGGGGATAATGCCAAATAATGAGGCTTTACCTTTGATAGTGGCATTGAATTACCACCTCAGCAGGGTTGGTCTTAAAAATGAAGGTGTTGCCGATGGGTGTTGGAGAGTACATCAGAGAGAAGCTGTAGATGAGGGCCTGCTCTGTCATCTAAAAAGAGAGCACAAAAACGTTACAGCGACTTCAAATACACAAGAAAAAGATGGGCAGTAAAAGAAACAGAAAGCCACACACCCTCATTGTGCTGCCACAGCCCTGTAGCACCGTCTGGAACTGCAGGATGTGGTCAGCGGTGTCTAGTGCGGCGCAGCCTCCTAAGGTCAGATCTCTTGGATGGATCAACTGACCGTTTCCTAAGAACAAAGAGGGAAAAGGCGCAGCTTAAATCAAGACCATTACCTGAGGCCATTTCTTTTCCTGGTCCAGTCAATAACACTCACAGCAAGTGCAGGTTCAGCCACAGGACAAATAAAAAGGTTTCTTAATGCGTCGCTGTGAAGACAACATTTGAGCAAGCAGAATGCCCCCCTTCTCGGAGTGAAGAAATAAGAGGAAACATAATATTGATCGCCGAGTCCATAGTCTGTGCCATTTGCAGTAATCAGCACTGAGTGTCCCATCTTCACCGTTCCATTCAATTTTCCAATTCGGGCCTGACCCTTTGTTTTTCAGACATCAAGGGAACAGAGGAAAAGGCATGTGAAATGGCCACAGCAGCCTCCTCCGCCCTTCTCCCAGCAAAGAAAACCTCACAACTGATCAATTCCGGCAGCCATTACCTAAGAAGTTCTGTTTGACCTCTATGGTGACCTCTCCTTCACCACAGCGCACTGCCACACTGTCAGCTGACACAGGCACCCTCTGCTCAAACTTCACCAGAACCTAAAATACAATTTAAATTGATTCACACTGAACTTATAGGGCGCATAGATCAAAAAGGCTGCATGTAAATCATTGAGATGAAAAGTTTTTTTTTAAGTACCTTTGATTTCTGCTTGACTGTTGGGTTCAGATTTGGGCCTTGAATCAACTTTTCAACTTGGTCTGTTCCCCTCAGCTCCAGCAGCTCTGGGGTCAGCTCTCTTGCCTCCGATCTCTGCTGGTTTTGAAAAGTTTGCTCTGAAAGAGGCCGGAGAGGTTTCTGTTTGTCAGCGCTAACAGCTGGCTTCCTGAGCTGGTAGGTTTTGAGCCGGTAGGTGACAGGAGAACGGACGGGATCACCGTGCTCCGCCCGATTTGACTGATGATCTCTTATCTGTGGGGATCTTGGCAGCTGTGTCACTTCTTCTTGTAGGGTTTGGTTCAGAGTTTCATTGGTGCTAAAGTTTTGTGAAGCAGTACAAAGATTTCCACCTGAGAAGAGAAGCACAAACCCTAACAACACCGCTTCTCTGAACCCCATTACAACTTATCACACAAAAACCAGGGTTTTTGGTGTTTAAGGGAGCACTACTGCTTTTGTCTGTTGACCAAAACTAAGATATGAGAAGTTGGCTCAGGCTCCACCTACTACTAATGACTTGATTGGATTCCAGCCTGGAGGTCTCAATCTTTGAAGCTTTCCTTTCTTGTCTTCCTTTTTACCAAATAGAATTGCAAATGAGATGGTGGCTGCTTGGCTGTGCACTCCAAAGGTCACATTTATAGCCTGTCTAGTCAGCTTCAACCCCAGATAACATGGGATTTTAATCTTATATACTGTATGGCAGCTTCTCCAAAGCTGCTTCCATCTTCATTTCAAAGGTTCAGAACTATTCATAAAGAAAATACTGTTCTGTGGTGAAAACAAAAAGAAAAAATCAAACTGGATTCCTTGAATGTTTGAGGCTGTAGGCCTGCCAAATCTCCACTTGTCATGACGATAATGAACAGCGACTTTTATAAACAGAAACAAGCCCGACCCTAACAGTGAGTGGCTTTCACTGCCCTCATGAGGCAAATCAATCAACACTCTCGGGGAGTTGGAACCCAGGGTTTTTTGGTGCTGCGTGGTCTTAAATGTCAAGGCGATGGGGTCAACAGTCTGCAGAGTTCAGCAGAGTCGCTCATAAAACTGGGATTTATAATCATCCTCTGCAAGGACTTCACAAATGTCACCGCCATCAAATGTATGTGTGTGTGTGTGTGTGTGTGACATGTGACAGGAAACAGGGGGAGGGCGTGGCTTAAGGCCAAAAGGCATGTCAATCACACTTTTTTTTTTTTTTATTCCACCTGTTATCAATCGTGCACTGGTGAGACATCCAGTAATGACAGAATAACCTCTTAAACTCTTCAACTGCACTCGAGTTTCTTTAAAATCATTTTTTATGACACTAATAACGTATATATTCTGAATGTGCTTGCTCTATCACTCCACTGCAGCTACAATATGTGATACTTATAGTATAATGTATTGGGTGACGTATTCCATATAGACATGTGCCTCATTTCATACACTTTTAGAAATGTAAAATTTAGTCTCATATAATTGCATTTTTGGAAACTCTATATAACTTTATATCAAATCCAAATAAGGATCATTTAGTTTAAATATAGCAAGCGGTATATACATGTCAGTGTTTCCTGGTAGAACCTTTTGGGTATATTTTCCTGTTAATGTTATTACCATTATCATCCAAAAATATATATTTTCTCATCATTTATGGATGTACTTTTTCTGGTAAGAACATATATGGATATAATGAGATTTCATTGAAAGAAACTCCTGTCCGAAAGGCTAAATGAGTTTAAATCACTTCCCCTTGATACAGACACACTAATCTAGGCTGACCTACAGGAATACATTATAGCTCTACCTCTCTGTCAGGATCTCCCTGCAGACTCCCCAACAGAGAGGCTGCTATTGTCAGGAACTGGCTTTTATCTTCTGCTGATCAGTGGCAAAACAAAGACAGGACGTGTGTGTGTGTGTAATGTGTGTGTTGGTTCAGGGTTGCTGGAGTGAGATCAGTCCATCCCTGCCAGTCAGGCCCCCTCTGCTGCCGATCTCTAACTTGGTTAGCGGCCTCTAATTTGGCCCCCGGGGGGCCCTAATGTGGCCCCCACTGGGGTCTCTGAAAGGGCCTGGCAGCTTCTACCTCCACACTCACTCACACACAGACACACACACTGCTGCTACTCCCATCAGCTTTTCCTCCCAATAATCCTGCTGCATTTGTAGACAAGGACAGGATGATGCAGGTAAATAAGAAAAATCTTCTGTTTGGACAATAAACACACATACTAACATCCTCACACACACTCTACCAGATGGGAAGTCGTCAACTAGGATGGCACATCGACAACACAGATGCTCGGTGACAGTATTCACACACACACACACACACACACACACACACACACACTCACAAACGTCCCTCATCACATTTTGCTGACAGCACAAAGTCATGGAAACAGGGCAATTTGGCCTATGTCGCACTGCGCCATACGGATTACAGTTATGGAGGCTCATTAAAAACATGTAGTGGGAGATGGATTAGTTATGGCCTGCTGTTGTGGTGGGCGAACAGCGTTCAAGATCAGCGGATTTCTATGCGTTTTGTCAGCGCTCACACGACGGTGAATAGATTTGCGTGGGACAGGGAGATATTTCTGAGAGAAATATTGCCTTCCAACATGTAGCCTACTGGCATGTGTTTTTGGACGCTGGTGCCACTGCTTAAAAACTATCTTGGTATTTTGGCAATCTTTAAAAGGGAGCTAATATGTGCATCTTTTTTAACAGGGTGAAGATGAAATATGTGTTTGATGGATGGAGAGCAAAAAGAGAGAAGTGTGAGAGTGAGAAGAGAAAGTGAGAAGGCCTGACGAGAAGGAAGAATTCACAGTATGTGAGGGGGGGGAGGGAAGAGAAAGTGAAAACAAAGGAGGGAAAGAAGAAAAATATGGCTGGGGTCAGTGAACCTCGGGGTGAGGGATAACAGACAGCAGCCCGGCTGGTGCTCGGCCCGTCCCAGTGGGAGCAACATGAAATAACAGCATGCTGGGCTCTGATTCACGGCCCATCAGCGGCCATTTCCAACACGTTGCCACACAAGGACGCACATTCTGTTTCCACACACTCACCGGGACACAACACACACACACACACACGCACACACACAAAAGTACGCCTACATACAAGCAGCAGCCCATATACAAAAGAGACGCACACACAAACACACATGCAGAGAGCTAATGGACTGTTATTAAAGACATGCATCACACCACGTCACCTACCGACCACACACAAAGCCACACACATACACATCTGCACGTTGCTTACACATACACACACACACTAGTGGGATAATGATCTCCCCACACTGCAATAACAGCTGTATCATTTAGCACAAAGCCACAGTGACACAGCGAGGCGACAGTGACACAAACACACTCTTGACACAAGCCCAAAAAACCACCTCTTTCAGGTTGTTCCTACTCCACACACGGCCCGACTTCATTTTTTATCACAACATCCATGACATTTCTCATGAAGGGATCGTTGTCTTGCTCAATGGCCTTTGTCAAGGTATAAAGGTCTTCAGCGCCGCTTGATTGACAGGTGTCATCGCCCCGCGCAGAGGAACAATGCGGAGGCGGGAGAGCAGGGAGCTAACCTTTAGCCTCCTGCTCCGCCCTACATCATGGGCGCCAAACTTTCTCTCAAGGGAACAACATTTTCCCTGTCATCTAATCTGATTTGTGCACTAGGGAAGAGCTAATCTGATGATATTTAGCTGTGTTTTATTAATCTTCCAACCCTCAGATGTCATGTGTCATAATAATAAAGAGCTTCAGCAGCAATAGGCATGTTAAACTTTTATTTTTTGGCGGGAAGCTCCACTTCAAAGCTCTATTGTGCTATGACTCCTACATAAAATTACAAAAAACTCTAATATTTATCTAATATAATCCATAACTACGACCCTTTATCATGTAACCATATTGTCATGTGATAACACCTAAAACCATCTCCGTAACAACTCCTTCCACTGAGGATAATGTGGTCATAGTTTGTAGTTTGCTCCTTCACGTATGGCAGGTGTAGCACCTCAAATCCGCAAATCTTACAACGGATTTCAATGGAGATCCGGAGTCATGGGGAAAAAATGTGTCAAAACATCTCAAAACTTCCCCTGGAACTTCTCAAACCTCTCCTGGTGCAAAACAAACACAGTTTTGCCAACAAAAAAAAACAAAAACCCAAGAAACCCTGAATACTTGCTTGTCCTCCAGAGCTATGAGGAGGGGGTTGCACAACACAGAAGTAGTTATTAGCTATTTTGTAGAGAAATTGGGATCATGTTTTCATGACTTAAGACACATTTATCATGACTAGGTCACCACGGAGCATAATCCATTTCCTAAACTCCGCCATAAGTAGCTGTGTTGTTTTGTAGCTGGACTGAAAAGGTTTTTGCTTGTTTGGAATCCAATGTAACCTCTGTGAAACTGATTATCCTTCATTTGGGGAGCAGATACTTCTTTTCAGAGCTATTTTCGAGCCTGGCCGGAGTATTTCTTGATATCTAGCTCCAAATCTATTCCAATGCCTTTCCAGAGGAGAACGTACAGTAGGAAATGATAAATGTCTGCGTACTGTGCATCTTAGTGCACATTCCACTCCTCTTGGTGGAGTTTCCCTCTTAAAACTGTGCTGCTATAGAATGAGATATATGAATTATACTTCTATATGGCCTGTAGGTTCCTCACTGTGAAACCCTGGGGTTGACAGGAAACAAATGAACATTAACATAACATATGGCGGACGCTTTTAACCAAAGTGCTTTACAGTACCATCTGAACGTGGGTGGGCCCCATTGGGAATCAAACACTAACAGTGTTAACAATGTTGGTGTCATGCTCCGCTCATGACCTCATTGACATTGTTTTATTTCGTGTGTTTATATCTTTGCAGTGCATTATAAATAAAAGCTAGGACTATTGTAGAAAAGGACATAAATGGTCTGTTTGCGCAAAAGACAGTGAAAAGAGCCTTCCTTACATGGGCATATAATATCTACGTGAAGTACACACACACGCACACAGTCACATAAAAGTCCCTACTTGTCTGTCTCTTGAATCTCTCTCAGTTATGCTGCAATTCAAGCCTTTTGTTTAATAAACAATTTGTCAGTGATGTATCGAACTCCAACTCTAATTTGATTGTCTGTGAAATGTGTATGGAGGTGGCTGCCTGCTCTCTCTCTCTCTGTGTGTGTGTGTGTCTCTCTCTGTTTGCACAGCCAACACTGATATTCTACCCTTTCTTTCCCCTGCAGGTGTGTGTGTGTGTGTGTGTGTTTGTGCTCGCTGTCATGTGCATCTAAGCGTGTGTGTCTATGTGTGCAGGGATGAGGATGGAGCAGCAATCCTTACGGGTTTGCAATTACATCTAAACGGCATAATCGGACATGATGGATGGCTATTGCCTTTCCACAATGTCTAGACCTCAGCTCCACCAGCGCAACAAGGTTATAGGAGAGTGGGAAAGGATGAAAGATTTAATAGTTTTGTTCTGCTGCCCTCCGATCCAACTCCCTTTTTCTCCTTTGAAGTCCCCCTGTGGTGACCTCACCAATATTTGAACATTTTGACCACAAACGAATTGGCTAGTTTTCTGGGTAAAATGGTCTGAAGAACTTAAGTCTGCCATTTTATAGCAAATCCAGACAGATACAGAAGGGCAACTGAATGTCTTGTTTTCACCGTTTTGTGATTTAATTCTCTTTCTTGCCTCTAAAAAGGAAACTGTGCAAGAATAATGCAAACTATTAAAATATTTAGCGGGCTACTTTGGCTACCAAAAACTAGAAAAGGCAATGCTTGGATAAAATGACCCATTGCATATATTCTACTGTGAATTCTTGAATTTGTTTTCATCAATAGGTGGCACTGTGGGACCAAAAGTTCACTATAAGCACACGCTTGCAGTTTAGAGAGGAACAAACCACAAGTACAACTGGGTAAGTACAGGGTGGTAGGTAAAATAAGGTGTGTTGCTCTGGTTCTTGAAGCTCGACTCTCCCTTATCCCTGCTTAGTGCTCTTCACACACAGAGGCAGAAGAGACAGAATGACACGGTTTATTCCAACCACAGCAGCCTTGCAAATTGAGGCCTTGAAGATGCCAACAGGATCAATTTAGGATGTGAGGTAAGATGTTAAATGGACAGAATAATTGGGGAGATTTCGCCCTGGCAATTTCTCGCAAGGTTCTTGCAATTATCCTGGACAATTGCATCCTTTGACTCGCCAGGTGCTTTAATTGAAATGAGAGCGGTTACAATATATAAGGCTCATGCATGAAAAACATTCATCTGCAAGAGCGTAGGTGCTAAAAGCAAGGGGGGGGGGGGGGGGGGGGTGTACAGTAGATTAACAGACAGAACTCGTCTGTGCTGTCAACAAGCCGAGTAGTAAATAGAACAGGAGCGGTGGCTTTGTCAGCTGTACCTCGTAATTACCCAGATGGCTCGTGTGTGTGTGGCAAAAAGTGAAAAGCTGCGGCGGGAAAAGCAGCTGGTAAACGTAAAGCGAAGACGAGAGATTGTCAGACGCAGGGAAAACAGACGTCTTCCTCACCGAGGCGACGACGAATGGGGTCAGTCAGGAGCTGTTGCCACCCGCATCATCACCCACGAAGAAGAGGGGAAGCAAGAACAGAGGAGGGAGAGATATTTAGAAAATGCAACTTGCTTCCTGTCAAATGAATCTTTGATAGTGCTTGTTCATCTCGGCTCTGTGACATCACTGAGCTGGCAGCAGCGCCTGGCTTTCCCATGAGAGCCTCATTACCCACAATCCCAGAGGTTGACGACGATGTTGTCATCACCTGAAACACCACCATTTCTCTCTCTCTCTCTCTCTCTCTCTCTCTCTCTTTCTCTCTCTCTCTCTTTTTCTTCATCTCCCTCCTTCTCCTCTCTGTCTTTCTGCTTCGCTGATCAGGCAGGCGAAGCTGTCGCTCGGGAGCATCACACAGATATTCAGTAAGGGGGAAAAAAAACAACAACAAACAACTCAAAAATAGGCATGATCCCTGGTAGAAATACACATTTCATGTCCTGGGTGATGCTGTCGGTGTTGGCGCTGCTGATGTGTAAAACAGAGAAGACAAGAGGAGAAAAGAGGGAGGAGAAGAGATGGAGGCATGTCCACCTCTCATCCTCCTCTGATCAACAGGCCCCTCTCGCAGCTGAGCCCACCTCACGCGACTTGAAATGAGCTTTGAACCTGCTATGAATGCTGCCTACCTGCAGGCCGGCAACGTTAATCACAGCCCTTTGATCACATCTATATTTTTCCAGACACGACTGTCATCCACTTGATTTACCAGCCGCAGAGATGAGGAAGACTTGTGCGAGGCAGTGTGTAGACTGGAAACAGGCGGCCTCATCGCCTCATCTCATTGTTGTTTCATTTCTGCTGCTGTGGCAGCTGAGCTCAACAAAGGCGCAGCAAGGAGGAAGTTGTCCTCAGGCAATTGTAGTGGCCTGGTGCACATGCACCAACTTAGATTACACATTTTGCACAGTTCCACGTCTCTTCCCTGCTGTCTGACCAGCTCTACACTGTTATTCCTTGTATTTATCTTAAAGGTCCCTTTAACATTAAGAAACTAGCAGCTCCCCCTGTGCAGCAGGCTCTGCAGCCATCCATTAAAATGCAAACGCCCACGCCAATATGATCATTGGAAACATGGCAGAAACAAACGACTTTGTGAAATAGCCGCTGGCAGAGAAATCATTCTCACCCTAATGTCAGCAGCTCGCAGTTCTGACAGTGAAAAACAGAGCGGAGAGGAAAAGTAGTTTCACCCCCTCTCGACTCTCCCTGTGACATTCGAGAGAGATATTTACCTTGTAAAGATCTTGACATTTCGTGGCGTGCTCTAATAACATCCTGAAATATGAATAAGAGTACAGAGAGTGGAGAGGAGCCCCTGCAGAGCTTTTGTTAACAGGTATTGATTGATACTGTTGGGGAGAAGGAAGGAGTGGGGAGGGGCCACAGGAGGGCCACAGGGAGCCACTCTTTACTGATCATCTGTTAACCTTGTCAAAAGATCTCTGCCCGCTACCTCGAACTGGCCGGAGGCATCATCGGCGGTCATCAAAGAGGCTGTGATTTCCTCATCAAAGCAAAAATCCAGGCTAAAGCATAATTCACACGTTAGCCGGATGATGTTGGACATTTGAATCAATATTTGGATGCAGCTAGCAGCAGCAGTGACGTTATTGCTGTGAGACAGGAAACTGAAATCTTTGAGAAAAGGCTAATAGCTTTCTAATGTGCTCAGGTCTTTCAACAACAACTTCTATTGGATATAATACATTTTCATATTTTTCATCTTTCTCCTATTCTTATTATTTTCTTCATGTTGCGTGTTCTATTTTATTAATACTGCAGCATTTTGAGTTTCACTATGAATGACGAGTGCAGTACAAATTAAACGTATTATTATTATTAAAGAGATTTCTTACTTATATAAGTACTTTGACATGATGAGACTTGTTTGTACTGTGTTATGCAATCATCTCCCATGTGGGGTCTTATCAGCAGTTGTTTTATGTTGCACCGATTTGACATACACTTTGATCATAAGTTTTTATTGTCAATCTGTCTTCAAAGCAAACCAAATGGCCTTTTGATGGAACAACGGTTTGAATTGAATTGAGCTAAATTGAATTGGTTGAGTTTATCTGAGAGCCAGACGCCACTGAAGCAGGCTGCAGTCTCTGCATCGAGAGGTCAAACCAGGAACTGGCAGAGCCTTGTTTGACTATGAGATTATTTACCACTGTTCTCATACATTGTATTTCCACTCAGTAACTGCAGACTCTTGTTTCTATACCTAGGTCAGGGTTAAAGAATTTCAAATGGTGACCTCCTGCTCCTAGAACAAATATGGTGTATTAAATCAGTCATAACTTGAAAATAGAGTTTTATACTTGTCATTTTAGTTTTGTAAGCTTGTACATTTAAGTTTGAACCT
The DNA here is from genome assembly GCF_963924715.1 of Thunnus thynnus. Taxonomy (NCBI): domain Eukaryota; kingdom Metazoa; phylum Chordata; class Actinopteri; order Scombriformes; family Scombridae; genus Thunnus; species Thunnus thynnus. The sequence continues at coordinate 8,532,608 of NC_089540.1, forward strand.
GCGAACTATGTTCTGAAAGTTTTGTCAGGTCTGTGCTTGCAGACTCGAAAGCCTGAAAATGTAGGTTTCTGTCTGTAAATTTTCCAGTTTCACTTCCATTAAACTTAATATTACAAACTGTGAGGCAGAAAATCATGCAAGTATATATGTGTCTGCACACTCACGGACATCTGACTTTTAACTTTTTATCTTTGGTATGAACCAAAGTAGATAAAGATAAACTCAGTAGCAAGCTAATGCTAACTCTGTAACATCATGTTAACATTATGAAGCTGGCAATTGCTCCCATCCTTTCAGGATCAGGTCATTTTACCTAGCTCTGTGAAGACTGCAGAATTGAGCTTGATGACAAAAGAAATGGCTGCAAAAACTTGCAAAGAATTTACAAGTAGAAACCTAAATGTTCATAGTTTTAAGCCTGCATGCGCATACCTGCACAGACTTTCAAAACAAGTACAATCTTAAATATATAAGCTTAGGATAAAAAAACAACAACTATATTTTCAAGCACACCTTTATGAATGATTTATTATTGCATATGTAACACACTCGGAGGGGTCGGAGTCTTGCTCAAGGACACTTCAACAGGGTAGATTCCTGCTGAAATGCAAGTCAAAGTGCAGGACTTGAACTAAGACACTCTGCAGCCTGACTGTAAGAGCTGATCTTTATTGTCGCTGTGATCAAGAGGAACCTCAGGGAATTCAAAATGAGCGCATACATTATAGCATTTTATTCAAAACCTCCAGGACCGCGAGATGAGTGCATACATTAATATATTTTATTTTAATGACATGTAATTTGTTGCACACAATAGCTCCGGCTGATTTCTCCTACCATGATACTAAAATGCAGTTTAAAGTAATTATGAGAGATTGTTTTTAATGGAAGATAAATGGCTTACTGCAGGCTTCAGCTGAATCAATATTTTACTACAGTTTAAAACAGTGTTGCATCATTTGCTGAAATTACCACCATTGATTGGTTGCTATCAGTCATTTTAATTTAATTTTAAATGACTGTAAGGGAGGATGGAAAACTGACTGGGATGTTTCTTTGTTTGACAGTATATTGCTTTTCTTCTGAGGGATATTGGAGAGGAGCTGCAGAAAAACAAAGTAAATTTCCTCCCTGAAGCAATACTGAATAAACCGGAGTAATGAGTGCGCTTCAATTTTTGCTCCTTTCACTGTAATGTAATGACAACAGTGTTTGTTTTTCCTGTTTTCCTTGAAGTCTCGTCAAGTTTGATTTGCTGTGCTGCAGTCGAATGCCAAAAAACTGCCTCAATTAACATATGGGTCTGTCCGACTGAAGAATTTCTGCATAGCTCATTAAGTGTCAAGAGTTGCACCATATAGGCTAAAAACTGTGAGAGTGGGATGGTTGGGTATAAGGTCAAACACTCAAGTCAAACGCTGTGCTAATGAGCTTGAATCATGCCATTGACCACCCACGTGCTGTTGACTCACAAGCATTTATTGATTTTTTTTGGCTCGGACAAGCTGTTCCTCCTCTGCCCACTCAACGACCTTCCATACTCATCTTTTTCTTGATCCCTCTCTTATCTTTTAATGTTTTCTCTGACCTTTTCTTCCTCCGTTTCAACTCTAAACTTTCTCAAACATGACGGGTCTTTGATTTCTGGAGTTCTGCTCTCTCTTAGGGCGTGACCGCCCGCAGTTGGAAGGGATATCGGATAACAAAAAAAGCTGCTGATTCAGTCCTTGGCACCAACAGCGTGTTCAATCCGGGATCACCTGGAGGGCAGCTGGTCTTACCTCAGTATTGCTGAAGTAATCAAGCAAGACACTGACTGTTCCACCGCAGCCTCGCTGACATTCTGACCCCTGACCTCTGATGAAATACATATTTGTAGAAGGACTATGTGTCCTTTAGTGTCATCCAGTGGGTGGAACTTCCAGTACCAATCAGACTGGAAAGGGCAAGCTAACTTTTCTGTTTATGTTGTAAAACTGCAACAGCCCGGTCTCTTGAGACTGTAAGAAATGAAAGTGATGTGTCTCAGGTGAATATAAAGATTTGCCTTCAAGTGTGATGACCTGGGTTCGATGACTTTGAAGTTTATCTAATTATGACTAAAGCCTTTCTCAGAAATATACCTAATGGCTTTGGTTTTCCCAATTATAACCAAACTTTAAAGGGCCTAAAATTTAACTTAAATCTGTACCAATAAACATTTCTATATTAATGATAGGTCAAATGACTATGTTTAATTAGAAGGGAGTTGCTAATAGTGACAAATCCACCATTAATCATCAACAAAATCTGCAGTTGTACACAGCTTTACAGAGCCTTTTACCTTCTTTTACCTACTTGTTTTTGCAGCTTTTTTAAGTAAAAAGGCTCTAATAGACCCACTGTATGCTACTTGTATAGCACCAAACAGCAGACAGACAAAATTATTGAATATCTGGTGAACATAGTGGAGCGTTTAGGAGCTAAAGAGCCAGATATTTCCCTCAGGACTATGTGGAGACCACACCAGAGCTAAAAAGAGAGTGAATATTGGGTTTACATTCAAAATATGACTCCAAATGAATGCTAATGTTGGCAATTGTATGTAAGGTGATAATATGTTGTGACAGATATAATTTTTCAGCTTGTTCCACCGCCCCAGTTGGCCAAAAAAAATCAATTAATGCAGCTTTAATTTAACTGAACCTCAAGAATGAGCACGCATGTAGTCGTGGTGATCAGCTTTTAATTAAGATTTTATCTATTTTTTTGGCATTTTGCTTGTAATTTATATCTTAATTTTTTACTTTAGTTTTATTTTTTATGTTATACGTGTAATTTAATTGAATAGAATAGATAGAGACAGGAATTTCCTATATACTGACTATTTTTTCAATATAAATACATTGTAAATAAACTTAAACCAAAGTTGCTAGCATATAACTTTGCAAACTCGCCTATATCTTGATTGCCTGTCACTGGGCCTTGTCTGTGTGTGTGTGTGTGTAAGAGTGTGTGTGTGTTGGATGAGTATTTCTGTGACAACCTGATTTACAGGCCAATGGTGTGTTTAATGGAGCCGATGAAGCAATGATCGCTCATCCAATCCTTTCTCCCCTTCTACCCTTTCTGCCTGGGCCTGATACTACCAGCCATCTCTTAACACACACACACACACACACACACACACACAAGACATCTATGTGATGCAAGAAGGTGGTCACACATATACCCTAAAGTCTACCGATACACGCACCCACAAATCCTGCTTTATAGGGGATAATCCAATGACAGCCAATTTGCTGGAGGGATATACTTTTTTTATTTCATTCTTTATTTATCCATCGCTTCTGCTTTTACAAGGCAATTTGTTAGGTGGCCAGCTGGAGGAGGGAAGTATTAACCTAGACTTCCATTACCATGCCTTCCACCTCTCCTCCTACTCTCCCTCCATCCCCATCGCCCGCTCATCCTTTTAAGATTAAGCCAGCCCCCCCCCCCAAAAAAAGGGGGTCCAGTGTAATCATGAAAGTGTCACATTTCAGCTGAGAGAAGAGGAAACCGTGGCTTCAGGGTCACTCTAAAATTCTCCACTCTTCGCTCTCACTATTCTTTTTTTTCCTCTCTCTATCGCCACCTCTCCCAAACCACCCACCCACCTGCTCTCCCTACATCTCTTCATCCCCTTCCCCCTCACTCGCCCCTGTTCTTTCTTTCTTTCTTTATTTCGATCTGTTTCACTCCTCTTTGCTCCTGTTTCTTCTCGCCTTTCTCTTGATTTTGTCCTCACTTTCTGTCTTTCTGTCTGGTCCCCTCTTCCATCCCTCTCCAGTCTCGTTACGCCTCCACCTCCTCTCTCTCTCTCTCCCTCTCTCTCTCTCTCTCTCTGACAGTGGTTCAATAAGCAGTGCCTCTAGAGTGGTCTTGCTCAGTCAGTGGCCAATTACCCAGTCACACTGCCTGTCCTTTGGGACGGACAGGATTAGCAGGATCTGTCGTCTGACCAGACACACACACACACACATACACACACACACCTGTCACTTAGACACGGACAGACAACCTGTGGGTTCTTTTTTGTCCATGGTGGAAAATATATTAAAAAAAAGGAAAGCTCAGGCTCCACCATCTTTTCCACCAACGGCCAATTTGACAGGCCAGTGAAGAGAAGCGCAGAGAGGCTGTGCAGAGGAGGAAATGTATGCTGTATCAAATGCATAAAAGCACAGAACAAGCTCCACTGGTGCAGGTGGTCAGTGTGTGGTGCTGGTAACCAGCAGAGCAACGCAGGGATCAGACTTCACCTGGAGCAGGTTTTTGCTTAAAGAGAAGCTAGCTCAAGGCAACTTGAATTTGCAACTTGATGGCCACAGCAGTGCAGCCGGTGGACGCAACAACGGGAACTTAATGTCACTCACTTCTGCTTCCCTCAAGGCTCAACTTCTTCCTAGTTCTAACCATTTCCCTCTCGGTGTTAGGAATCAGCTACATTCACACGAACGGTGAACATTTTTGATAAGCTGCTAAAAGATTGATGCAGGTTACTTTACCAAAAATCAGTATTTTGACCCAAAAGATCTTATAGTATTGAATCACAAAGGTCTAACTTGCATATTCTCAAACATAAAATAACACTTGTCCATTCAGACAGTTACAGCATATTTATATTAAAGGAATAGCTCAACATTTTGCAGAATAATACAGATGCTGGAGCCAGCTGCCAGTTAGCTTAGCTTAGCATGAAGACTGGCAACAGGGGGAAACAGCTACTCTGGCTCTGAAACAAAAATCAGCCCACCAGCACCTCTAAAACTCACTAATTAACATGTTATATCTCGTTTGTTTCATCCACAAACCGAACAGCACACACACTTCTCTTCTCTGCACTTCCCTGGTCGCCTGGCAACATGGCGGTGACGACGAGCACTGTGTCAGTAATTTGGATGAACTGACCCTTTATCAGCGTTTTATTACTAAGGCTGCAAATGCATTTTGTTTATTTATTTATTTTATGAATGACAAGCGTGGAGGATTCTTCTTCTATGTATATATATTCCTATTTTATCTAAAATAACTGCTTCTTTAAATAATAGCACATGCTTTTGTGGTTGATACAATACCTAAGCTGCTGTAGCATAAGCCCATTCTTCATCACAGATACAATCACGATCCTGTCTCCAGTATGAACCGGAGCTTTAGCCAGGGCTTACACATTATTCATGCGCCTAAACCTTCCCAAAAATAACACTTGTGTGATTACTGTAACGTTATGTTTCCAGCAAAGAAGTATTGCCAGCTTGGCTACGGTTTAACCTCTTCAACCCACACAGATCCACCGGTGGGTCTGTTGTTCAAGCACAGGGTGCACAGCCAAGCTTTGTTCAAACCCACTGAACTTCATTTTGAATTCTAGTCAAGGTCCCAAAGTTTCCAAAGATACCAAACATGTCATGCTGAATTACAGGGAAATGTGTGTACAGTGATGCACAAGACATGTAGCATTTTTGATTTCTGCAGCCATGTGCACGTAGGTCTCCTGGGCTTTAATAGTTCACTAACCTTCTTGTGATACGCAGCACATACAGAATGTGTTTTTCTATCTTTGAAGGGAAACTGAAGACTATTTTCAGCACAGTGTCAAAAGCCTGTTAAGCTTGTCCAGGCCTTGGCAAGAATCTTTGGCTCTGGGAAACGTGGCTGGTGACTTCCTCGTCTCCCTGAGTCAGATTTGTCCTCTTTGGACCTCGTTGTCTCAGTCCTGCGAGAACTCTGCTTTGGTTCCACCGGTTCTTTGACTGTAAACACTTTCTGCAAACATTAAGGGAGCTAAATGATGACAGCAGCAGGATCACCTGGCTTACAGAAGGCGGAGGAGGATAATGGGATGGGGGAATGGAAAATTCCTATTTTTTAGCCATGCTAAGTGCAATATGTCCGTCTCTCTATTTAGGCTGAGATATCTCATCTGTTGGATGTAAAATTTCATCCAATATTTCATAATTTCCAGACAATATATCCTAATAACTTAGCTTACTTAACTTTCTCTTAGTCTTGTTACAACCTTTCATCGTCATCATCAACATTTCTGTTGGATATCAAAAACGTTCTCAGTCTATTAATTGCAGAGATACAGGATAAAGACTTGGCTTGAGAGCTGACAGGGTGATAAAGTAAACTGTCATGCTTTTGACTTTGAACCCTTACTCCAGCTGTTCTCTAATTGTAAGTCTTTCTAAAACAAAGAAACAAAGATGTCAAAATGACAAAACTGTTGAGAGATTTGTCTCTCTTTCCCTTTTGCGTCTCCCCTGCCCTCCCAGAATGAATCTACCCACATGTCTGAGTCACTCTGTCGCCTATAAACCTTCCAGGATTTTCTCTTCTTCCCCCTCTTAGACTGTTCGCTGACACTGTGGGAAATGAGGCTGGAAATGATCTGAGGAAGAGCTGGATGCCTTCCTCTGTTTCAAAATCCCTCTGTGGGCCCTTTTGAACTCGCCCGCGTCCAAGGCCGGCTTATCCAGCCACTTCAAAGATGCTGGAGACCGCGTGTTACATCAGGGCTGCAGTGACCACTGACGTGCTCTCTACACGTTGGAAACAGAGAGGAATGTCCTCTAATCTCAGCCCTGCAGTGAGAGGCTTTCAAGTAAGGCCTGGCGTTTTCCCTCTCTGGTTAGGGAAAAAAAAGGGTTTCCAGCAGGTAAGTGGCACCCCGCCTTTTGTCGCCTCAAGGATCCTATAGAGAGGTCTTACAAATCCCTAAGGTTCACTTATAGTCCTGGTGGAGGTGTTTTGGGATTTTATTTGTGTGTGTGTGTGTGAGAGAGCAAGATTGGGTGGATTTCATCTTCAACTGAAGCTTGTTATCTTTAAATTTTCAGGAACTTGATGTATCTTTTCTGCAAAAACATTATAGTATTCAGCCTGTAAAAGTGAAACTCTGTCCCTACTGTGTGAATATAATTTCCAATTTAGCCTTTGAATCAAATTAAATCAAAGTAAACTGCTCCCATTTCAGGTCTACACAATGGCTGAAAGATATTAGGCAGACAGAAAGATGGGATCAATATGCTCTATTTCTGCTATTATGGGATTTAAAGTGTACTTTTACTGAAGTCTTCACTTTTAAATCGCCCTGTCACTGAGTGAAAAAGGCACAACAGACATATCTGACACCCTCTCATCTATAATCAGTTTATTGCTCATAAGGAAAAAAGGAAGCGAATGGGAGCCAAACAGCCTCAAAATTACTATCATTCCCTACCTCTCCTCCAGAAAAGCTCTTTTTGATACAGACTGAATCAAAGAGGCGTCTCTGAGTAATTAAGTAAATTATGGCTCGGCAGAATTGTAGACTTGGTTGAGAAACTATGCCGTATGGATTCCTCTCTAATTACAAAGGAGAGCTGGACAGAAATAGCTCTTCCTTTCATCCTCAACCGTAGATGAAGCTGCTGTAAGCCTGGACTTAGCCCTATGATCGACCTGTGAGGCGAGAGAGAGGGCCAAGAGTTTATTTCCATGCTCGTGGATGAAAGCTCACGGCTGCTTTACTCCATCCATATTTATTCTATTCCTTGGGAAAGTGTAGTTTGGATTTCAGCGAGATGAGAAATACATGGTACAAGACAGTATATTATTGAATCAATGTGGATACATGGGCCTGGGATTAGAGAAAATTGATAGCCATAATGTTAGATGTGGCCTTGACATGAGGAAACGAAGCAGGGTTTTAGGAATATGGATTCACAGAAGTGTAGACTAGCTGTCAAATTAGTAATATTGTGCTTCATGCTAGAAAAAAATCATACTTTGACACTTTGTTGTATATTAACAAATTACAACAATCACAGATTGGCTATAATAAAACTCTAAGTACGTTACTATCAACACAATGTTCAACTGAACCCAACTGCTGGAGGAGTTTAAGTAAAGAAAGTGCTTTTTTTTTTTTGTTGCATAAACCCACAATTTCCTAGAAAAAATACAGAAGACATAACCTCAGTTTCCTCATTGGCAGCTACGACCCTGGAAAGAGAGTTCATAGTGAGATTATTTGGAAGAAATAATAAAAAATTCAAAATTCACTCAAGATATTAAACAAACCCACTGATTAATTTATGCAGCAAGAATTCACTTATCAATCAATATGTTCATTTTGGATTCACTCCTGCTTCATTAAACAAGGTTCACAGTGTATGAGCCTCTTTTGGTATTAAATAATACTCTCCCCAGAATCAGGAAAATGCTGTATGTAAATGCCCCCCCCCCCTCCCTCAAAAAAAAAAAAAAAGCAGGGCGCCAATCAAATAGTACGGTCGGCATGGCAACGGTTCTCCCAAATCAAATTGTGAAGCAGCAAGCTATGTAGCTGCTGCTGGGTGGTGTCTGTCATAACCACAGTCATTACCTGTACCCCCGTCCCTTTGTATCACAGGCAATCACAGTCTATTCACAGTCTGCAGAAAGCAGGGCACCTTTTCTCTCCCAGAAAGTGATCGAGTCTGGATTTTGAAAGAAACCCAGCATGACGCTTTCCCAGTGACAAGTTCAGACCACTTTCTCCTCCTTCCACCTCCTCCCTGTCATTGATCGGGGCTCCTTTCACCACACCGAGCGCCTCCCCTGCTATAGAATCAAGTCCGGGCTGGTCAAGTGAATAACACCCTCTGCCTCGCAATCATGCACTGCAGCAAGTCTGCTCCGTAATGACGAGAGAGGCAGCCTCATCACCAAAAAATCTTCACTTATGGAGAAAGATTCAAATTGGGGGCATTTAGGTTAAAAAGAGCTTCATCACTCCGTACTGTGCTGGCTGAAGGGATACAAAAGTAATTTTTCCACCTCCTGATCCTCCATCTTCCCCCAAAAGTACAAAGCAGTGCAAAAGTTACAATAACCTGTATAACAGGGTGATGGAGCTCAATTTCTCAACCGAGACATTTTCTCACCGTGTCATTTTTGCCTTGTTGAACTGCTCCTCTCTTGGACATTTATACCCATTTTTCAGTCGTCGAGGCAGCCTGAGCCTCAGTCGGCGTGATGGGAACATCTTCTGGATGCTCAAAGCCAGGCTTTTCTCCGACCCAATTCTGCATGCAAATCAAAGTTGGATCAATCTGGGATCGTCTGATGAACTAATTATGCAGTAATTGTTCTGGTCTAGACCACTGATCCATTGTATGAGAGCGGCTCTTTGTGTCTTTCCAGTGCTGATTGAGAATGATAATTGGGTTTTTTGATTGGCAGAAGGGCAATTTTGATCTTTCTTTTCCTATTTGCCCCTGCACATGTACATGCAGAGAAACACACACACACATACACACATACACCCTCCTCCCTTCCCACACTCTATGTTCTATTCATCCTCTATTGAATGCTAGAGACAAATCCATCTCGCGAGCCAAACTGTAAGCTGGTATGGAAACCTTTAAACAGGTTACTGCGGGTTAAGAGATGAAGCAGGAGTGCTCTGCATTTGCAATTAGTGCATTTGCATAACTTAATTGAGTGTGTTTGGTCGATGGATTGTCATTAGTTCTCCCATCTCTGCCAGCGTGCAGGGGAAGAGTTGTGATGACAGCAACCTCAACCCCCACAAAAAGAGGATGCAACACAACACAGCAGCTCTGTGTGATGAAGTTTTGTTTCTCTTTCTGACCCTTTTTCTCTCTTTTGCTGACTTAACCTCACTTTTTTTTCCCCCCTTTTTGGCTCCAGATACGAGCTCAGTCATAATCCCCATCACCCAAGAATCCTCACAATTTCACCAGGGTCACGTAACAGCAACACAACTCGACCGTATCTCTTTGAAGCCAGGTCAGCCAAAACAAATGTATGACCTGGTTGGAAAGTTAATGATACCCCATAATGAGGTGGTGTTATTACAGTAAGTCTTTCTCAACTTTTTGACTCTTTGACCTCTGAGGCCACGAACTGATCGAACGACCCCCTCCTGCTTGTAATAGAATCCAGGTTGTTCACACATTTTCTCATTTACTTCTTGTGGTATGCAGCCATGCAGATAGTTTCTGTTCTAATTGCGAAGGCTTTTTGATGTAGCGGCCCCTGAGATTTCTGCCATCGCCCCAGTGGAAATAAGCACACAAAAATTCCATTTGAAAAACTCACAGACCTTGCTGTAAACAGTTTTTTTGGTGGAACTACTTTTCTTTAGCAGTGCTTGAATTGGAATTTAAAAAGTGGCAGGACTCTAAACCACCTGCCTGTAACAAATGTATTAATTTGACAGTACAAATAACTAATTTGCAGTACTAATAGTGATTGATGTGCACAAATTAGCAAAAATTACCCCCCTCCTCCCATTACTTATTGGGCTCTGTACAGACCTTTTATAAGCAGAGGATTTTGGAGGTGCAAACAGAACTGTAAGCTCTCATCCAGCAGCTCTCAGACTAAACTAGACCACATATTGTACCTCACACACCAGCTGGATATTTTTACCTCCTCTCATGGCTTGCTCAAGCAGAATAAAGGCCTATTTTGCCCGACAAAATACTCCATACGCCATAGAGTGCTGGCTCAATTCAAGCATTGCTTTTGGCTTGAGAAAAGCTTCCAAAAAAAATATTCTGATGACAGCAGAAATCTCAGCGGTGGACAAATCAAAACCTCAGCAGATTAAATGAAAAACTGTCTACCGAGCTATATATCTCACATGGCGAAGTATTTTGATGACCCTTTTAAAAAAAAGAAATACTTCATATTGTGGTTATACTGTAGGTGACCATGCAAATAACCAATGACAATTTAGTGGTAGAAATGTGCTCTTGGTCAAATTACAGGGTTAAATAAGCAGAGAAGAAAAGTTCATGAACCACAGGATGTCACTCATATTGAAAAGTATGACATCACTGACACATTTATGAGTTGCAGACGGAGAAAAAGCTGCCATTTTAGAGCTATTAAACTATTTAGATATGTAGTCTGCCCCCTCTCATCTCCTCTCTCTTTCATTTCCCCTGTAAGCACTTAAGTCTCACTCCCCCCCCCCCCCCCCCCCCCCACCTCACCTTTCCCTACCATTGCCTCTGCCTTGTTTGCTTTTGTTGCAAATGTAGCCCCATAATTGTCCAAATCAATGTTCAGCAGTCTCTCTCGGTGTGATTAGGCGGAAAATGAGGTTATGCGGCAGTTGCCATGGTTTCAAGGCAACGGATTTCTAAAAAAGATCTCCTGTGAAGCCACAGACTGGCACAGTATAATGAACTTAAATTAAAGCAACTTTTGTCTGAATGTAGATTTTAATTACCCAGCGACTGTCTCTGACAGAAGGAACGAGGAAGAAAAGGAGAAGAAAGTGGAGAGAGAACAAGCGAAGGGGGGGAAAGAACGGGTGGAAAACAGGGTTTATGTGCCAAAGCGCTAATTTGATCCATTAAGGGATGTGTGTGTGTGTGTGTGAGAGAGAGAGAGGGAGAGAGAGAGTGTGTGTGTGTGATGTGCTACCTGAATATAAAGTCTCATTCTCACCCATCAAGGAGCATGGGTGCAAAGGGTGAGAGCTGTGTCTTGTTAAACTCCAGGCTTCAGCTGAGAAAAATCTAATTAGTCTAATTAGGCGTGTGCAACAGTCAAAGATGGAATGACTCTCCTTTGTGGTTTCCTCAGGTAGAAAAGTGAGAAAATATGTTGCTTTGTTGAAAAAAAAAAAGAAAAGTGTGAAAATATGTGCTGGCACGTTGATGTAATCGACAAATCCACATCCTACCTCTGACTGCAATTGCCTGTAGCCTGATTTCTTCCTTCTTAACCTGCTCTAAGATCTTTTTATGCAGCTGATGATATAATAAGTCATTCCTGCTTTCTCCTCCAATGGAGTTGAACGTTGAATGATGAACAAAAAACCCTTACTCATCCGCTTGCATAACGAGACATATTCAGTCACTCCGGTGCGTCAACAACAGCTTCTTCCTGGAGTGTTTCGATCAAAGAAAAGGATGCATTTCCTTTAAATATCTGCATGGTATTTAACAGCTGAGGGTTCTGTATCCTCGCATCCACACGCACATCTGTTCGATCACAGCTGTTCCTGATGTCTTGAGTGGATGGGTGACACGCAGCTGAACTTGTGCGTCATGCCGAGGTTGTCGTGTTCATTTTCCAACACCAAAATATATAAACTACAATACTCATTTTGTTTGTTAGGTTCCTGTCTTTCCATGGACTTCCCAAGCATTTCACTCCAACTATACTTCACATAACAAAACCCTGATAAGATTTTCTCAGTTGTGTGACTTTATCTCTCACTGCAGCTCCTTTGGCATAAAAGGTGGAAATATCATGTGGGAAGGCTTTCTAAGAAATCCAATTGGATGTTTACAAGTGCTACGTGCAGTAGAGTAAGCTCGGACTTAAATGATAAACTCCTATATGGTTTATTGTAAAGGCCAGAAGCAGAACAGAAAAATAGGACTAATGCAAGCCATAAAAACAAATGGAATATATCATATAGAGACATATAAGCATTTTGAATTAGGGGTACAGCTCTTGCTTTTCTCATCTGGAATAGCTCTTCTATTGCTCTATGTGTGGCGATTAAGCTCTCCTCCTGCTAAAGATATCATAAAAGTGCAAGAGTTTTCCTCTCAAAGCGTGAAAGGTTGTGTTCTGTGCTTAACATGGCGGATGAAACACTCTTACCGAGCAGAGCAGAGTTTGACCTGCTGCCGAGTCTTGATATTGGCGAGGATTTCTGGCAGCTAGTGTTAACACTGAAAGATGAGTTTTTCCTAGGTCACTTAAAGGAGTTACTGTGAGACATCACTTCTAGCAGGCTCCAGACAAATTCCACTGATAGTGAGGATACAGAGGTGATTATACTGCATACATCTGTCTGAATTATCTTGAAATCCTGTTGTAATACAATAATGTATGTTTGTATTTAACATTTCCCACATTTAGACTTTCAGTGCATACTGTACTTAACAGAGCTGGAAATACAGCATAGCGTATGTTCACCATGTTGGTTTATAGGATTAAAGAAGATCAAAGAGTCCAACTTCCTCCAACATTTACAATTCTGTACACTTATTACACTGTCTTTTAGAAAACTCCAAAAGGAAGTGGACTGCCCAGCAGTGCTTCACAAAGATCCTCCTAAGTTGTAGAAATGTAATAAGCTTCAAAATACAATATGCAGCTCCGTCCATAGATCACAGCGTCTGATGATACAACTCTGGATGATAGCTGTTTGCTTTGAATAACTGTGATTATTCCAGACAACAATTCGGACAACTTCGGCAACACTTGTAATTCACAGGCGAGTGCCTTTAGTTATTCGATCGGAGCTTTTCAGCGGTCGCACACAAAAGAAATGCAATTTTGCAGCATGAATATTACACCTGAGGTCTGAAATGAAATCCTCATGCTGAATGAAAGTCATACTTTGTGATTACAAACACTATCTCTCCTGCCCTACTTGCGCGGTTATACACTTGCAGAAAGTGAGAGCAGGGTTTCTATGAGTAATCCTTGCTACTGATTCAGGGTCTGTAATTGTAAGCAGCGCAGCAGGAAGTGAAGCAAGTCTCAGCTATTGACCGGCCTCAGTCTCACACTGAGCTAAAACACAGGGGTGGTGGCACTGCCGCTGAGAACATGTCAATTTTGCTCTTTAGAAAAGGGGCACTGCTTGAAGACTGAAAGTAAATCAACACGGCTATCGACCCAGACAACCCAACCCTGTAAATTGCACTCACAGAGACGACCAAAACAACAAAAACCATCACTGGGCTTTTATTGACCGCCTACACTTTGGCTAGCACACTTTACTTACAGACGAGGATAAGATTGAAAGACTCAAAAGAAAGGTTTAATAGACCATTCAGGGACATACAGTGTACACTCGCAACAGCGTTTTAGCTCAAATCTGAGCTTTTCAAATCCTGATGAATAACAGCAATGGATTCTTTAAAACTCTTGGTCTTGCTGTTGCATTATATATATTGCTCAACACCACTACAGGTGAAGGTGTGGTACAGAGCAGCTACTAATAGAGGAAGTGACATCATAGAGTCAACAGTCGACAGCTGTACTGTTGTGCAAATAGTGCAGATAGGCATTGCTGTAAAACTCATCTGCTCTTAGGTCAGACAACAGCTCCTTTCTTCCTTATGTGGGAATAGATCAAATCTCTGCAGATTCTCACCGCCTGTGTGTTGTGTTGTAACACTTGCCGTTCCTGACATTGAAAATCTTAACATTATGTTCTTTTCACATGTTACAATGTGAAGACATATTGAGGCCTCTGTCATGTCTCATCCAAAAGACTATTTCTTGTTGTTCTCTAATGTGAACAGGAACTGTGACAATAGGTAGGAACCACCTTGAACAAACAGAAAAGCTTCTCTAGGCAGCAATCCCACATGTGGTGGTTTGAGAAATGTATATAACTGGCTATGATCGTATATTATACAGCAATTCAGCAAGTCAAAGTTCACTTACTAGCTTTTTCTGGACAACATCAGCTGTCTGTGAACATAGGACAAAAACTAGAAACTGGAAAAAAAAACAGTAAATAACTGAGTTTAGAATATTTTATTACAGAAATGTCTGCCTGCACAAGAACTCCATTCACAGTCAGGATGGAAATATGTTTTCAGTTTCTACACCTGCTGTTACAAAGAAATAACTGTAGCTCAGAGATGTGAACAGCTACTTTTAACATGATTTCTGGGTAATCAAATCCTCCAGAGTTGTTAAATTTCAACCAGCTCATTGCCACTCACAGCGGCTGAAGTGCAACTGTGAGGAAGTGACTTGAAATATGCCATTTGCGAACCAGGTGGAAAAAAGGTGAATGTGGAAAGTCGACGAGAGATTTTCTCTTCCAGTTACATCAACTAAGTGTTGGGTTAACCGTAGACTGCTGTGGCAGAGCCTTTGAGCTCACTGTGTCAGTGTGAATCAGGGTGTCATCCTTGGATAAATAAAGGTTTAAAGTTTTTTTTATATACTCTGCCAGATTAAACACCAAGGCCACGCAGTTTTATCTCTCATTTTCCCAGCTCACAGGGGTTTAATAATGTCATATGGAAACACGTATGTTCCACTGCTGACTGAGTATGACTGCAGCCAAGTGCTGGCAACAACAAAGTTGCACCGATTGATGAGTCAGCAGCTGCTGTAATCACTTTGGTGAATGGTGGAGAACATTACCAGCATCATATAGTATACTCTCAATGGCTCTGCAAACACAGAGCTAAGCCAGGTATGAAATTATAGTCTGTCTTAAAATCAGAGACAGGGATTATGGATGAAGGACACAGGGTTTGCTAATCATGGATTTTCTCTCTTTCCATCTCTCTATTTACTTCCTGTCTTCATACGTTGCTCTCTCAGCCCCCCCCTTTTACCCACCTTGTTTATTGGGGATGAGAGGAGTGAGATGAAACAGAGGCAAAGAGGCTGTCAGCCCTTCATTGTTCCGTTCCGTACATTTCGGATGAATTACAGTGGCAGTGGAAATAATTGCTTGTCCCAATTATGAATCCATCTGCCTTGGTGGCTTTCTGATTTGATGGGGAGGAAATTCCCGAGAGCAAAACCAAACAATGCACGGGAATAAGGCGCGGGAGCGTGTCAGCGGCCATTAATAGCCATAAAGGCAATTTCACAACACACCTAATGACATAAAATGACAGACAATAACAGTTAGGTAATTAGTATGTGTGATGTGTGTGTGAGAAGAGGTGAGGTGGAGTGTGTGTATATGTGCAGGGGGGATTAAAGTAGGGAGGGAGGCTAATATATTTCTCTGCAAATGCATGTGGACAGTTTACCTCATAGTCCGCCTGTCTATCCTATAGACAGCCATGGTCAAAAAGAACTATACTCTAGGACTCTAACTTAATTGCCAATTAAAAATACAATTTTAGATCCAATCCTATCAGATAAAATCATATATGACTTACTGCAATAGGATTCCTGTAGAATTAACCAGTGGTGGAAGAAGTATCCAGATGCTTTACTGAAGTAAACGTAGCAACACTTACATAAAAATATGATACACTAATACTCTAAGTACTATACTAAACCTTTAAGAGCACTGAACATTGCAAACAAAAGCCCTGCATTCAAAATGTTACTTACTGTGAGTAAAAGAATGTAAGTTATCAGTTACATGTATTAAAAGTAAAAGTATGCTCACTCATTATAAAGGTAGAATGACCCCTGTCAGTGTGAAATTGTGATATATTAAAATTAATATATTAATATTTAATTATTATTATAGATGCATTAAGCAACTGCAATTTAAAGTTGAAAATCCAACTATTTCACACACTGTTGAGTAGCTTAATCTGAATCAGCATAATTTTTTATAAGCTCATGAAGTCATATGATCATATGTTTTGTGTGTGAAATATTTATTTATAAAGTAGCTATAGTAAAGACTACAGGTATAGCTGTGAAATGAATGTTCGCTGTAGTTCATATAAAGCTCAATTGTGATTGTGTTTATTGTTACTGTGCAATTGTTTTAAGGATTCTTTTGTTCTTATATTAGTGTGTAGTCCAATGATATTATCCAAAGTATCAGAGACATATTTGTTTAGGATCAACTGACTCCACATGGCTTGAATTGTAGGACTTTGTACCATTGTGTTTGTCACTGTCACTTTGCTTTTGCACTTATTTTCCTTTATTCCTTTCTTTATTTACACTGTATGTAGACATACAAATATTAGCTAGCTAGAGTTTTCAATAAAGTTTTTTTTTATGGACAAAAGGACAGCCTTACTTAAAAAAAGATTCCAACATTAATTTCCAAATAAAGGATCTTTACAATCCAATACAATGGAGTCCTATAACTCCTGTAAAATACTTTTTCAGTAGTATTTTCCAAGTGAATGAAATTCCACACTTTGCATCAAGATTGTCTTTCTTCGTCCTTTTTGCTTTGGTATTTTTGTTTTAAAATGTAAAATGGTAGAGGGAACACAGGCAGAAGCAGGTAGACAGAAAATAGGAAAACTGTTTGTAGTTTCTCTCAATATAAATTTATTCTTGGACAATCACATCTGTAACAACTGCATAAACTACTTAAACTATATGAAACTGCTGAATGAATAAAGCAGTTAATTAAAATGAATCCTCATTAAAGTGGTGCAGTGTCAGGCGGAGTGTAATTTCCTGAAGTGCCAGATTTCTTCCGGGTTCCTCGCGCAGTTTGTTTTGTTTGGGAAGCTCAGCGGACAGCTCAACATGACAGAAACTCATACTCTGCGACCGGAATTATTGTTTCCCCACAAATATATATGACGGCTTCGGTTAAAATAAGATGTCTCGGATGGTTTTAAACACCTGTTTAACTCGGTAAAGGCGGAGAAGTGACTCCACCGTGATTTCATCCTGACCTGAGACACCTGTTGCTCCAGTTTCGACAAACAGGTGCCACTTCATACAGAGAGCAGCTTCGGGTCGAGAGAGCATCGAAACTCGGGACTATTTTTTGATATATTTTCTAAAAAAAACAACAAACTTTTGAGAAGTGACTATGAAAGTCACAGTAACTTTCGGGGACACTGCGGTGGTGGTTCCCTGTAAAAATGGATGGACCGTCCGGGATTTAGTCGACCAAGCCACCCGGAGATACCGCAGGATTTTGGAGCAGGTAAACATTCGCCACCTATTTCATTTACTCGGAAGTTTCCTTTCTCACTGTGTTCACGTAAATATGCCCGCAGATACAGTAATGTTGTTTCATTCCACTCATTCTTGACGTTATGAAACAGCCAGCTCCCATAACTTGGCTGAAGTGCGGGTCACGTGACATGCTCTTTTATTGTTGCTTTTATTTTGTGGTAAAAAAAAGAAATGAGTAGTGTGTGGTTTAAGAAACTTTTTTTAAAATGTCAAACCAGTGTAAGTCTACTTCTTAAAAAGTTTCAAACCCCAGTAAAACAGAAGCTTCTCATCAAAATATCCTCTTTTAGTGGTGGTTTTCAGAGAATTCAATGTAAAAGTGTCCTCTTTTAGCTGGAAATTCACAGGAAACCTCAATATATTGTTGGGTTAAAACACCTTAAATGTGTTTTGCATTTATGGGTCTATTTTATTGTTGATACAGTTGCATTTTGTAACAGAAAGTGATCATTCCATCTATCAACACAAGCTTAAACTTAATGTTTTTGTTAAGAAAGGGCACTAAAGTTCAACCTTCACACAATTAGAAATCCACCAAAGAAGATGACCAACTTGCCTCAATTGACCAGAATGCAATGCAGCAACAGGAAACATCGTCTCTAGCTGTTGCTCTTTCCCTACATGCATAACACATCTGGATGCACTGACTTCATGTTTGTTTTGAAGGTTGTCGACAGTCATTCTGGGAATTGTAGGAAATCAATATCTACATACCAGCAGTGGTGGAAGAAGCACTCAGATCCTTTATTTCAGTAAAAGTACCAATACAGCAATATAAAATAATCCATTACAAGTAAAAGTCCTGCAACTTAAAAACACACAGAATACAAACACTGGACTTGAATAAATGAGTCTTCAGCTGTTTTTTAAAGGCTGCAGATCGTATGTCTATTGGAAGAGTGTTCCTAAGTGACCTTCTGGAGATATAAGGATGGAGCAGGTCAGAGATTTACACAGGTGTCGGACCATGCAGGGCTCAATATGTGAAAACAAGAACCTTAAAATGAATCTTAAACTTCATGGGAAGCTAATGTAAAGACAATAACATGGGTGTGATGTTTCACTGCTTTTTGTAAGACGTCAAAAGCCAAAAAGGTTGGAAACCACTGGTTTCATCTATACCAATGTGTTGTATTCTAACAGCTTGTTATATTATCCATTGTGTCAAATCTTCATCTGAAAAGTAACTAAAGCTGTCAAATAAATGTAGTGGAGTAGAAAGTACAATATTTCCCCTCTGAAATGTAGTGGAGTCGAAGTATAAAGTAGCATCAAATGGAAATACTCAAGTAAAATACAAGTACCTCAATATTGTACTCAAGTACAGTATTTGAGTAAATGTACTTTGTTACTTTCCACCACTGCATACCAGACAGGTTAAGAGAAACTGGCAAGGTGCCAAAACACAACACGTCATCAGAAAGTAACGCCTGGCATGCAATAAACATCCCAAAATGATAACTAAGTAGAAGGCTTAAAGAACCACTGGTGTAGAGTGTTGTGTTGTTGTTATTTATGTTGTTTTCAATGTTTCCCTGACACTTTCCAAATATGTCCCACACATACACAAAGATATAAACCCCCAGCTTTCTGCTCCCTGACGTCGCAATCACTTGAACATTAATCATTCTGCCAAACTGACCTTTTATTAATCAGCAGCTTTGTGTGTGCATGCTGTCCTAACGTGATAGTGTGCTGATGTGTGTTTCTCCTCTGTGAGGATGTGAGTGTTGCTGGCTGCAGCCTCGGCTGTCTACCTGTACAATAGCTCCCTGTTAAAGCCTCGGTATCTCAGTGGGCAGGTGGAAGTTTACTGTTTGATGTCCTCAATGTGGCCGCAGTTGGAGATGTGCGCCGTGGACAGGAGGCTTTGTCCTGTGAGTGATTGGGGATTAGGATTGGTGACAGGCCTCGGTCTTATCGGTTGGCTGGTCCCCCCCCCTCAGCCTGCCCACGCACACTCTCCCCCCCCTCGGCGAAGCGAGAGGCTGGCTTGTGGGGACGCCGGAGGCTGCGGAAGCAGGGATGGAAGGACCTACTGGGTGGCTGGATAGCTCGATAGACACACACACACACACACACACACACACACACACACATAGGAGCTCATCTTGCTCGCTGTCCCCTGAGCTGTCTTGTCTCTGCTTCACTGACAGCCACAGCCGTGCCCACTCTGCCCAGCCGTCCCTGTTGATACTCACAGAGACACGCAGCGTTGCACAAGCTGAAGCAGGCTAAATGTGAGTGTGTGTGTGTGATCAGAATGCACCCGGGCCCTTGATTGCTTTTCACAGAGCATGTTAATTAGGAGCCGGAGCTAGACGCTGACTCAGCAGTCTGTGGACTTCTCTTAATAGAAGCAGATCACCATGAGGACAGTCCAGCTCCGTATCTGACTGGACGAGCCGGCTGTTGCTGCCAAGAGCATCCACTTAGCGCCCACGTTAACCGCACATTTCTCCTCTCTCCGGCCTCACAGCTGACAGCAGGGACAGTGTCAAAAACCTGGGTTTAATCACTGAGGGTGGGTGTGTGTGTGTGTGTGTGTGTGTGTTGGTTTATGGCCATGATGTGCATGGTGAACAGGATTCTGCAGAGTCTCACTGTGCATTGCAGTAATGGCGTATAGACCTTCTTAATTAGCAGTTTGTTTGAATGTGATCTCAGCTGTGACTCTGCTCATGTTCAGCTGCTTTCATCCCTTCTGTTGAGAAAACAGTTATGTTAACCGACAAAGCCTCTAACTAACTGCAACGCGGAAAATTACCGCTCATTATCCAGTGCGATTTGTTAAATTTCAGTAAATG
The DNA here is from genome assembly GCF_963924715.1 of Thunnus thynnus. Lineage (NCBI taxonomy): Eukaryota > Metazoa > Chordata > Actinopteri > Scombriformes > Scombridae > Thunnus > Thunnus thynnus. The sequence continues at coordinate 8,553,064 of NC_089540.1, forward strand.
TGTTGCCGTGGTGGTGATCAGATTTTCCCATATAGTTTCCATAGATTATTCCATCACTGCAATTATAGTACGCGATGAAGAACGAACAGGATTGTGGGAGTTGGGTAAGGATTTGCACTTGAGGTGTTAAGATTTGTTTTGTTTCATTGTAAATGACGTTTTTATTTGCTTTCCAGCTGTCATTTTCATAATTTCTCAATAAAGAAAAGATGAGGCTTCATTTGTAGAAAATGATTGCAGAATTCTATAAAAACAAGCATTTTCGATTAGATGTCATGCTCGTCTCCAAATTGCATGTTTAGTCTGACCAGTACAGATCCAAAGATATTCAATTTGCAAAGATTTTAAGCAGCAAATCGTCCCACTTGACAAGCTGGAACCTGCTTGATGAATGACTTAAACAATCAATATATTATTGTTGTCGTTGTTGATTGGTTTTCTGGCAACTGTATAATTGTTTCAGCCCAAGTCTCTTCCTGTAAACTAGACTGTGATGAATTGAAAAGTACAGACAGGCATTACTTTATTAGTATTTGGCTGCAGCCCGGGGGACCAGCATGTACATTGTGAGTGTTGTGTGTTCTCAGGGGACGCAGCCGTGTACCGTAGCTGTCTCTCCGTGTCTCATGGCCTGTCTGTGCAGGTTCAGTTCAGATTACAACCCTGATACCGACTCTGTGCTTACTCTTCACAGCTTGCCAAACAACCTGAGAGCACTTTGTCTTCTTTCCCATGTATGTAGGAGTGTGAGGAGTTGTCCAGTGTGGGCTGGTGTGTGTGTGTGTGTCAGAGGTTAGCTATGCAAAAAAGGTATTTTTTAAATCTAATGTAGCTCTTCAAACCTAATGTTTCTCTTGCTCCAGTTGTGTATTGGCATTGGATTTTAGACTGAGCTGGTTGTCAAATGTGTTCAGGGTTCATAAAACTGCTGCTAACATTGTAAACGTGTGATATTCCCACAGTAAAAGTTACTTTATTGCTAGAGAGCAACATCCTGAATCTAAAAGGTTTTCTGTGTTTAGTTCAAGGACACTTCAGCAGGACAGATGCCTGCTGGCACGTGACCCTGAACTTGGGTGTCCTAGCCAGACAGCATGACATTAAAAAGCAGATGTGATTCTCTACCAGTTCTCAGTTGCACTCAGACATTACTGGATTTTTTTTTTTTTTTTAAATCAAAACACCACCCTGCCTGATTTCAGTGTTCTTGTGCAGCTGGCTCGGTTAAAGATACATCCAATTTGTAATTCATCTTTAAATGCAATAATCCATTTTTAGCAATCATAAGCAGTATGTAAAGATTTAATAAGTGGTTAATGAGTTGTAGTAAATTTTTATTGCAAGTCCCTCAACTTTAGCAATATGCACTATTGAATTGGCAGAGTTATTAAGTGGTTCAGTATAAGACCTGACAAAAAACTGGCAGTTTAATATTGCTATTGGCAGGAGGCAAATAAGTCCTTTGCTCTTTTGAAAATGTTTGGTAAAGTTAGATAAAGCTGTTCATAAATATAAATAATTTGAAAATAATTTAAAATTTTAATGCTATTCTAGCCACAATACTTTAATAACCAACTCTAAGCCTCTGTTATCACAAATGTTTGTTCATAATATTTACGTAAGAAAATGAATATTGGCTGATATATTACACTGCTGCAAAAATCCAGTCTTGGCCATTAATAAACACATTAAAATGTCCTCATATGCTTTCAAATATATTTCAATATTAGGGATGCACCAATCAAACTAAGGATATCTGTTGATACAAGATTTGAATGACAGTGAAAACAGTGAGTTTTATAGTAAAATTAACAAGAAAACTGTATTTAACATGGATCTGTCATCAGTGCTGATACTGTGCTAGCATATTGGATTGTTGCATCCCTTCTTAATATATTTCTATTGTGTTAAGGGGTCATTTTGGCCCCTGATTACAACTGAGGCTGAGGTCAAGTTAACTTAATTTCCAGCTGGCTTCTTCCTTCAGAGAGGAAGCCCTCCACAGCTTTCCTTTCTCTTTCCTCTCACTCGCTCTGATGGATCCGACTCGGAAGACAGCTCCTCATCGACACGTTCATTAAGGACTCCTTTTTTTTTTTTTTTTTGTCACGGCTAAATCCACACCGTCCTCCTGCAGCTGTGTAATTACACATTCTTCTGAGGATCAAAGTGTGAAATAGCAGCCCCACCACCACCACCACCGCCATCGCCGCCGCCGCCTCCGCAGCCCCACTGAATTTAGCTTCACTAATCGCCCCGGCGCTTCACCGTTCTCGAGTGGTGTCGTGTTTGCTCGCCAGAGAGGGGAGAGGGAGAAGAAGGAGAGATATCGCTTCAAATGGTGGGGGACTTAATGGTGTAATTTGCAGGGAATTTACTCTTCTAACTGTCACGGTAATTTTCCTCCGCTGTTGACTGACTGACTCCTGACTCCTTTTGTTTTTTTTTTTTTTTATTTCATGGGAAGAGTTCAGGATACAAAGAGGAATTACCAGGGATTGACAACGAGGGACTTCAGAAGAGTTATTCCCTTCTTTCCTCTCTATAGATTACTTTCCCTATGAAGTGTCATACTTGCATCCCTTTTCATCACTAGGTAGAAAGAGAAGGAAGCGCGTTTCCTACGGCCTTGTGAGTTCTGGCGGAGGGAAAACGAAGCACACGTACGCCAGGTGTGCTTAAGCACGGCCTCCAGAGGTGATGCTAATTAACACTTGAGCGTTGTCGTGCTCTAACCCACCGATGTGAATGAATCCTTCGCCCTAAAAATCACACAAATGCCTCTTATTTCATTAAAGTGTTTGTCTTAATGCTGGCGATGCGATGCCATCGCATAAAGGCCAATTATTGTCTTCCCCTCCTTTTACTGTTGCTGTCACACACACACACATAGTCTCTCTCACACATAAACAGTGTCAGTGAGAGGTAGAGGAACGCTGGCAGTTCTTCCGGTCGGACCAGTTTGTCCGGCGAGGTGTAAATGCTTTGCTCTGATATCTCGGCTGCAGATGTGCTCCGACAGTTTCAACATCATCATCCCGCATTCCCTTCTCCATAGGAAACATAGAAAACAAGTTGAGACAGTTTCATATTTTTGGTTACAGATGTGTCAAATTTAAGAATCAGCTTAATGAAATCATATTTTAGGGTTAGGGTAAGGGTTAATTCATGTTTGTCTGTTTCAAGTTAGTTCAACTGGACTTGTTTTTGCATTCAGAAATATTTTAGAGCTTATAACTCTTTTTTTTAAACGTAAAAACACCTTGTATTATTCTCTGTGTGTAGCATGAAGACTGGAAACAGCTAACCTGGCTCTGGCCGAAGGTTAAAACATCTGCCCAGCAGCATCTATAAAGGTCACTAACTCACACTTTATATCTTGATTGTTTAATCTGTACAAAAAAACAAAGTGCAAAAATGACAAGTTGTGATTTCAGTTAAAATCAGTTTACTTTATATAACCAGGATAATCCCCTCAGTATCATTACTGCTCGCCAAGGAGTCTTGGGTTCAAGTTGAGTTTAATACCAAGTGTAAACTGGGCCATGAGTTACTTCCCAGCATGCATTGTATGTGGGTTTCATGTTCAGATTTGAAGATGGTTGTCATGGAAGCCTGCTATGTGTCTTTTCATGTGTCTCACATGAGTCACATGGTTCTTCCTCACTCATATTTTTTTTATGTTTGATAGAACTTCATGTTTTGTTTTTTTTTTGTTTTTTTTTACAGCGACAGACTGCTCTGGGCTCTGGATCATTGGATTGTATGCCTGTTTGCATAACACAGTGCTGTTGCATTGTGTGAAAACAGCAGTGTATTTGTATGCTAGTTGTAGTTGCAGATTACTCTACTTGCTCTGTGTCTCGCAGCTCTGGCGCTGGCATAATCGTCACTTCTGAAGAAAGGGAGGCTCCGGCTTTATTCCTGTGATTGAAATCCCAGGCTCTCACAACCATTTGTTTTAAGAGAATGGACTTGGCCCATTGTGAAAGGCAGACACCCTCTTTTTTTTTTTTTTTTGTGCCCTGTAATTCACATTCGGATGCAGCGGAGCAAGAAGGAGCCCATTCAGAACAGGGCTCAGTGATACAGCTGAGGCCGCTCGCTGGGTCTCGGCCAAACTCATTTCAGCCTCCAAGGCTTATAGCCTATAGCTGTTAATTTAGCTGGTAATGTAGTCTTGTGTTGCTCTGGACAGATTGCTTATTGGTATGGGCAGTTCCTAATGGGCCATTTTGTACTGCACACATTGTTAGAAACGATAAGGCTTGTCAAAGATTTCTTTTCTTAGTCGAGGAATTCCTTTTAAATAGAAATTGGGGGGAAAAAATCTGCGAATATTTTCTAGGAGGTTGAAATTAAAGTCTGTTTCGCTTTTTTTTGTTCATAATTTACACGGTTTATCATCAGCTTCATTTTAAATTGTCCACAGATGCACTTTCTCTCAAAGATCTCCATAACATGGCCACAATAAACTGTATTTCCTGTGTCACAAAAAGGGGAAGATGCTATTGTTCGTGTACTTCTCTGTTGATTTTTGTTGTGCAAACAGCTCACAGATTTCAGATTGCAGCTCAGTCAAAAGTTCTCTTCGTCAATAGTTGGAGCGCCAGGCTCAGTGTAGTTCCTGCTCTGTTGGGTGTGTTCACTCTGACCTCTGTCTTCATGGCGACAATGAAACCGGCCTGGAATGTGCCCACCACCGCTCCCCGCGGAGCAGCAAAACTGGAAAAGTTCCTATCCTCCCCCGCCTCACTGTCACATTCTTCCGTACAAACTGCACTCGCAGCGCAGCGTCGTGCACGTACAGTGTAATGTAGGTCGTCTCGTTCCTACTGTACCCGCCCAACAAGAAGTGTTCCTACGCAGGACTTGAAACAAATCTCAGCGGTTACTCCCTCGGCTTTGGAAAAGTTTGAAATTTCTGCAAGGAGCCTGGAGAAAAAATTAAACTTGCTACATAAGGGCTGCCAAATTTCCCCCCCAGTAGTGTCAACATCAGGAGAAGAATCTTTGATGCACAGGCACTGTCAGTGGACTTGGTTACTGTACACACAACTTGGATGTTTTCTTGGATGCAATGGTCTATCCTGGTTTAAATGAGGAGATTGATTACACGCTTTTTCTATAAATGTAGAATATTATTACAGGCAAAGACAACTGATCTTTCATTTCTTAGGCATTAAAACCTCTAGATCTTAAAAAAAACATTAGTAATTCCCAAAGATTACAAGATAGAGAAGGTCAAATATACAGGCCTTACTATTGAATTCATGTATATGGTCACATAATTTAAGTAATTGATTATTTTTGGAAATGTATTGATTTGATGTATATAATCTTAATGTTGTTTTGGTCATTTATTTCTCATTTTTGTGCAGGATACTTTTTGAGTGCTTGAAGAGGCATGTCATCTTAAACATGGCTTCTCATTGTGATCCAATTGCTGTCACCCACCTGCGTTCGCTCAGTAATCAGGATTGGGTGACACCTCCTGCCAAGTTCATAAAATGTTTGCTTGCTTGTTGTTGGTTCACCCTTGTACCCTGAGGAAGGCCTTTATGGTCGAAACGGGTTGGTTTTTATTATAAGTAGCCATGTTGGATAAAGGCTTTTTAACTTAATCCTAGAGTTTTTTTTTTATTCTTGCTCCACGTATGAGTGCCTGAAGTTTGCTTTTCCTTCTATGTGATGACCCTTATCTCCAAGAGCACCTGCGTTTTACTTGAGTTTTATATGATCAAGACAGTCCTGGAGCACACCACTACCTCTTTTTCACAAGTTTGGATGTTTTCTATATTTGGACAGCCATCCCCATGCCAGTTATTGTAAGCATTTCTAAATAAATATAGCCGTTGTTTCTCATAAAACTGTTTATTTGCCTCTCATACTCTGCACATGTGGTATTTATGTTTGTGCACACTGTTGCACTACAATGTCTGCTGATTTCAGGACACCTTTTTGTTATTTATGGAAGTATTTTTGATAAAAGTTCCTGTTTTATGATCATGAAAGATGAGATTATACTTTTAATGTGATTAATGTGCAGGATTTAATCTCTGGTTCACACTCCGGAGCAGAAGGTGGCGGTAATGCGCCTAATACGCTGGTTGCCAACTGCCGTTATAAACCAAAAAGATTTCCCCCCCGCCCCCCAAACAGAGTGGTACCTCCTGTCAGCCGAGGTGTTTCCTATCTGTGCAACCTAACTTAGTAGCTCCCTGACGGTCCCGGTGCTTCCTTCGCAGGCTTCACTTCACTCAAGCTGCCCGTCAGACCAGCTGCTTCTTCCCACTTTAACCTGAATAACAAACCGGGGCTCGGTGCTCTGGTTGGATCCACATGGTTAGCTGGGAGGCTAACGCTAGCTGGGAGGCTAACGCTATCTGGGAGGCTAACGCTAGCTGGGAGGCTAACGCTAGCTGGGAGGCTAACGCTAGCTACGAGGCTAACGCGCAGTAGCCACAGCATGGCCGGAGGGAAGCACAGCCAGCTAGCCTCTGCTAGCCTCCCAGCTAACGTTAGCCCCGGTTCTGCATGTGGATCCAACCAGAGCACCGAGCCCCGGTTTGTTATTTAAGTTAAAGTGGGAAGAAGCTGCTGGTCTGACGGATAGCTTGAGTGAAGTGCAGCCTGCGGAGGAAGCACCTGTACCATCAAGGTGAAACAGTCCGTGGAGGGAAGCACAGTTGGGCGGCGGAGGAGATGGCCGATGCCGATGTTTCATTCAAGAGCCTTTATCAGCCGATACCAATGACGTGTCGGTATTATCGTGTATCCCTAGAATTTATCACTTTTTCTTACTGGTCTTTCTGCTGTCATGTCGTTTTCTGTGTCCAGCATGGGGAGAGTGCAGTTAAGACCCACCACTTGGAGTACAGTGAGGGCGGGATCCTGGACATGGACGACCTGCTGACCGATCTAGTGGAAGACAGAGACAAGGTGAGGATGTTTGGCTATCGGTTTGTTATATTTTTGCATTTGGTTCATACAGGCTCACAGTATTTTCTCCCATCCCTGCACCCATGTAAGACAAGTTGACATCTGATAGACAGCAGTTTCTCGTGGTAGGTTGGTGTAAAAAAAAATGAGCTATTTCTTGATTGTTTTTATCTGGTATGAGGGACAATAGACTACAGCAGAGAATCCATCATTCTTAGCCGCTTTTAGTCCAGATTTGTTTTGACTCCCTTCTAAAAGTCTTCAGCCTAGCAGGATGAAAGGATTTAGCATAAATGTGGTATTTGTAAATCTAAACCGTGCTTGGCTTGTCACTGGGTGTTAAGAGCCTAAACAGGCTAAATACATGTGACAAAATCTCTCCAGTTATGTCCAAAGAAAACAAACTTCAATTTGGGTTTGATTGCATCTGAATTCGCTCCATACATACTTGGTTATGAAAGTGAGCTCATTTCTTCCTCTCCTTCTCTCAAACCTCGTTTCTGTTGCTGCTTCTTCAGAAAGCGAAGGCGTAGGAGTGGTGACAGCGCTTTGTGATTTAACTGTCATGTTAATTTGTACTGAGACAGATTAAAAGGACACCATCTCAGATTTTAAAACAAATCAGCCATGTGCAAGAGGGAAGTTCTCTGAAACAGCGGTGATGTAACTTCACAGGGAGACAGGGTTGGGAGTTGAACATTGGCGCATTTCATACGTACACTCACACACAGGCAGTGGCCCAATTTCTATAAAGAGCAAATTTCATTTCTCTTGCTAATTTCTCATAATGCATTCCTAAGATGTGCTAATAAAGTGCCCCGAAATCCATATTCATAAGCCCTGAGCCCAGACGAATGATGAATTACCAACACTTAGTCAGCAAGAAGGCCAAATGGAATATTCAGCCGTCTCCGTACCACGCAATAACAATTGGTGTTTTAAGCTGCATGAACAATAGAGAGTGTGTGTGTGTGTGCATGAAGGATTGCAAGTTTGGCAAAATACTCTTTGTGAAAAAAGGGGGCAGAACTAAATAATAAATGTGTAAACTCAGTGGGAATCTTCAACGGAGGGAGAGAAAAAAAAGTGTTTTTGCAATCGCAGAGAACAGAGGCTTCATTTTCCGGGATGATGGAATTATAATCATAAGATCTGCATCTTATTTGCGCATAACAGGGCGAGTCATAGATTTTAACGACTCATTTTCCAGAGCCAAACCCGCTTTCTCTCCGCATCCTCAGAGCGATGATGAAGTGTCAAAGATCAGATCCTGCTCTGGCATTTGATCAAATCCTTTCACTAACAAGTTAACCTGACGTCGCCCCCCCCCCCCCCCCCAGCTGCGTAACTTTTTTGTGATTTACAGGCTCTGCTGAGCAAACGCTTCACTAGAAGCTGCGCCATGCAGGAAGTGTCCTATTTACCTTTTGTTTCTTTACTCTCTCTGCTTTCACCCAATTCTCCGAACGCCCCCCCCCCCCCCCCCCCCCACCCTCGCTTTCATCCCGCTTCTCATTTTATCCTTTTGTTTTTGCGGGCTGATGAAAAGATAGCAGGAAGGAATAGGATGAGCCCACGTGATCTCCATAACGTGCCAGTCATCCGACTTATCTCTGGGCTTCCAAACAGTGTCGACTCTCATAGATTAATGAGCTGTGCCTGGCATTCTTGATTAGTCTGACTTCCTTTTGTTTGTCTACGTTTTTATTACCTCGCCGCAGCCGACAGATTCTATCTTTAATGCTTTTCTTTTTTGTTCTGTTATTGTAGCTGACGCTGTTTCACCATCAATCATACAGGAGTGGTCCCATTGTGAGGGCTCTCCACCGCACAGCATGGGCCCTGTGTTAGCCGCGGATGCTAATGAGAGATAATGGTTAGCTATTTGTAGGACTAGTGGTTAGCTTAGCTGTGAGTCCAGACCTCTTTATCTGGGCTAGCCCCCGACTATTATTCACACACACACACATCTCCGCTGTCTCCGCCGCCTGCACCGAACCACAGGCAAGCGTGTAGCGTAGCCTGTTAGCATTAGTGTGTACGGAAGGAGCGCCACTGGTGGTTGATGAGGGTGGAGATGAGGGGGCGGCTGTGATTTGATTACAGTTCTGCCCCCTGCATCTGTGACACGCTCTCACACACACACACACAAACCAACACGCACACACGCTCCGTTCATTAGCCCCCCATCTCGAGACACCGGCCACCAGCCTCCTCATGAATATTAATATCAATCTGATGAATGTGGAGAAAGCCATGGGGTGTTGGCTGAGGTGTGACCATATATACACAGCACACACTCACACACACAAAAGACCACAGTATAAAAGAGCCCACTGCAGGTCATGCTTCAGTCAATTATACTCCATGAAACTCACCTCCTCTTTGACCGTTTATTCTGTTCTATATATATATGTGTGTGTGTGTGTGTATGCGTGCCCTGCAGCTCTCAGATGGCGGTCGGAGTCATTGACCTGTCAAGATACCCCACTACTTTGTTAATGGTGAAGCGAAGTGGGCAGACATAACAGCTTTTCGATCTCTTTCCTCTTTTGTCACGCTGTTTTGCTCAAATCACTGCAGTTTAGAGACTAGTTAACCTGTTTTTTTCCACCTTATCTTCCATCAGTCCATCCCTGTCTTTTTCAGTCATGTAGTCACTCACTCAGACACGTTGGGAGCTCGTATGAGGCCGGAGAGTCGGGGCGACAACAATAGAAAGTTGTTAACTGTCAGAAATGTTGTCATACTGTTCATGACAAGATATCTGTATCAGGCAATATTAGATTTAGAGGACTTTTGTATCAATTTCTCTTTGATTTTTTTTCGAGATTATAAATTCTGCCAGAAATTTCCATCATCTTTAAGCACTTCCTCAATAGAATCAGAAAGTTTACTGTCATACAATATATGTGGGACACAAATTAAAGGAAAAATCTGGATAAATGATTGGAAAAAATATACTGAATAGAGAAGCTTCCATATAGGGCGGGACACTTCATAGTCTGATAAACATTATGTGAATCATAAGGTATGACAGACTGTAAATAAAGATGATCATATAGAGGTGTGACAACACCCATTAGTTTGCTTTAGAGCTGGTTTGAAGCCCAGAGTTGCTGCTCACAGTCAGCAACATGTTTTCCATTTGGAGCCCGGACCTTCCAAATAAGGAGCGCAGGGTGTTCACACCCTGCTACTAAGCTATTTACCAAGTAAGCAAACTGTCAATCACAGCTGTCAATCAACGCCCACACATTATAACCCTAACATAAGTCTTATTAATGGAGCAATAATTTGCAAAATGACCACCAGCACACTTATAAAGGGTCCGAATTTAGCGATTGAGACCATAATGAATGAATGAATGAGAGAGAAAGAGAGAAGTTGATGCTTTTTGAATGGGTGTCAGTTGGAATCAGGAACTTTTTGGAGCAAGCATCTAGCAGCATTTTAATGTACTTCAGCATTGGCTTTAGCCTCAAGCCATTATAGTTGCTGCTTGGTATTGCATTCTCAGTTCTTGTTGTTTTTTTTTTTTTTTTTTTTTTTTTTTTTTTTTATATTTAGCTGGAGCCAACACTGTTCCTTTCCTTTCCTCTTCCCACCTCGCCCTCGCCCCTCCACCGCTTCCATCTCCCTCTTTTCAAGAGAGGTTATTAACAGATGTAGTGCTTTACCTCTACACACTCGCCCATTTACAGCCACCAGAACTGTCATTCACAGCCCTTTGGGTTCCTGCATTAGCCATAGCCATTACTCCCATATGTCTCCTTGGTACACAGGAGCTGTCAGGCAGGCTGTCCAATAACAGCATGCTATTAACACATAAGCTATACACCAGCTTTCAACTGGTGAGTCCTTTCATATACTGTACACTATGACTTCTGCCGGTTCTGTTTCAGTTGGAGACATATTGTCGTCTGATAAGGAGATGACATGATTAAGAATGCTGCCGGGCGCCAAAAAAATGAGACTCCATGTAGACGCTTGATTAGAAGACCATCTCCCATCATTCGTCTTCTTCACCCACATCCAGCTGAAATTTGAATGTTTCACATGTGTGAGTGTGTGTGTATCCTCTATTGTGACGCCGATCTCCTCCAGGATTGGAATTAAACTCAGGGAGCATAACGTCTCCTCATAAGTGGACTATCACTCCTCATTCCATGTGCGCGAACACACATCCACATCATCCACGCACGGACCTTGTGTTCCAAGGGGGTGAAAAAACACATAAAAAACTCAACCTTCCATCCCATGCAGCCAAACGAGAAATCTAATTTCATGGGAAATTTAATGAAAAAAAAAAAAAAAAAACTGGAATGATTTCCCCCATCTCTCTTTAATTAGCCCTTTTTTAATTACCGCGCCTACAAGGCGTCTGTGAACCTCCTGAGCAGTCTCTGGTTGCTGGAATGTAAATGGTAAGGGTGCATATCCCAGCTGATCTCACTGCGAAATGTCAAGCGCTTGATTACGAGGCCATCTCCCATCATCCATCTCTTCTGCCCGCATGTCACAGGGGGGAGGACACGGTGCCAGAAACGATTTTGGTCACATGAAAGGTTGTTATGATATTTAAAGTAGATCTGTGGTCATGAGCATCTCTTATATCCTTTTAAAGAGAAACTGACACTTATTTGAATAATGACCACAGATAATTGGACACCGTGTAACCGCGCGCACACTTAATTTTGCAAATTGAACAGACGTGCATGAAAATGCTGCGATTGTTACATATATGTTCAATAAGGAAAAGACTTGTGATTTAAATAGTGAGGTCATGTGAGCAAACTTATGAGTGCCATTGTTTGTGGAGATCAAAATTCTGATACTGCGTACATCTGGTATTGATAAAACCAACTCAGTACCTGGAAAGTTTTGAAAAAGGTGCTTGATATAACCTGAATGATACTGGATTTTTACTGAAATCAGATAACAATATACTGGCTGAAATTTTTTTTTTTTTACTTGAACATTTTTGACGGGCATTCCTTAAATTTGTTTATTACTGATTGGAACATTTTACATTTGAAAACACTGTTTCAAAATCCTATCTCTGCCATTTCTGCACCACAATTTCTTGTTACTTACTGGCTGACATATATGCAGATCCCAAGATATCTGTATTGATGCATTCAGGCTCTAATCTTTAAGTCATTGGCTTCTGTGCAGCCAATTAAAGGCACCCTGTGGATTTTTTGGCCACTAGTGGTGCTATGGAGCAACGTTTTGATGAGCGAGCGCCTGTTTTTTTTCGTTCGTATCTCTCGCTCTTGCATTTGCATGAGCTCGTCTGGCACGCTCAAAAGCACATGAATGATGCGACTCAGATGACTTTTTGCTTCTTTGGTACCCATGAAAATGAGTTTGAGTGAGATAAAAACAGTCAAGAACCAAAAGCTGGAAGTGAATGCGTGGTTAGATTTGGTAATTTTGTAACTTTTGAGTTATTCTTTCACCAGAAAGCTCCTGGTTTAATTTGAGATTTTGTTGATGGGTTTTGTAGAAAAACATGTTAATACTCCACACTAAGGTTTTAAAAAGTTTAATTGGCACTAGAAATGAAAAAAACTTTTTTAAACCACTACTAGCTTGATGTAAACAATCAAAATATATCAATCAATCAAAATATGCTTTGCAAATCATCTATGAAGTGAAGCCGGAAACACTGCATGTAAACATACCTGTATGTGTTTACAAGAAAATTCTATCTTATCTTTAAATATCTTTAAATTAGAGCCAAACTCTTGAAGTCAGGAGAGCATTTTGTAGGTCTTCATCTTGACACAAATGTCAATCAGTCCAGTCGTTTATAACCCGCCATTTACAGGCCAAATGACAGACAACGGTGTGATTTTTATGTCCAATCTTGAGCTTCAGCGATCAAAACTCACTGTGAAATTAAATAACACTGCTGTAGATTTTATTTTTTCCGCCAGCTCCAGGAGAATTCTTGTAAGTTATGTCGGGTAATTTGCTTGAAGTCATTTATTACATGTCATATGTCAGCTCCTCTGGCAGGCAACAATAAAGCATTACTTAAAACGTGCTAACTCTCTGGAGAGGAAGAGAGAGGGGAAGAAAAAAAAAAGTTTAGTGAATGGGACGTGATTGCAAGGCGCCAGACGTGCTGATTAGCCTTTGACGCTCGGTGACATCCCGCTCCCCTCACCTCCATTCTCCTCATTCACCGCCACGGCAGGCCCGCGTTTGATTGGCATCTGAATAGTCGCATAACTCCGCACGCCGTCTGAATGGCCAGTGATGAGCGAAGAGCACGAGGTGCAAGTGCGCTAATTAGAAAATGTCACACGCACGCAGGCCTAATCATAATCTATACCCTCTTCACATTCTAATCATCATCTATACATCCTTACCTGTGAAGATAGAGCGCGTTCAACACCGTCCCTGTCTGATACATTTGAATATTAATTAGAAATCTCGCATGTATTCTGCCGGGTGTATTAAATAAATCAGCTGTAGCTCACCTGTAGCCAGTTATTATGGTCCTTCTGTTGTCTGCTTAATTGATTTTATTCTTGCCCTTTTACCAGAAAGAACATTTAATTCTTAAGGTCGCCATCGCTGCTGAAGCCTGGAGGGTTCAAGACATGTTGAGCATTTTTGATTTTGAATGTCTGAAACTAAGTTGCGAAATGTTTTTTTTTTTTTTAACACCAAAAAAACATGACTGCTAGTTTAGGCGCCAGTTTTCTCATTATATAGTGGCTGCTGTCCAATATTCATAGTTAAGTATTTCAAAACTTTATACCTAATGAATGTTTGTAATTGTGGCACAGGTATAATATGCTAAAGCACACCTGATGCTTGCAAATTCAAAAAAAAAAAGTGTATATGAAAGAAATTAATACAAATGCTAAAAAAAAGTTAATTATTTCTACCAATATACTCCACTAATGACTTACTTATGAGCTGAAACACCTGAAGTTTAAGACTTTACTTCAAACTTAACAGCCGTGACTACAAAACAGTGACTTTGTCCAACCTCTGGTGCGTTCAGGTGCTCAATAATTCATGATAAACTGTATTTCATAGGCGTGTTTAGATAATAGATGGATGAATGCTCTGTCTGTGCTTTGATAAAAGGTGCCTGACGTCTATATTTTTTTTATAAACAGTATAAGCTTCAGTAAGATAAGATTTGTTTCAGAGCTGTTGAATTGGACGCAAGGATTTCTGTATCTCTGTCCACACTCTGTATTTATCATGCATTCTCATGGACTTTAGTGATATATTAGTATATTCAAATTTCCAGTAAACATACAGTATATTGAATAAGTGAGATTATCTCTGTGTCAGACGGTTGCCTGCAGATCACATCAGACTGAAGCGCTTGAATGTGCCCGGCGGGATTCGGTCACTTGAGCTGATTTGATCATATCTCATCAGCCTCGACCTTGATTCAACCCCACACCCCCCCCCACCACCACCACCCTCCCCACATCTGAGCACCACAACAGCTCTTCATCTGATTATATTCAATTAACAATACCCCCTACACACTCTCCCTCTCTCTCTCACACACACACAAGCATTTTCCACATCCACCAAACCCAGTTTGATTGTAATAACGATGAGAGAACTCAAGGAAGACTTAAGGAGAAGTAATTCTCACTGTGCCCGTCTGCTTTTCATTTAACAGTACGCACGTCGAGTTTTCTCATAAAGTTACACTTTGGAATTTTAATTCCTTTAGATCTATCACGCTACCTTTTTGACTTTGAATGATGGCACCTCTCCAAAGTGATTTGTCAGTTCACTGAAGCAAAAGAGCAGGATTCAGTTTGGATAAGGCCCGTTTTCTGTTTTTTTTTTTTTTTTGTTGCGTAGGTGTGTGTGACTTACAGAGGCCACGCCAGGTCATCACATCCTCAGATCTCGTCCTTCGGTGCCTCTCTTCCTGTTAATCACACAGACTCTGTGTTGCCCTCCGTGTCACCATCATACCACCCATTAGCTCCTAATGGAGCGAGACGGTCAGACTGCAACCTGACCTGCCTGCGCCTGCTGTGGTCTGGCAGAAGGAACTGTTAGGGGTGGGGCAGCTATACCGAGGCCAGAGGGGCACTGCGCTCCGTGGACTCACTTTTCTAATGACGCGTGCATACAATCAGCGTGTTAGGAGAGGATGAGACACGAGGATGCGGAAGAGTCGGCTTGTGTCATGGTTTAAATTATGTGTGTAATCCACTGCAGCAGCTTCACACCCTTTTAGGAAAAAAAAAAAAAAACAAAACGACTTGAATTTCAATTAGAGAAACAGACAATATTTAAATTCAGATTCAGTCACATTGAAACTGTTGTGAGCGTGCAGCTCGGTTTGTGTTTGTTGTCAGTATCAGCCTTATCAGTTAGCTGTGATTTTGGCACAGCAGCCTGCAGAGGAGCTAATCACATCCAGCTAATGATCTATTATAGATCAACTTGTTTACAGCAAATCTACTCTCTGACCTAACCAGTCTCACGCCATCTGTTTTCCTAGATGACATTGCCCCAGACTAGTGTATATATATGTGTGTGTGTGTGTGTGTTGTCTGACGGTGTGCAAAAGCGCGGTGTGTTTTCCCTCAGCTCGCCCAGTCTCTGCTCACTCCAACTGCTAATAACTCAAATCAGCAGAAAGTCACACTCCCGGTCGTGTGTGTGTATGTGTGTGTGTGTGTGTGTGCGTGCAGCGGCGTGTACTTTCACTGCAGCTAGAGGATAAATGCTTGTAATACCGAATCCAACTCATTTGGGTTAAATGTTTAATGATTCCTGCTGCAATTACACAGCTGAAACTGCATCTGCGTCCATTGTGTCGCACGCGCGCAGCCATATGCACAAACACACACACACACACACACAGTTATTGTTTTTGTTTTGTTTTGTTTTTTTCTTTCCCCCTGCCTCTCACCCTCATCACCAAACTGATTGGCCTAATGAATGGAGCTCTGTGGACGGTAATGTGTCTGAATAGGCCACTCGAATTATTAGCCAGCCCACATCTGACATGAGAGGGGAGATATATGTATGAAAAGGCGGAGCGATTTGAGAGTTTGGACTCAAGATCTCTCTCAAAAAACATCATTTTAAAAGGTACATTCACAGATTAGAGATTAGGATAACGTGGATTCAGAAATTGTGCAGGGAAGAAAATTGTTGATTAATTTTCTAATGGATTAATGGGCTAATTGTTTCAGCAAATAAGTGTCTCTTTTGCATTGATTGTTAATTAGAAGCTGATATACTGTGAGTTAATGAGCTGAGTTCCCTCCATTAAATTGCTCTATAAGATTGAGCCGGCGCTACTGTCCGCGCGTTATATACTAATTTGGCTATTTTTCATTTGATGTTAATGAGAAAGGTAAGCATGCAGTGGGATTTCCAGCCCACTCGCATTCATAAACATGGATGGATGGTGCTGTCAGGATGGTGTTTCGTGCACGTAACGCGGCACAAATCCTACTTTTTCTCCCCCCCCTCCAGGCTTTGATGTTGAGTCAATAACTATCTAATAAGGCGTGTTGGTAGAAACACATATGTTGATGGCTGTAAGAAAAATGTGCAGGTGAGAGGCTTTTTTTTTCTCTCTCTCTCTCTCTATTAAACACCTTCAGGCTGTGAGTGATGTTGGCTCTCCATGGCAACAGCTAGTACTGAATGTCAGTAATGTATAGTTCATATATATATATTATCAGCAAGTGTAGAGGAAACCAGAATGTTTACCCCTAAAGACGTAATCTAAGCTGAGAAATAGCATCAAGCGAGAAACAGCACTTTTAGGTCACGGAAACTCTCTGACCCAGAAACGTAAAATCACAGGAAATACTTAACATCGTTGCCACAGCAGTAAATTATTGATCATGTGTGCACTACATAAAGAAAAATACAGTTTTGCCCTTTTAAATCATCCTTAAAATCACTTCAAAGCGAAGAGGAAGGCGGCAGGCAGAAAGAGAGAAAGAAAGAAAGAGGGTGACGAGTGATATAAGTTTAATGCCAAGGGAGGGCAGATGGAGAGAAGAGGAGGGAGGGAGGAGCAGCCTATGGAGGAGAGAGAGCCACAGGTGAGAGGGCGCCAGCCTCGCAGCTCTGAGTTAATCACTCCTTCTATTTCTCTGTCAGATCCCGAGAGGAGGGAGCGAGGGAGGGGGGAGGATGGAGGTGGAGTGGGGAGGGAGCAGCTGGCCTTGCGTCGGCCACAGGGAAAAGAAAGCTGATTATTACGCCATGGCAATGACTTTTGGGGAAAGCGAGCTGGAACACGTGTGCGTCTTGTGTGTGTGTGTGTATGTGGGAATGTGCGTCTGAGTGTGTGTTTGTGCGCTCGTGTTTACGCACATTTATGAGAAAGAGGTTATGACTTTCTGTGCGCCGAGAGAGTACACGTTCTGGTAGAGGTTTCTGAGTGAAAGTGTGTGTACTGCGTGTGTGTGTGTGTATGTGTCAGTGTGTCATGTCCACAGATGCGGAACAGAACCAGTGTGTAACCACCAGTGATGTGTTTGCACTGCGGGGAGTGATGAACGAGCCGGTTTGATATTTGTGTTGAGAAATACGAGGCCTGGAGCTCCCCCGTCACCCACATCCGTCGCTCCTTCGCTCCCTCTCTCTCCCCTCGTCTCCCTCCTCCACCTCCACCTCATCCCCCTCCTTCTATTTCTCGGCCTCTCGGGCATGTGTGATTTATGAAGAGTTTACCCTCTCCCTTTATGAGTGTGCATAAATAATAATGTGGCCTGTCTGCATAGCCTGCACTGCAATACCTCAGCTGGTGGCTTGTTTTTTTGTTTTTGTGTGGGAGTGTGGGAGTGTGTGTGTGTGTGTGTGTGTGTGTGTGTGTGTATTAAACCCTCAGTGGGCACACACATGCTACATCACTATGGCTGAAGCGACGGATGAGAGAGACCGAGAGAGAGAAAATGATAACTCAACCCTTTTCGGTGCCATAAAGAACTTTTTTTTTTTTTTTTAACTTTTTTTTTGGCAGTGTGCCTGAACAATAATCTGTTTTTAAAGCAGGTCCACAAATTAGATTTTTTTTTTTTCGAAAAACTTTGCCTAAGTTTTATATTTGTTTATCTGTGTGTGTGTGTGTGTGTGTGTGTGTGTGGTTATCTGCTGGTGTTGGTGGATTTGAGTTGAATGTTTCCTGGGAATATATCCCTCTTTTCTCTGGAAAACTGGGATTTTAAACACATAGATTATTCTTTAGAGAGTGATGACAATTCCTCTTAAGTGTGGCAATGAAATGTATACAATTGTTTGATGCTCAGAACATCCAGGTTTTGTCTTATTAGTTGTAACATTCAGGCTAGCTAATGCTTCAGATGCTCCACCTGTTGAATGTCAGGAGGTTTGAACTGGCTGTATTTTCAGTTACAGGTTTTGCGCCCCTGCTTCAGTCACACTTATTCTACAAAACATTTGGCTGCAGCTGTAAAGGTGATCCAATTATATTATGGAAATAATGCAAGGCATCTGTATGCTTCAGTCTTCACTATGGGAACACACATGCTAAAAATCCTGAGTTCTCACAACTATTTTTCTTCCAAAAACAAAAAGAACAGATTTTGGTGAGAATTCCCAGAAAGTACTTGGATCTCAGTTTCCAGTATGGAACCCTTTCCGAAGGTGTTCAACTGTGTGAAAAGCACTTCTGATGAAGTATTCTGGTGTCTTAAGGATGTGTCGATACAGAGTCAAATCTGATTCTTCACCTACAGATATATCTACATTAAAATTAGTATAGAAATTTTATAGAAAATTGTATTTTTACTTTAAATAAGTCATAGACACAATTGTGCGTGAAAGCCTATAAAATAGTCATAAAGAAGCAATTTTGGTTTGGCACAGTTCACAAACGCTGTGTCACTGCATTACAGCTGTCTGTTATCATTACACATGATTCCCAATATTTAGTATGCAGTATCATCCTATAGTACTTTGCATTATATCTGTGGAAAGAGATCTCAGGAAGTTTATCGTGTTTTTCTTTCTGTGTGAAACAAGTTTAGCTTAAATTTATACCTCCATATATTGAAATAGGGTTAAATATTAGCAACACCTTGCTATATATTTCATCCCATACACCACCATAAACTACAGCATCAGCAGAGTTAAGTCAACCCCTTCCTGACATCTATCAGCGTTTTCTATTTTCCTGGTCGTGATTCTTCCAGTTTGCTATTTTTACTTTGAGATCTGGGTCATCATTTTCCAAATTTGCATGAATGCAAATGCTTAGACAGCTGCAGAGGAATGTACTTTGGTGCGCTAGTGTTTAGATCAGTCTGTCAGAAGCATCAAAGAGACGTTATGTTCAATGCGGAAGTACTAGCTGCTATTTGGAACTACTGGCACCTCTTCAAATAGAAAGAAAGAAACATTTAAAAGGTTCAAGTAGTGATGTCTCTGTATATGATTCATTATTTCTAAGGAGTCCCTCACAACAGGCTCGACAAGTCGGATTGTGCATCTGTTTATTCGCTTCGGTTCATGAGTGGGAGAGTGTGTGTCTCTCTTCACATGCTTTTGTGTCTTCTTCTAATCTTATACACTGCCTATGTGTGTGTGTGTACACGCAGGCCCAGCGCCAGGTGTGTGTGTTCCTGAGAGGTAATCCCCCACATCTGGTAGTGTGCTGTATAGATTCAGGCTGGAATAGAAGCAGGATTAGCCCTGCTCTCACCGGTAATACAACCAATTTTCTACTTGTTTAAATAACACAGGCCAAACATTCCTCTGATGGCCTCTATGGTGCCCTGGAAGTGTGTGTGTGTGTGTGTGTGTGTGTTGAGTATACAGTGTGTGCTCTTGAACATGGATTAGTTTTTGGTACATGCTTGACTGCATGTAAGTATATTTTTGCTTGAGGGTGTTGCATGTAGTCTTGTTTGAACTGTGTGCTTACTCCATACATACATATATCCCTTTTCATTGTGAGGGGCCCGTTAAAGGAGCAGTCTACTCTAAATCACATCACACTTGTCTGTATTTCTGTATTCCTGTGCAGTACTGACCAAACAGCAGTAAGGTTATGTAATTTTTTGTGTATTTCCCGCTCACCTCAATTATCCAAACTAGCAGTGGTAAATGTCAAGGGTTTTTTTTTTTTTTATCAGCACCTCAGAGTCAAAAATAAAAGTAATGAGGGCCTGATGCACTTCTATGAAATAAAGGATCTGTCTCATTCATCTCAGCAGGTGACTGTAATAACAACTAGACATTTGATGATGTCGTCTCTGGGTCTGTGAACTGAGCAGTGACAGGCGTTTTTCACAATTTTTGGAATTTGTAGACCAAATGATTAATTGTAAAAAAAAATTGTGTGGTGTTTCCTCACCACACTTGTGTAAGCTTCATATCGGATTATGATTGGCTCCAAACTAGCTGTGATGTCACAAATCATGCTTGTATGTACACAGGTTTTCAGTGAGCACAGAGAAAGTTTCCCGCTTCAGCAGATGAATGAAAACAGACTTCTAGTGTCGAACTCTGCACTTACGTCAGTCTGCACGGTGAAGCTCAAGCGTCCAAGTGAAGAAACGATGAGAAGAACACATTTTTGAGTGGAGGGGAACTTTAAATGATATTGAAAACAATTGTTAGTTGCAGCCCTACATTTATGCTCTTTCTCTAAAGCTAAATCTGACAGCTGCAGGTGACTTCTCTCGGTACTATCCAGAGGCGTTTTAAGGAAATGATGTAAATCATTAACTATAATAAAATATAAATGATAGGCAAGCGCAGGCATAAAAAAAGTTTTATGACAAGACTCTATCATAAAATGTCTCTTGATATGGCAATATCTGATTGGTATCTTTCATAATTTAGAGTATGACTAATTAAAATGACCTGCTAGCGCTCCTAAAAAAGGCAAATAAGCGGCTTCGTCTTGTTTTAAATTGATTTTCATTTCTCATATGATGCCACAGATATCAAGAGCCAGATTTCCTCCCAGTCAGGTCGAGACTCTTCACCCCTCCGTACCCGGGCCCTGTCAATATTCATCCCGCTTTACAACCGCGGCGGAACCCATTCTCTACACATCGCGACCGCTCTTTGTCGAACAGCATCTGATTCAAAACACGGAGGGTGGAAGGGGGGCAAACTTCTGCTGTTGTGAACTCTTGACTCACCAGAATTGTCACACCTCAGCTGCTTGAAATTCAGAGAATGGGGGGGAAAAAAAACAACAGCAGATGCACAACCGCACAGTTAGGAGCCATATGGAGGTAGTGTTTGTTTTCCCCGCACAGTTCCATCAGTTGACTGTAAACTGCAGTTGGAATCCTTTCAGCCACGGCGCGATCAGAAACGTATACATACGCTAAGTCAGATCGTCAGGTGGCGTCAGGCTTTCATTCGCTGCAGTCGAGTCAAGACACTGAGAGTGGGAGGTTTATTCTGTGCTTAAGATTTTAGCACTTGGAAAAAAAAGCATATGTCTAAAACAGTCTTTCTAAACCTGTACTTAAGTGAAGAAAGTGTGTGTGTGTGAGCCAGAAGCTGTGTTTTTCCACTGTGTGTCTCCATATGGTGTACTGTATATGTGTGTGAGAGAGAGAGAGACAGCGAGAGAAAGATGATTGGGTTACTATACTACTGTCAGGATGCTGTGCGCTCCTTCTGAATTATGCATCTCTCGTTCAAAGAAAGAATGAAGAATAGTGTGAGCGAGAGAAAACGGAGAGAAAAGGGGGGGGGGGGGGTAGTCGTAAGATAAATGACAACAGCACAAAAGCAGAGCATCTCAATAGACTAGTACCACACACACACACACACACACACACACACAGAGCAATGCTAGACAGCGATGAGAGTGGAGAAGAAAAATGGGTTGATTAGTACGAGCGGATGAAATAGGGGAAGTGTGTATGTTTGTTTGTGAGGTTGTGTGTGTGTGTGTGTGTGTGTAGCTGATGCTTATGTAAAGGCTGGAGGCTTGAGTGGTACCAGCATGCAGTAGTGTTTGACTAAAGCAAGGTGGCACTGTTTATCCTCGAACTGTGAAATGTGTGTGTGTGTGTGTGTGTTTGAGATTGTATCCATATAATGTCTAAATAGTTGTGTTTTTGTGGTGTGTGTGTGTGTGTATTTAAAAATGGTTTCATACAGCATGTGAACATCCCTGATGGCATATATATATGTATGTGTGTGTGTGTGTGTGTGTGTGTGCGCATGCTGAACCTATCTCCTCCCCTGTGTGTTCTATACAGGAAGAGCTGTGTTTAACTAATTAATTCTTAGCAAGTACATCAATTATTTAAAAACACTCAACTGTTCCATCTGTGAGTTGCAACATGTAAACAGCATCTACAGCTGGGATTATTTCATATCCTGGCTGTTAAAAATTCAAAACTCATAAACCACGATTCCATGCGACCTCTGCAGCTGATCGGCTGTCGTGCTCTTGCAGCCCGTGAGAAAGTATCAGCAATCATAAAAATGTGTAAGTTTATTGATCACAGTAAAGAAATTCTGTTTACTGGCCCCCCCCTTGTGATCAGGAGGTCAAAGGTCAGGCTCGGTTACTGCACAGCAGCCTTGAAGATGCCCATAAAGAGCTGTTTTAATAATAAAAAGAATTGATTTAATGTGGCAGCACAGACATGGAGATGCTTGCTACCGTTACAGTATGTAAACAAAAGGCTTCTCTCACAGCAGGCGTTTCGACTTGTCATAGTAGGAAAGGCACAGGTGTTGCTTATAAGCTTAACAATGGCTCTGTCATGTACATGTACCATCATTAATTGTATTATTTACACTTGTGCGTTTCCTACTGTGACATGTCCAAATGTACTCTCTGAAAAAGGCCTACTGTATTGTTGATGGTGTATTTTTGCTGCATGTTGACTATGATCATAAAGAAGCTAATACCCTGCTGGCTCCAACTCCGCACTTAGTTTACAGACATGACATGAGAGCGCTATTGATCTTCTCCTCTAAGTCTCAGAAAGAACGCGAGTAAGCATATTTCTCAAAATGTCTAAATATTCCTTTAATATTTCATAGGTGTTTTTTATAGTCAGCCAGCTCACTACTGGGACACTTAAAAGGCACGCAGCCATCGTTAATGTTATTGATCACACCTGTGCTCGATCTGCTCTGACAAATCAAACCCTCAAAACAGTTGAGCTAAAGTCCATCAGCCGTCTTGTACATCAAAAATAAATGTCACTTTTTCTTCTTCTTCTTCTTTAGAAGAATCCATCATATAAGAGGCAGAGATACTGATTTCTTTACCAGCATTAGCCTCAGTAAACCGGAATATAAAGCATTTTTGTATTTGGATCACAACTCTCCTTGTTTTTTTATTCTTGATTTTACTATCATAACTGTCATTATTATTCCCCCCAAACGGTTGAAATGCATTCTTGGAAATGTAGTTTAGAAGAGTGATTGAAATCCCCTCCGGCAAAGTAAAAAGTCAGTTGATGGGAAGTGGTTAAAACAAAAAAGAAAATCATCTTTCTTCATTATAGAATAATTCGAAGAATATTATATGATCTGAAATTATGTAAAAGAATTCTAGGATATGTTTGGGTGGGTGTATGCATGCCTTTCTATAAAATTGGGTAAAATAAGTATGATTTGTCTGCCGTAGGCCACATCCTGTATATTGCAACATTTTATAACTCTGAGCCTCAGGCAGTGAGTATGAGCGAAAATACCCACAGACACAGTTTATCTCTATCTCTGCTTCACGCATGGT
The DNA here is from genome assembly GCF_963924715.1 of Thunnus thynnus. Lineage (NCBI taxonomy): Eukaryota > Metazoa > Chordata > Actinopteri > Scombriformes > Scombridae > Thunnus > Thunnus thynnus. The sequence continues at coordinate 8,576,732 of NC_089540.1, forward strand.
ATTGTATATGGCTTTCATGTATGTCATGATAATCGCTTTGGCTCTGCAACACACACACACACACACACTCTTCTCAGCCAGTCTGGTCACGTTGGTTTCACACGCCGTGTCGTGATTTACAGACGATCATAACATGACAATATAAAGGGCTCAGTCATTTGTATTTGGCACGGGTATATCAGTATGTGTGTGTTTGCGAGTGCGCGTGTGTGTGTGTGTGTGTGTGTGTTATGGAAATGAGACAAAGGGGTCACATTATTCAGCAGCGGTTGACATGCAGGCTCCCCAGGTCCATATCAATATCCCCCTACGGACGCAGCGGGAAAAATAAGGTGATTTGTTTCCTAGAATACTAATCACAGTCAGGAGGGACAGAGAGAGACCTGTGTGTTTTTAAACAAACACACCGCGAAACATTCAAGGTGCTGTTCTTTATCTTGGGGCACAGGGTCCTCCAAAAGAGCACGTCGGTGATATATTTGACGGATTGAATTTCAAAAACACCGTGTGCGCCTTTTTTTTGAAAAATAAGCTTTCTTTTCCCCCCAAGTTTCCTTGTATTTCACAACATTAATGATTGTTGTGTCTGCAGGGAAAGGCCCGGCTGATGGCTTTAACATAATCTTTAATGCTTCTGTGGCAGCGCATGAAGCCGAGCTATTTCATAACCATGAGGAGGAAAATCTTACAATATTAAAGGGTCAGATCACTCAAATAATAACAACACATTTCCTCTTTTACCTCTCAGGCAAGCAGATTTCTGAGGCAGAGATTTCTGCCATTTTACTTTGGATAAGTTTTCATTGGAACTACTTTCTACTGAAGAAATAGTCCCTCTTCTGCAGATTATCTGGAGTAGCTTGTTTTCTGGAAAGAGATTTTACTGTTGAGCTTAAGTGCTATAAACATCATCATAAAATTCTGTTCATCTTCATCGTATGGGGTGGCAGGGAGACATTTGCAAGACAGATATATTCATAAAACCCTGAGAAAATACAACTAAAACTACTAGATACCAAGGGGGGGGAAGGGAGAAATCTATTTCATTTTTATATATATATATTTTTGTAATTAAGGCTTCATGTAACGTTAAATTTTTCATTTAAATTATCAATCGTGTTTTTATTTGTCAGATTTTTGATGCTCTAGATTGAATTTTCAACGAGGATACCAGGCCTTTGATTGGATGTCCCCTTAAATTGAAGGGTTATGGGTTACAGAGTACATTATAGAAAGTCCCCATCAATACTGAATTACAGTGACTCCAGTTTTCAATGCTTCAACTTGTTCTAAACTGAGAAATATATGATTCATTTTGTTGATACTGTGTGTTTGATTGAGTGATGAGTGGAAGCAGCAGGGCGGCCTTCATCAGCATCACTCTCCGGCTGTGTCAGCCACAAAAACAAACTCTCCGAAAAAGCAAATCATCACCACCCTTCCGCACATTAAAAGAAGTTGCTGTTGTTGTTGTTGTTGTTGTTCAGAACGGATAAATCTTTCTGAGGGGGAAACTGTGTCTTCGTACGTGCTCGCCGCTGCGTGCGTGCGTGCGCACATCACATTACTGCTCCGAGACGTCTTCTTTTGATTGATGCTGTCAGCGAGTTTGGAGAAAAGAGACGGAGGCTCGGGAGGGAAGGAGATAAGGAGGGAAAGAGGAAAGCAGATAAAGAAGAGAGAAAGAGCTTGAGAAGCATCCATCAAGCGGCGCAATCAGATTGTTTTCCTGGCGTTCGGTCTTTCTTTTTCTCTCTTCTCTGCATCTGCCAGACACTCAGTTCCTCATCTTTCCTTTCACTCCCTCTCTTAAATGCTCACACACGTGCACACACACACACACACACACACGAATGCATTAGATGAATCTCTTTGCATTGGCGTTGGCCAGGTGTCATGAGGATATTGAATCACGGGAGGTTGAGGTGAGAGGCGGCGTCACGGTGTGATGGATGATGCATATTTCGCCTTCTCCTCCTCCTCCGTGCTTATTGTTCACAGACACGTAAGCACACAGGCGCGCGCACACACACACACACACAAACATCCTCCGCGCTTCTTTGTTGTTAATTGACGTCCTCCACTCGTCTGTTGTTTTTATTTCCTTCCCTCGTTCCATTGCAGTTATTGCTTTTCATTAAGTGGTCGTTTCCTTCGCCAGCAGCTTCTAATGAGAGCGTCACGCCGCCACGCGCCCATTTATCAAACCATGTACCCGCAATGGAACGATCCTGCAGTCATCACACACACACACACACACACACACACACACACACACCTCTTCCCCTTCGCTCTATCTGCCATCATGTCCCTGTCTCAATTAGGATTGTTTGTCGTCCTCCGGCCCTCCATCCCCTGTTCATTTGGCCACCCCGTCTCATTGTGGCAGCCGTGTCATTGTGTTTGACAGCTTCTCATTCTCGTGTCAGATCTCATTTGAGTGCTAATTTCATACATACGCACCTCACCTCGTCTCGCCTCGACGCGTGCGTTAACTCTTCTGAAGCGGCCTCTGCCGAATTGTTGGTCAGGTTTTCCTCCTTTGTTCAAAAAGGGAAAAAAAAAAAAAAAAGTCTTTGTGTTGCTGAAGTGGCATCTGCCGGCGTGTGTTATATACGCTGTAAGAGGTTTGAGGGCGAATGAGCTGTGAATCCAGCTCTGTTTGCTCTCCTTACACACACACACACACACACATCTGCACACTTGGCAGAATGAAGCAGGTTGCATCCCCACTGTTGGCAAGATAAATCACATAAAAGCCTCGCTGTGATCATGGCACAGTGGAGACACTATATAACCTAGCTGCCTGCTCGTGTGTGTGTGTGTGTGTTTGCAGCTCGTTTGTATGCCAGAAATCACATTGTTTAGACTGTCACGCTTCTTGAGGAAAGCTTGTTCCTTTCAGATTGTGTTCGCATGATGTTTAATATTCATAATATTTAGGAACACAGTGTGACTGTGTGTGTGTGTGTCTCTTCCAGCTGGTGGCGGTGTTCGACGATGTCCAGCGCACGAGACAGCCAGACAGTCCCAGAGACAACATGTCCAACGGCTACTCCAGTGCCGCCCCCAGCCCGGAGCCCCTCCACTACTATTCCCACCTGCATCCCCAGGAACCAATGAGAGGGGAGATTGAAGTCAACGAGGCCATCCTCAAAGGCAGTATGTCATCTTCATCTCATGACAAAGCATTTATCACTCAATTAGAGCTGATATTAACTTATTAGAATTCAATATTCCTCTTCTGGGTAATATGAGATATTTTGTTGTGTAGGACAACACAGATATTGCAGCTTTAAATGCAAGAAAATCTCAAAAAAAAAAAAAACACCAGAGAAACTAAAGTAATGCTCAATCAACACTTTCACTTTTTTTTTTTTTTGCACGTGTGACAAATGAGGCAGCAGGAGGTGTATATGTGTCTGCATGTGAGAGCAAGAGACAGTCTGAAAATACATTTGTAAAACAGCTGTGAGCTGAATTTAGTGCGTAAAGAGAGATTTTTTGGCCTGTAACTCGATGGCGTGTGAAAACAGATGCAAGCGTTGACGCAGCGTCGTCTCCTGTCGTCCTCACCTAATGTTTCCTCACTTCAATTCGCTCTTGTTTTCATACGTAACTCACACCGAGAGCCACCGACGGCACATCTGGGTACTTATTTATATAACGGATTGACGAGACGACCGCCTACCGCTACATTAATCCACACAAATCGGTTACTAAATTAACAAAATTGTGCTTTACATTAATTATTTAATTACAAAAACTTAAAAAAAGGAAATAGTCGAGGCTTTGGCTGAACGACATGATGAATGCTCCTGAGATAGTAAATATCTTGATAAATTCATGTTTACCTAATTATGTTTTTTGTCATTTTATAGTCTGACCAACGTCTCAGGCTGACATGCATGTAATGAGTGTGTGACTCTCATTATCCCACTTAGACACATTCTGTGCCTCCTGTTGCACACTTTAAGTAACGTTGTCTTTTAGGATCTGACTGTGCTGTCAGCATGACTGTCAGCAAGTGGACAGACAGGCGAATGATGATGAAATAATTAAGAAAAAAAAGGTTCAAAATATCATTAGGGTGATGTCATTTCTCTCACTGAAAGGTAGAGAAAGAGTGAAATGTCAGTGTGAGAATGTGTAGTGTTTTACATTATGCAGATGTTCTAGAAACACTCCTGACAAGCTGATTTTTATTTTTTTCTAAGATGCAAAGCCTTCATCCTCTCCTCTCTCTTCCATCTCACTACCACAACTCTTTTTATTTAATTTGTTGCCAATATCCCATTTCTATCCTCCTCTTTCTCCCTCTCCTTTAAAAAAAAAAAAAAAAAAAAAATCAAAATAAAAGTCCGCCTCCTCCTGTTCTGTTTGCCTTGCATTTGCATGTATTTGTTTGGCATTTAGCTGTTGCTTTTATCCAGAGCCATTCAACTGAACGCAGTAGTAGAAAAGCTTCAATTCCTACGGTGATGAGTCAGTTGCAGAGAGCGCGTGTAGCTGCAACAACTAATCCTTTGTCTTTACAATGATCATGTGTGATATAAAAGTGCCGCAGTAAGATATATGTGTTTTCATGTAAGTATTTTCATCTTGTTTTTCCTCTGATCTGTCCTGCTCTTGTTCTATATATATATATATATATATATTATATATATATATATATATAAAATACTTGAGCGATTCCTGGAGGGAAATTTTGTTTTTACTCGCGGAGTCAGGGTCAACTTCAAAAAACATTTCAGGGGTAGTTAGGAGTTCAGTGATAGTGATCAAACAGGGCATATGCAGTTGCACTTGATGTATTTTCCTAGCAGTCAGTAAACAGTTACTGGGTCATGATGTATTTCTAGTGGGGAAACATCATCATAAGACTAGGCAGTCAGAAGCCTGAGGGAGCCTATCTGCTCTGTCTAGGCTACCTTCTGTCTGCCTATAAATACATCTCACTGTAAATAATCTAGAGCACGACTTCTGTCTGTACATGTCATCTGTTTCTCTTTCACTGCCTTGTAATGAAATATTTTTTGAGTGACAAGCAACAAAGTTAAAGACAAAGAAAGAAAAGATTAAATGAGCCTGCATGTGATTCAACAAGGGTCTGACTAATCACTGGGCGGCTATGTCACCCTTTCATTTCCCTCTCTCCATCTGTTGAGGAACAGTGTGACCCTCAAACACACACACACACACATATACACATATACACCTGCCCTTTGCCATCCCTCTGCCTGTTTTCACCCAATGCCCCATTATCTGCCCCCTCTCCTCTCCACTCAGTCATATCTTGCCTACTCTACTATTCAGCTTCAACCACCTGCCATCCAGCTCACCACCCGGCACCCTAGACCCTGACCCATCACCCCCCGCCCCGACTTGATACCTCCTATTTACCCCCCACCCCTTCCCATCCTTCCCTACTCTCCCAGACTCTGCATGGCTTCCGCCTCTAACTAGATTAGCACTGTAGCCTGTTAGCATGCTCAGGGTCCAACCGAGCTTGAATGGACTAATTCCAGCCCCCCCCCTTAATACACCCGCTCCACCCCGTTTTTAACCCAGTGGGACCTCTTCCTTCCCCCACTCTCTAGCCCCCCCCCCTCATCCTGCTCTCCAGCCCTGTTGAACCCTGACTAACTTAGTTATGATGTGACCCTGTGACGCCCCTCATATAGAGCCAGACTGATACAATAAGGCTGCTTTTGTCATCGGGACACACACGCACACACACACGTACACACATGTGATGACAAAAGAACCCCAGCATGCAAGTTAAACAACTCAACACACCCAAAACTAGTCATCCATCCACTGCGGGAAGGTCTCGAGGGGGGGGAAGTGTGTGTCTGCGAGTGTTTTCTCTGCCTTTTTGCTGTAAAAAGATTGGTTGTTTAACCGGGTGTTACATCACATCTAGTATGCGGATTATTCGGGGTAACATCACTTCTCGAGTCTGTGACAAAGTGATGGGAAGGAGACAGTCAGACCTGGTAGAGAGATGTGCAATGCACAAGATTTTAAGATTTTGTAGTGTCAAAATTTGAAGATTTTGGCAGCTGTGTAGGTTTATTTTTCAAAACTTCTCGCAATTAGCCTTTATTTATTAGCTTTCATTCAGTACATTTACATGCAATCACGAAATATTTTTATCTTAACAACATCATTGAACTAGGGTTGCAACTATTCATTATTTTCTAATCTAACTAATTAGTTGTTTGGTCTATAAAATGTCAGAAAATTGTCGATCACTGTTGCAGCTCTAGATTGAACCCTTCTTCTTCCCAGTCTAACCAGTCCTACATATAATATTTGAATCAGCGCAACTTACTTGTCTCAGCAACAGCAGTTTTTCCGTTGTCATCAATCGAGGCACATTTGTGATTTTAAACTATACCGATAAAACTGACTTGGCACGTGAAGCACATACTAAATGTGTCATTACGACAGTAGGAGTAGTATCTTGAATAGTCAAGGTTCAGTAGCCAAGGTTTCCCCATCCAGGAAGTAAATGTGATGATTCTCTGAAGAGTTGATGCATGTCGCCTCTGGGAGATAGGGAAAGGATGTTTCTTGACAGGTGTCAACCTGTGATGAAGCTCGTCAAGACTTCGCCAGTGTGCAGGATTATTGTATATAGAAAAGCAATGAATGCAAAACAACACTAGATAAAGGCAAAACTGGCTGGCAGATTATTGTACCACAGCTGTCATATACTGTGTATAAACACTTGGTTATCAAAGTGAAATTAAGGTCAAAATCAGAGTAAACATAACTTTATTAATGTGTCATGTGTAAAACTTCTGCTAATGTGCCAACAAACAAAAGTGAGTTCCCCGGAGGCGGTGAGGCTGGAGGGGATAATAAGATGTGTCACATAGGCTACAACGCATCCTTCCTGACATCTGTCAACAAATAATGTTAACTGAGGTTACTGGGAAAATTTGGTTACTGCAAGCGATGTGAATGCTTAAATCACACTATGACCATAACCTGATTTTTCCCAATAATCTGGTTATAGTGTGCATGTAATCGCGCTGTGTGGTGGTGGACAGGACAAGAAGTAATTCAGCAATCAGTCAGGCATCAAAGTGTTTGTGTGTCAGGTTGGGCCAGTTGTTTGAACAGGGTGATTGGACTTCACACTGCCCCAGTGGGATGATTAGACCTGCATTGATCCGCTGCTACATGGACATACACATATACACACACACACACACACACACACACACTTCTAGGAAGAGAGTCCTTATCACATCATCCCATGAGCAGCCTGAGCCTGGCTGCTGTATCGATTGCCAGAGAAACAAGACCACCCTGGTGGCTACACACACACACACACACACACACACACAAATATAAATATACACAGAAGCGGTGTCAGTGTTCATAATAAACGTACACATGCATGCTTGCACGTGCAAACTCAAAGGCAAACAAATGCTCACACACTGATTAATGTGTGTACTTAGACACACACACACACACACACAGTCAAAGACAGTCAGACAGAAACATGATGCATCCTTGTTTTCATCCTGCCCTGGCAGTGAACTAGCACTGCAGCTTTACAGGACTTTCTCAGAACTGAAAACAAGAGGAAATTCTCAAAATAAACCTCTGTGTTCCCAGAATTGCATAAGCAACCTCGTTAGGCAGAGAGCCGCAGATGGAGAGTCGGAGGCAGATAAACACAGAACTGGCAAAGTTCACAAGGCCTCTTCAGGTCTCTCCAATTACACAAATCTCAGCGGAAAGATAAGGGATGAACATAACTTGGGTGTGTTTCAAAGTGTTAGCATTTGTTTTTTTGGCCTGTTAAGTGGTCACAGAGATGAGTTTGGTGGGTGGGGTCTATTTTAAAGTTGCAGAGTACCTTGTGGCTTTGGGGCGCACGGTTCTGTCAAATTAGCAAACCTAAAATACATCCAGAGCTTTAGTGCTTCCACCCCTTTTGGCAGGAGAGTGCATGTTCAAGTCAGAAAATGTCTGTGATCTTAAAATATATATAAAAAAAAATTGTGAGTAGAGTGCATGAATGAATTTTAGTTCCTGAGGGCTACAGATGCCACGCTGCTTTAAGACTGACTTTTACACTGAGTCAGTATTTTTATCATTAAATCAAATGAGAGACCTCTTTTAGATCAGAAACAGTTTAGTTTTTGCAAAAAGCCAATTATTTAAAGTAAATGATTTCTTCTCTAGTTATGTAATAATTAATTTTTAAGGATCTGAAAATGTAAGGTAGGTTTTATTGCACGCAATCCGGTCTATTCAATCACCGGTTCTTATAAAAGTGTAACTTTACCAGATATATGAAGAAACTCATGGGTGAAGCCTGACTTACATCAGTGTGGAAGAGAGGTGCTGACACATTAGCAGTCGCTCGCTTTATTTATGATTTAGTTGGGCGTCTTTTTATTGCCTTGGCAGAGTAGCGGAGGATTATTCATCAGGTCTCTAAATCTAGATGTCACCAAGTCAGTTTGATGAGGTTGTATACAGATATATGCTGCTATTGTTTAGGCATGTAAACAACCGAGCAGCTTAAGTCCGTTTCTAACAAACCAGTCACCTTTGATTAGTAATTCCTCCGAGGCAATCTTGTTTATGACCGTCCAAACGGCGGTTGACCTAAGAGAGTTAAAACTGTCACTCTCATCAATATCTGCGACCCCACTGACACGGATTGACCCGCTTGAAGTCACTACAGGTCAGAGGTCAATGCTAGTGACCCTCAGGTTCCTTCACATGGCTGGAACAGGCGGCCGATGCTCTAAGTGGTGGGAGGATTGATGGAGGCAGATTTGACTGCGATGGATAAATGGAGGAGGATTTATGGGGCTGAGCGCTGGGTAATGGACCCTGACTGTGACCATGGAGCGGCCTTGGTCACTTCACAAAGTCGCATAATTGACATTGTGGTGAAGTATAAGTGTGTGTGTGTGGTGTCATGTGTGAGGTTTGGTAGTGATGCAGCCTATTTGTAGAGCTCATTTAGAAAATCCATTACAGCCACTTTGGAAATAAGTCGTTTCTTACAGTTCATCATTCAGAAGCTGTAAAATCTAGAGGATCCATTCTTTTAAAGTGCTGTTATTTAGTCCAGCTGTCCTCGCAGTTTGATTTAATGTTTTGCAGTTTATCACTCTGTAAGAGGAGGTGCCAACTTTTTTCCCCACTTGCTGGGTCTCTCACTTTCTATTCACTTCTTTAGTATTTTGTTCAGCAGGCCTGCTTCGAAACACATTTTGTTTGAGTGTTAGCCGTTACCTTTTTAAAACCTGAAACATGCTCTCTCTTCAGTGTACATGTTGGTGTGTATTTTTATCTGCACTCACTTTCCTTGAATTTACCAGACAGGTGGGTATGGGAGGGTAAAAACCATCCATTAAGTTTTATTGCTTTCTTAACATGGCCTTTCTAAACTTGTAAACTTTACCATGTGCTGCTCTTGGACAATGTGAAGAAGTAAAAATAGCGCTCTCTGAAGTTGCACAATTTGAATGAAAGCAATAGTGTACAAATACAATGTTTAGCTTAAAACACTTTATCTTAAAGTAACCTCATAAACCACACAGCATCTTAAGTGGTGACGCAAGCTGAAACATTTAAAGGTGCAGTATGTAGGATTTAGTGGCATCCAGCAGTGAGGTTGCAAATTGCAACCCAATGAATACCCCTCCCCTCAGCCTCCCCCTCCAAGCATGTAGAAGGACCCTACGGTGGCTGAGAACTGTGAAAGGCCCTCTCTAGAGCCAGTGTTTGGTTTGTCCTTTCTGGGCTACTGTAGAAACATGGCAGCCTCCATTAATAGGACCCGCTCCCGATGTAGATGTAAAGGGCTTGTTCTAATGTGACAAAAACACAACAATTCTTATTTTCAGGTGATTATACACTCATTGAAACATACTTATGGATATTATATTATGTTTCTGCCAAGTCTGTTCAGCTAGATGCCACTAAATTCTACACACTGCGCCTTTAAGTAGCAACATAACCCACATTCTTTTCAAATTTTATATTTTGTGCTACCTTAACATTTTGCTATTCATTTGCAACTCCATTTCTTTATTTTCCTCCAGACCTTTTTTTTTTCTTAACTCTGTTTGTGGTTTGAATTTGAGTGGCAAAGATTTAGAAGATTTATGCGCTCCAATTGAAACATTTTCAACTGCTGCGGACATGTCTTCGCCTCAGTCGGCGCTGCCTTGGGCAAATTTGCGTCTTTTTATGTATTCTTGCTGCCTCTGCAATTCACTTAACACAGGGACCCATTTTATAACATTGAATATATCTGCAGATAGTATTTGACCTATTTTAGATGCACATAAGATTAATGGTTAATTGAATGCAGAAAACAGAAGCCATTGATACTTTGGAGAGCTGCCTGATGTATTTTTCTGATGTCTGCTTTTTTTTTTCTGGATGTTTGCGTTAAATCAAAGCACATTTCATTACCGCAAATCATATTGTTTTTCTGTGTGGTTTCTGCTTAACATTTCTACATGAATTCTGCTTCTCTAAATCACATCAGGCCACTTTTCTGTTGATTTCCTCCAATAAAGCAAAGAGAAAAATCAGTAACTGAATACAAGAGAAATTTAAAAGAAGCAAACATTTTGAAACATTTTATGCTTTTCAACACTTTTGAAACCCCTCACATCAGTGATAGTGAGTCAGCATTGTGCTGGGAAGGTAGGGGGAGAAAAAAAAAAGTGTGAAACAAAGACAGATGGAGGGTGAGACTGGGACTGGTGACAATAATTTATTGTAATTAATGCAAATTATTAGACAAACATGAACACAACATTGGATGAGCGAACATGTGGAGATTGTTTGAGGCAGAAAGGATATTTGTGGGGATGGTTGGAATGATCATTTTTCATCTGTCTACAATCACAAACCGCAAACACACACCGTGACCCTTGCCAATTCCTTCTTTCCTACTTGTTCTCCTCCTTTGCTCTCTCTATTCCGACCACGTTAGACCAGGACCCTGTCACTGACCCTCCAAAGAGAGATTGATTACAGGAAAGGAGAGAATTTTGTTTGCCTCCCCTTTCTGCGTCTCTCAGTTTTCTTGCTTGGCGCTCCCCTCCCTCCTCCTGTGTCAATATCTTTCAGCTCTCTCCTTCTCTTTTTGTTTATCTCACACTTTCTCCTTTTTTCTCTCCCCTGTCTTTATTTTCTCCTCTGTCGAGTCAAATTTGAAAACACCCCGGTACGGGTTTTACATCCACAAATACCCTGTCTGCTCCCTCTGGGGTGGATATTAAAAGCAAGAGGCAGCACAAAGGTCCAAATTAGATTCTTTTGAATTGTTTTATTGTGGATTCAGACCTGCCCATGTTACCTCTCCCTCTCCCAGCTCCTTTGGGCTGTGGGGAAGGGTTGTGGTAAGTGTGTGTGTTTTAGGGGGGTGTGTAGGCAACAGCTGGTCGTATGAAAATGTACACTGTGGGTGGGTGTGGGGTTTGGGCGTTTTTGCTGGAAGGATGGGGAGGTGGTTGATCAACTCTCAGGATCTGAGAGTCATTCTAAAACCAATGTAAGCCTCTCAGGTTCAGGATTACAATGTCTTAAATATACATTTCTCTCATCATGCAGTGATGAATCAGCATTTTTTTTTTTTTTTGAGCTACCAGGGATTCGTTGAACCCTTTGAACCTCCCTGATGCTCATTTCAATAAAAGGCAGTCCAGCTGCTTGATGTGGAAGTTGCCAAAAGAAAAAAGAAAACAGTCTTCCCTCTTTTCTCTCCACCTTCTCCCGTGATCTTTAGTGCGTTTGGAGTTTAAGAAATCAAATACAATATGATTTCTTTGCGAAGTGTAACAAATAAAAGAAATCACACTGTCATACCAGCAAATTATGCAAGTGAACTGACTGACATCACCTCTCTCTCCTTTTCTCTCCGTCTCCATCTCTTTCTCTTCCCAGACACACCTCTGTTAGTGAGAAGCAGCAGTGACTCAGCTTTGGCCCCGCCCTTTGAGGTTACAGCCACGCCCCCACCCGACGACCATGGCAGCGGGTCTCCTGAACCGGTGAGCATTGTAAGTGTTTCATAAATATTGGATTTTTATCAGATAAGGATGCCAGTAATGTACATCAGACATTTTCTACGCCAATTTGTTGTTTGAAAAATTGATTTCCTCCCCAGTTTCATTGCTTTTAGACATAAAGAGGCTTATTTTTCTAGCAAAAATCTGACTTAAACGCTCAGATTTTCCAGTGAGTGAACTTGTCCCATTCAAAAAGTTGCTCAGGAGAAGCAAAATGTCTTAACTGAAGCAATAAAAGGAAAAAAAGAGTTGAAAAATGTAAAAGAAAGTAAATAAATAACTAATGGAGAGATGAACAAATTACATTTCCCATTATACTCCTGGTGTGTGCCATTCCCTTTGAAGACAAAGAGAGAAAACCATTCCTCTTGTGGTCCAGCTCCACGCCCCAGGCTTTACTTTCAAAGGGTCGGCTTTTCAAGTGCTCTCCGTCTTTTCGAAACAGGCCGCCATTAAGGAGGACTTTGTTTGCTGCATTTTCTCATCCCTCTATGGGTGACTGTGTGTGTGTGCGTGCGTGCGTGTGTGTGTGTGTGTGTGTGTGTGTGGTGGATGGAGGCTGTGTGAGGTCACACTACTCTGTGTATTTGTGTGAGGGGAAACTCAGGTACGGAGAGGGACTCCTGTTGTTTACCCCTGCTGTGTTCGGCACAGCGGTGACTAAGCAGAACTCAGGCATCAGCGGGCGGCGAGTAAACACGATGACGAAGCTCATATTTCTTGTCCAAAAAACGTCAGACCTCATCCCCTTCAAACCGCACGACCCGGCCAGAGTGAATAGGCTCATTATAGATGATTTAAAAGATCCACTTACAGTAACCCACATCTCTCAGCTGCCTGACAGATGAGGCCCGGACCTCAGACCTCATCAGCCTCATTTAAACCCAGTTTTGCTCTGTAACTCACTGGTAAATGTTGCTACAGTATCTCATTGTTTTTGTCTTTTTACAGTGTTTTACAGTAATTTCTGCTTAATTAGATGGTGAATAAACCTAAACCACAGTGTTTATCATCTTTTTTTTCACAATGAAATGAACTTTCTTTATACTGCCGTACCAGTTTTAGCCTTTTTAGCGACGTGTCTCTGTGAATGGCAGTATTGGATGGATTACTATGAAATTTGACACAGACTCTCATGGTCCCTACAGGATAAATCTCAATGATTTTGGTGATCCTGTGACTTTTCCCAGTAGTGTTAGCATGAGGTTGAAATTTGTGGTTTTGAGTGAACTGTCTCAACAACTACTGGATGGATTGGTGTTAAATTTGGTGCAGTCATTTATTTTCACTATAACCACTTTGGCGATCTCCTGATATTTAATTTAGCATCACCATCAGGTCAGATTTTTGATTTGTCCATTTCTTTGGTTTTTGACCGAATACCTGCGAAACAAATGACATTACATCAGCCTCATCTCTATGTGTGTTCAATGCTGATTAGCAGACGCTAGCATGCTAATAGACTAAACTAAGATGGTGAACATAGTTAACATTATACTTGCTAAACATAAGCATGTTAGCATTATCATTGTGAGCATGTTAGAATGCTTACGTTAGCATTTAGCTCAGGTACAACCTCACAGAGCCGGTAATGTGGCTTTAAACTCTTAATCTTGTTAATTCATTAGTAAAGAAAATGGTTAGTAGTTCATGCAATTGCACCTCAGATGTCATTTTTTTAATGACAGTCCTTTAGTTGAAGGAATACATGTGCCTTTACTTGTTGGGAAAACTCTCCATCCTACTGATCAACTGGATAATATAAAATAGCCATCCAACTGATTTGAAAAGGTGCAGGCAGCAATATTGACTTCATAGGTGACAATTGTTTGTTTACAAGTAATCTAATCTGAGAAATCTGATCAAGACTGTTTGGACTGTATAACCTACATACTGTATGACACATATGAGAACAAAGAATCTTTGTAGCCTTGTAGTGTGTGTGTGTGTGTGTCCGTGCCTCTGTCTGTGTGTATGTGTGTGTAAGACTAGGAAGTCACAGCTCTTGGGGCATATTGAGTCCTGGGCCTGATGGACTTCCATAGATCAATACACTTATCACTTCGTTCTCACTCATCCTCACTGTACTGCTCCTCTGCAAACCCCCCTTATCTCCATACATTCATTCACTCGCGCACACACACTTAAAAGTAACACACACTCACACACACACGTGTCCTTTTTTGTCTTGGAGGAGGTATTGAAAGCTAGATAAAGTGTAATTAAGGCTGATACAGTGATAAATATGCGCCCTGCCCCTTTAATTGATTTTACCGCCTGCTTTGGTGAAGGCCAAGGTTGGCCCACTTCTTCTCTGCTTTTGATTCACATTTATTCTATGCACATACCTCTCTTAGTCTTTCTTTCTCTCTTTATCAGAAGAGCTAATGAAAGTTGCAAAAGGCTGAGCAGTGCTAAACATGCAGTCGGCCCTTTAATTGATTTGGACTCCCAGCCATTTTTGAAGCTAATAAATGAGACATTTAATGCTACCCGCTAACTGCAGTAGCTGCTGAATTCTTTTTCTCTCGTTCCTCTTAATCCCATCACTCTCCTTTTTTTTCCTCGTTACGTTTCCTCTCTTTTCTCTCCCGCTCCCTCGCTCTGCCTCCCACATTTTTTGGCTGATTTTCAACACCTCGAGGTGCAGTGATGCAATACATGTTAACACAGCAGAAAGTCGGACTTTAATATGTTACACTCTGTCCCGTGTTAATGTATCCTTCAGTTGCGATGTAAAAAGCTGACACCTTAACTAACTGAATTAAATTGTGCTGTTTTTCTGTGTGTGTGCAGTGTGTTTGTTGTTAGTAGTTCAATGTATCTGTGTGTCTGTTCCTCGAGGGTTGCACCGCATTTGTGTGTATCTAAGTTTGTGTTTTCTACAAGTACATAGGTGAAAGTGTGTGAGCGCAGCAGTCAGCTGACGTGATGGATATGACGAAGGGTCAAAGAGCACTGGCTAGTGCACCGAAGCTGTGATCCTGCAGTGAATATACATACACACACATACACACGCACACTATTTTTCAGCCGCCTGACGTGTAACAGATGACTACAGCACTCAGAGGAAATACACAAAAGAGACGCACACCTCATTACTCATCCGTCTGACAACAACCACACACACTCAAAACACCTCATCTCTCATATATCTGCACACCGCCCCGTCACTCACACATACCTCAGACTGCACACAGCACCCAAAAACACACGGATGGAAGTGTGCAACGCAATAACAGAGCAGAGAACATGTTAGTTGTGCTTAAACAGGTTTTCAAACAGGTTTCACAAACGATTTGAGCGTTTGACCACAAAGCATGCCGCATTCAAATCACAGCGCGATGAAATAGATTGTAAAATAAAACAACTTCAAATTGTGTTTCAAATTAAAATGCGCTCAATTTCACTGGAAAACTGCAGTCGAAACATTTGAAACAGCTTACATATCTCCAAATTTTGATTCTTAGGAGCTTTTGTGATGTACTCATATGGGAGTTACACTTTAAATTGAAGCACTAAAAGAAGTTCAAGTGGCAGCTGAAAGTGTTGAAGTGTAATGAATGTTGCTCCACTTATTTGAGGTCTCCGCTGCCTCACGTCTGTGGTAAACTAGCCAGTGAGTCCTCAGATATGTCGTCTTTTCGGTGTTGTGATTATCTGATTAGCTGGCTTTGCTCGCTACTCCATTTTTATTTAGTAGCTTAGTTTACTGAGCTGCGATAGGTCGAGCTGATCACAAGGTAAACCACTTCAAACGGTCTGTCATGCTTATAGACTGTACATCCTGAGATCAAACAGGTCATTACAGTTCGAATATTTAATTTTTTTCTCCGTGTTTGAACGAAAGTTGGAATTTTCAAATAAAAAGTGACGCTGATAACGGGAGTCGTGAGTGTCAGCAGATTAATAAGTGCTGACAGAAGATATTGTCAGTTCAAGTGCGAGTTCAAGTATAAGCACTGACAGGAGCTGAAGTGTCAATCGATGTGTAAGCACAAGTTGGAGTAAAGTGTCAGTTGAACCAGTAGTAGTAGTCTGGTAGGGATGAATATTGTTGTTGTATTTTTTTATGCTTTACTTTTGTCTCTACCTTACCTTGAGGAATACAAACACCTTTCTCTACTAATCCATTTATTTCCACATAGCAAAGAAGTTAACGTTAAGTTCAAGTACAAGCAGATGCTCAAGAATTTTGCCTTGTCTAAAATTTTATTCAGTTTTATTTGATTCAAATCAGGAACTATGTGATCAAAGAATGCAGAAATCTGACCAGATATTCAGTGCTACTGTAGCTTTTGGCATTTGACAATCTTTAATTCTTGAAGTTACACATTTCAGTCAGCACCAAACAAATATTGAAGTTTGATACGCAGCCCTATAGACACTGGTTGTACTACTTGCGCTTGTAATATCAAAAGTAGTACTACACTACTGTTAGTAACACTAGTAGTTATGTAGTCACACAGGTAGTGGCAGTAACTGAACTGAGGCATCCATCACCAAAAGAAGCTAAACATTTTGAAATTCATATAAACTTCCCAGGTAAGTGTATGTGGACGTTGGAGTGTATAAAAGCATCTGTTATAATAATAATCTTAAAGACATAAAATTGAGTGTTTGAGTGTTTTGAATTGAGCGCAGTAATACAAACAACCCTGCAAACGTGATCTTCCATATATGATGCATCTAAGGTAAAGATTTCATCGTTTCACAGACAAAAGCGGCAATCTGACGTTCTTGGAGAGACGGGGACGGCAGTAAACGTTTCTTCTTTGTGTGTTGAGATACAAGCGGCGAGCCTGGCGAGCTGATTGGCTGAGCACAGCATGGCTCCCG
Organism: Thunnus thynnus; assembly: GCF_963924715.1. Taxonomy (NCBI): domain Eukaryota; kingdom Metazoa; phylum Chordata; class Actinopteri; order Scombriformes; family Scombridae; genus Thunnus; species Thunnus thynnus. The sequence continues at coordinate 8,593,645 of NC_089540.1, forward strand.
AAGAGGAAAGCTGCTGTTTTTATGTCTCGATAAACAGGAGTGCTCTCAATCAGGGATTAGATTCACACTGGGCATTATGGCGTGATCCCTTAATTTTAAAGCATTTAAAAAAAAAAAGGCAGGTTTGTTTATGTGTGTGTGTGTGTGTGTACGTCCCCACATATGCCATATCTTACGTAATACATGTACTATACTTGTAGTGAAGCAAAAATACACGGGCAGTAATTCACTTTCACGGTACATTTCTTGTAAAACTCGATGTACAACAAGTACAAGTGTGTTTTTCAAGTGTGTGTATACATGTGTTCACTTCTACTCCTTGGCAGCCTTGTGTTCCCAAAGGCTATGTGTCAGTACCTGACTCTGCAGCTGTATGTATGTACTGTAGTGGGAGAAGCCTGTCGTGCTTGTGTGTGTGTGTTAGCTAATGGCGTTGCGGGAAGATGCACAGCAACAATGGAGCCTCCAGCTCGTCTTTCTGCCCCCGCACACACATACGCTCCATTGTGGGGTAATCTCACACTGCCCAGATAAGTGGGTCACTATTTGTGCAAGCAGCATATGTGTGTGTGTGTGTTCATAAATACCATATTTTTATATTCGCAGCTCCACAGAGTCGATATGTGGAGGTAATATTTGCAGGAAGTGTATGTATGAGGGTGTGTGCGTGTTATAATGCATATATTTACTCTGTGTGTGACAGGGGGGTCCACTGGGGAGATGGGTGTGGTTGAGGAGGGGGGAGTTGTTGCTAAGTAGCGGGCTGGTGGGCGGGAGCTTTTTAACCATTAGTACTGGTGACACAATGAAAGTGACAAGCCAGAAGGACCTAATTGCACCCTTCTTGTCTTAAGCGATTTGGGGCTATTTCTCTCTCCCACCCCTCGAGTGTGTTTGAGCGTCTTGCAACAGTTTGACGCTTTTCTTTCTTTCCACATTTGTCTCTCCCTCCTTCGTTTTTATACGTTTGCCCCGGGGTTGTTGATTTTGCCGACTTAAATATAGAGCCTTTGCCTGACACAGGGCAGGGATGGAGGGAGGGGGGAGGGAGAGGTAGATAGATAGAAATATACATAGACAGAGTGAAGGAAGGACAGCGGCGCGTGGTAGGGAGCTCAGCGTCCGGCGGTCTTTCTCTCTCTTCGCTGTCTCGCAAAGGTGATTGATGGTGGCGTTGAATTGTTTAACTAATTGACGACAGGCCTCCTCGAATTTGCTGGCTGACTGTTTGTTTTTGTATCTATGTAAAACTGTTTATTTGTCACTGCAGCTATATCCACCGTGTTGACTTCTTCTTTCTTTTTTTTTTTTCACAGGAAATCAACCATGTACTGAAAGGAGCTCTGGACCGACTGCACACAGACGACAAACCTGCCAGCATGAGCCAGGTTAACTTCAGGTAAGAGTGTGTGTGTGCAGGTGTGTGTGTGTGTGTGTGTGCGCGTGTGCGCGTTACTTAATGTCTTTGTGGCAGCAGACATATCAGAGCTTCATAGTATGGTGCAGTGATGGAGACTAGGATTAACACTCTAGTCTTTGTTTGACAGACTGACATACTGACTGGATTAAACCGTCCCATTATGTGGTGGGTGGGAGAGTCTCTCTTATTGATGTGAGCTGGAACAGAGATGGGTTTTGACCAGGAGTTGGAGGGAAATTCCTCCACCTCTTTAACTCCTTAGATTAGACATGAGGAGCAGTGTTGACGCTCACTATTGCAAGGTTTGTCTTGTACTGTTTGACCATAAGCTAACTTGTTTTGTATGGCAGATTTTATACAGGTTTAAAGTACTTTCCATAAGATATAGAGACTAAAAGATAATCAGTGACATGAACAAGAACCTCAAAGAGAGACTAAAAGAAAAAACCAAGAGAAAAATGTCTTTCAGCAACTTTTCACATCAGATGTTTCTTTATTATCTGATACAGTAGCCCTGCTTATCCTGACAATGACAACATTCAGTATAGTTGTATCTATATTTGATACCAATAAGAAACTTTCAGAGGCAGATAAATAGAAGAAGTACAAAAACATAGTTTTGGAAGTGGGGCTCATATCATCTACCAGGGGGGGACCCAAAAATACCCAGAAGCCATCGATAGCACAAGAGTAGTTATGGGATTTGCTGGTAGGTAGTGTAAGCCTGCAGCTCAGTGAAACTAAAATTGGGACTGAAAGGGAGAAGATTCGCCACCGTGGAAGAAACGCAGAAGGCTCTGGACACAGTGATAAAGATGACTACAGGAAATGTTTGCAGAAATGGGGGAAGCACTCGGACAAGTGTATCGCATCTCAGTGAGAGTACTTTGAAAAGTACTACTGAGAGACTTATAAAGACAGTTTTTTTTTTTTTAATAAACTATTCCAGGGATTTCTGGGTCCCTCCTCGTTTACTGTCACAATTTCCCAGAGCACAAGGTGACTTCTTCAAATGTCCTATTTGTCCAAAATAGTCAGAAACTCAAAGATATTCAATTTACAACAGAAAAAAATAGCAAATTCTTACATTGGAGAAGCTGAAATCAGAAAGTTTTTGCTTGATAACTGACTTTGATAAGGACTTTTTAATTAAATTTCTGTCAGTCAACTACTCAATTCATCACTTAATCACTTCAGCACTAGTAAAGAGTAGTGTACGTGTGCCTGTATATGTCTGAAAGCGGACCCGTCGAAGCATGACTCACTTGTCAAGAGTGTGTGTGTGTGTGAGCGCATGTGCGTACAGGTGAATGAGCATACTGTACGTGGGCGTGCGCAGACACCTCACCATGGCAACCTCCACCTTTTTTGTTTCTGGGCATGTCACTCGCAGACCCTCTGGCATGATAGGAGTTTTATCTTCATTTTCCCCAGGCTGTCAGTCAGGCGGTAACCATGGCAACAATTAACCCCCCGCCGTCACAGCTCTTCACCTGTCTTAGTCCAGCAAGCCTGCGACAAGAGCGCAGAGAATTTTTGCGACGTCCTCTGCGGCCGACCGATTTTTCCGATTTAAAAAAAAAAAAAAAAAAAAAAATAGTTCTTTCAAAAATAACTCCGGGAGCTCAGGAGAAAGACTTGGCTCGAGTGACAGATGGTGATTTTTCAGCATTTTACAGTACAGTGGTGTCTTGACAGCACTATGATACAATGGAGGCACGGCTCTCACAGATAGTTTGCCATGGTAACAGATGGTTGGCAGTTGAGGAAGCCACGGTGAGCGAGCGAGGGCACATTTTCAGCGAGTCCCGGCCGCGAGTTTGTTAGGCACTCGGCCTCCGTTGATGTAGAGGAAGTCAACCAAGAGTGGGAGCTCCATCTGTCTCACTCCTCGTTGCTCTTTTCATCCGTCCCACTGTCCCTCGCCTCTCTCTCCCTCTCCCTCCCTCCCTCTCTCTCTCTCCCCCCCCCCCAGTGGAGTGACTGTGTTTGTTTGTGTTTGTGTCAGTGGGATGCTAAAATGGGTGAGCGGAGCTATTCTGCATATTAGCGTGCGGCTCTAACAAGCTGCGGCTGCCTCTGATGAGCTTGTTTGTGCCGCCGTTTGTTTTTTAGATGAATGTAAATGGGCCGAAGCTGTGTGTGTGTATGTGTGTGTGTGTATGTGTGTTTATACCACCTACACTGTGCGAACACACATCATTCAGAGCTGGATTTGTACCTGTGTGCATGAATGTGTGTATCCTGTCCCGGCCTGATTTGTTTTTAAAAAGTGAATTCAAAGAGTCATACGTGTGTGTTTTGTGCAATTCATGGCTTGTGCACACGTGTAATTTAGATGTAACTGTGTTCTCTAATAGATGTAGATTTGATGCATGTGTGTATTTGTGAATTCAATTTGGAGGAATGTGACTGATGGTGTTTGTGAGGATGCGGTAGACGTAGCAATAAGAATGTAAATTGGCTGTGTGTGTGTGTGAGTGTACAGTACATGTGTGACCCTGGCAGAGGTTAACGAGAGCCGGGTGACAGTGACAGAGGAGTGTATTATAATGATCCCAGCTAGTCCTTGGGCTTGTGTACGCTTTACATAGCACATAAACCCTGAACTTCAGTGCTTTTGTTCTCAGACTTGCTTCCTTTTTTTTCTTGAACCCCAGCAAGACATCTCATCACTTCTTTTTCTCCCTGCATTGTAGCTTTCTAAAAGCTATGCTGGCAAACCCTGGAGGAAAAAAAAAAAACACCCCTCATATTTTTGGCCTCCATCTGAGATTGCTTTTTTGGACTGTTCTTTATTACTTCCTCTCATTCAGTGCAGAGGCTGACAGAATGTCTTGGATGGGATCTGAAAATGCAAGAAATGAGAGGCGTTCTTTTGAGGACACTTAAACTGAAGTGGCTGGTTCACATGTAGATCAAGTCTGTTGAACCAGAAGCAAAGCATTCACAGTGACACATGTTCATCAGTCGTGGACTTGGTGTCACCTTGTTTACTGCAACTGATCTCCTGAGTCCAGAGTGCTGCTGTCCATCTGGACTTCAACCTCCTCACATTTACATGCACCACTTCTCCATTCCTGGACTTAGACATATTCTCACTTACTAACTAAACACTGACAAGTTTTTGATGATTTTTAGCTCTTGTTCTCATGGAAGTTAAATGTATTTATTGTTAGTCGCTCTGGGCAAAAGCACAAGCTAAATTAATGTAATGTATTATTCAGTCTTAACATTTAGATGAACATTTCTTAGAAAGTTACACTTCTTTTTTGTAGTAATGAGTCAGTATTTTTTTAATTAAGGCAAAATGAGACTGTCTCTTCTACTGTGCAATAAAAACATGACTTTTAAACATAGTGGATTCTTTTTGGAGACATTTTCTTTCTCCTGGTAGCTGTTTTCACTTTCTTTTAACTGTCTGAAGTCAAAGTTTTCATCGGCAGCTTATTCCCATATTTTTATTGCTCATAACATGGACATTACTGTACGTTACATCAATTTGGCAGACACTTTTGTCCAAAGGGACTTAGAATATTTCCCTACACACATCGGGAGCAATTTGGGGTAACTCATGACTCAAGAAAAAATGATTTTTACACTCATTTCTCAATTTACAGTGATCTGAATCCCTGAAGCATTAAAACTTAGCCGACACACACCAGTCTAATATTGCTTTAATGATGACAGAAACGATCCGTATATGTAGTATTAAAACATACAGACAGTGATGGTGGTCTCCTGTGATCTTCCTCTACCACGCCTCCATCATGCAGGTCCCCCCCCCCCCCCGTCCAATATCAAAAGCAGCCCCCTTTTCCTCTTTATCTTCTAGCAGTGTTGTCCTTGTTTATGTGCTGTTAAAAGCCAGAGTTCAGGCCTGCGCAGAGATTATTAGAGAAGCTCGTTCTGTTTCATCTCTACCTGCCCCTCTATCTGTCTTTCTCTTTTATCTCATGCTCTCTTCTTTTGTCCACCGGCTAGATTGGGTGGTTTGAGAAGCAGGTAGATAAAGGCTGAAGTAGCCACCTGTGTCCCAGTCTCTCTCTCTCTCTTTCTCTCTCTCTCACACACACAGATACACACACACACACATTTTTCTGATGTTTGGCAGGACTACCTGTAAACTAATTTGTATCCCTATCTGTGTAGCCCGGAGGAAAAATGCAAATGGATTTTGAAGCGCTTGCACATAGAAAGGTTGGAAGTGTGTGTGTGTGTGTGTGTGTAAAGCTGTGTATTACAGTATCTGTGTTTTTATGATTTTCTACACAACATTGTGCAGCCCCTTATTTATAATATCTTTTCAGATGTCTGTGTGTGTGTGTGTATTTGACTGTAAATGTGTGTTTTGTTGACAGCACCCACACAAGGACAGTGGATTTTCAAGGCGACAAGGGGCCTCTGGGTATCCATGTCGTCCCCTACTGCTCCTCTCTTAGTGGACGGTAAGCACACACACACACACACAGAGATACACACATAGATACACACTCTTCCTGCCAAAACCACTTGTAATCAATCAGACATTCTTAAGGAAAGGCAGATGGCAATGTTGACTCATAGAAATGCAAAGCGTTGGCATGTAATCATATATATGTTTTACATCCATGAATTCATATGAACTCTCCACCGTGTGTGTGTGTGTGTGTGTGTGTCGGAAGGATGCTGGGCCTCCTCATTAAAGACATCGAGGAAAACAGCCGCTCCAAGAGAGAGAATCTCTTCCAGCAGGACGAGTGTATCGTCGAAATCAACGACACGCCACTCCAGGACAAGACATTCGCACAGTAAGTACTCTGAGGGGTGGATGAGCGGGAGGGTGTGTGTGTGTGTGTGTACGTGTGCAAATAAGTTGCATGGATATAATAGCAAAACACAAAAAACAGATGAATAAAACCCCAAGTATGGCTGTGGTTTGATGGCATTTTATCAAAACTACCTGTTGCAATATCTATTTTTTTGTCCCACACCTAATAACTAACTGAATTTTATGTTTGTCTAATTAATTAATCGACTAATCATTGCAGCTGTAGTTTAAAACAGACAATGAGGGCTGTTCCTGTTTAATGAATTCACTTCTTGACTCCTTGACTGTCTGGACTGTCCAACATAAAAAGGTGAATAATAGTTCAGTTCCTGTCCTCTCATTGATGCTCCCCTTGGAGAAACGGTGTTCTCTCAGAATACAGATCTTGCATCATTCTGCCTTCAGTGTATTATAATTTTAGTCTGTTTGACAAAAACCTGAGCACACCCACACACTGCAGAAACAGCAGCAGCAGCAGCAGGTGGTGGCTGGCAGTGGGCTAAAGACAGTAAGACATAAGACAGGCCCGTTTCTGAGTTAATAAACTTAATGAACTCCTACATTTCTTTGTGTGTTCCTATTTTTTTTCATTTAGGAGCACATGTACTCCTTGGGAACAAAGTTAGGGTGGAACCCTGCTAAGACACACATCCGGTCGTTGAGGAAGAGCAATCGAGTGCAGATTCATACATTTATATATATCATACATTTATAAAAACCTGTGAATCGAGCTTTGGGTCATGCTTCAACATGCTGAAAACTGACGGCATGCTCAGAGTATCACGTCCGGAGACCTGAAGGGAATTTTTGTGCAATCTCAAAAATGAGCTCGATTCATTGACGATACAATAGTATTAACAGAAGACCACTCAGGCCAAAATGTTACCAAGGCAATGGATCAGGCGAGACATAAAACTACAGCTTTTACATAGAATAGAGAAAACACTTTAGGTTTTCAAAATATCAAGCTCACATTGGTCGTTGATATTGTTGAGAGAAAATATTCATTTCAATGTGTGAAAAGGAGTTCTAAACATATGATATATATAAATCAAATACAGTTTCAGAGCACACTCCAGGTCAATGACCTTTGTTGTCTGTTGGTCTGTCTCTTGACTGACTTAATTTAGCATCCATATATCTGCTGTGTGATTGAAAGCTCTGGGAAAAGGTATTCAGTGGAACTAGTATAAGTGTTTGTCACGACCTGCCTCCTCCAAATGCTGGATTATTCTCAGGACTATTAAGTAGATAAAATATTGATATTTTACTGTATGCATTAATATTTCATTGGGAGATTTTCCTGAAATATCCATCAGAAAAAGACTCATTGTTTGTCTTACAAAACCACAAAAACACTAATCCACTCATGGTCGTAGAGTGGTTCATCGCTCTCTAACAAACAAGCTTTGGCCGAGTACAGACACCAGCCTCGCAGAGAGCACAGTAACCAAACAACGGCAAAGTTTCATTCTGGCATTTCAGCAAGTTATTTAATTGCAAATTAACGATATAATCTGCCACTAGCGATGTTTATCATTTCAACTGATAAAAGTGGTCAAAAACGGTCAGCACCAGCAGCTCTGGTCTTTGCTAATACATGCAAACAATAAGAAAGTGAGGAGAGATAAAAGATTTATCTGTATTTCTTTATGCATCTGTCGGGGATGTGATTAGAAACTAAAACAAAAGCCCCAAAAAGCTGAAAAATAGTCTTCTTTGTTTTTGTGTGTGTGTGTGTACTCCCACTCACTCACCACCACTGTAGCAAGATACCTCACCTGTCACTTACTTTGCATCCTCTATCAGCCAAAGACAAATCCCCCTCATTCCCTGCCTGTGTTATCTCACCACATCTACTCTCACAAAAGAGTCTCTCTCTCTTTCTTCCCTAATTCTTTCCTCTCTCCAGCAGACACACACCTACAACCTCATGTCCCTGTTCTTTGCCTGTTTTCCGCGTCCTCTCTGTGGTGGAGCTGAATGGGTCCATTTAACCGCGTCCTGCTGCGTTGTGTTATGTGAATGTTGTGCTGATAATAGTCTATTAAATCAGTAATAGGAGCCTGCTGTAAGGTCTCCCCCCATCTGATAGGGACCAGAGTGTCCCAAACCAGCTGGAAGAGTCACTTCGTGCTTGATCCAAATTGAAATACAGCCCCATTAAAGAGGCACAAGCCTCATTCACCCTCCTCATTCTCTTTTTTTTCCCCCATTTGTCTGTTTACCCTCTGTGTTCCTCTCGACTTTTGTCTCTTATGCCTTTTTACAATGTCTAACCTTTCCAAAAACTGGTTGGAGTGGTCATGGCTTCAATTAAATGAATTTTGAGTTTTCAGTTACTTCTAACACATATGTAAAGCCTAAAATGTATATATTGCTAATTTCTTTGACTTTCTATTAAGCAGGCCTTATCATCTACTCCCTCATGCCACTAAACCCCATTTCTCCTCTTCCCCCAGGTCACAGGAAGTGTTCCGCCAGGCCATGTCCTCTCCTTCTGTGCATCTGGAGGTTGTACCCGTTGCCAACAAGCCGCGCTATGAGAAGAGCCTGATCGGTCAGCTTTTCACTGGCAACGGTAAAGAGTCCACTTCAAAAGTAAAGAGTCCGATGGTGGTCCGTGCTAAAACCGACCAGTCCAACCAACCGGAACAACCCAAACAACATTCCAAATCGAACACCAGACTAGAAGTGAGGCGACCGGACACGCGCGCCAAGACCCCAGAGCCAGCTCAGGTAAACCCACCACCAGCGGAGCTCCAGTCCGGGTATGGCACCTTGGAGAGAGTCTCTCCCACAAATCCTGCCAGGGCAGCAAGCTCCTCCCCGACACCCAGGACCCGCAGCCAGAGCCCGCTGGCCAGTAAGGGCCCTGTTGTCCCCGGCCTGGCCAACCTTACCAGCAAGAAGGGCGGCAAGAGGATAAAAATTGATCTGAAGAAAGGTAAATGTTCAGCCTGCCTAGTTTAGTTTTTCTGATGTAATAGCAGGTGAACTCGAAGTGGTTGAGCAGCTAACTTGGAGGTACTGGATGTTGTATTCCCCACCAGCACATGAACTTGATAAATTGATTGATTTTTTTTTTTTTTTTTAAAGTCAGACATTTCCAACTCTAGACCCCTGAAAGATGATGATTGTTTACACTGAAAGTAACTTTCCACTGTGAAGATTTTATCTTACATAACCTTACATACAGTCGGGTTGTTTTGCTTTTAGATTTGAACCCAGACTGAATCAGTCTGGCTGCCAAAGCAGCTTTATCTCTTCTCTCTCTAAAACACATCACTGCTGGAGCGCTGATGTGTTGATAGCACGGGGATTGGTTCTTAGGACTGTGAATAGGCTGTGTTCTAGCAACCTGTAGTGTTATGGAGTATTGAAAGGATAGCTGTAATTGGGCTACACGTACACACACACACACACACACACACACACACACACACTACAGGTACCCAGAGAAAGGCAAAAAATATCCAGATGAAAGGATAGAAGAAATTGGGCTCCACACTCTTGAGCTCCAGCTCAAAGCTCTATTCACAGCTGTTTTATTGTTAGTTGCTTTCTTTTCCCAGCACCTTTTCATCCTTTCCATTTTCTTCTACTTTTCCCTCCATCCTTCTTTTGTTTGATTTTTTTTTTAATTTTTTTTTACCCCCCTTGCCTCCCTCTATCCCTTTCACCTGATGCAAGATCAGAGCAGAGGATATTATGGGGTTTCTAACACCTTCTCCCTTGGCAACAAGCTCTTTCTCCCTGTGATTGACAGGCGGTGAGGTTTAGGCGCTAATGTAGGGCAGGCAGAGGCTTAGCTTAGAGACCAGATAGCATCGCTCACCGCCTTTAGTATGCCACGCCGGCTTTGCTCTCCCTGCACACACACACACACACACACACACACACACGTACACACACACACACACACAGAGCGTGGCACATTTCACTCATGGCTTGGGGCTTGTGAGGCCGTGAAAAAGGGAGAGGGTGGAGGCTCTGGGGGTTGATGGCTCGTGCGTGTGTGTGGCCTCGGATACACACACACACACACACGCTTGTAAATGTATACACACAGATAAACGCAGGCTCACACGCACAAGGAAAATCTTTGTGGAAATCACGTTGCATCCCCAGGGAGGGAAGCTAGAGAAGGGGAATTATATCTCTCAGGTTCCTCTCTCTCTCTCTTCCCTCCACCCCCCCACCTTCCTTCCTCCCATCTTCTCCCTCTACCTCCCTTCATCAGCCACCGTTCGGCCTGCTCACACGTGAAATTAAAGGCAGAGTCTGTCTAATCCGGCTAGGAGAGAAGCCTTCTCCCGGCGGCTCAGAGGCTGAGCCAAGCAACAAAACCCCCCAGAGGAAAACAGGCACTTAAACAGTAGTTAATGTGGAGGAAGATGCTAAACCTGGCAACAGGGTTCAGCAGGACTGGAGAGGAGTAGAGAGGGAAAAGTCTGCGGCGAGTGAAGAAGGAGAAAGAAAGGAGAAAAGTGACAGAATAGGGAGACGAGAGGGAAAATTCAATTAAAAGGAAATTAAAAAGTCATAAAATTCATAATTAAGTCTCGTCTGCAGGGGGATTGATGTCCCTAATGCACACCGTGACGCAGGCTGCTTTCTCTCCCGCAGGCACAGAAGGTCTGGGCTTCACCGTGGTAACCCGGGACTCCTCGGTCCACGGGCCAGGGCCAATCCTGGTGAAGAACATCCTGCAGCGCGGTGCAGCCGTCAAAGACGGCCGACTGCAACCCGGAGACCGCATCCTGGAGGTAAGATCGGATCTCGGGCCTGCGAATCTCCCACAGAGTAGAAAAACCAACAGTCACAACAGCAGCAGTAACGGGAACATCATCATTAGTGGTTGGAAATTGAGCTCTATGGCACTCCTGCTGGTTAAACTGGGGAAATGTCCACATGCAGACACATTTTAGGATGACTTTGTCTAGAATTCAGCAGCATTAGAAACAATATTAAAGGTTGAAACAAAGATCACTGCCGTAATTGAAACAATTCCTTTGATTCTAGAGAGATCATGTAAAAAAATCACTATGGTTTTGATCCCTATTTAAGAGCTTGTTCACCTGAATTACAAAAAAGATTTATTTATAGTCTCTTACCTATCGTAGTATGTAACCGTCCAGATAGTTTTTGTTTTACCAAGATATGATATCTCAGATTCCTGCCTCTACTCCAATACAATGGCTGTGAATGAATTTTGTGGGATGACGTGCAACAGCGGTCCTCAGCTGGACCGGAACACTTTTCAGCTAAACTATTTTCTACCAAAGAAACATCAAGATTTCGGTGGTAGGTAGAAATCTCTCAGAGATGAATCTCAAAACACAGACAAGTCAAACTAAAACTGTCACTACAGGTAAGCGAGAAAATGTCTTTGTGTAATTTGGGTGAATCGACCCCTAAGAGTCTACATCTGATCCTCTACTCGTGTAGTTCGATACGTGTTAGTGGAGCATTGCCAGTGGATAATACACTTCTCTTTAATCTACTCCTGTGTGTTTTTTTTTTTTTTCTTCTTCTTTTTTGGTGTGTGTGTGTGTGTGTAGGTGAACGGAGTAGACATGACAGGCCGTAGCCAGGAGGAACTCGTGGCCATGCTGCGCAGCACCAAGCAGGGGGAGAGTGTGTGCGTGGTGGTGGCGCGGCAGGAGGACATCTTCCTGCCTCGGGAACTGGTAAGAATGTGTGAATAGACAAAAACACAGTATCCATGTCCCTCACACAGTGTCCCTTCTCTCTTCTTCTTTGGTCTGTCAGTCTTTTTTTTTCTGCTTCTGTTGATCATCTGTCACCCCTGGTGGTCTTCACTTTTGCTCTTTTTTTCCTCTTCATACCTTTTTCTCTTTCACTTTTCCATTTTTTTTTTAAACATTTCCTGCACATTGTGTCGCTTTTTCTTTTTTTTTTCTCTCTTGAAGGAGCAAACCCTTTTTTTATGTCGGCGCCCTTTTGCCTATAAACACCACACACAAACACACCCAGAGCACGCTCCGGCCTTCCTGTCCCGCTCTGGTTTGTTGACACAGCGATGCCAGAGGAAGTCACACACACGAGCCACAGCGGCCCCGCAGGAAACGTGCGAGCATGTCAGCGCATATCGACACGCCGCGGGTGTAAAGCGACCGTTTACCTGCAGCGGCTGATGGGGTCATAGGTCGCCATCGGGGGCCGTAGAGCTCCCACAGTTTTGACTGCGCCTCACAGGGGACATTTTTATCAATAAACACACACTTTTTAAACATACACGCACACAGCCAGGTGGCCCCTTGAAAGTCACCCGCTCTCTGTAAATAATGTTTTCGTCCATGCGCTTCTATTCTCTCCCCTCTGTCCTCTGTGGTTATTCTGATTATTCCCTCTCCGTTACTTCAAAGAGCTGCGAGAAAAGACGCGCAGGGCTTTGTAGTGACTGATGCATATTCACACCTAGAGTGGCTTCACACACACGCACACACGTACACAAACTCTTAAACACCCCAGTCCTTGATAAAAACTTGAACACAAGTGCTCTTGCACACACACACACATACGAACACATCACACGATCTTTTAAACAGCCAAGTTACTGCTTCCGAAAATAGTTTGCCCTCATTAATGGCCCAGCAGTCTTGGCATAACAAGTGCACTTTGAAGAGCCTCTACAGTCTTCATCTAACAGTTGCTTGTATTTGTGCATTAGAGAGAGACTTAAAGAGATGGAGGGGAGGGGGGGGCAGGGTGGGGAGGGGTGAAGAAAGGCAGAATGAGAGAGAGCCTTCACTCCTGTTTCTATCAAGGCTGTTGAAGTTGTTGGTGCCCCGTGAGATCTTGCTCTTATCTCCAGCACAGTCCTCCACCTCAAAGATGGTTTGATGTCCTTTAAGCACACACACACACACTTGTTTACTTAGACACACATATAACACCACACACATGCACTCAAGAGGTTCTGTGTCATTGATTTCAGATCCTCAGGCCCTTAAACAGCCAAAGATTACATAAATACACAGAGGCAATAACCACTAAAGGGAAAAAGTTCATCATTAAAAGTAGCCAAATGGGCACATGCGCGCACACACACGCACACACTGTCCTTAGCATAAAGTGCTGCGAGATACTGTAACTGCTTCCCAGTCTACAGTAAACACAAACACCATCAATAACTTTCCACAATCCATCAAAATACATACAAAGGCAGAATATTTCTCTCCCTTTTCTTTTCCTTTCTCTTTAATTGGTCGACACTCTCAGCCGCTCTCAAGTAGTAAATTTTAGCTGAAATTTATGTGAAGCACTAGCGAGGAGCAGCTCGCAGCGATTCCGGTCCCACAAAAGAAGTAATGATGATGGAGACGGGCCATCTGCTTCTCCTGTCGTCCTAAAATGTTTGTGTGTAGATGTCTGACTTAGTGTTCGGTGCCCGTGAATATTTATTAGTGTTTTATAGGCTGTAATACCTCATGTATCCACAGAACTATGGTCATATTTGTTTAAAAAAAATAACTATCAGATGCAAATCAGCAGTTCATTATCACAGTTTTACATTCAGTAGCTGCTGAGATTAATTGGCTCAATTACAATTCAAGTTTTCCTTGACTAACCTCACAGTTGCTGCAGCAGATAATGAATCTACAATATGAGCTTATTACATGTATCAGAGTCTTATTTGGTTTTTCTGCAGGAGCATTTTTGTCCAGCTGAAGGCTTTCAGATGTTTGGTTGATTTCATAAAACAAACTAAATCAGATAAGGTAAATAATTAATGAAGCATTTATTTACCTGTTGAAATGTTCCATATCCCTGACTGTGCCTGCAGGTGGTGCAGTAGTAAAGACCCCCCCCCCTTCCCTTTGCTTTGTGGTTAAATCCTGAAAAAGCCTCTCCTGCTTTTCACCTGTCCATGTTTTTTTGACCTGTGGACCACCTACAAAAAAGTGTGTTTACATGCGCTTAACTAACCTGATTAGTCTGCAACCTGAAAAAACAGAAACAGATTCAGGGATTACTGGAAAACTGGGTGACGCATCTCCTGTTTTGGCTGGATAAACCTCATTTCTTGGTCAGGATTTTTACATGTGTGCATGACAAAGTCTTCAGACTCAGAATTATCGCTTTTTACGGCAGCGCAGTCTGATGAAAGGGATCATTACTCCCAGCGGTGACCTTGTATCCAAAATAATTAAATCCAAATTCTAACTAAAACCGAAAGTGACACCAAAATAAATAATTCCAAGTGAGTTGAGTCGACAGCTCAACAGTAGACTATTTGTAAAATTCAGACACAATTGCACCGTAAGGGAAAAAAAACTGTGTGCTCTCACTACTGAGCCTGTTCTCTCACAGCGCTCTTACTCTGACAGTCAAATAAATAAAAAAAAAAGAAAGAAACCCTGCAGGCTGCAGTGTCTTCCACCACTATTACATTCAAAGTCTGGCAGCAACCTTGGTTTAAAAATATGATAGTGGGAAGGGGAGAAATCTCATTACTGACCAGTTGTATGTAAGCAGGAGGTTTTTACACTGATCAATTTCCTGTCTTAAAGCGTTTCTCTCACTAACCCGGTGTCTCGTGTGCATGTAAAGTTTGTAAGTGTGAAGCGCTCAACAGGTTTTTAGCCTTCTCCTCCGTCAAAGGCTATAACGGCTGTTAATTAAGAGCTGTATGCTTCTGCAATGCGTCTCATCATGTAAGAGTAAGGTAATCATTGTCATTATAATCAGCTAGCTTTATATGTCCACTGCAGTTAATCCTTACAACACACCACCTGTTCACCATTGAGCAGACAAATGTGTAAAAGTTTTTCATTTGGAAATACAAAGTGAAAGTTTGTGATATTAATACAATACTTGGAGACAGTGGTAACGTTAGTATGGCAGCACGCTCGTTATGACTGTTAACATGCTGATGATTAGCAGGTAACACCATCCATGTACGCTGTTTGTTCCCTCTTTGTTAGCGTACTAATATTTGCTTATTAGACTGTGTTTTTTCAGGTATTAAGTCATAAAGCAAAGTAGGGAACAAATTAAAATTTTGACACAAGTCAGAAGTTTTAACAAATCTTGTGGTCAACTTGAATGTCTGTACTAAAATTTTAGAGCAGTTTATCTAATAGCTGTCAGGACATTTCACACAAAACCAGAAACATGTCAGGTTTGTTAGGCTAAACCTCCTGAAAGTCATTAACATTCATCCTCTCAGGAACATATTTGTACCTAATTTCATGGCACTCAGCCTGGATTATGACTTCTTTTTTCTCTTCTTTTTATGTTGGATTTACACACTGGGTGGTACACCATTCACTAATTGGAAAAAATATATACATAGATGTATCGGCATGCTATAATTATGCAGTTGGTCATTTAATGAATTGAGGATTTAATGATACTGAACAGCAGAGTGGTTGACAGACCGGCTGACATTACCATGCGCTGTACTGGTATCAGAAGTAGACTCGATAGTGTAAAGTAATGCTAATACTTGACTGAGTGACACAGGGAGGTCAGAGGTCAGATCAGCTAAATAACAGCAGGCTGACACAGCAGTTTGAGTCCAGGTCATCTGGTTAAAAGGCTCGTTTCTCTACTCACCGCACCACACAGCTGCCAACCCGCAAGATTTATATTCTCCGCTCCAGCGTTCATATAATTTTTTATCTCCCTCGTACAAGTAGAGTAGACTTTTTTTTTTTTTTAAGAGGGACTAGCTGAACTGCTGATTGATTAGTTTCAATAGTGGGTATTGATGTTTCATGAGCAGCGCGCGGTTCTGTGAAAGCACTCGGCAGAGCTGGGAGGCATAGTCTTTCAGTGGAGAGAATAACAAAAAAAGCCTGTGAATTAGCCTCATTATTAGGATACAAAAGGACAGCGATTTTTCCTACCCCATCTCCTGTACTCTCACACACACTCTAAGTAATTAAAAACTGATAACTTCTAATCACAGTTTCATTCCTGTCAGCATTTCAGCTTTACCACTCGGCGCTCTCATTATTTCATGGGGGCCTTGTTTTGTTTCAGGGCGGAGATTAGAGAGATGCTTTGTGATGTGGAGAGTTTCTTTTTTGTGGCGGGAGCGTGATATGTGTGTTTTTTTTTTTTTTTGCGTGTGTGTGAGTGAGTCAGGGTGTGTGTGTCTGTAGTAGAATTATGAGTTTGCCAAGGACAGGATGGAGGGGTCACTCTGCACATGGTTGACCCTCAGTTGCCAGCGAGCCTAGTTCAGTTCACAGGAAAAGGGGTTGTCAGGCAGAAAGTGACTTTGCTGTGTTGTCGCCTCTTGTCCGTCTGCTTTGTATTTGTCCACAGATACTTTACATCTATCCCTGTCTTTCTGTCTTCTGTCCTCCAGCCAGAGCTCTTCTTTCACTTCTTTCTCTTTCAGTATCCTCCCTCCCTCCCTCACTCACCAAAATCATCCCTCAATCAGTTATTTTACTTTCCTCTCTCCTCACTGTGAGGTAAAGGTGTAAAAATGGCAAAGAGACAGACATTAAGGCGATTAATTGGCAGCTCCGTCGTCGCCGTCGAGCGTGGCGAGATCTCATCTTAATTGAATGTCGCTCTCACCGCTAATCCCGCCGCTTTGAAACCCCCCATTTAGAAATCCTCAGCAACAAAAGGCTCTGTGTGTAATCGCTGTGTATCACCCCCCTCCTCCCTCCTCCTCCTCAACCACCCACCCAGGGGAAAGAAAAAGCTCATTTTTGTCTTCTCATTTGGGTGTTGAAGAGGGTGGTCTCTCTGCTGGCTAAAAGCTTGTTAAAGAGCCATCGCTGAGGGCTAACAGTTGCGGGAAAGGGGGGGGGGGGTCGCAGAGCGGAGCCAAGGGGTCTCAGCCACCCTGGGGACGCAATCTGCCCCTGAGGAAAGGGCATTAGAGGGGATATTGGAGGGTGTGCGTGTGCCAGCGTTTGGACCACCACTGAGATTCAGTCGCTCGTGTAAATAGATTTAAATCAGCAGACAACTACAATAAATAAACATTTGTGTGACTCCACATTTTTTGATAACTTTCCTCTAACTTGATTTCTTCTCAGAGCCTGCTGTGCTCTGATGTGGCCACCTTCACCTTGTGTGTTACTTCAGTAAGATCACAGAGGTATTCAGAACCTCCCAGGTTGCCACCTGAGTCTTCTCAAGTGTCTTTCAAGCAGGAAGTAGCGGATTGTCTTTGTAATTCCTCTGGTATTGAGTAACAGCACTCCGAAATGCCTTGTTGATAAAAATAAGCCCCGACTGAAAGTCTCTTATTATACTGAAGTAGAAAATAGATTCCATGACTTTTGGAGGAGACGTTTTGCTTGATTTATCTTGTTGTCATCATATCACAGAACACAGAAGAGTGCGCACCACCTGAACATCCTGGGTACGTATATTAAGACAAACAAGACAATTAAAACACATCAAACAGTCAGAGTGTGTTGATTGAGTGTACTGGTGAAAGCCTGTAAACCATATTGGCTGCCAATAGTGGTATGTTGGCAGAAACACTTAAGGAAGCAGCAGCAATATGTTTTTTTTTGGCAGCATTTTCATGTAATTGACTTATAGGTGTTTTATGTGTTTAATTATAGTTTATGACAGTAACAGTTTTTAACATTTCATTCAATCCTTTATTTAAACAGGTAGACTCATTGAGATAAAGATCTCCCCAAGACGGACATGTGCACAAGAAAACATATATGCACAATTGATAACAAACCTAAAATTGACATATACAGAATAATGCTTACAGATTTGAAAAAAAAAAACAATAACAAGTAGCATTTAAAATGCTTAAGTATGATGTTTAAAAGTGTTTTGACAGTTTGTTTCCTGTTTCCTACCAACAGTCAATGATGGTTTCCTTTAACCTTGATCTTGATATTTGATGACATGACGTCTAAAGTAGTTTTGACTATAAACTTGACTGAACCTCATATATAGCTTTGGAAGATCAGAAAACAGCCATTTGAATCATTTTTGTGAAAGTAGCAAGTGTTATGTAAGGTACTGTCACCCCGGTTCTTGTACCTGTCAGGCTCCAATTATCAGGCACTCAGCTGTCACCTATTTAAAATCTGAACCGACTAAATACAGGGTGTCTGATCAGCGTGTGACTTCAGGAATATCTTTGACTTTCCAGGTTTTTGCTTCACTTTTGGGGTTGAGAGCTCTGACTCACACTTTTGAGCTGAGTGTCTCTCCCGGCCTGAAGGCTTTAACAGGCTGTTGTTTTAATTAAGCACCTTGTAGAGGAAGCGCAGAGTAGTGCTGACAGAGGATTTGGGGAGGGAGGGAGGTGGGGGGGGGCGGGCTGGATCCAGCACTTTTACGACGAGGTGGTCGAGGATTTTTTTTTTTCAAAAACGATACCGGGGGACACGTTTGACTCCCACATCCTTCGTCCTTGTGCCACGATGAGAGAGGAAACGTGAACATGGATTCCTGATTCAGTAGCGAGGGCGAGGTGTCTGATGTAAGGCTCTCGCAATCCCGGTAGGAGCACTCAGATCTTTAAAGCTGTGACAACTGTTGCGGCTGGTATAATGTATACGCATATTCCTTCAGAATTCACTTTGACATTTTTTTTTTTTTTTTTTTTTTTTACTTTATGAGTCAGAGTGACAGTTGTCTGTCTTTACCTTCATCATATTTTCTCATCATCTATGCCCTGGATGAACCTCGGAGCTACTTACAGTCTCAACTAGAGGAGACAATAAAAAGATGTGTGAAGACATGCATATACACACACACACACACACACACCCTCTTAACCTCCCATCTCCTTCTTAAAAGAAAAATAAGGCTCGGGGGTGAAGTGGTGTTTGGGCGCACCTCCCCTCCGTAGGCCCTCTTTTTCCCTGGATGACTGAACCTGGCACTTTTTTCCCCTGCTTTCCATTTTGCCATCCTCTAATGACAGACATTTTCCTTTTCTCTTTTGTTACCTTTCTCCCCCCCTCCTCCCCATCCATCTCATTTTTGGAGCAATGCCGCTGTTTCCGCCGCCACGGTCATTTTCTTCACATTAAATAGAAGTGGGTGAGTGGAAGGGGTGGGTGAAAGATTCAGAGAGAGAGAGACCTGTGGAAAGTATAGATGGGAACGAGAGTCAGGGGAGAAAGAGAAATTGAGGGAGAGGGAGAGGCGCGGAGGAGGGAGAGATGTACAGTAACATTGAGAGATTAGGAGGGAGAGGATGAAATGTAAAGAGTGAGGAGGAGGAGGTGTGGGGGGGGTGTGAATGAGAGTAGCGGGTATACCTCAGGGATGGGTTATTACTTTTAAATGCTCCTCTGCGCCTCCATCCTCTCTCTCGCCCCCGCCCCTCCCCACCCCCCTCTCTCCTCTTCCTCTTCCTTTCTCCCCCTTCCTCCCCCACGGTGCTCCAGGAGGAGGTATGAAAAGGTTATTATGTTTCCTTTAGAAATGGCTCACACTCCGTCTGCGCCTTTCATCTCCAAATGGAATAACCTCTCTACAGTAGCTTTCTTCTTTTTCCTCACTACACCTTCATCTCTCTTTCCAGTACACAACACCTGCTCCTCTTTCTCTCTCTCTCTCTCTCTCTCTCTCTCTTTCTGTCTTTCTTTTTTTCTTCCCTGCAGCCTTCTTCCCTCCGACTCTTTAATCCGTCTCTCTCTCTTCCTTCTCGCTCCTTTTTTTTTTTTTTTTTTTTTATCCCAGCGCTTGGTATTGAGTATAATCAGTGTGGTGTAGGAGCATGCAATATCAGTCAGTGCATTAGATATGGTGCTCCTACCTCAATCGTCTGCGATCATACACAGCAGTTATTATGTAAAGTAGGTATTAGGTGTATGTCCTGTCTGGAATAGCAGCTTTTTACATGACCTGTCAAGAAAAAGTCTGAACTTGGGTGAATGTCTTAAATATTTGTTTAAATTCTGTCTCCTTCCTTATTTTTTTTTTTCCCCCCTCCCCTCTTTCAGAGAGGCGATGAAGCTGGCAGCATGGTGTTGGAGGACGGCAGGGAGCAGCTGATGTACGAGGTCCCCCTCAATGAATCGGGTTCAGCCGGCCTAGGGGTCAGCCTGAAGGGCAACAAGTCAAGAGAGACCGGAGAGGACCTGGGCATCTTCATCAAGTCCATCATCCATGGAGGGGCTGCTTACAAGGTAAAGAATCCACATCTGCTGACTGCAACGGGTGCCTCGGGAGCCTTCAGAAGCCATTTTTGGAGGTCTTTTGTATCCTGTTACACCCTGTTTAAAGGTCCATCCAGTGATTTACTACAAATCATCCATACATTCATTGGTTGACATTCTTATATATAATATGAAAATCTATGTGTAATCCATCATAGTAAAGATCTGCATTAAAGGATGATTCCAGTTTGTTTAATTCCAGATAACTTCCAGTTTTAGTATCATAACCTGGGTCTTATTTTCACAGTTTCAACAATCCTTCCTATCAGCAATAATAATAACATTCATCAACACTCATTAGTTAATTCTGAGGTCTGGGAACATGGTGACATCACTAAAAAGAAGTACAACAAGGCAAGAAACACGAGCTATCAGACAAGTTGTAAACAAACGTTTTTATTATTTTATTTTAGGCGCTCTCACTTTCAGTTTTACCTCTAAATAAAGTGGTTTATATAATCTGGTTTAGCTTTTGGTTTATATGAGATTGGCTGAGGAGTGCTACCTCACGAATGTAGGTTTCAAAAAACAGGTGCTCTTTGGATCCAAGGACGTATCATGTGACCAAGAAAAGAGAGAGAGGTTAGATTTCGTAACCAAAAAATAGCAAGGCACGCTGCTGTGCAAAAATTAAAAAGCCTTTAATAAATGGGATTAGCGCCTACGCATTTCAACTCAGTCTTCTTCAGGGCATGTAAAAACAAGTGACAGCTCACAGATATACCGAGGCTGGTGTCAGCTGCCAGGCAGAGCAGCACTGGATAATTGACACAGGTGCAGTCAAGAAAGTGGGCGTGTACATAATTAGATGTGTGTGTGTGTGTGTGTGTGTGTGTGTGTATATATAGATGATTCCTCAGTACAGGTTCCAATACTTCACTGAAGTTGGTTACTTGCAATTCATTCAGGCCTGGACTCTTAGCTTTTGGTTTATTTGCAACCTGTTGGAAGGCCTGACTGCTGGTGTTTGTTGCCTGAGTACAGTCTTATCATTACTGATAGATATGATGGCCAAAATGACACAAATAAGGACTAAATTGTAATAAAACAGAGCAGCAATGCAGAGATGGAGACAAAAAGTAAACCGACTCTTGCAGTTAGATGCTTTGAAAACGTGAACATGGTGTGTGAAACCTGTCGTTCCTGCATTTTAATATAAATGTTTCTATGTAGTCCCAAAATGCTTCATTAGGCTTTTACCATCACAAGGCCCTTTTAGTTTAAAGAGTGCTTTAAAAATACATCAAACAATAGAAATAAGAAGGAACGTTTTGAGAGTCACGCTGCTTTCTTTATTCAGACGGCTTGAACTGATCAGTTGAATTATAGTTTTATCCAGAACCACCGCTTGAACCGAGAATGCTTTTTTTTTTTCTGTGAGTTCTCTGTTTGTTCTGTTTTTGTTCACTCTTTCTTTGTTCGTCCACACTCTTCCTCTCTTTTACTCCCAGACTCTTCTTTCTGATGTCTTTCTCTCTTGTTTCCTCCCATGCCCTCTTCCTTTGCACCCTTTTGTCTCATTTCCTGTCTTTCTCCGAGGCCGCAGCCCCTACCCTCCGCTCGACCTTTGACTCCCGTCGACTCGGAGTGGCCCTGACACATCAGCGCCCCAGCTGTCTTATCTATATCACTCAGTACTCACTTCAAGTTGTGAGCGCATCAGGAAAAAAAAAAAAAAAAAACATCCCGTCTCAGCACTTTGGAGATTCCTCCACTTGGCCTCAATTTCTGGCCCCTCTCACATGTCAAAACTCCTCGCGCCCTTTGTCGCCGCTCCCAGATCTGCAACTACGCGGCGAGGAGGCGCAGAGACAAGTGTGGTGTTGTAGATAAACTGCTGGTCTGGGATCAGGACGGCCAGACAGCAGCTCCCCAAAGTGGCTTCAGAAGTAGTTTTTTTTTTTTTTTTTTTCTCCCCACAACAGCTGCAGATGCGGATAGAGCTCCGACAGAATGGCCCAGTAAGATCCGCGGCTGGCTGGGAAACAGGTTTCTGGGACAAGATACCACATAAGAGGAAGAAAGACATAAAGGAAGAGAGACAGACAGTAGCGAGGGAGGGAGGAAGCCCATTGAAAGAAGACAGCGGGGCGAACGAGCGAGAGAGGGGAGGGAATATAAGAGGGGAGAAATGAGCGGTATCGAACAATAAAAAGATGGAAAGATGCGGAATAAGGGGAGAAAAAGAAAATTGAAAAGTGGAGACACTCAGCAGGAACACAATACATCAGGGTATGCATGTCTGCATATGTGTGTGTGTGTGCGTGCGTCTTCTCCTCAATGTTGATGCATGCTAATGAAAAGCAGCCGAAGGGCCTGATGAGACTTTGCAGTGCCAGGCCGGTGCCGAGGAGGGGACCCGGGCGTCCCCTGAGTCTGACTGACACACAAACACACACACACACATGAACACATACAATCACACAGCAGGCAAAAAAAGGGAGGCGATGTGGAAGAGTCATGGAGAGATCTAACCTATTTCCATTAAAGAGTTTTTTTGGCTCCTGTCAGGGCCTGGGGCCTCAATTATATATATAAAGAAAAAAAAAATTCTTTGACTTTATCACTGATCCTGTCACACGATCCCTTCAAAGATCACGCTAAAGAAAACAAATTAAAATTACATGTAGTGTGCGGCTGCTGCTTACATAGAGAATGAAGAAATTAATAGGGAATATCACAGACACCCGCTGATTTGGGCATAAACATCAATTTTTTATGACATCCTTGGATTTGATGCAGCTGAGAAAATCTTTTTGTGTGTGTGTGTGTGCATGTGTGCGCGTGTGTGTGGTGCCATCCCAGTCTGCAGTTGAGGTCAGTCCAGACGGTGCCTTGTTAATGAGATGAGGTCAAAGGGCAGAGCCGGCCATAATGGACCATTCATGACTCCACACACACAAGAGTGTGTCTCAAAGTGTCTTCATCTTTTTATTGTTCTTTTTTTTTCATTTTGCCCTTTCCAATGCTTTCTTTATTTGATCCCCTCTCTTTCTCTTTTTCTCTCCGTCTCACATGTCCACTCCCTCTCTCTCTCTCTCTCTCTCTCTCCCTCCAGGGCACTATTCTGTGTTGCCTCTATACAAGAGGCTGCTATTTAAAACACTTAGAAGTGATTTAGTGCCCACGGAGGCTATTCCATTAGCCGCTCTATGTATTTATCATGGCTCTCCCACTCTCAGTAGATTGCTAACTCTACAATTTTCTTGCCTTCCCCCCTTTTTCATTTTCTACTCCGCTTTCTCTCTCTCTCTTTGTCATCTCTCTCTCTTACTCTCTCTGTCTCTCTCACACACACACACATATTTCACACCTCTCCTAATTTCTCTTCTCTTCTCTTAAAACTTTATTGGTCACCAATTTTGTGTCTTCTTTTATGTAATGTCAGTTTTGGGCTTTTTACCCCGCCCCCCTTTTTTTTCTCCACCCTAGCATTTTAATGTAATTACTTTTCAGACATTAGCATAAGTGACACCAACAAATGAGAACGTCTTCAAAATGCCTCTAACACCAGTTACTGCCGCGTTTCTTGTGCTTACTACATTAAAATCTGCTGGGTTTGATACTTACTAATCAGTGTCAGTTAAGCTTATTTAGGTGGATTGTCCCTCGAAATACTGACAATAAATGTAAAGTCATTTTCTCTCAACAGGACGGTCGTTTGAGCGTGAACGACCAGCTGATAGCGGTAAACGGCGAATCGCTGGTCGGACGCTCCAACCACGCAGCCATGGAGACGCTGAGACGCTCCATGTCGTCCGAGGGCAACGCCAGGGGCACCATCCAGCTGGTCGTGCTCCGAGCCCCCAGACAGGTACAGCAGGTATCATTAATGTAAACGTTTTTTTTTTGGAATATCATTGGAATTTTGAGATGTGTATTCCAGGCAGGGAACATTTTGATGGGCGTGTTTTGCATCATGTTTTGCATTTTGTCGGATGATTACAACCCATCTGGAGTGGAAACCAGACTGCTATTTAAGAAAACAACATTAACAGACGTGACTGACAGTTTGAGGTCACGGAAGTGCTCGGGCTTAATTGAGGGAAAGTCTTGGAAAAGATTGGAAAGTCTGCATCTGTTTGCATTGAAATCACCACTGTGGATTTTTTTTTTCTTTTCTTTTTTTTTTTTTTACATTGAATGTGAACAAAAACTTTATGCGTTCCCTGTTATTCACTGCAGCTCTTTGCTTTTGAAGTTTGGTGAATGTGGGGCAACGTGTTAGAATTTCTAGACTCCCAGAGTTTGGTTAGATGAATTTGGTTACATGAAACATTTAGGAATGTTTATGCATTATGAAATCATCTGCACATCCTTATACATTCAAAGATTATTCATAAGTAGCTACCACAGTCTTGAAAGCAAAATGACACATCAACCACATTATAATACAGAAAAGACATTCTACTCTATATATTGAAAGCAGTTTTCCTATATGTGGGTTGGCAAAATGAGGTTTAAGCACTTCATAGTATCTTTACAAACATAATTTAACCAATTTTAGAGTGATAAGCAGTGTTCAAAGAGCCCCCAGCGCTCACTATTGTAGTGAAGACTTGTAATGCAGTTTTTGCCTCCCACAATGTAAACACAGCTGGATAAAATTAATGAAAATATCAGCGTAAAAGCTCCCTTTGTGATAGTGACTGTCAGTCTGTATGATTTGTTTGGATGTTAAGTTGATAGCTTTTTGCAAAATCTATATTCTGTGCCAGTTTTCCCAGAAAAAAAAAAAAACTAAAGTGGATGAGTAGATTTAACACATTAAACATGAAGTTTAAGGAGAAGCAGGTAAGAGCTCAATTTCTCAGGAGCCCCTCTGAGACATGTGGCTGTAATAGATACAGCGATGAAAACAGCTGAGCTAGTCACTCCATCCACTTATTCATATACAATACAGTTTTTGAAATTATACATACTCTGTTTTATTTATTTATTTTTTCTCTACAGATGAGTAGTGCCAACCCTGCGACAAGCTACGCCACAAATGTAACATCCACCCATCATCCCAACCCCCAAACTGGCTCCAACAATCAGGTACGAGCAGGTGATGCCTGCCACCAGCAGGAGCAGCCGCCTCCGCCTCAACGCTCCTCCTCCCTCCTCCCCACGCTGAGGAGGCGAGCGTCCGAGCCGTTGCCTCACAGCCATAGGCAGCGTTACACGCAGAGGCCAGGGGAGACGCACACCAGATACACTTATGGTTTTAACCAAAGGGAGAGATGTAGCGGTTACACATTCGGCTTCACGCAAAGGGACGCTGATGTTGAGTATGGTCATGATGAAGAGGGATACACACAAAGAGATGTGTACAGTCCACGCACAAGGTATGAGTTTGGGGCCGTCTCTCACAGCCAGACGCTAAGCAGCTTAAACAGACCCGCGGAGGGAAACTTAAACAGGAGAAGGTACGACTACGGGTACACACACGGATACGCACGCGGCCGAACGCCCGCGGACACGCAGGGTCGCGTGCCGCTCGATAACACACGCAGTCACACAGTAGTCGACGCTCAGGGCAACACGCACATCCGCAAGCCCACACGTGCGCACATCCACAACTCTCAGAGTAACGCTTACACCGAAAACATCAGAGCGATGGCGGGGCAGATGTACGGAGACCCGCCCACACAGAGCAGGTTACCCACCCGCGGTCACACAAACAGAAACACATACGTCGACGCACACTCGCATAACTACGCGCACAACCGGGCTCTTACCAGACACCACAACCTCCGGCTCTCTGGTGGACTCTGACACTGTGTGTGTGTGTGTGCGCGTGTGTGTGTGTATTTGCAGTAAACATCACAAAAGAGGTGCAATTGACGTTTTAGCTTGCAGGTGTCAAAAGAGCTTGAGAGAGATTTGGAATCATACATTTAAAAAAATTAGGATAATGCAAAAGTCAAAAAGGTCATTTCTGCAATTCGTAGCTAATAATGAATACATTTATATAAATTTTAATCACTGTATGGTTCATATGATGTCATATTTTAATTGAAATCATAAAGAAAACGTCACTTTTGCCTCTTTTACACCAAATCCCCTCATATGTAAATACAGTAAGTTTGTAGTGATCGATGGTATGGAAGCATATTAATCTGGCTGAAAGCTTTCCTTTTGCCAACACACACTGTTAATTAATTCTCTTTCTAAAATATTACCCATAAACTCAACAGCAAGTGCAATACTAAATTCTCCACTGTGTGCAACTCTGCTTTCTGTCACATTGGTTTAACTCACTAAAATTAGCTGTTGCTCTTATTATTATTATTATTATTTTTTTCTCTTTAGATCATTGTCTCACACCGACTGGGGTTTTTTCTCTCAGACCGTAAAGGCTGAATCTGTTCTTTCCTGTTTTGTCTATTTGTGTAAAGTTTTGTATTAACTTCTTTTTAATTTTTTTTTTTTTTTAAGGCACAATGTACTCTGCTTTCCTGTCTCACCTGCCTGTTTCTCCTCTGTTAAATAAAGCTAATCTGAAGCCTCCTGCATGCCTGTCTATATTTGTTTCTCTTTTGGGTTTTCAGCCTCCTTTGCTCCTCTCCCTGTTTATTAAATGATATTCGGCTCCCTGTTCCTTCTGTTTTGGCCTCAGCGTCTCTTTTCTTTTCTGCCTTTTCCGTATCCCTCGTTACTCACTCCAAGCAGGAAGATTATAAAAGTGAAACAACTAAAAATTCCCCCTAGAAAAAACATTTATATCACATGCTTTATTCTTTCAACTTAAATGCAACAAAAACGTTAAATGAAGTCACACCAGGAGTCACACATTCACAGCCATATAGGGAATAATGAACATATTTCAGGAATAACTAATGAAAACTGACACAAGAGTAGAATCAGTATTCATGAATGCTCCATGTAGCTGTGAAAACACTCTGTCAGATGTGATAAATGTGTTAAAAATCAGACTGTGCGGAGAGTGTTAACCTTTGCCTATTTTTACCTTTCTCTCTTTTGTGTTGAAGTGCTTTTGTAAAAAAAAAAAAAAAAAAAAAAATCCCCATGAACGCCTTAATGTGTCCCAAAAAAAAAAAAAAATTCCTCACTTTGTGCTCACAGTTTCTTTAATCCCTGGTGGTAAATGTGCAACGAGCATTATTAGAATCAATCACTAAGTCACACAAGGAGTTGTGTTTTTGCTAATGCTTGAAAAGCAGCGCAAATTCCTGGATGGATGTACTGATGAAGATATCGAGCATGACAGACGGCGAAAAATTGTTGTTTCTAGGTTGAATGTTTCCATTCAGCTCCATGTTGAACCATGACTGATTATTTCAGAAGCTTAAAAAAAGACGTTTCACAGCATTTAAAGCAGATGGTTATTGATAACGTGTGTGTGTGTGTGTATGTGTGAGAGAGAAGGAGTGACAACAGGAGGGTTAGTGCCATTGACCTGCCTATTGTAGCATGTCTAAGCCGTTCTCCCCATCAGTATGTGTGTGTGTGTGTGTCTGAGTCATCTAAAGCCTGCAGATAAATGCTATCAAAACCTGGTTCAAAGTTCAGTATCTATCTGCATAGTCCTCCTCTCATCACCAAACAAGCCCGTCTGGTGACAGCGTGGGGCGGTGTGATAAAACAAACGCTCCCTAAAGCAATACAGTCTGAGCCACTCGACGTTCTTCTGCTCTAGAGCTGGTTTTCCAATAAAGCTGGACAATATGAACTAAACCCCTAATCACCATAAGATCCTACACTTTCCTTGATTGATGTAATGACCTTTTTAACCTTTTTAAATATATTGAATAATATTTATAGTCCCTGTGTTGTGTCAGCCAGCTTCTGAGATTTATTATAATTACAGTCTGACTGGTAGGTTACTGTTAGCTGATTGGTGGGTTACACGTCTGCTTTGCTAGTAGCTACTAGTAGTGTAAATATGTGGAATATGAGTTAATTAGGTTGGTAAGAGATCCATAATGTCAGTAATTTGATTCTATTATTATTCTTTTCATCCAAATATGGTTTTAATATAGAATATATATTATTTGATATATACCCAATATAGAAAAGTTTAATTGTTGCTCTCATGCTTGTTTTGCAGCATAATTAGTAGTTGTTGTGTTTGAATATTGCTAGTTGTAACCTTTAGTTTTAATGTCTTGGCCATCATTAGCAAACACTGAAGACTGGGAACAACTTGCCCCATATCAGAGAAAGCTGCTCCTCAGGCCCAGCTGAACAGAGCCCTCCTGTAGGGGTGTGGGGGCTGTTCTAAAAGGGGATCTGACCTCCAACAGGTCAACCACCTCCTACGGGCCTGGTGGCGGCCTAAAGCAGGCGAGAGCAAAGAAAGTAAGGAAGAGGAGAAGGGGAAAAATAAGCAAATAAACAAAAATAAAAACAGAATTCTGCTCTGACCCAGCTGTCCATGACCCGACCCGCTTCAGATCCACCCCGGTGCCTCTTTATCCTCGGAGCCCAACCAGAGATGCCCTCCTAGAGCATTTTAGCTATGTTAGTTCTTTCTTTCTTCCTTCAGTTAATACTGTCCCTCACCCCCCTTTTTGCACTCTCACCTCTATCTTTCACATAGACAACCCACCCACACTAGCACACACACACCTACAGGCATCACACATGCTTACTACAATAAGAAAATCTAAGCTAAACATGCTTTTTATTTGCTTCTTATATTGTTGTTGTTGTTATTGCTGCTGTTTTGCTTTTTTCCTTTTGTTTGTTTGAGTCTAGTTCTCCCTCTTGTCCTGCCTTGTACTGTGTCATGTGTCTCCACGTTGATCACTTGTATTGCACTATAAACACATTTTTTTTAAAAACAAAACTTGCCCCATATTAACCAATTCTTGAAAGAATTATTACCTTTTTTTTAGCTGATTTTCTCATGTCTTTGCCTCCTCGCCTGTGATGGAGAGTCAGATTCTATTTTTGGCAAATGTTTCAAACATTTTCTCAGACTTTGTTGGAAAATTAGATGAAAACAGCTTGGGTTTTTTTTGTCCTTCCTTTTTTCACTCTCACGTTGAAAGATTTTTGACCGCTGTGTTAACATCCCTAATACAACATAATTGTAGACTGTTTCAATATCAATTAATACGTCTTTAACACCCAATCAATCAAACATTATTTGATTAGCACTTTTCATTCAGGTTAGTGTAGTTCAAAGAACTTAACAGATAACTGGCAACTAGTGAGACTAATAATACAGTAGAAAGATAAACATAACATTATAAATGGGTATTAGGATTGAAAATAAAGAGGAAAAAAAAATCGACTTTCCTCTCTTGATCTTCATCCCGAGTCGAGTGATAAGTGGGCGGGGTGGGTGACACAGTAGGGTGAGGCAGGGCTTAAGCCTATTGTATGCAGCTGTAGGTTGGGGGGGCCGAGTGGATAGATAGATACCCCCCCCCTGTTTACTTATTGTTGTGGGATTAAGATATCTGACTGCATGTCTGCCTGGCTGCTTCAAAAGCCTCAGGCAAGCCGTCAGTTTGTGGAGACTGAGAGGGAGGGATAGATGGATGGATGAATGGATGAATGGCGGCTTTATGATGTGACTTATGTGTCACTGGCACATGCAGAGGAGCTGTCAGAACTTTCTATTTTATAATACATACGACACACATACAGTATATGAGCTGAGAGTGATTGACAGCTATGTTGTAGTGATATATTAAGATGTATAGTAGGTGCTAATGATACCCCAGGGACTCCATGACTTTGTGAATACACCCCACCCAATGCTTTGATACCTCTAAGATACTGGAACACCTTTCATTATTGTACACACTGTGGGATTATTTTTCTTTTTTTGTCACGCTTAAATAAACGTGTGTACGTATGTGTGTGTGTGTGTGTGTGACAGCTGTAGCTCCCATCTCTTTGACCGGAAAAAGCTTTCTTTCATCCTCCACCAGCGCCCATTCCCACCAGCTCCGCCAGTCCCTATCTCCATCTGCGGCGGGGGTCCTTTGTAGTGCTGGATGGCTGTTCGATAACATGCCTGTCAGTGCTTTCAGGATTATCTTAATTAGTGTGTTTTCAATTGTGCACATGAGGAGAATTGCCTCTTTTTTTTGTTTTTTTAGCAGTTACACAGTATTGAAACCAGTTTTCAAAAGAATTTTCAAAGGCGTATGTAAATATGTATTTATATATAGTCTGATCTGGATGTATAGTACAGTAAGATCATATTTTTAACCAGTCATTTTTTTATTCACATTCCACAATAATATGTTTTTGTCCTTTCCGACTAAAGATTTAGATTTGATATTTTCAGTATATCACATTGAAAACAGCTTCCAAGTGTTAAATTATGTTTTGGAATCAGTCTCTAACATCTCAGTCAGACACAGCGCCCTTCCTCTTGTTTATCCAGTTGTACTTTACATACATGTATAATACACTCGTCACCCTCTTCCTACTTCCCAACAACATCCTCCTAATCTAAACGACTGGCTGCCGTGAAGCAAAGGGAACTTTTCGTGCGAACGGACTCGCCAAATTTCTTTCTCAATTATCATCAACTTGACTGCTTTGTCATATCACCCACGTAGCACGTCTCCTCTAAATCCTCAGAGCATTGTTCTAAATTTGCTCATATTTCCCCAAAGCTCTGCTCTTGTGTCACCATCTGAGTGGAATCATACAGTAATTGATTGGTTGCAAAGAGTGACTGTACTACTATAAAATGTGTGTAAAATTAGTGTAGTACAGTACTGCACATGTATGTTTGACTAGACTGTGTTCGCTACATCCTCAAGCGTTTCATTAGGAGTTGGCATGAATGGTGTAATATTAATGCAGAATACATCCATGAGAAATGACCTTTCTTTTATAATCATTGATAGTGCTACTGCAGTACTTTAGATTAGAGGAAGGTTTGTAAGGATTAGAGTCGAGTACAATCTTTTTAACCTTTTTCTAAGTGTTGGTCACTGTCTGTCAGATTAGATCAATTTGTAGTCTTGTCTACTGATACTCATCATCACTTATTTCTTTGTGACACCAGAGAAGATAAATTAACAACATGCTGTGCCACGATTTGCCGTCAGTCACCAGAAATTGATTTGGCCAAAGCAAGTCTGTGTCATGCTGATGATGCCGGATGACACCACCAAAAACTATCCAATGAATGAGTCATTTGTCCGGCTTGTATACGCCTCTCGGTTTGCCTGTAATAAGTCAGTCACACCAAAATGACCAGAACTAATACGTCTCATTTTGTTTTTTTGCTCTGAATCAACTGAGTCTGATGTGAAAGTGACCATTAGATGTATCTGAATTTGAAATCAGACGTTGGAAAGCAGGACTTGGTTAACAGGGATTTTCAAAAGTATTCTTTCTGTATCTATAAAGTCAATGGCTGATATGCAATAAACAAACAAACAAACAAACAAAAAAACCCCCACATTAGTCCAATCCTACTGGGTAATAAAAGAAGTAACTTTAATCTTGATGTATGAGTCAACATCATTAATTTTTCATGAATCACATTGGGCTCAAATTTGCTACATATTTTTGCATATAAACCCTTAATAAACCACTTCTGTTCATCTCTTTTGATCTTCTCTTTTTGTCGACAGGAGCCTTGGGGCCATGATGCTTACCAGGGGCCTCCAGGACCTCACAGACCCCCAAACACAGAGCCCACCATCAACGGTGCCAGTCAACCTCCGATGCCGGCCAACAACTACGCGTACCCTGGAAGTGGTGAGCGCGTAGCCGCAGACACACTTGACAAATCACAATGTGCACAATATTTGTCCATTTGAACTGTCAGATAGTCAATATTAGGGTTTGGAGTGTTTGTGTACCCCCGTTATCTGCGACCGAGTGTGTACACACGCTGTGTTTGTCAGCTTACGTGTGTGTGCTCATATACATGTGTGTGTATGTGATTGCCGAACAGCATGACACCCCGCCAAGGCTTCGACATTGTGGAGGTTTTTTTTTTTTTTTTAATTTTTAGGTCACACTAAGCATCTTATAGCGCTGCATTACAAAATTGTCACATCTTTCTCGAGCTCTGTCTTTATATCTCTTTTCATTCTCGCTCCTGCATATTTATAGCGAGAGAAAGGGAAGTCATTAACTATGTTTTTCAGAACGCGACGCTTGCTTTTCATGTGCAAAAGATCTGACCTTGGAATCATTACGTTGATGAAATGGCTTCTAAGTGGGCCAGATTTGCATACAGGGTATTGTGCAGCATGCGTGTCGTTGTGTTAAGAAGAAGAAGAAAAAAAAAAAAAGACTAACAAACTGTTTTGAATTCATTCTTTATCTCCGCTCCTCGTCACCCCCCTCTCCCTCTCCCTCACCCCCTGGGATGCAGGGAGCTGGAGATGCTTTTCTCTCTTAGACTCTGTCAGCTCTCCATCAGACTTGAGCGGCTGTACAGTTACAGTCAATTGGAGGGGGGGTTAAAACACAAAGGCTTTACAGTGGTGAAATGTGCTTTTTCCTGTCTGAGAGTTCACAGTTTATGGAAATGTTCGAGGAAGAGTTCCAAGGAAGTTAGAATAAGGCTTTTGTATGGAAATAATTATTTTATTTGTGTTTTTTTTAGTTTTATATGAATGTGAATCAAGCATGGGGTGTGTTTTTGTCTCTCTTTGATGTTAAGCTTATTCTTTCCAAATGTCTGACCTTGCTAAGCTCAGTATTGACAGTATTGATCTTCAAATGAAGGACAAACTGGTTTTAATTGTGTCTGATGTCTGTATTTACATATGACTCTGCGTGCAGTGTCTTGTCACAACTGATTAATATAAGTGAGGAACAATATTTAGAAATATAAAACATTTAAAGACTAGATATCAAGCTGCACGCACGCTTTGAGTTTTTGTTTAGCTTTTATTGTTCAGCACTGGAATAAGAGCAAACTCAGGCAGCTTTACTTTTTGATATTGTAACCGGCGATATCAAGGTAAAAAGAAAAAGCAAATAACTAAAAGGCTACTGCAAAAGTGTGAAAATGAACAAATAACAAAACACCTTTTTCTATATTCCAAGTTTTCCTTTGTCACAAACAAGAGCTTTGATTCCATTCTGATAAACATTCGATTGTTGTGTTTCTCCTCAGCCGCGTATCCCGCTGCGACCGCCAACGGCAGCCACGGTCACTACGGCAACGACGACGAAGACTTGGAGGAAGGTTTCCCCCCGCCGCCTTCCCCCGGCGCTGTGGAGGAAATGAACAGACACTTAGCACTAACTCTACACCCCAGGTACCCCCCCCCCCCCTTTATAACGCACACCCATAATGTACCAAACACTGCAGCATCATCACTCTATTAAACTGTGCACAGGGCCAGAGTTATTATATTCTAATGGCACTCTTAATATGGGCTGCTGTGTTATGAGATAAAGAAGAGTCATTACACTAAATATTCCAACGCACATATACATTATTTAGACTATGAGGTCTAATTGCAAAAGCCTATTTGCATTATGCATAAGTAATTATGGTGATATCATTATAGGGGGGAAAAACTGTAGGAGTTTGAAGGCTTAGAAAGCCATGATACTTCTGTAAGTCTATTAAAGTCCTGCTATACAGCCTGCTGTCACACTGACAACAGCAACAATACTGCATTCACACAGCAAACAAACAAATTCCATATGAGGCTCATTAGAAATATTTTTCAAGGATTTTTATGTGCGTGCTCTGATCAGACATGGTCATTGAGCTCAATTTCCTAATTTTTTTTTTTTTTTTTTTAAAGTTTTCTTAGATGAATGAATGAGCATGAAAGTATTGCATCATTGTTTTTACATGTCAAAGTCAATTTCCTAAAGACGGGATACAATAGCCTGTGAAAACAGTTGTGTAATGTCTTCTGTGGTTCTGGAGGAGCTTTGTCAAGTCTTAGACAATAACTCTCATCACTTCAGTTTTGGCTCGGAGGCTACCAGTTTCTAACAGGGAGCTGTTGTTACAAACCGGGGCTGAGTTTGAAAGACAAGTGTTCACCATGTGTTTAACTACAAGATGCTGTTGAGTTGCACTATGGGAACTGTAGGATCTAGTGTGAACTAGACTTAAAGTCAGGATATCTCGGCCTCTTCTGCTTTGATTTGACGTGTGTCCCCTCCCCAAGTGCAATACTAAACTGTTGGAGTGTACTTTTTAATATAAAACTCAGATTTATCACTAGGACTCACCTTCGTCTATGAATAAAATCTTCTGTCAGTGTCTTGTCAAATCGTATTTGCAATTTTTGAGCAAATAAAAAAAAAAAAAATGTTGATGAGGTTAGTCTGGGCACTGTTGCTGTTTTCATCTTACAAATCCTACATGTTTTGACTAAACAGATGTTGTTAGTGTTAAAGCATCACATGCTAAAAGACATCTCACTCAAATACAGCTAGTCTGATCTGTCAAACCCCATAATAAAAGATCCAGTGAAGAAAACACTGAATTATTTGTTGGTAAAACTAAATGTAAGAATGTGTTTTGCAAGATTCGACTATTTGACAGTCTGTCAACAGTATCCTAAATGAGTATGTTAGAAAGTCTGCAGTGCGTGCGTGCGTGTGTATGTGTGTGTGTACAGTATCTCATGTGGTCAGAATCTGGCATCAATATTCTTCTTCCCCCTGTAAGTTTATTGGAGACAGTACATGCTATTGTTTCACTGAATCGTGCCATTCAGAGGGGAGGAAATTGAATGATCTGTTGTCTGTGAGTGTTGGTGAATTTTTAAATTGCATTTACTCTTACGTGTTTGGGTGATGTAACCCACAAGTCACTAAACTAGTTAAGATCGGTCGGCTGATTGATAATAAACAACTGCGTCTTGTTTTTTGCAGTGAGTTTCAGAAGCAGCCCTACATGGCTACAGCTACCTACGCAGAGAGCCCGCTGATCAATCACGCAGACAACACACCACGCAACAGAGCGTCCAAGAGCATGGACTTGGGTGAGCTTACACACACACACACACACACACATATATATAAAACCCTTCATCAGTGAAAGAAGCTCTTGTTTTATTCTCACCACTCTACGGTTGGGCTTTATTTTCTGAGGCACACAAACCATATTGTTGTCCCAAACATCACAAACCAGCCAAACATATGAGTCTAATCATGGACCCAGACTACACACACACACACACACACACACACTCTCAACCACAACAGCGATCACATGCCTCTTATCAGTACATTTCTTTGTTGTGATACGTAGACCTCTTCTATTATCCCCGGCCTGAGGGGATTTGACCTCCTGAACTCATAAACCCAGGGGCTTTCCAACGGACTGGATCGACACGTTGTGTGGTGTGTGTGTGTGTACGTGTCTGAGTGCGTGCTTTCTGTTTGTGTGTGAATGAAAGGCGTGGGTTTTCCAATCTCATGGCTTGTTGTGTGTGTGTGTGTGTGTGTGTGTGTGTGTGTGTGTGTGTGTGTGTGTGGAAGGCGAGAACCAAGGGGCTTATTTCCTCGTATTAACCCGAGCTGACCCCTCCCTCCCTTCCCTCCTCTCCTTCCTCTCTTTCTGTCTGTCTCTCCAATCTTTTCATCTTCCTTCTTCATCTCTTATTTTCTTTTTGATACTTTTCCTCAATTTTCTTGTTTTGACTGGCTATTCAGACAAGGTCAGCGCTCTTTTTTTTTTTTTTTCTTTCTTCCTTCCCTCATCTATCTATGTATTTCTATTTCTCAGCATTCTCTCCATCTTTGTTTATCTCTCTTTTTTCCTTGCAGCGCTTTCTCTCTCTCAACCGATGAGTTCATTGCTCTTGCTCTCTTCTATCTATCTCTCTTCCTGCTCTGCCTCTCTCTCTCTCTCTCTCTCTGATTTCCAATCCCAGTTCATTAGGTTCAGTGGATTGGCTTTCTTCCTGCAGTACACGCCTCTGCCACCCAAGCTGATTGGCTTTCATTATGGACAAGGGTGGCCCACACACGCGGACGCGCGCACACACACACAAACACACACACTCTCTATGCTCCATCCCACTGAGGACCCACTCCAATACCCACTGCTATCTCTCTCCCTTCTCTGGCTTCTATCTCCATCTCTGGCCATCCTCCATTTCAATCTGCTTTTTTTTTTTCTCTCTCTTTTTTTTTGTGTTATCTCTCAAGTTCTATTCATCCCTTCCCTCTCAAAAGTGCTCCAGGCTGAAACAAGGTAGTTAGCAGAGCTCTGTGTGTGTGTGTCCATGTGAGTGTACATGTGTAAAAAAAAAAAAGGCAGGAGCTCTGAACACATACAAGACCTCAGATGCTGACCCTGTCTAGATTTGTATTTAAAGAGACAAATTCTGTCTTTTTTTTTTTGCCTCAGGAGAGTTTCTTACATTCCAGTCTTTACAGTCACATGTATCTGAGCTTTATCAGCACAGCAGAGCAGGTTAGCTTTCATTAAACGCCACTTGACAGAAAGAGATGAGCTTCTTTTATTGACCCTGGATGCCTCAGCAAATATTCTGTTGACTCAGAGCCTCCACACACACACACACACACACGCAAAGAAATCCACACACCGTCTGCTCATGTCAAGATGAATAGTGGAATCACTGATGCTATAGCTTTACTGGGTCTCACCAAGATTTTTTTACCTTCATATTTTCTACTGTAGGTTCCCTGAATGACAAGTTTTTCCTACAAGAACCCAAATGCATTGCAACACATATACTCTTTAAGCTCTGAGTCTTGCATGTATAAGTACTGTATGCTTGATTTTTTGATTGTACTGTGCATTTGAACTGCTTACAGTTGGGCAAATTGTGGATGGTGGTGAAACAGCTCCAAAACAACTTAAAAAAAAAAACCTGGAACATTAATATTTCGCTGCCTCTTTGAATTTTAATTAGTAGCAGCTTTCCAAATGTACTCTTTGAATGACATCCATTGGTGAACATATTGTATCATTTCCTGTTATTAGCATGCATTGATTTCTTATATACTAACAGCAAAGATAGTATACTATGACAAAAAATATGTAGGCCACGTTATGTTGAGACACAGGCTCTGGCTACTGTCTTGCGACTATAAAAACGTAGACTATAGTAAAACAAGAAAATAAGACAATATTATAGATAACATTCTCAAGCAAGTCTGACTGCAAGTCTTTGTAAGTGGATGTTTTTCACTGGGTGAGCAATAATGTCAAGTCAATTTTATTTATATAGCACCAAATCACAGCAGAAGTTATCTCAGAGCATTTTTCTCATAGAGCAGGTCCAGACTGTTCTCTTTCATTTACAGAGATCCAACATTCCCAGCGAGGTAAACTCTCCTTTAATGGGAAGAAACCTTGAGCAGAACCAGTAGTAACTTTCAGTAGTATCTGAAATATGAAGTGTTTTATGAAGAAACAAAATAATTCACACAAGTTCTGTCTTTGTCTGGTTTGAAAGAGCTGACATGGAGTAGCAGCATTATGCAGCATTATTGTGAAACAATCCACACAGTATTAAGTATATCATGTGCAGTAGATGTACAGTACAAACCCATAAAAGAGTAAATGGGAGACAAGGCCTGATAGTCCAACACCCTCCAAAGCACACAGACTTGCGTAGCTTCTTCGGGAGGTCAGGAGGTCAAATCTGGATGTGAAGCAAAGCCCATGAAAACAGGTCCAACAGTTCCACCGCATGCACAGCTGAACTGACTCTCTGTCATTATATCTCTCTGCTTCGCTCTGTCTGCCTCACTACGTCTCTCAGTGTCTCTTGATCCAGGTCTCTCCGATTTTCTCTCTCTCCCTCACTCTCACAATGGGCCTTATTCACTAATATGTGCATCAAAATGTTCTTACT
Source organism: Thunnus thynnus (assembly GCF_963924715.1). Lineage (NCBI taxonomy): Eukaryota > Metazoa > Chordata > Actinopteri > Scombriformes > Scombridae > Thunnus > Thunnus thynnus. The sequence goes on from NC_089540.1 coordinate 8,631,775, forward strand.
TTGCGCACAAAATAAGTGTGTATGCAAAATTACTATTGGATTCATGACACGTGCGCACCTCAAATTGTGTTCTTAATGAATCAGAATCATTCTAAATTGACAGGCACGTGCCTGCTATCTGTAATTAGCATACTACCACGCCCCCATTTCTCTATATAAGGAAAGCTCTGTTGGAGCGGTGCAGCTGTGGAGAGAGCTGTCACTCACTGCAAAGAGGGCTGTGATGGTGAACTGTAGAAAAGCGTTACTGTTAGTGAAATGCTAACAATAGTTTCAGAAGTAGACGCCAGAAAAGGCAGATGTAGCTAGTATTGGCACAACTATTTGGAGCCTGATTGTGAAGCCTGCATACCTGTTGCACCACTACCACGCAGTATGCCCATAACAAAATAAAAAGTCAGTAAATGTGTAGATCTGTAGAACTGATCTAAATAATAATGATCTGAATTTACATTGAATAAATATGGACTCTTTATGGACATTTTTTAAGACATTCATGATTTGTGAATATGCACGGTCTAAGGCAGTTCTAAATTTGTTTAAGAACAAATTCAGGTAAGAATATATTGATGAATCCTGGATTTGTGCTTAAATGTTCGTATGCATGGTTTAAGCACAGATGTGTGTGTGTGTGTACGCCCCGTTTGTGAATAAGGCCCAATGTCTCTTATAGTCCTTGTCCTCTCTACCTTTTTCCTCTTTTCTTTTGCCTCTTATGCTCAGTTCTCTCCCTCCTTTTAAGTTTCTCTTTCTCTCAGCTACTTTATGTGAGAAGCCATACTGTATGCATTTAGTTAAGTTAAGGGAGAGTGCACACACACACGTATATATATGTAAAACACTATAAGGTAGCTGACTGGAGGTTAAAACAGGGTTTTGTTTTTTTTTTACATTTTTAGCCTTCTACTGTGGCACAAGGAGACAAACTTGGCTGCTGGCCATGCAGACTTTTATCTTTCCTCCACAGAAAAGGAAGCTTTTCAGTATCTGGCAGGGTCACGTAGCCTGGAATAGTTTTTTTTCCCCCCCCAAACTTTGAAAGTATTTCATTTTTATTTTATCTGGCACATGTGCACCAAAAATGGTATTTCTATTTATTTGTCTTTGTTGCTACAGATGTGCCTGTGCAGGATTTTATGAAACAGCCTCTTTTCATTTCAGGTTTGCTTTCGCTGATTGTGTTTTTATTTGTAACCTTTTTGTTTTTGTGACAGACCCTATCACCCTGCATCTGTCACTTCTTGCTCCCTCTCCCCACTGTTTATCAGTTTATCAGCCTACTCTCTTTCTCCAATATTCTCCTTTCCTCTCATTTTCTCTCTCCCCCCCAACCCATCTGTCCGCCGGGAAAATTGACCTCATAAAAAATGAAAAGGATTATTTAAGAGAAATAGCAGCGTAATGAAAACCTATTATTGTATCCCATGGCGTGCACTGCCTGTGGCGGCTGCCGCTGGCCGACCGCAGTCCTGTTTAGTTAGATTAGGCGGCGGTGGGTGGGGTGGCGACGACGTGCGGGTTTTCTTCTTGTTTTCCTTTTCTTCACTTTATTATTTCTCTCATTGTCTCACCTCTATCTGTTCTCATTTTCTCTCACAATCACAATATCTCTCTTTCTCTGCTCCTTTTTCATTTCCTCCCTCTGTCTGTGTCATTTCGTCTCTCACTAACCCTCCTCCTTTTGATACTTCTGCAAGGAGTCATTTAGGTACCAGCGCTAGTAGATACTGGTATAATCATCCACAAAGCAGCACTGAAGTGATTTATACGCCGCTCTGTATCTCAGTATGTGTGGCTCGTAATAATATGTGGTATTTACTGTGTGGTTTTTGTGTTTTAGTGGCGGATGAGAGCAACGTGGGATCATTGGTCGGGCAGAGAGACGGTGAGTGTTTGATATAATCTTAAACACACATGCATACACTCAGAGAAAACGCTCTTCTTATTTTGTTTCTGACCCGCCAATTTCTCTGTTTCTCTCCCTCGTCGCCACGCGCAGTTGCAAAAGTTAAGCCTCTCTACACACGAAAACAAATTAACCTTGTGTGTGAAGATTCTCATTTTCTCTCTTTCTTTGCTATCTATTCTCAAACATTCTCTTTTTTTTTTTGCCTGCCCTCTCCTTCCACTCCCTGGCTGACAAAGCTGAGTTGTGAAGCACTTAGTGTCTAAGCTCTGGCTGCTTTATAGCCGTCCAGGTCAGCAGGCCCACAGTGTTCAATCCTCACCCAGCTGACAGCAGCCGTATTGCATTACAATGGCTTCCGCCTCAGTTATTTCTCTGTGCTCAGTTCTGCCTTGTTTTATTTGAGAGAAGTCTGGTTAAAGGGAAAATATAAAGTCAGTTTTACTGTTTTGTTTTACTGAGTAATATTATACTGTTGTATTTCAAACTGCTTTATATCCACTTCATTCTCAAGAATTGTGACATTTTACATTTCTGATAGCAGGAACAGCTGTTCATTTAGAATTAACCAAAACTAGGAGGTACTTAAGACTTACCTTGTTATGCAAATGTGTTGGCAGTTTAACATATCAGTGTCATGTCTGAATGAGCACCTAAGTCACTTTTACAGTCCCCGGTAACATTTCCATAACACTTCCATGAGATATATTTTCAATTTTCATTCACGCCAATCCCATGGATGGATGAGTAACTATCAAGTAAAATGCTTTACATACATGTGAGCAAACAGGGATCCAGCTTAACGTCCTGTCATTGTCTGCTCGTGCACCGTCAGACATTATAAAACAGGCAGCAGAATTTGCTCTCTAACAATGTTGACTGATGAAAATGATGAGAAAATATATTAGAGGATTCACTGTGACAGCATCCCTCGGGCTCAAGATGGTCATTAATTAAGGCTTCACCATCAAAATGGCGGTTTAAAAATCCATCACTGACACAGCCTGTAAAAGGACAGAACACTCTTCTTCTTCTTCCTCGATATTGTCACTTTCACATCACTGCTCCCTCTACTGCACAAATATGCCACGCAAGCGCTGTGTCCTTTCCCGCAAGGTATATCTTACCTAATGAGTGTCTGAATGAGAAAAAGCCATCGCTTTAAACGTGACATAACATGCTTTTTGTGATTACTGTTATAGTGTCGGATGTCTATGTAGAACATAGTCAACGTTCCAAAACCTGAGGTGAACGTATGTAAAAATGCTCCCATCAAGTCAAAAGCCAGGGCTTCAGCCTGCTCTGAACACTCTGTTTGGAAAGTTACTTCTATTTTCTCCTCGTGATGATGTCAGATTGTTTGTGTATTCCCACAAATGGCTGTCCATTCTGTAACCTTGGTTGCTAAGGTAGTTGCTAAGGTTGTTCCACAGGTTGTTTGTGATGTCCACTCATATTTTGGGTTGGATTCAGGCACAAACATGTAGAGATGTATTTGAGAAGTTTATATTTCAAGTAAAGAACAGGAAAAAGAAGCAAACATGTCTTTTTTTCAAACCTTTAACAGATAAACATGTTTAAAGCTGCAGCTTTAATGACTAGAGTTTGATGGTAGAAAGGTATTTGTTGTCTAGTCCATTTAGCCTTGAAGTCGTCACACCCTTCACTGAGAGCTGAGAGCCCTCAGCAGAACATGTACAGATGACCCTTTCTTTGTCAAGCAGTTGGCAAGCTGCTCCTTGGTGGCTCATCACATGATCTGCTGCATGGTCCCAGAGTGGATGATCTTCTTGACACTGCTGATTTTGAGGCGGAGTCTCTTCCCCGTCACTGATTTGGTGGACTTGACAGCATCAAGAAAAGAGTGATTGTCTGTTACACACACATTGGGCAAATTGTTATGTGTGCAATCACCTGTGGTAAGCTCTGAGTAGAGTGCGGCTAAGAAAACTGCACTGTCAATGCCATCTCCAAGTGCCAAAGTCGCTCCTGCTAAAGTGCTTCGGACAACTCTCCTGATCCTCTTTGACTCTTTTCTCTCCAATCAGCATGATCAGGTGTCCGTCTCGAGTGCCTCGGTCTGGAAGGTTTCCCATAGAGGAATCACTGAACACCACCAGTTTCAGGGAGCTGTCTTTTCCCAAGCACTGAAACCTCAAGGTCACCTATTCTGATTTTAATTTTCTGATAAATTTGTTTGCACAGTGCAGGGTCTGAATAGTAGCATGCTTTGTACTGGATGCCAGGATGGATATGTCACACATTATGTTAGGTCTACTCTGTCTTGCCACCCACAATATTTGGCCGATCTTCAACTTTAGCATGTCAGTTTCAGTGTCTCTTAGAGGAGCCTTTTGCTGTTTGGCTCTGATGGGGTCCACAGGGATGGGTTGCAAATTCTTTATGTATATACTTTGTTGCACCTGTATCTCATCCTCCAAAGAGTCGACCTCCATTCCAATGTAGCTGACACTGTTGTATTCTTCACGTCCAACTTGAAAAGCAGCTTTCAAGTGAGGGATGACTGTTGTGGAGAACGTTTCTGAACCACCCCAGATGAAGTCATCCACATGACAAGCAAGGACTCCCATCACATTGCAGTCATCCAGCCAGTAGAACACTGCTGCATAGTGTCTTTCACTATGTTGTACCAATACAAAGAAGCATCTGCAAGGACACAAACACACTTCTTCAACACTTCTTCCATAGGGTTCCTTTGCTCTGAGCTTCTTAGGGAGGTTGGATGTAGACATTTTGGTTTAACTCTGTACTTTGTTAAAAAGCTACTTTAATGTCCATGGAATTCAGCTGCCATTTCTTTTGATATATAACAGCCATGATCATTTTTTGAGACTCTGAGGCACATGTTGATGAGTCTTTTGGGCGCTCCTTAGCGTTAATTTCAACTAATCTAGCTTTAGGTACACCACCATCAGGTGTCTCCTCGAGTGTGCATACCCACCTCATAGAGATGCATTTCTGGCCTTCATCTTTCACCTCTTTCAACACATTGTTCTTTTTCCATTTGCTGAGTTCACTGTGTTTGGCAGGCGAAAAGGCATCATCATTCACAGTATGTCATCTTCATGGCAGTCAGCGCATAACTCGGCATGCACAGACAGAACCACTTGAAGACTGTCTACTTGTCCTAGGTCAACTGACCCTGATGTGTCAGAACAACAGGCTCAGTGTACTGCAAATTGTACCAGTTTTTGTGTGTTTCAGTGGCCTTTCCTGCCCGGCAAAGGATTTTTACAGTGTGTGCTTGGCCACTTCTACTATCTGTGTATGTAACTACTTGTCCAGTTTTCAGCCTAAGGTCTTCACAAGCAGTGAATGAGTGTGTCTGTGTTGCGTCAGATTGACCATGATTACCCCCCTCTAGGCTTTACTGATGTGTGAGGGAGCTCACTGTTATCCTCAGCACTAAGGGATTCATCATTTGTAGATGTGTTATAGTTATTCTCATTAAGTCCAGCCTTTGGTAACATGGTATGATTGTCCCTTTTTCCCAGAATTGCTTGTGGGCCATTTACCTTTCGAAGCCTGGATTCATGTACCGGAACGTAGGTGCCCCCACGCCTAATAAATATCACCGCACCATCTGGCCGATGACCACACCTGGACCTCTGTACAAATCCACCTGCTTGTAGTAGACTTTGTCCCCTGTTGCGTATCAGTCATCAATGGGCCGCAGCTGTTTACGAAGGGCTCTTCGGATCCTCTCGGCTTATCAGTGAGAACTGAAGGCAGATTTGGGTTCTGTCCGAGCACTAGGTGGTAGGGATTGTAGCTATAGATATTGTGCATATAGTTCTTTGCCATCAGGGTCTAGTCTAGGGCTATTTTTCAGTCACATCTGTTGTCTCTCTTCATTTTCATCAGGATTTCAGTGAGTTTAATTATGCCTTTCCAGTGAAGTTTTGCTTAAAAGCAATGGGATATCTGCTGGGATAAGTTCTGTTTCAATTTGACATCTAGTCTGTCATATCATGGCTGGAATTTTCTCCTTCTTTGTAGAATGAACAACTCTCCCATCGCCAAACTTCAATGGTCTTGCACTCTTTATGTCCTTCGTTTTCAATAACTGTCTCTGTTAGTCCACTTATGTAACGATCAAGCCTTTTTTCTCCACACACCGTTCTAGTGCAAGCTGTGCTAATCACAGCTGATCCTAAAAACTCCACCATGAAGATCTCTGTCAGACAATCATTCTTTTGACAACAAAGTAATGTTCAATTCTTCAACAACAATGGTCAATCTCTCTTCTTCTGTCAATTTTGCATGTTTATTTTTGTGTGGGCAATACTTTGCCCAGCGCTATCTGCTTTGGCAGACTGTACATCTTGTTCTTCTCCCATATTTGTCGTGTTGATTCGTGCCCTGAACAGCCATCTGAATTTGCAAACTTGACCTACTTTCTCACTTGCCGGTAAATCGTGTGTAGTGGGCAGAGTCCGCAGCATCTCCACTCACTTGCAGTTCACCAGCACCTTTCTGTGCCAAAATATTGCCAAAGATTCTCTTAAAGGCTGACTTCATGTTCAGAAGTGTAGTCATTCCCTCATCGTTGTTCAAATCCTCTGCAGCGATTTCCAGTGCATGGTCCCTTGCTCTTCCCATTAGCAATAAGGCAACCGCCAAGGCCTGCTTCTTCTTCTCCAGGTTGGTAACCAGTCCCCAAATTTCAACCTCATTTTTCCAACTTTCATAAGACTTCCTTTTGTTGAACGCTGGCTGAACTTTGTAATTGCCAGCTGCCATCCTCTGCTACCAATGTTGGTTCAATAATTACAACGACAACTGTATATATGAAGACTACTGAAACTTGTACTCAACGCCAATAACAACAGCAGCATCCGCTTTTCTCTTACATAGCATGCGCGCCCCTCACACATGTACAGTGAGTAACATAGCACAGATGAACCTAGCAATGTTATGTATTCCATGTGTGAAATGGGCTTCCTAAATTCAGACTTAAAAACAGAAAATTGAAAGACATCACAGTGGAAAAGAAGCACAGCAGCAATGAAAGCTTGACAACAAAGATTTGAAGCATGATGTCATGATTGGCATTATGTTTTGAGTATGCCATTAAATAATAGAAAATAAATGGCCATAAAAAAGAGTGTGTGAAATCGACAAGATAGATGACAGATAACGACAGAAAAGATTGCTTGCAAAGTTATTGTAGCTCGTATGCACCAGTCCCTAAGTTGACTTTTGTATGTGGAACAGTTTGTGCTGTGATAGTTTTAGATATGGGAGCAGTAAATTTCCACTGAGTCAGATATAACTGCTCCAGCATTGCTTCTCAGCGGCCAACACTGGAGGTTGTTCTGGCCTGCTCCAGTATGAATATAAATCAGAGTGTTGCTGACAGAGAGTGTGCATGCTCAGTTGACCAGCTCTACTGTAGCTGGGTTGGAGAAGTCATTATTTTAATTGCGGGGTTCAGCGATGTAGACACATTGCATCTCATTTAAAACACACTGTACGAACCATGACCAGCATTTTAGTTCTGATGCTGGGAGACAGCCCCAGCGCCCTTTTTTTTTTTTTTTTTTTTTTACTGTGTGTCTTTATTAAAACACACACACACACGCATGCACGCACACACACACACACCGATCTCTTAAACCCACCTGCAACAGCCAGCTAAGCCCGTTGCCGGCGGAATACAAATGTCCCGAGCACCGTTGCTGACCTCAAATCCCCCACACTCAGCATTCCCACAAGTGGCTTCACCTCCGCCCTCCTCCTCTTCTCCCTGATACCCCCCCCTCCACCTCCACCACCACCACAACCCCCTCCCCTCCTATCCCACTATGATTTTCCTGGCATTTCTGATCAGCACCAGTAACCCTCATGGCCCATGATAAATAAAGCGATCCATTTCTCCGCCGCAGCATTCCTCTCGTCTTGTTTTTCATCCCCTCTCCTGTTGACGTCTCAGCTAATGCGTATTGACAGGGCTTTTGCGTGTTTTTCATTTTTGCTGATGCAGTGTATTTGCCTAGGTTCCTGCGCTATCCCCTCCCTCCGCCCCCCCCCCCCGCCCCCCTTTCTTAAATGGCCTCAGTGTTTCTTTATGGGCTTTGACATATTTCATTAGGCGGATGGTCTTAAGAGGCCTGCCTGGCTTCTTTAATCTGGCTAAAACCCTTTTTCTCTCTGGCTAGAGCGCTTCACTCCTCTCTCTCTCTCTTTCCTCTCGCTCCATCTTTCCCTCTGTCACTTACTCAAGATGTGTCCCTCTCTCTCTCTTTCTTCTCTCTTGATTCTCCAGTCTTAGGAGTCTCCATCTTCAATAGAGCTTTTAGTTGGGTTTTTTTTTTTCTCTTTTTTTTCCCACTTTCATCTTCACCACCACTCTCGTTCTTTCCCGCTTCCCCCCCCCCAATCGCTTCTCTCCTGATTATTCTCCGTCTCCTGCTCTCTGTCGCCAGGCTCATCCCCATTTTTAGTATCCTCTCAATCCCAAACCTTCGTCTCTCTCTTCCTTCCCTTTCTCTCTCTTCCTCTCTTACATCCAATTTTCTCTTTATGATCACTTGGATTCTCTTTCTCTCAACAGGCTGATCCTTTTTTATTCACTCTCTGTTATCTTCAGCCCTCTCTCTCTCACTCCTTTTCTCTTCCTCTCTCTCTCTCTCTTTCCATCCTCTGCAGCTGTATCTGTTCCAGCCTTATGTGATTATGGTGAACATGCTCCAGCCGTGGAGTTTCCTCTACCGAGTCAGCCCTAGCCCAGCATCTTTTAGTGCCTCTGTCTGTGTGTGTGTGTGTGTGTGTGTGCATAAGCGTTTGTACACACCCCACAGACAGCCTGAAGAGTAATGGACAGATATCCCTTCATTCATCCCTCCATTTCTCTCCCTTAGAGTCTAACATCTCCCCTGGCAGCTGACTGCCCTCTTACAACACACCTGGGAGCTCATCCAGCACACACACACACACACTAAACAGGGCTGTGGAGAGGGTTATACTGCAATACTTAACCTCACACACATCTCCAGTACTTGTTAGTTATACATTTTTGTTTGTATGTTTTTTTTTTCCAGTCTTTCAGTATGTTTCTTTCCATGTGTTGTGTTTTCTGATTGCCTGGATGTTTAGATGTTTTGCTAACAGCTAACCCTTCAGCACAGCCACCGGTGCCATCACTCTGTGGGCCCATTAGTCCCCGTCATCTCCTCTCTGCACAATGAGACTTTAAAACCAGCCAGCATCCTGCCAGCGCCGAAGCTTTATATTCACACTCTTTGTTTGGGCGCTGCGTAACTCTGCCTCTCACTGTCATTCCCTCCTTACCTCTCTCTCTCTCTCTCTCTCTCTCTCTCTCTCTCTCTCTCTCTCTCTCTCTCTCTCTCTCTCTCTCTCTCTCTCTCTCTCCCCCTCTCTCTCCCTCTCTCTTCCTCCCTGCCTCTCTCAGTTCTTTGCATCCGGCTTGTCATTGTTGATTTAAGTGGAAAGTCACCATGTTGCGATGATTTGGATTGATGGATCATTCTGTGTCTGCAAGGCCCATCTGTCTGTCTGTGTGTGTGCGTGTGTCTCGTATTTCTATTCTTGTAAGGACCAAGTGTGTTTGTATGAATAAAGTGATGAATGAAAACTTCACTTTTCATCAGTAAATTTAGAATTAGAATCACGTTAAAACCACGATCAGACTGTAAGATATCTGCGTGAAAATGGAACAACAGATGTGGGACATCGGGCACAAGAGTTAGTCCTTTTATCCCATGTGTTTTATGGTGGAAGACGGCCAGTTCCGCATCTAGCATAGTCAGGTCAGTGTAATTGGGTTGATTAGGGTCCTATTGCATTGCAGCGGGTCTTTGGTCTGTGTGTTAATATGAGCTCTGATCGCATGGTGCTTCTAAACAAGACAGGAAATGATAGGAGAGAGGGAGAAGACGACACACAACAAAGATTACCAGCCAGGCTCGTAGTGGGGAGGCTACAATTATAAGGTCGACGTCTTTGACTTAAGCCACCAGGACATCCCCAACAATCTGTTTTCTGAAGTGAGACAAAGTGAAAACTGTGAAGTGCCGGAAAAATTACATGTGTTACATCTCTTTTTGACCGTGGCTGCTGATTAATTAGTGAAGCGTCATGCTGCTGCTAATTTTTGGTGTAAGACTCTGTGTCTCTGGATGTCCTTGTGACCATTTAGGATCTGGACTTTTATTTTTTAAAATTTATTTATGCATATCTGGTTTGTGTAGGTTTTCCATGGCTCAGTTTCAGACCAAGTCCAATATTTTCTGCCTGATAAGATCTTTAATATAACACATTTCACAAGACAACAACAGAAAGACTACTTTGTTTGTTTGTTTTTTCCTACTTTTGCTAAGTTTTACAATATCTATGGTGTGTTAAATGGCCATTTGGACATCTTGCAGGTCTATGATTGCTATGATGTTATCAGGGTTCATTGTGTAGATGGATATTTCTCTAAGCTAAGTCATGGCAGGACCATATGACCATCTGGAAAGCCAAAAACGTCATGTCGTATAATCCTGGTGTTAAAGTTAGGCGGATGGTTTAATAGTCAGTGAAGGTCTTCGCTAGTGTAGCATTACAAAGGTGTGTGTCTCAATTTATACACTACAGTTCTCCCTCATTGCACAAGCCCTTTTATCTGCCATGCATTTACAAATGGCACATGTCCCACTCCACGCAGTTCGCTCCAACTCTCATCCATACTCTGCCACCCCCGCCATGCTGCTGTAATCCAGTAGAGGTAAGCAGTAATTATGAAATGGCCTTTTAAGTCCCCTCTGGTTATTAAAGCCATTCATCTAGTTGGAGGCTGAATACACACAGCCCATATGTCCCCATTCTCTCATACATCTAAACAGCTAAACACAATTACTGCCAGAGCAGCGCCTCCATCCAGCTCCATCCTCCATCCTCTGATATAGCTGAGTGCATTCAAAGAGTGATGAAGGGGTGGGTAATGATTGGACAGGTTTTTAATTGGAGTGGAGTTTTGATTGGCCATAACATGAATTGGATTTGCTTTGAGTGGCTGGACAGTTGCCTGGAGCGATACGGTATGAGGCTGGGTTTGTCTTATGATTAGAAAATACTTAGAATATGAAGACAGAGCATTAATGACAACCGCCTGTTTAGCAAAAGCCTGATGCATCTTATTCCTCTGTCGACATACTGCTGCATTATTGCAAAAACGATCTAAACATGTTCCTTTAATACCATGAACATGGGCATTGTATTTTATCCTGCTGTTGCAAATACTCACTAGCACAAACAAATGTGTATTCATCCACTGCTGCAAATAGTCCCCCAAAAAATACACTATTTACTCCTGTTTGAGTAGTGTTTGCTAAAAACAACAATGCCCAGCTGTTTTGTGACATGACTCAGCCTTTTTAAAAATTGACCTGTATCTTTTTTTTTAAACACATTTACGTGATCTGTTGGAACTAACAGGCACTCTTTAAACTTCTCACATGTCATCATAGGTTTGCTCTAATAAATGTTTAAAAGCCTGTATTCAAGACATTTCATCTAAGGTGAAACACGGACTGTTGAGAGAACATTTTTTTTTTTGCTCTGTTCATTTCTTTGTGTAGTTTAAACCATTCAAATCCATTCATAAACATTTATTGAGATGAAATTGTTACTATCTGTTGTAATTCAATAACTTTCAAGGCTCCAAATTAGATAACTTTTATGGAAACACTGTAAATAGGAAGGGGCCTTTCTGTTGCTCACAAGTATGATCTAAGGCTTCTACAGAATTTAATTCAATAACCTTTATTGAGCAGCACTGAGAGCAGGCTGTCTTTTACAGGTGTGTAGTGTGTCTGTGTGTGTGTGTCATGGGTTTTTATAGTGGTGTGGAGGTCAGGGCCTGTTTTACTGGTGTCTAGAACAACGGCTGTGGGTTTTATTAGCCGGCTCTGAGATTGGATCCTAGATGGAAAGTGTGTGTGTGTGTGCATCTGTTTCTTACATGTGTGTCTCTATAAGCATAGATTTGTGCATTGTTGTGTGTGTGTGTGCATCTTTGTGATCATGGAGGCATGTGTGTATGTGGTCTTTGTACCTCATTTAAAGAGCTACATCCAGGAGCAACAAGCCCCTTTTCACTGTTGGTCAAAGCAAAAACTTTATTACTTTTTTATTTTATATTAGGAGTCAATCGATTCTTCTAATTGTCATAGATCATACCTCAAAAAGTCACACACCTCCTTTCCCTATGGTATTGGTTTCTTCCAAAAATTGCAGGATGAAATCGGTTTGCAGAGGGTATGCACACAGATGTAGGCTGCAGCTTAACGCTGTGTTGCTGGAGTAGTTAGTAGAGCATCAATCCCTTTTTCAAACATGTGAAAATGAAATGCAATTAGTTATACACACTTAATTGCGCTCGAGAAATATAGGCATAGTTTGCTTTGCAAGATAGTTGGCTAGTACCAGCTAAAATTAGTAGCCATCCCTCAATCTGTTTGCTCAACACTTTTTGATAAGTATCGCTCAACAGAAACTCAAGAGTCACAAAAGGTTTCAGTCATCTCCATGGTAACCAGAAGCTATCTCCCAGCCAGCTTGTTACACAGCTTGTTTACCGTAGTACCATTATATCATTCCAACTGGGACTAATTAAACAAGGACGTTACAAATGATCTAAAGTTAAAGACCAAAATGTGAAATAAGGAAGTTCAGTGAAAATGATGTTGGTGATGTTAGTAACACTACTCGATCACACTGCGTGACAAAATATGACGGCGTCCACAACATAACAAAATTCTCCAGGTGCGTACATGAAGGGAAAGTGTCAAGCGGCACTTTTTTTTCTGTTAAAAATACATAATTTCTGTCAAGCGACACTTATCAAAAGTGTCGAGGAAAATAGGTTACTACTGCTCAGTCTGAGCTTTTATTGGCAATGGAGCAGACACTGCTGTGATGTCAGCACAGTCTCATCTGCACTCATGCTGCTTCCTGTACATTGTGTTAAAAATACAGCTATTACCATGTCGGCAGGTTCCTTTCATCTATGGCTTTATTATCTATGTTCTCTAAATTGATTTGCATTGTGGATATAGGCTTTTTTATGTGAATTAATGCCCCTTAAAATTTTTGGGTGACGCAGACAAGATTTAGATTTTTTTTTTTTTTTTTTGAAAAAAAATTTGAGAAAAGTGGCAGCAGTGTAGACGCTGGTGAATAAGTGAGTGTCATTTTCAATAACAACACAAATAATTGACATGAAAATCTCTAAATACATACACAGTATTTACTCTAATATAAAGAGGGAGATTACTGAGCTATGAAAACAGATTCAGTGAAGTTTTAAAATAATCCCCCCAAAGTCTTTGAATATATGTTAAGTTGCAGAAAATTGCGTCATTATTTTCTCATTATTTCCCCCACGTCCCCCGCTCTAATTGTGGCCCCCCAGAATTTTGGCTTGCATGACGTCCCTGGTCTAAAGTGTATCCTTGGTAACTCACTGTCACCCCTCTCTCACACACACACACACACACACACCTTCTCCTTGCCACCACCCCCAGCAGTTTTGATGGAGGGGGCACTTTCTTGTAACCGTGGCAACCTTTCAGCCAGTGTGCTGCAAAGCTGCTTGCTGTGGAGCACATTGTAGTCCAGTTGATAGGTAAGTGTTAAGACCCTGCTGAGACACTGTGGGAGGGTTCAGCAATGTGCCTGGGTTTATGTTGGTGTGTGTGTGTGTGTGTGAGAGAGAGAGAGAGAGAGAGAGAGAGAGAGTCTGCTTGTTTGTAGATGGTGACCAAAACAACAATGTCAAATTTTTAAAAAGATGATACATGTGCATCAGTGCATAAGTCTGAATAGTGTATTAAATTTGCACCACGCACACAGTCTGGCAAAGCCTTTAATGTGGACCTTTTTAATTCATTTATGTGTTCACTGGGTGAAATAAGTAGAGAGTTGTGTGCAGACAACTTTTATTCAGAATTGATAGTGTTTGCAAACTTTTAGCATTAGACTGCAATTATCATTTTTAAAGGACCAGTGTGTAAGATTTAGGGGCATCTATTGGCAGGAATGGAATATAATATCCATAAGTATGCTTTCATTAGTGTATAAGCACCTGAAAATAAGAATTGTTGTGTTTTTGTTACCTTTAGAATGAGCCCTTTATATCTACAAAGGGAGCGGGAGCCCGCCATGTTGCACCGCCATGTTTCTACAGTAGCCCAGAACGGACAAACCAAACACTGGCTCTAGAGAGGGCCTTTCATGTTTTTCGCGAGTTTCGCAGTCACCGTAGGCTCTCCTACACGCTTGAAAGGGAGCGGTTGAGGGGAGGGATATTCAGTTGGTTGCATTCTGCAACGTCACCACTAGGTGTCACTTAATCCTACACACTGATCCTTTAAATTATTCACGCAAAATATCACTCAGATGGAGTTTGACCCCCGTGACATATGGTAAACGTGTACTTAACCAAAGCTGCATCAGTTTGCCTCAGTCACAGGTGGCAGGTGTGTCACTGCCACTTTTTAAAATACAAATCACGGAGCAGTGTTAGTCCATGCAGGGCCTGTCAGCACAGCAGAACCCAGAGGCTACGTTCCAGGCAAAGACTTCACTGCTGTCTGCTCAATACAGACATGACAGCAGTCAGCCTCTACAGAAGTTACAATATACATATCACATAGAGACAGGTGAGTGTGTGTTTGTGTGTTAGGTATTTACTGTAAGTAGATGGATACTGGCATGCGCGTGTTGTTGCTGGGCGTCTGCAATATACAAACAGGTGTGTGCTTTTTGAGTGGATGTTGGTAGATACTTTAAAGTGTTTGTGTGTTTAGTATGGAATGCAAGCACCATTTTTGAGTGGTAATTGGCAGGTTCTTTGTTTTCAGCAACATTCTTTAGCATTAAGTTTGTTCCTGCACTGAATTTCCCCAAAGTTACTTGTCAATCACAAGCTGAATAAGTATTGTTTTATAGAAAGTATTTTTCCTCTCTGTAAATTACCACTTTTGAAAGTTTTCTTTTAACAATATCCTCAATGTTCCAAAACAGAAACACTGGAGTCTCCCAGATCCTTTAAGCACACTAGATATTAGATTTACATTATAGTCATCAGTTTAAATCAACTTTGTTCAGCATTTCCTGCATGGGGTCATGTGTGAATGTGTGCAGGGATCGATATTCAGGGAAATCTGTACTGCCAATTTCCCATTTCAAGACCTAGTGACATTTGTGCTGTGTTAATGAAAGCAGGGTAACCTCCGTCTAATAAGACACTTTCACATGTACTGTGACGGTTTGGGCTGAATACATGGTTCTAGGAGAGACTCTTAATTATGATACTGAGACAGTTGGTTTGAGATTTGAATGCTAGGGACTCAAAATGGTTTTCTTCTGTCAAGACAGGGCAAACTATAGCTTTATCAGGCTGAGAACATCTGGTACCTACATCAGCCTTGTCCTCCTTCTTCTGTGGTGGTTGGCATCTGCTGGACTATCCCTTGCCCCATCTATTCTGCATGTGTGAATAGTGAAAATCACTAGCGGTGCCTGAAAGGTTATCCTGGTAATTTACCAGGAACTATGTGTGAAAGAGGCTCTAGAAGTCTTATTTTTTCCCCTTGGTTTTGTGTGGCAAATTGCTCTAAATACCCATGAGACTCATACCCATGTGATGTCTCATTCACACATATAGACTCCAACACTGGAGACGTAATAGGACGCCATTTATTGTGAACTGAACCTCGAAAAACATGCTGGCATCACCCACCGCAACTCAAAGGCTCCAAAGTTGCCCCAGCACGTGGATGTTGAAGGTTCAACTTGGTGCAAAAGTCACAATCGTTCCCCTCATGAAACATTCGAAACTCCACTCGACTACCTAAAAGAAGCTCGACACTTAAAACAACTCCTCCCGCTCCGCCGCTCGCTACAGCGAGATTAAAAAAAGTAGCAAAACAGGAAGCGAGGATGTGACATTTTTGCTTGATCTTGGATGGAGTAGCGTTACAGCTGTGAAGGACATTGCCCATCGTCCTGGCCTGTTTGGCTGTTAGGCTGTTTGTCAAATATGTGCACCAGCTTGAATCAGTGGCAATCAGGCAGACATGATGCGAACGGATCCGTGAGAGCATCTGCTGGCACAGCAGGCAGCGATATGTGATAAACGCTGATTTCACCCTCCATTGGATCGAGCTGGCGATGATAGCCACCTCTCCCCCGCTCATCCATCCTATTAAACCCTCATTATTCATTTACCTCCAGCCTCAACCGCCTGACATGCATGGAATGAGTGAACTCACAGCCACACACACACACACACACACACACACAGAAACACACACTGTAGCAAAAGTGAATTGTGCTCATACTTTACTTCTTCTCCTATTTCATCTGAGGCGGTCAAGGACACACACCACTATCTCATACAGGCAGTATCATGACTTTTAATTTTTTTTTTTTCACTTGGACCCAAATCCTCACATTTTGTAGTATTCACACACACGTGCCCATGCTCTCACACACACACACACACACACACACACACACACACACACACACACACACACACACAACACACACACACAGCTTCTCTGTAGAGTACAGCAGTGCACTGGCAAGGAGCTTAATTCTATCAGGCTGCGAGCTGGACAGCCGTAATTACATTTGTGACACAAATCCTGCCTCTCAAATTGAGCGTTTTATTCCTGAGCGCTCCCCCCCTCTCTATTTATAACCCCTTATTCCCCATAAATCCCACTTCCTCTCAGAAAGTCAATTTAGGACTTAAAAGGCAGCAACGCTCCGCTTACTTTTCCCCCTCCTTCGACTCTATCGCCCGCTTCAGTTTCACTTCCCCTTTTCCCCGCTCTACTTCTGCGCTTTGAAGCCTCTGAAATGACAAAAAAAAAAAAAAAATGTCTTAAGCAGTGAGTGCCATGGTGCGAGAAAGTCATCCCTACAGGAAAGTTTTTAGAAGGGAAAAAAAAAAACCTTACTTGCATCCTGTCTGTAACTTCTTTGAAGAGTAGTTGTCACTATTTCATTGTGATACACAGCTGGGATGGGTTTCCAGGTTGAGAAGGTGTTTCCTTGACCTCTCTTGGTCACTTGTCCTTCAGTTTCTCACTCAGCCTGTAGGATGGCCTCTACTTTTTCAGCAACTGCATGACATTTACTCTCTCTTGTCTTACTTTTTTTTCTATTTTCTTGCAGCTCAATATATCTTCAAATCCTCCCAGCCTTCACCCTTTTTCCCGGTGCCTCCTCCCCCTGCTGAATCAGCTGTGGCCTTCATCGCTCTCCCGCTCCTCCATCTCCCCCTTTCTTCCCCTCTCCAGTTGGAGGCCATACCTGAGCACTGTATGATGGCAGTTCATTTATTCCCCCCTCTCTCCCTTGCTTATGCATGAGCCTGTCACTTCCCATAGTGCCGCTCCTCACCTATCCCTGTAGCATTTCACCTCGTTCATCGTTTCTTTTCCTCCTCCTTTACGTTCCTCCTATAGGACTCTGAATTTCTCCTCATTTCTGTCAAACCTGTTTTTTTTTTACCCTCTCTCCTCTGCTTCCCTCTACATCACTACTTTGCATCTGCATAGCATCAAATTTCTGGTTTTTAAATTTTTTTTCGGTCTATTCCAAAAAGCTATATCCATTAGGAGGAAAGTGTGTGAGCAGATGCTGATTGCTCAGGTTATATCTTAGGTCTTATACTGTACTGACTATGCAAAGTTTGAAATGCAGACATAATCAACATGTAAGCCTTCAAACATGTCAAGCCTTTAATATATTATATATATTAAGATTACAGCATGTAAGTTTTGAATTAATTTACAAATGTATTATTTATTTCCATATAACCACTGAAAAAGTCTATCATTCAACTCCATATGATTTATCCACATTTTAAATGAACATTCTCTTTAATCTTTAATCCTGTTTAAATAAACATGATTTGACCAAATACCTTCAAATATTTGTTTTTTCTTTTATAGTTTTCATTTGTAATATTTAGGGCTCTTTTCCCTCCATCTGTTTATGGATTTCAAGGTGTAGAAAATGACAGCAAGATAAAGGAATTACATCAAATTCATTATAATTAAAGACCAAACAAAATGCTGTAAACGAGGAACACAGTAAACATAAATAGGGGAAGAAGAACAGCAATAAAAAGGGGGAACAATACCACTGTAAGTCAGGGTCATTTAGTGGGATAACCATCCAAAAACATCCATCAGTCTTCTAAAAGTCTTTCTCAAAGTATGACTAGTTACTCTGTGTACACAGGCACCATCTTGGAAAATATTCAGGAAGTCTGTTATTGTGCACCTGATGCTCTTCAATTAACTATTAGTTAATCAGTCTGGCACAAATGGACAAAGTATGTAATTATTCCAGTGCACCCTCTCCTAATTCATCCTAAATTTGTTGTCCCAGCTCTCCCTTCCTCTCCTGTAAGCTTTATTTAATCTGATCTTAACCTAAATTCGATTTCAGGGAGCATTAAGATTTTAAAAAGTTAAATGCAAATGCCTTGTAAATAAGGAAATATTAGTAGATGATAGTAAATGAGCACAGGTTAAATGTTTTGTAAGCAGTAGGCTAAATATTACTAAAAGCTTATGGTCGCCATGCCAAGAGCCGTTTTAACATTTCAAATCATTCAAGTCTCATTTTATCATTGGCTGCATTCTCATTTAGCAGTAAAACTCCCTCCTCCTCCATCAACCAGGCTCCCTCCCTCTCATACACTCTTTTACATCCGTCCACCTCCTCGCTCATCGGCCTCCTCCCGCCCGCTCTTGTCTCTTTTGTCTCTCAGAGCCTTCAGCTGATGGAGCGCTGGGCCCGACCCTGGGCCTCAGGAAGTCCAGCTCCCTGGAGAGCCTCCAAACGGCCGTGTCGGAGGCCAGGCAGAGCCACATCCAAGCCCAGGTGCCCTTCCACCGCCCTCGGCCACACATGGTACGAGGGCGGGGATGCAATCAGAGTTTCAGGACCGCAATCGACAAGTCCTATGATGGACCTTCAGAAGATGGTAAGACCAATCATTTTAGCATTTTTATATCAGGTTCAGGGACGTTACACTTATACACGAGATGTCAAATTGTGATCTATAGAACCGCCAACGAGAAAGAAACAAAACTGTTTAAAAAAGTTCCTTTTTAATGTGTGTCTGTCACTGTTGCTATAATATATTTCCTTGACAATGTATTCATTTTAAATTAGACTCTACATCGCCAATGCACATCCCCTTAGGCTTTACAACACACTGGCACTCAAGAAGAGCCCGAGGCCTGCCAAGGGACAGTGCTTAGCCTAAGTACCTTAATGAAATGCTACATGATTTTATCCACTCAGCAATTTAAGAAGAACAACTTTATATCTTACAGCAGCATATTTTTTAAAGCTCTACCTTGTAGACCCACAGACATGTAATGTTGAGTGTGCGAGGGAAATAACATCCTCCATGTTAGCTGAAATGATTGAATTTTGACTAATGATGTTTGAGTGTGAAAAATTACACCATCTACCGCTCTATTAGATGAGAAAAGTCATACTTTCACTGCATTTGGAGCGGAATTAAAAGTATTCAGTTTGGAGGCAACATTAGTTTTTTTGACATTTAACAGCTCACTTGGTATCTGATACTTTAAATAAAACATTAAACCAAAAATTTGAATAACTTTAACTACTAAAATTCGATGTTGGTAAGTGGATAAGACTGCTGGTAGAACACATCCAGCTGTAGAAACTCTTGAGCAGCTCCTGTACCGGGAGGCTGTATAATAAATGTCCAACTGAACAGGTGTCTCAACAGCACAGTAGCACATACATGCATATTAAATTAAATATTAAATTCAATAATAAATGTAAAGCACACAGCTGCGTTTGAGTATGTACAGCATTCCAGCTGCATCTGCTGTTTCACGCTCCTCAGACGACGACCTGTCGGAGCAGAGCTCGGGTCACGAAACGCCGGCCAGCGGCTCCTCACGCCAGGGCCTGGACGCCGACGACGGGAAGAAGAAGAAGAAAACCAAAGGGAAGAAGAAAGAGAAGAAGAGCAAAGGAAAGAAGAAAACAGATGATTCTGCAGAGGATCTAGAGAAGAAGACCAAAAAGAAAGGATTTGCCCTCTTAAGGTACGGAGATCTGAATATGGTGACTCTTTGTGATTGGTTCTCTAAATTGAAAAGGTCACCTGATTAACAAGAAAAATGTCAGCTTAAACAGAGCAGGTAATGAGGCTTGTGTTTCATCACTACTGCTTTATTCCAGTGCAACAACAAGACAGTGATTGCTTTTGCTTTTCACTTCCAAGAGGAAAATTGCTTCTCGTTATTTCACTTTTCCATCTGGTTCTAGCACATATTTTCAGGTTCAGGTCTGATCAGCTGGTTTTAGATCACACTCAGAACCACGTAAAGATTTTTGAAGCGGTGAGGGGAAACTAAACATCAGATGCATCCTGTCAGTAAACAAGAAAATTTAGGTTTAATGTAGAAATCGAAGGGGAAAACAGCAGCTCCCCTGTCCTACTTTCACTTGGTTAAGTTTCAACAAATTACCTACTGAGCACAGCAGGATTATGGGATATTGGGTTATTAGATATGAAGACAACCTTCCCAGTAATGGAGGGTATCCATTATCTCCGACCCAACCAGATTGTCACCCCTTTATCAACGTGTCCCCATCGTGATTGTGGCGGTCCAATCCTCCCAACAGCGACGCTTATCTATTGGCAGTGACACGGTGTGGTCAGTGTATCACCGCACTTCCAACACTAGAGATTCAATTAGGCTGTGGCGAGAGATAGCGCAGCCCGAACGTCGGCCTACAGATGGCAGATAAGAATCCAATCGGCCACAGTGTCAAGGGCAGTAATGGAAGAGATGTTCACACGGTTAGGCCGGCGGTGGAGAGAAGGGCAAGATGAAGGACACGCACTAGAACTAGAGTTGCACAGAGTAACACATGTGAGCAGGGTTGTAGGTGAGAGAAAACCTACCTAACATCACGTTCACATACTGTAGTGTTGCTTTTTTTTTGTCTGCTGAGATCTTGTCAAGCTTTTATAGCAGCATTTTCTACTTCACAGGCATTAACATTTTCTTTTATCTCTCATTTCTCATTGCTCTGTTGATCTTTGTTTCTCTCTTCTTTTGTTTTTACAACCTCTTTCCACGTTCCTGTCTTTGAGTCTCTGTTTCTCAGTCATGCCCACTCTGACTGTGGAAGGGTTACTTACTTGTGTTATGATCAAAGAAATGTCTTTGTTAGAGCTTCCTTTAAAACATGATGTTTAGAATCATCTGTCAAGGACTCGACAATTAGAAATACATGTTGTCAGTTGACTTTTTTGTGCATCGTTGTACACAGATACATACAGGTTAACAGCATAGTGGGTTTCAAAGTTTAAAAACGTCATGTTGTGGAAAAATAACCCCTTGACTCTCACTGATGATCATGTTAGATGCCAGTAAAGTGAGTCTTACAGGTAGGTCATTATATGTAGGCCATTATAGGAGCTTTGTGTGTGGCCACTGGACTTTAATGGGCTAATGTCATGAATAATATAGAATATAAACAAAAACAAGCACCTTCTAACTAAATAAGATAAAGAAGTTTTGAATCCTGGAACATCTTACACACACACACAAACAATCACACACCCCTTCTTCACTTTCTCATTCGTAAATTCAGCCTTTGAATTGAATTGACCACAATAGTCAGATACACTCACAACCAGCCCACTGTTCATCGAAACACTGAAGCAGAGTGCTTTTCTGACTCAACAATAGAGCCGAGCATTGTAAAAAGCTTCCAGATTGTTGCACCACAGACTAGCCCCTCTCTCTCTCTCTCTCTCTCTCTCTCTGGCCTTTATCTGGCCGACTTGATCGTTATTGAACTTGAAATATGACTTAATTTGCTGGAGTATTGCATGGTTCAATCTAATTGCCGCTCTCAAATGTTATTTTACTCCAATGGCAGCATTAGGAAAAGGGCAAATTATAAACATGTGACCTCAATTTACCTCTGCAATGAAAGTGTGCGCAACAGCAGCTAGCACAACAAATGCTGGAAGTGGGCCCTGTCCTTTCAGCGGCCATAAATATTTAGTTTAGCTGCGCCAGTATTTGAAGAACAAGTTGTTTTTGGCGGCAGCGCGTTGCAAACAGCTGGGTATAAGGTGACCTCTGGCAATCACATATTTGTTGTGGGAACATTTGTTTTTTGCTAAATCCATAAGTGGTCCTCTTTATATGAAGGGCATTAATTCTTAGCTCATAGCACAAGTGGTCTGGTTTTAAAGAGTGTTAATGAAAGTGTTCAATCAAAGAATTAACTCAGACTTGTGCAGCACTAGCATGGTTTTTATGATAGTTGAAAGAGCCAAATTTCCTGACACCCATACAGTAGTATTTACTCTGACATTACCCTTGTAAAACTGTCCTCAGAGATTACTCTAACTGGCCTACAATCAGGATGCTATAATTCAGATGTGAAAATGGACATTTGAGCATCTACAGTTGCATGATAACTGGGCCAACTCCATGTGCTGATGAAGTTTGTGTGATGTGAATGAAAGCTGCAGCTTCCTTAATTGGAGGGATGCCAATTTTTTGATGTTTTGTACTGTGCGGACATTAAGACTACCATCAAATTATACAAAGTGAATATCAAGAATACATCATGAATTCTTAGCTATTTTCTGTGCAAGGGTCATAAGAATTATTCTAAGTTATCAGTCTATCAATGTTTTAAGAGTTGTTGTTGGTGGATATTTTATTTGGAAAAGAGAGATGGCTTCAGATGTAGTGCTGACTGATAAATCGTATCGTCATGGTGATATGAACATGCAAGATAAATACATCGCAAGACTTCCTGAAACACGATGAATAAGTAAAATCACCAGTTTGTTATTGCTGGAGTTCGCTGCTCTGCTAACGTTAGTCTCTGAGTGATAGCGTAGAAAGTTCACAGAGTACTTCACGTTTGTCTGGCAAAGGTAATTATTTAGTCATTAAATCAAAAAATGTTTGCAACCGCTGCCTTTTTTTGCAGATGAACTGTAGCGTCTGTGCACTGTAGACTGTCCGGGTGCTACACTGCCCTCACAGATGCAAACATCACGTTATTAACTAACATTTAGAAAATTGATTGACATTTGTGAAATGGAACTTGCCCTCAGGGGTAGATGTTTTTCCTGATTTGATCTAATTGTCTCTTGATTTAATGGCCCTACTCTGTGTCAGTTTTCCCCCTCATAGTACAGATCTGTGCACCTTGTTGGGTAGAGTTGAGTGCTTTGATGATTTTAATGGGAAAAATGAGTTATTTTAAACTGCCATGTTTAATTAATATTTATTTAATTATTTAAGTTGTTTTCCCCCGGATAGTTTTTATTACAACACTGTATGGTAGGAGATGTTTTTGGTGAGTTTAGAGGAAAATATTTTAAAGGGAGCAGGAGAAATTAAACTTGAATTTCTTAGTTATAATGTTAAATTAATGTTCTGTTTAATTGGTTGGGTATTCATGTACAATTTGTTCAACAAAAGCATGTTCGAAATAATTCATTCCTTTATTCAGTGGGCTTGTTTGAGGTCTATGCTAGCAGTGTACCTGTTAAAGCAGAAAGACATAGCAACTGTATAGCTAATATGCACACTTCCATATTTGTTTATTTATCGTAAGTCACATCGTCATCGCAATATTGAACAATGTTATCGCACATCACAGATTTTCCTCATATCGCGCAGGCCTACTCAGATGTAGCTTCTACTCTTGTTTTTTTTTTTTTCATCACCTGGCTCTCAAAACCCCGTTCGCATCTCGTCTCCCTGATTGCTAAATAAGCCAAGACAAATGGCAGTGCCCTTCAGACCTTCCTCACTAGAGGTTGACTGCTTGTCTTGTTTGTATTCAGCAGACAGCAGGGAAGTCTTTGCCTGGAACGTAGCCTCGGGGGCCGCGCCACTGACAGACCGCAGAAAGACTAACACTGGAACTCGGGCTGCTCTGTTTTTTTCTCTCAACACCGCTGCCACATCCGCATACTCTTGTAGAACAAAGAGGTTAACCTGGTCAGGGGTTTCAGATGTCTTTATCAAACAAGGATATTTATATTGAACTTTTTGATTCTAATATAACCTATGCCAAAAATATTATTTTATCCAAGAAGTAAAGGCTAGAGTTCCCTCTGCTTCATACCACAAAATGATGTTTTTACAAGTTTCTCAGCCTTGAGAGGTTGATCATGGCATCCA
This sequence comes from Thunnus thynnus, assembly GCF_963924715.1. Taxonomy (NCBI): domain Eukaryota; kingdom Metazoa; phylum Chordata; class Actinopteri; order Scombriformes; family Scombridae; genus Thunnus; species Thunnus thynnus. The sequence goes on from NC_089540.1 coordinate 8,655,961, forward strand.
TTCATGTGTATACAGCTTCTGCTAGAGCTCATACTCGGTGTTGTTTTTGTGCGAGGATTAGAAATATTATAGTTTGATCCAACACGGCTTAATCATTAGGTCAGGGTTTGAAGGATATAGCTTGTGACTAACATCCCTCTGATTGTGTCATCGAGTGAGTGTGGCTCCCAAGTGACATCCGACATGGTGACGCCGTGTGTATTTTTTACGTTGTCTGTTCTGTTTAGAGACGCACGCGACTTCATCTGTCACCAATCCCCTGGGTGTGTCATTGCTCAACTGCCCCGCCAACCCTGCTGGGCACTGACACATCCCGCCTGTCTCCCCTGTCCCGTCAGTCACTCAGTCAGTCAGGATCAATGTTTAGCTGTCGCTATCAGCACACGTCCCACTGAGACAGCTCACCAACACCCTTCCACCCAATTTAAGGGACATGAAAGCCGGCGTCTTGATCCGCTGTTTACAAATCCACATACAACATGATATATCCTCTCCCCCCCACCCCACCCCCCCCACTTCACTGTTTGCAGCTCCGAAGAAATCCGACAGGGAAGCAAGCCAATTAGCGCCGTCCGTTCCGCTCTTATCCTATCGCAGAGCAGCAGGATGTGCAGGGTTGAAAGGTAGTCACTGGTGGGCTGCACTTTACAGAACCAAAGCCTTGTTGTCAAACTGGAGGGGCCTCGCTGCAAGATGATTTCTGATGGATTACTGCTGTTATTGTGCACTCCGCCTCCTCGTTCCCTTTCCTTGAGCCATCCCTTATTTTTTTTTAGCCCTTTCTCCTCCGTCTGTGCCGAAATGTCTTTATTTCCTTTCTTCCTTCCCTCCATCGTCGTTTGCTTCGTCTCCTACATAACTTTGTTCTCTAATGTCTCCATTCAGTCCTCTATACTGTACTTTTGACTGTTTCTTTCCCCCAATTTGCCTCTCTCTGTCCTTGAACGAACTATCGATTTAACCAGGCTACATTAGACAAAATGAGCTCTCACGTCCCGCATGGATTCACACAAGTTCATGATTTTCTACAATTAAGTGTTCTAATATGAGCTCTGTGAGATCCCAGAAACCTCCTGCCAATTAAACAATGTGGGAAGCGCATGACATCATGTTCCTTAGAATTAGAAATTTCTTTTCTTTCTCTTTTCAGCCACAATGGTCATCACTTCCTATGATACGGTAATACCTCTGCGTATTCCAAACAAACAAGTAAAACCTATTATTTCTCGTGCACTAGAGAATTTCCCAGAATGACCTTGATGATGTGTGTTTAGAGTGGCTAATGTATTAGATTTAAAAGGCTGTAGCATTAATCACTGTTTTGATAGTGATATGGAGTACTCGAACAGTGCTTGACAGCGTGACACAAAGAAAGGAAAGGAAGGAACGAAGGATCAATGCAGACGACTATTTGAACGGGTGCCGGTTGTCAGCGGTGTTGGTAGGCATACCAAAAAAAAAAAAAAATCCCTCTGACATGTTTATGTGGGCGTCTTCACAGTGACTCTAAGCTGTGATGGGGGTAAATTGGAGACGCATTACCTAACCCCGTCGTCGGTTAATGCACTTCAGGTGGATTTCTTTGATCCACCATCTCATCTGGCATTTAAGGGCTGTTAGCAGCGCTGATACGGAGTGGAGACTTGAAGAGAGTATTTATTAATGTTAGTATTCTCTTTTGTAAAATATGCATAAGGCCATACATTTTGCACACAGGACAAACCTATCTCTGGCGGATAACCATTCTCGCTCTCTCTCTCACTTCATCGCTATTCATCTCTTTATCTTTCCATAAATTATTTATGCAAAACCGCAAATCACTTTTCTTTGCAACACTTGACACGTTTGCAACAGACAGCCATGACTTACTAATCAGGGCTGCCTTAAACACATGTTCCCAGGGAATGTAAAGCCTTGCAGAGTATATTTGTTGGCTTTTTTTATGTGTTAGCTAAAGGTTGGGATGATTGAAATGGAGACGGCGATCATGCAAATCCCACTGAGGGTTAATACCACCTCTCACCTATTACTTATGTGTGCATGTGTGTAAAGATGTACGTTTAAATACACAGTTTGCATCAGTTTTGCTTTGCGTGAGTCCATCTGCTCGATTTTTATTAAAGTCAGTCTCTGTCATTTAAAGCCATTATGAATCTCTGCCATTACAATTCCTAATGCACCAAAACCCTCAACCTTTAAAAATGTACCGTAACATTGAAATACTGTTAACAGTAAGCAATGAATCACTCTTCACAGAGGAAAAAAGTGGTCTTAAAATGACAGCTATTTCTTTTTTTTCTTTTCATAATTCAGATTTGTGCACAATTTGCTCACCGCAAGACTCCCACCGTCCTAAATACAAAAAGCTGCCAAGTACGCTCGCCGTCGTTGAAAATGAGCTTTCGCACGACGGAAGCGGCTTCCTGTACTCGCTATTGAGGCACAATTCTAATTTACAACTTTGCCATGGAGGCAAACAGACACAGGGCGCTATCACCGTCAGCAGCCGCCGGAAAAACAAATTAACTTTTTTCCCTCTATTTCTACCCTCCATTCAGCGCAATGGGCAGCTTTCCTGAAATGATGTGCTGGTTTATTGGTGTTGATGTGAGGCTGTCAGTCAAATATCAGAGGAATGGGGGAAATTGACAGCGGAGATGATGAGGAAATCCTCATACATATATATCAGCTGATAAAGGGGCAGTCACAACAAGCCTCCGCCTCTCCTTCCCAACACCTCCCTCCCTCCCGTTTCTGTCGCTCTCACTCACTACATCTCTCATGCCTTCCCCTTGAAATCCCCCCCCCTTCTCTTCTCACACGAAAGGCTTTTATGTTTCTTGTCTTTCATGCTCCGGCTACACCCACCTCCCTTCTTCAACCGGACCGTTTGGCTCAGAGCTGTCTCTTATTTACAGCTCTGGTGTTCAGCAGGGAGGGGAGGGGAAGGGAGGGGGGGGGTGAGGCAGGGATGCCTACTCACTCCTCTGCAGTTTGACCGTGAAGTAGCTCCACCGGAGCAGTTGAAGAATTAATTACTTTATTCATAAGCTTCTAAACAACTTGTTTACCTCGCGCTTCCAGAGTTTTCCAGCAAGTATCTGGGGCCAGAAGGTCTATACTCTTTAATTATAAGCTATCTTGTCTAGCTTCTTTCAGTTTTTTTTTCCTTTTGCTTAATGCCCAACGCTGATTTACATCTTGCATCATCTGATTAACCGTTATGTAAGAAGCAATCTTCAGAAAGCTAATCACATGGTAATGCTCTCTTGAGTTTTGCCAGCAATCATTTCACCAGAGTAGCTGTCACAGTTTTCAAATGGCACAGATCTCATTTAGGAATTACATTTTTTTTTTTCATTTTTATTTCCTCTGGTAACATCGGTTACTCATCCAGCTGAGGAATACGATACCCACATTCATACAATGAATTATTGCCCACAAGGTAATTATCAAATAAGACAGTGAGCTGAGACTTCCATTTGTGTTGATCACTTTCACGATCCATCAGTTCCTATCGAGTTATGACATTTGAATTGACCCTGAGGGACGGACAGTTTGAAGTGCAGACACATTCATATCAGCCGGACAGCTCAGCGGCATTTCAGCAGCCGACTGCCCATCACTCACCGGCCAATTAAAGGTATTCATGTGGCCACAGGAAACAGTCACGACCAATTAGCATTTGATCTTACCTACTCATGCACACACACATACACTCAAAGCATAGGGGCGCCAGGAAGCAATTACACCTCCAATAGCGGTTATGTCCTATTCAGTCATCTTCATGCCATGAGTGATGGATGGAGTTCCTCTGTCATTTAAGGTCCGCTAATGACACACACATGCAAGAGGACACACACATTCCCTCTCTCTTACTTGCGCCTTTCCTTGCCCCCTCACGCATCTCCCACTAAAACACACACACACACAGAGCGTTGACCTCTGCCTTCCAGACGGACAAGGTTAAGTGTTTCTTGTCTGAGGATGTGTGGAAGGGAGCGGAGGAGCCAAGAGTCTAACCTTTCCCAGTCTGCCAACGGCTCTCATCTGGAGCCATGGTGACCTAGCCTTTTCCCTAGCCGCCAGCTGGGAAAATGTTAAGGATTTTTGAAAAAAAAAAAAAAAAAAACACGACAGAACTCAACAGATAGTTATTCAGCAGTAAATAAACTGACACTTACACGGCGCGTTCTTTCACTCACATCAGAGCCTCTAATCCCACAGGATCCTTAACTATCCACCTTAAATTAAAATGCATGTATGCACATTCATTCTTTACTCATTAATATGCACTGAGCAATTAAGGGAAAAATACACAAAATCATAATTAAGCCTGTACATTTTCTGAACAGGGATAGTTTACCACTTAACCCTGGTGGTATTTAGCCATGCACATAGTTTTGGTTTTATTTGTTACGTGTTTTGAGGTCTCAGCCTTTGAGATTCTTCCTCCAACCCGAGAAAATAAAGGTGAATGAAATTTTGTCTGTGCTCAAAGCATTGAAAAAAACTGTGGTGAATTAGTCCCTAGACTATTTACCTCCATTGCCATAAGGTGCCACAAGAGTGTAATTTAAGTGAACTAACCCTTTAAGATACCCTTTAGGACAGTGGTTGGAGGCGTCACACACACACACACACACACACACACAGAGACAACATACACACCGCCTTCCAAAATGGCTGAGTCTGAGAATGAGACGTGTAGCTCAGCGGTCTCGTTAAATATTAATGGCTTCCCTGACAGAAGTGGGAAGGGAAGAGAAAAGACAAGACAAATTGCCGGGGGCGACGGATTTTGTGTGGAATTGCTAAAATATGCCGCGTATCAGGATGCAAACAATTAAAGGGAGGCCCATATTTCACCAGGAGGCCCCTGGATGGCCCAGCCACTCTCACTCTCCGGCTGTCAGGAAGAAAAAAAACCTCTTCTCCCCTCTTCATTCTTCTTCTCCTCCACCACTCTTTTCTTAACTATTTTGTTTACATTTGCTTCATTTTCTCTTCCCTTTCTCTCTCTTTATGCTTCCTTCTTGAGCCTTTCATCCCTTGATCTCTGTCTTCCTTCCTTTCTCTTTCTTCTCTGCCTGTGTTCCTTTTCTCTCTCCTTAACTTTCTTCTATTTTTTACTCTCCCTCCTTCTCACCATGTTCTCTCCCTTTCCCTCCTCCCATCATCTCTCCCTTTCCCTGTCCCTCTTCTCCCTCTCTGTCTCCTCCTCTTTTTTTTCCTCCCTTTCCCTGTGTCCTTTCCTGGCACCTCCTCCCCCCCCCCTTTTTCCTCTCTTCCCTCAATCTCTCTATCTTTTGTCTGACTGATGCAGTACTCGGGGGACTGACCAGGCGTTGATTAAGACAAGCTTTCCTTATCTGCTTTCTGCTCCCCTGGGAACAACCTGCTGTGCGTTCATACCTGTCAGTCTGCCTCCATCTTCTCTCCTCTAGGTGTTAAATTCAAGTCATTTAAAAAGGAAAATAAAATGATTACGCCTCTATTGGCCGTTATATATTTGCAGCAGGGTTGTAGATTACACAGGCAAGGTATTAGGCAAGTAGTTTAGCTAGTAATAAAACATTTTGACCTTACAATATTCTCCTCCTTCCTCTCTTTGCTGTGAAATTGAGTTAACATAGTTTCAAGAATTAGATATCAAAATAAGTACTAACGGATGAATCCTCCACTCGCATTCCCCCCTCCTCTACATTATTAATAGGCTCTAACTGGAGCTGTTTTAATTATGATGGGATGAGCATCGGATGGATCTCTCCTAACTGCAGTTTTAGCTCTCAGACTCTTTTTAGTGCTATCACTGCTAATATCAGCCATTAATAGAAGCTGATTTGGGCCAAATTGCCGGTATGCGGAGCAGGGCATATGGAGAGGAAGTCGGATAAATAGATTTAATTATGCCCGTAGGGGGAAAACTCAGGACCTGCTGGCTGTTTTCATTATAGAGCGGAGGTGGGATTTTCCGCAAACAGGCCAGGATTGGCTCGCGGTGCCCGTCAATCACATGCGGGATTTCAGTGGCCTGATGTGAACTTGTTGTCGAGCGAGAGCCTACTTGTAGCCTGATCCTCATTTCCACCAGGAAACCACACCAATTCTAAAGAGCGCTTGTTGTCTATTTTTTACCGCGAATGTAATTCTGTCTATTTCAGGCCTGGAATATTTTCCGACTAGTCTCACCGTGAAAGCAACACCACGGTGCCAGAACAGGAGAAGGAGGCACTGTGTTACATCACAACCCTCCATAGTGTTAATCTCTTTCTCTCTCTCTCTCTCTGTGTGTCTCTCATTTCTCTTTCAGTCTGCCCCTCAGTTTGTTTCTCTTTCGCTCTCCCTTTATCTGTCTCTCTTTACTGCAAACTCCACTGAGATATGTGTGCTGCTCTCCAAATACATACAGAGCAATCTAATTACTGCGATAACATTTCTGCTTGGCTGATTAACTGTTCTCCCTGTGCCTCTGAACGCAGCAGCATTGCTTCTATATATTCCTAAGCTCCTTATTCCTCCCCAGCTGAGCTGCACTTTCACAGGAGCTTTGGCTCACCCATCCATCTCTCCTCCTTTTTTTTTTTTCCCTCACTTTTTTTCTTTCTTTCTCTCTTTCTTGTCTGGCTATTTCTTTTTCTTAGCTTCTCTCGTGTATTCTCCGAGGCGGATAGGCTATTTAGCCTGCTTTCACTTTTTTCTGGCTTGCTCGTTTAATTTCTTTCTCACTCATTCTTTTTCTGCCTTTCTCTCTCTCTCTCTCTCTCGTCTTTTCTTTCACCCACTCTGCTTCTTTTCACCTCTCTATCTTAGTCTCTCGCTCATTCTCCGAGGCAAATAGGATATTTGGCCAGTTTTCTCGCTTGATTTCAGCTATTGGCCACCTTCTTCTTCCTTAGAACATAGCAACCCTGTTGCAAGAAATCTTGGTGTTCTGTTTGAGCATCATACCACAAGGCTTGTCCAGTCGTGTTTTTATCATCTTAGAAATATTTCAAAAATATCTACTTATAATTGTAGAGGCATCAAAACCATTTTACCCTACATGCTTTTATCTCCTCATGCCTCGAATGTTGTAACTCCCTCTTCATTTGTCTTGACCAAAAATCAATCGGGCAGCTACAGACTGAACAGAATTCAGTATGTCAGGCTTGTAAGGCTCATGATGCTTTTCACCAACACATATAGTCTGTATGTACTGTGCGTCGTTGCTCACATACTTTATGTGTACCTGGAGGATTGAGAAGTATATCCACAAGGCAGCAGATCAGGGCCAAACCATCGCTGTCCGACACCTGAATATCTTGGATTTTGCAGCATAATAGCAACACTGAAGGAGATGACGATAATGTTAATGTTGCAGAAAAAGCATCAGAATCTGTTGTTGACATTAGCTCACATTGATTTTAAGATATTACTGATTACTTTTAAGGCACTTCATGGTCTGACTCTGTATATTTCTGACCTTCTAGTCCCATATGAGCTTCTCTGTAGCCTGATATTCTCATCCAGAGTCCTAGCATAAAACTGGAGGCGACAAAGTCTTTGTAGTCTTGTACAAAACAGGGTTTGCAGAATCATCTTTTAAATTTCTTCTTAAAACAAGCAAATATCTCATCCTGATTTGGCTTGTTTTTTTTCTGGGTGTTTTTACTTGATTTTACTATCTAATCCAGTTTATGTTTTTCATTATATATACTGCAAGTTTTCGATTTGTGTTTGTTATTGTCAGTTTTTAATCTGTTTTCTTTTCAGAAGCACTTTGTTACAGGGGTTTTGAAAAATGCTCTACAAGTGAAGATTATTGTTATACTGTGCTATTAGTTTTTTTTATTCCTTTCTTCTCATCTCATTTAGTTTTCTTTCTTCCATGCCTCCCTTTCTTCTCCTCTATTCATCTCTTTCCTCCAACACAGACAAGATGCTAAACCAGTGTCTCTGCAAAGATGAGCCCTTCATGCTCTGCTGTGCTGTTGTGTGTGTAGAGCTTCAGCTTGTGTGTGCGTGTGTGTGCGTGCTACACCTCAAACACTGTATGGCAAGGTGTTCACGAGTTTCATCAAGTCAGCGAGCATGTGAGCGCTCACACGCAACATACACATACACACATGTCAATTAAATGCTTGTCCTCAGCCTGAAAACATGACGTCCACCCCGCACACACACGCACACACACACATCCACAGTGCCAGACAGTGTTCTCACATCCCTCGTTATGCCTGGCGATAACCAACCACCCACTGACTTCCTGCCGCACCAGATAGAAAGCTTATTAAGACTACACACAATCAACTCACACTGCACACCGTCAGTTATTGTCTCAATTGCAGAAAAGAAAGCGCTCTTAATGCTGAGAATGGAAGCAAACGGACGATTTCTTGAAAGATAGATGGAGAAAAGGCCGTTCATTCTGCAGAGAGAGAGAGGAGATGTTAAGTCTGTAGCTGCAGTTTAAGTCTGTTAAATGTAATAGTTAAGTTTTTCTAATAGAGAGAGCTCTTCTGGCCTCTTCCTCCCTCCCTGGGGGGCTAATTGCACAGGTCAGTTTGGTGACATCACCACACCGGCTAGCTGTGATCTCAATGTTACATATAGAGCCTCATTAGAGCACGGCTAACTGAGCGCACGCACACGCCCGTCGTCTCCTCCTCCCCCCTCTCCCTCCAATAATGAGAATGACATTAGCTGTAGTAATTACAGTCAGTCCAGTTTCTTACCAGCTGCTTGCTTTGCGGTGAGTTTTCCGTGCGACTCACTGGCTACGATTGTCCAAATCCCGGTGTTGATTTTGTAAAGTTAAGTAGTTTTCACAAGGAAGTTCAGTCAAATAGAAAGATGCCAGATTCTTCTAAACCAGTTGGACGCTGACAAAAAATACTATTATATCATCAATATTCAAATATAGCGACAAACATACTAGCGAGAACTCTTATTTCCAGAGTTCAGTGCAAACCGAACAGTCCAGTTGCATCACTTCTCAGGATCCTGGGCCCACCGAGGTGACGGCGAGGAGTCGGTGGCAGCGGCGGGCTAATGATGACAGTGACACACTAATAATGGTTCCCAGTAGCTCTTGTGACAGTGGGGAGTGTATTAAATGGGACACAAGAGCAGTCTGACTCACCCGGACCCCCTACTTCCTCCTAATGAGAGTTTGATGGAGTGGTTGTGTAGGTAGATAATGCTAAGTTAATGAGATGTCCTATTCCATGAGACTGTTTGCAGTTCCCTACAGAGTTACCGCGTGTGCGTCGCCCGTGTTGATGTATATTGCTGTCTACTCGAGTGCGTGCGTGGCTGCGTACCTGCGTTTGTGAGCGATATATTGGTTTCTCGATTACTGTGCATGTATCTAAGTTACTGAGGTTTCTAGAGTCGTCTTCTGTGCATTTGCTTACTTCCACTCGTGTGTACCGTATGGCTCTGTCAAGTTTTTTTAATTTTTAAATTCAGCGGCACTCTAGCACTCAACAGGAAATTAACTGTCAGATTTCTGAAAGAGTGACAGAGCAGAAAGTGTCCTGAGAAGAGACAGAATTAATAAATGCGGGGGGAAAAAAGAACAGACAGCAAGTAGAGAAGAGGAAAAAAAAGACAAAGAGAGAAAAGAGGAAAGCAATGAGACACCGTTAAACAGTTGGCTCACCGCGATGGGAAAAGATGGGAGTTTTGGCAATGAAGAAGGGGTGAGATAATGGGAGAGCGGGGGATATCCACATCCCTCATGGCAGGTACATGTCTCTAATTGGGAGTCCCATCCTCAACCTGCGTCTCCCCCTCCTCCTTTTTCCTTCCATGTCTCAGACAATTGCAGTGAGAAAAAGAGGCTTTCCTAATTAATGCAGATATAATGATGGGTCCAGCTGTGGACTTCTGCCCCCTTGGAATATTGATTAAGGTGCTCTGTCTGTGTGTGTGTGTGTGTGTGTGTGTGTGTGTGTGAGAGAGAGAGAGTGAGAGAGTGGGTGGGTGGGCGGTTAAGGGGGCAGGCAGCTCAGACAGATAAACCTGGGATTTTAGATAATCATATATTTATGTGTAATATAATTATATATCTATTGATGCAAACTAAGATGAATAGTGTTGATATTCCTTTTCCAACAATACAACATTCTGTACAGTTCTCGCTGAGGTAATTGGTAGTCTGCTTTTGGCACTGGCATGATGTGGGATTGCTCAGAACATCAAAATAGTTCCAAGAAAAAGAGAAAAAAAAAAAAAACTTCAGAAAAAAGATGCTTGCTGCGGCATTGCCCACACTGTCTCTGTGACAAGTGATCTCCAGGAAGTGATGTGGAAAAATATCACAGCAACGGGGGCAGTGACATCACCTGAGGTAAAAAAAAATATAAAGATAAAACAAGGATGTTACAGATGTCACATTTAAACTTCCTCAAAGGCCCCCCGAGATCAGTGTGAAGCTGTACTGCATGCCAGTTTTGCTTAAAGGGGCACTCTACCGATTTTACACATCAAGATCAGTTTACCAGTCATGGTTAGTGCTACTCAACCGCCTCTCAAAACAGTTGTATAACATCTTCTGTGGCATACAGGAGCTTTGTCAAGTCATCAAGGTTATCTCAGCTTAAAGTCCCTGCACACCCACACAGGTGTTTTCACTCACTCTGGTTGATTAGACCTCTGCTCAGGTTTAAGATAGGCAGAGCTCTACCGTAGTCAATTGAGGTCATCTGACTCCTTGTATTAATAAGACTGTTCTAGGTGTAATTTATCCGGCCGTGCATTAACCAGCCATGAGAAGAGGCAAAAAAAATCTGTTAAAAAAACCCCCACCTGTGTGGGTTTACTATTAAGTGTCGGGACTTTAACAGACAATCTGTGTTAGAAACTGGGGGTGAGGAGACGTGGGGGCTCACCAGGCAGGGGAGGGTCTAATGAGTTGTATTATGGGAAGTGTAGGATCCAGTATTTTTGGAGATTGACCCATACTAAGAACTTAAAATGGGGATATCTCGCCTTTGCTGCTCTGGTTTTAACAAGTTTTTTCTATCTGTCTCTCACATATCCACTAACTTTATGGATGTAGACTTTTAAATGATCCAAACATTGGTTCTGCAATAGTTCATAACTTTATTGCTGGGGTATATTTTAAATGTCCTGCACACCCACGCAGGAGTTTATAGTTATTCTGCTTTTCTGGAGAAAATCTGCGATTTTCTGGAGAGCAGGACAGAGATGTGTCCTGAAAAAACCATCTTATGTGGGTGTTTTGACAAGCATCAAACATGGTGTGTGTTGCCCCGAGGAATGATAACGGTGTTCTAGAAGGGGTCTAATTAGCCAATGGTGAGTCAAAACACCTGTGTGAGCATGAATGTGTATGAGCTAGTAAATTCATTAGTATGTAGAAAGTTTGTATGGGGCCACATAGACTCACAAGTATAGGGCATAAAAACATAAAGTGACCGTTAACTGTAAAAGAAGATCGTTTAATTAGTCACCTCTCTGCAGTCTTCACAGCAAAACATACGCTATGCAAATGTCTGACCTGCTGCTGGCAACATTAACACACACACACACACACACAGGTAAAAAAAATAAAGTGAGTAGATTACCTTAAAACCACAGTAATTGGTTTGCAGGATGGTGCCAGGCCAAAATGACAATCCTGTCCAGGTTTCACTGCGGCTCTGATGCTGAGCGCCACTTTTGGCCAGGCCAGCGGGTTACCATTCAGGCCACGTATCTGCCTGTAGCAGTAATGAGAAGTGCTTTGCTGTTAATGAGATAAACACAGACATTAGATTGGCTCAGCAGGAGCTGAGAGGAAAGGAGAGGGCGAGAGCAAAAAAGAAATGGGTTGGCGGGTGAGACAGAGGATGCGACACACAGAGAGAGAGAGAGAGAGAGAGACGCAGAGGGGAGATGAGAGAGGGCGGTGGGGCCTGGTGAGAAAGATGATGTGAAGGAGAGATAGAAGAATATGAAATATTTAGAGGAAAAGACTTAATTTCTTACAAGTGTGAAATAGAGCTTCATTATAACTGGAGCAGAGGTGACAAGTGTATTTTGTCTGTAAAATGAGAGAATAAGCGGAATGATATGATCCAGAATGATGATGGTGATGATGGTCGTAATGGCGAAGTTGATATGAAAACTATAACACACTGTGGTGTAACAACTGTTTTATTGAATATTTTAAAATATTCATGCTCCATATGGTGTGACAACTGTACCTGTTTTTATTGCCCCCCCCCACACACACACACACACACACACACACACACACACACACACACTATCTAGCATTAGGCAGTCTTTTTCCAAGTAAAGCCACTAAAGGACATACAGGAATGAGTTTGTCTACCAGTGGACGAATGTGTATGCACGTGTTTGGAAAGGTGATGCAAGGTGGAGGTTGTGTGTGTTTGCAAGTTGTGTGAGTTTGAGAGTCTCTTTCATCAACTCCTGCAAGCTCTGTTGCTTGAGTGAAGTTTGTAGTTTCATCATAAAAATCTCCAGAAAGATTAAAACACTCCCAACATAAAATTGCGTTTGGCAGGCTGTGGTACTGTCTACCTGAGGAGGTTTTAAGGTCTTAAAGATGAACAGGAAGTTGATGTCATTCCATCCCCCTGTATCAGAGAATAATTTAGGTCATTTAAAACTCACTGTGTTGCATCCATGTCCCTTTTTTGTGCTTCTTGTTCCAGGTTTGGGAAGAAGAAAGAAGACAAGAGCAAAGATGCAGCTAAAATATCCAAAAACAAACTGGAGGCCCTCAGTGAAGAGGAGCTGGACAGGATCCCTGACAACAGAGACGGGTATGAATCAGACCTGAGTGTGGAATAAGTCTCTGTGTTGGTTTTTTTTTTTCACAGTTTAAAGTGTCAAAAGAGAGAGGTTTACAACACAGTGAAGTGCTGAGAGAGTCAGAAAGTTCACACAATCACCAGTGTAGTAAAAAAACTGTGATTGACACCTTACCTGACAAGTTGTGAATTATCCCGACGCAGCAACATGCACCCGCCTGGTCCTCCGAAACAACTGCTCAGTTGAATGTGTAGCTCATACCAGCAGACTGAAGCGAGGCTTATTCTTCGGCGTGTCTTATTTATTCTTTTAATATGTAACTGCCTCCTCTCCTCCTGGCTGACAGCTATGATCCGCGTTACGCCGAGATCCGCTCCGGCCACTTCACCCCGGACCCGGCCTCCCTCCCCGATGTGGAAGACGACGACAGCGACCCCAACTACGCCCGCATCAACAACTTCCGCCAGCCACCCTCGCCTCAGTCATTCGTCAGTCGCACGCCCTCCCCTGCGGCACCGAAAGGGGGGACTAACCAACCTCAGTCCTCCGCCGAGGAGCTGGACGGGCTCTACGCCAAGGTCAACAAGTCCAGACCGCCGCCTGCAGAAAGGTGAGACAGCAGAGGAAGAGGAAAAAAAATTGATTATTTATGTTTTTCTAAACTTGCGAGGACCCGAATACTTGGTTTAGTTTACTTCACAAGCAGTTTAATCCATATGTGTTTGTTTTTTCAAATTTGCATCTGTGTGTCTGTGCAGATTAGTGGGAGTGGGTAGATGCACAAAATTGTGTAGGCGTGCACACACAAGGTCACGGACCCCATGGCTTGACCGGCATGAGCGAGAGAATATTTGCACATATCTACATTCATGGTCTACCAAGCCGGGAAAATGCATAAAACATGAGCACATGCTTACACTGTACTAAAACTCTCATATAGACACACAAACACACACCCACACACAGTCTCACAGTAATGCCATGCATGATTCATATAACTCTTCTGTTATGTTTGTGATCATTTTGACCCTCAAGTTTTTAAAATCTCTTAAAAAAAAAAAAAAAGATTAGTTATTTTCACTTGATAATTACATTTCTCCATAAAGTTCATTGCAAGAACTAAAAAAAAAAACCCAAAAGTTAGTTTGGGGGCAGTTTGGCTGCTGAGCTTAAAATATGGAAAAATATTAATGGTTTGAATGTTTTCCTTTCCTCAGTTTTTAATTTTTTAGTAAGGGCTCAGTTAGTGATCCAAGACTTTCCTCTGCAAGTAACCGTGTCTCTTTCTCTTACACACACACACACACTCTCTCATAAACATACACAGGGCCCAGGTGCAGCAGAACACATCCCTGAAAGCAGAAGGTTGCCTCTGCTCAGCCCTCCCTACGATTTTTTTTTTAATGTTTGAATTTCATGCCACCACATTTCTCAGGCCACCAGCTGTATCCCTGTCTGTTCACACACACACTTGGCGCTGAAAATGTTCTGAGCAGACGTAATCACCAGCGGCCAGATCTTGATACAGATATGAACCCAAAACGAGGATGGCTGGAAGTTGGAAAGAGCTACAGTAGGACAGTTGCTTTGTTTGTGTTGTCTCCAGCACATTTAAAATGAAACAATTACTGTGAGATTAAAGTGCTGACTATTAGTCTTGATTGTAGTCCTTTTTTTAAACATCGTCTCTCTATTTTAGGAGACAAAAAGCAATCAGGCAAATTAACATATACTTGAATAAAGCCATCATTTTCATAATTTAGCGGAAATCCTTTGCTGTTAATAAAAGCCTGAAGTCTTCGACCTGCAAACCTCAGCAGACACTCGGTATCTGTTCCGCTGATGCTTTGCCAGGTCTCCACACATGTTCATTTGGACTGAGGTCAGAGAAGAACATCTTGTTTGGCCGCAGAAACCTCCTTGGTCGCCTTGTCTGTGTGCTAAAGTGTCCAAAAATTTGGGGACAAAAGTCCTACCCAGTATGAACGTAAACTCCCTTAAACCTTCATACATATTTTCGTGTCCACTTCAGTAGCTGTGTGACGGAGTGCAAATGTCTTTTAGGGAAGTTTACAGATTTCCCAGATAAAATTATTTAGTGGGCAGATGAAATCCAAACCCAAGGGGGTACTTGAGATGCATTTGAGATATTCTGATGCCAGGTAGGAACGTGGCATGTGCTGTAAATGGATCTAGAAACAGGTCTGAACAGTTTGTTAAGCATTTGGTCCTACAGCTGTGTGCAAAGATGGAATGTTGGAGTTGAATTTAAGGTAGTTTATTGACAAAAATGTGCTTGAACTTGAGTAAAACTTTTTATTTAGTCTAATACTGGAGTGTTGGAGCCACTCGTTTTCAGTTAATGCTTGCAGACGTACACTGGTTGTCAGTGTTGTTATTCCTACTGTATTATATATTATTACTGCTGAGGCTTTTGAAACCTTAGAGTTTAACTTGCAGCCACTTTTTCTATGTAAGAGAGAAAAGAGGGAAATCTAGAGAGGATTCTAATGTAAATTTATCATTTCACGTATGAAATAATACAGGCCACATTAAAACTTCCCTCAACTTAAACTAAACTCTCTGACAGAAATTACTATTGACTTGCAAATCAAAAAACTAAGCCCCAGACACCCAATCTCATCCAGAAAAAAGAGAGGATACAGAGAGCGAGAGAGAGAGAGAGAGGTTGGACATGGAAAGGAGACAGATGGGGAATGGAAAGAAGTGACAGACGGAGGGACAGAGAGAAAAAGAGAAAGCAGGAGAAGAGTGTAGAGAAAGAGGGAAGCCAAAATGGGGAGAGAGGGAGAGAGAGAAAACGTGTTCGATAGGCAGAGTAAATTCCAGTGGGAGGAAGTGACAGAAGAGAGGATGCAGACAAAGGAGGGAGGGGGATAATTAGCCACAGTCTAGCAGCCTGACAGATCTGTTAGACCACTTTAGCTCTCATCCACTAGTGGTGGGTACTTCATTACCAGCCTGTTTTCTCCCTCCGTTTCTCTCTGTGTCTGTTCCTCTCTCACACTCTCACTGTGTCACTTGTCCATTCTCCCTCCCCTGTTTTGCTCATAATGTATATTAGATAGTCTTTAGCATTAGCATGATGGATGAGCAGCCTTCTCTGGCTTGTTAACTCTGTATACTGTATGAGGGAGTCTCCAGAGACAAAGAAATACTGAAATAAATGTATAATAAGGTTGTTAGAGGTCGGTCATTCTGCATGTGTTGTCTCGAATAATAAAAAAAAATGTGTTCACCTCTTATTTTTGTTGTTAACCTTTGCATGCAGAGCTTTCAAGTGATATAGAATATATTAGCAGTAGGTACGTAAAGGATAAGTCCGGCGATATCTTGTATTTAATGAATAATGAATTGATGCTAGTAACAAGTGCTGACAGTGTGGCCAAAGCCTGACAAACATTAGCTTATTCCATAACAAATAAAGGCATTTTAGCCTTTATTTGACAGATAGTAGAGAAGAGATGTAACAAGGTCAGCCCTTATCCTTAAATATTAGTTTGAATTGCTTAATGTCAGTGTGTAAGCTAGTTGGTCTCAACATGTTAGTTGTAGACTTATTAAAGGTTTATTACAACTTGGTTCTTGTTTTCATTGTTTTGACCATCATTTCCATCAGTAATAATCACATTGTACTCATCAAGTTAACCGCTGAGATCTGGAAACATGATGACCTCGCTACAACAATGTCCGACGGGGCAAGGGACACAAGCTTTACAGAGAGATGACAGTTACTATCAAATAAAATCACAGATATAATTATGAGGATCAAAAGAACATGAATGAAATGGGTCTTAAGATGAGTTTTAAGGATATCATTGGAAGGGAAACTGTTCCACAGTTTGGGGCCAATAATGGAAAATGCCAGGTCACCCCTGGTTTTTAATTGGGTTAGGGTTTTTAATTGGGAACATGAATTGAAGAGCTGTGATTGGCCGGCAGGTTTTAAAGAAGCACTCGGGTTAACCAAAATTATTTGGAAGAGAAAATGAAGGCAAACTATAAAATTATTACTCAAACTGTCAGTTATAATCATCCATCACATTTTACTGACCGACTTTTTTGATTCAAATTTGACTAACCGTACTACTCTAGTTGTGCGGGAGAAGGTTTCCTGTTGAATGAGGGATGATTATTTAGCTTTCATGTGAACTCACTTCAGTTTGACCTCCAAATAAAGTGGTTTATAATCAGGCTGAAGTCTCAGCTTGTTCACAACCTGTTTGAATGCTGACTGCTGGCGTTTGTTGCTGCATTCTCAGATCTCAGCAGATACTTTGGTGAGTACAATGTTATCAAAACTGATTTTAAATGAAGGCCAAAACTACAAAAATACAACCCCAGTTCTCTTGGCTGTGTTGGCTGACCTCAGATGTATTCCGCAGTCACACCCAACCACATCATGCACGCACATTCACACATGCTCCCTCATTGCCGGCTATTTCCATTCACCTACCACCGCCTGCGCCTTGGACGAGGGCGCTCATTCACAAAACAGGTACATCTGTTAAAACACACACAGTTAACCATGAGGTTGGAACCCCCATGCCGTTCATTCACACAGATATACACACATGGTCAAAAACAGACACACACGCGCGCGCACACAGCCACCCACATGTCATATATCTGCGAGGAACCCCGGTGTAACCTAGCAACAATGCTGTGTGTGTGTGTGTGTGTGTGTGGTCCGGTGAGGTTTTTTTATACTGATGCACAAAAATCACAGGTGTAAGCTCACTTACTGTGTGTGTATATCTATAAGCAAACAAGCCTACTTTTCACTTCCAGTTTCAGAATGCTTTATGTTAATTTAAAGCAATCCTTTGTAGCTGTAGCAATGCAGGATTTTTGTTGTTTCCGTGGGAACAACATATCTGTTTGCTTTCATCTTTTTACATTACACTGCTTTAATGATGCTGAGAAAGAAATCTGCTCATTATACATGTGGGAGACGGTGTCTCCTTGTGTGTCCTTAATGCTAAGACAGCTTTATCCGAATGTTTGTGAAGGTAAGCGTTGCATACCTCTGCGTCCACGCATAGTCTTGCCAACTTAAACATGGTAGTGCCCGCCCCCCTCCCTTCCCCTCCCCTCCTGTCAAGCCCTCAACAGTGGACTCCCAGCGCTGTCTCCCTAATTTACTGTTGGACATTTTCATTAGGCCTTCAATGGCAGGTGTGTGCCGTGATGGGCATCACATTTGATTAGAGCTATGCTAGAGGCTGACCTGTGGAGAAAAAAGGTTAGCTATGCTTGTCAAATTTTATTAGCCAGAAGGCATGCTTTGTAGCCAGAGCAAGAAACAGGGAGATGAGATGAAAGAGGAGTACGGGAGGAAAAAAAAAAAAAAAGAGAGGCCCAAGTGGAGAGATGTACAGACTTGTGAGAGTTGTGCTTTTAAAAATCCACCGTTGTGCTAAGAAAAGAAAGATGAAGGTGAGCTCGTAAGCTAAGACAAGTAAATGACACATCAGTAAGCGTGCACTCAGATTTCTATGGTTCAGCAGTGGCACGAGGAATACATGCCTCTGACTTTACCCGACACTGTGACGAAGTCCAATTCCTAAATCACTCTAGACAGGCTTGACTAATTGTTGAAACATTTTAGAAAGAAGCTACAAGGTCTTTCGGATATAGATTTGTTACGTCTTTTTTTTTTTTTTTTACAAGTCTTGAATAATGTTGGTTTTCTTCCCTGTTTCCTTTTTTTCTAAGCTCCATTTGAGTGCTGCACCGAGGATACAGTTTTATTCCCCTATAGACAGAAAAAGTAGGAAGCAAGCAGCATGAAAGAAGTGCAAAGCAGACTTTATACAAGAAGACTTTCCATAAGCGCAGATGCAGAAATTCACATTTTGCAAACAGGAAGAAAAAAAAAAACACATCCTCGTTCTCTGCCGTGGATTTAGTTGTCAGACAGCATCTGCCTGAGGAAGAGCTCAAAGAAAAAGGATATATTCTTCCCTTGAAAACAACACATCATTAGTGTAGACTGCACATTAAGACATTTTTGCCTTTTAAAGTGTCTTTTATTATGCTCTATCTGAGCAATTAAAATGTTTTCTTTCACATTCATGCGGCTTCCAGATTTCCCTTTGTTCATGGTCAGTTACGCCGAGCAAACACGCTGTTACTGGAAGCTAGTGTTAGATTGTGAGTTAATCTAGTTTCATTTTTATGGCTGTGCACTTGTCTAACAACAGAAAACAGATACATGATGAGTAATGTGTCTGTTACATTAGATGCTGCTACTCACCCATTTTGGTTTGATACCCTTTAAATTGTAAGCAATGTCTCCTGACTGATTGTTCCTGCTAAGACTGTTTCATTTGAAGAATCTTAGATCCCTGAAGAGGGGAAAGAATGCACTACCTCATAAGAAAAAAGCAAAAATTATTAGTTTTTTCTTGTCAGAAGTCTGATAAACATAGTTTGTTTTGTTTTTACTGGTTTGTGACTAACTTCGTTATCTGTCTTAAAACTTAATTTAGCTTTTTGTAAACAAAAAAGATACAGAAAACAAGCAATGCTTTCTTCCCATACTGATGACATTTCTGAGAACATGTTGTGCAATGGTGACAAATTTACTGTGGTAATAGTCACAATGTTAAAGGGCTATTACACCAATTTTACACATGAAGGTCAGGTGGCTCTGCAGGGACTTTCTAAGGTCTGAGGAAGTACCTTTCTGAGTGTGTCAAAGTATGTTTGAGAGCGATGAGGGCATTGTACTGTGGAGTTGCATTATCAAGAGTGTAGCATCCAGTGTCGTAGACAAGATTTTTCCAAGAATTACCTGGATAATTTGTTGAAATACCCCTTTAAATTATCGGAACATTGGCCTCCTCTGATAAGTAATTATCATCACAAAAAGACCAGTTCTGGTTCAGTTAGGATCTAGTGTTTAGCCCCTCCTATAGTCAACCAAGACCCACGCAACTGATAAATTGCGGGGTAGAGGGACACTGAAAGTCACTTTATTTTCCCATTGCTTCCAGGTTGGAGCTCCACTGAGTTTCTGTCCAGCTATTCCCAGTATTACACCAGGAAACCAAACATTGACCACGCACTTTGATGTGTGCTTACCTCCAGCATGCAGGCAGCAAAGAAAAACTGCCGGCCCGAGCTTTTTTCCCCCCCGTGTGTTGTGTTTAAATCAGCTGGCCGCAGCAAGAAGAAGTCGCCAAACCAGCCGGCGGCGGTGCACACTTCCTAATTAGTCTGCCCTCACACTGACTAACACCACGGGATAGTTGCTTTACTCACACACACACAGGCTCGCACTCTCTCCCGCTCTCTTTCATATACTAGACAGTTTTGTTCTCACTCCAGTTCCCCTGCTCTTTCTTTCACTCTTTTCCAAGTTTCCATCTCTGTATTTATGTTGCTGTTTGGTTTTTGCTCTCATTCTGTCTTCTGACGCATCTTTCATTTCCTGCTTCGGCGTCTCCTTCCTCTCTTCCCTCAGTCTCTATCCTCCTCCAGTTTTCTCTCTCCTCCCTCTCTCTCTCCCCCTCTCTCTCTCTCTCTCTCTCTCTGTGCACTGTCAGATATCAACCTGCATAGTCAGATACTCTGAAATATGGATGAAAAACGATACTCCAAGGAAAAACAGTTGAGTGGCATCCATTTCTGTGGTTGAGCTAATATAGGAAAATAAGGCTTTATTGATTTATTGATTAGTTTTAGTCTATTTACATGTCACTCATTCTGCCTGGTGCCCTTATGAGATACAAGACATCCATACATCACATAGAAAAATTAGTGTAAAGAAATCCAAAGCACCATGCCCTGGTTTCCTACAAAATTTACCATAAGGGGAGTTCACTATGCTTTGAATGAACAGCACTGGAAAGGTGTGGGCGGTGGGAGGTTAAGTTAAAAATGTACAGCATGTAATCAGAGAAACATGGCTTCTCATGTCCATTTGGAGGTCTGCTGACTCTCTTGCCTCACACTTTGACTGACAGTTTTAAATAACACTACTCTATTGAGAAAATTGCAGGACCACTAAAGCTTGGATCAGTTGTGTTTATGCAACTGGCCACAGGCCTGCAGACAGCAGCAGTTATTAGCTGATGATGACAACAGGGGAGCCTACCTGTCTCTCAAAACACACACACATATATATATGTATAGGATAGGGCATGTGGTTGTGTGTGTTCATGCAGGCATATAGACACACTTCTGCATAGGTCCCTACCTCCTCTGTCTCTCTTTGGAAAGCAGCCGCTGAATTGTCAACCCATCAAACTGCTACTCAACAAACCTCAAG
Source organism: Thunnus thynnus (assembly GCF_963924715.1). Lineage (NCBI taxonomy): Eukaryota > Metazoa > Chordata > Actinopteri > Scombriformes > Scombridae > Thunnus > Thunnus thynnus. Next base: position 8,677,034 of record NC_089540.1, read on the forward strand.
GCCCCCCCCCCCCTCTTTATACGCCTCTAATGTTTTATCCAGAATCAGCCTCTGTCTTCAGCCATTAATATGATAATATTTGGCGTTGTCAGTGATGGAGGCCGCGGCATAATGAGATAATTACAGTGTTGTTTCATTTGGAGAGCGACACGCGCGCTCAATCAAAATGACAGCACTAATTACGGGCCCTGGGATTGGCTAATGGGTTCTGTAGAAGAGGGGTAGCATGAAACAAAAATATCTCAACTTGGCTCCGTGCGTCCATCCTCTGAGGGTCTGTTTTGTTTGTTTTGTGATGTGGAGAAGGGCTGGTGGGTGACAGAGGGAAAGCGAGAGTAATATAAAAAAACAAAACGCAAGTAATAAGTGTGCGAGTGGGAGTGCGAATATCTTAACGGCAAGGTTGTCTGCAGGACGCAGCACTTGAGGAGGAACAGAGATTAATATTGATTAGCTGTGTGTTGAAACCAGCCATTAAACCAATTTCAAGAAGCAACAATTAGCACAGCGCTAGGCCAAATGCCGTCTCAGATATCCGTCTCTACAAAACAGAAGCATCTGCGCTGGCGTTTCATAGCACCAAAGAAACTTTCGGAAAGTTTTTTTCTCCTCATGGCAGCAAGTCCGGATTGAAATTTCTGTGCCCTGAGCGTCAGCAGGGAGTCTGCAATGAGGGGCGCACACACATTTGTGTAGAACGATAGCGACACTTTGCATATCAACATACTGGCACAGAAGTCTGTATGACTCAGCTTTCTGTCCCTACCGAGTTGAATAGATGCAAGCTGCATTAAATCAAGGAACGTATACACAGGCACAACCACACTGTCACACTGTGTCCCACATACCAAATTACAAGGATTAACTCTATGCACACAGAAATACACACTTTTATGCATTCCTGAGGTTGTCTTCACACACAAACACACACTCCGAATCTCATCCACATTTTCCTAATTAAAGGCAGAGTCACAAGAGAGACTTAAACATGTAAGCTATGTACTTCACTAATGAACCTCGCTATCTGCTCTCTGTCTCTCGCCCTCTCGCGCTCTCTCTCTCTCTCTTTTTCGCTCCGTTTCGGTCAATATCTGCCTGGAGGTCAGACCATTAGGATGTATGGCACAACACCTGTTTGATGAAGGCCGTGCGGGTGTTTACGTGTCAGACAAAGGCCTTTCCTTGTGTCAATCAATCAGTCGAGTTTATTTGTCACATGTAATCATATAATCCCACCACTCCCTTTTTAAATTTGTGCATTAAAATGAGTTTAAATAGAAGGAATAGTAGTAAATATATGAGCATGTCTGGGAGGGGGGATCCTAGTGTCCTGAGGGTAGAAGCTCCTCCTAAGCCTCTCAGTGCTGATCTGGTGTATTCAGTACCTTCTTCTGACCGCAGCAGGGGCCGTTATCTGTGTGTTTGGGATCCTTAATGGTTCTCCTAGCCTTATTCTTGCAGCACCTGGTGTAAATATCCTTTAGGCAGGGTTAAAACATCGCCTGTTGTATGTTCGGCCAAACAAACCATATCTTGCAGGGCCTTGTGGTCTGTTTTGGTGCGGTTTCTGTACCAGGCAGTGATGTTCCCTGTCAGGACACTCTTGATGGTGCAGGAGTAGACATTCCTCAGTCTTTGAGGGGATACCTGGAATTTCTTAAAGTGTCTGAGGTGAAACAGTCTCTGCCTTTGCTTGTAGTTGTTATTTGAGTTTTACAGATGCAGAGCTAGGTTGGAAAGTTTGCCTTTTTTCTATTTGTATTACATTTCTTTCTCTGTTTGAATATTTTTTTTATACAGTTTGTATCTCCTGAGGACCAAATAGCAACCCAACAGCATATCAATGTCAATATTAGATACCTGTTTCCAATGCAGCCAGTAAACACAGATAAATGACAGCACTGTCTGTTGCCTTTTGTGTGCATCCATACCCTTGTTTATGTGTGACCAGGTCTGTACACTCAGGTGTGTGTAGCTTATCTAGCATTAAGGTCCAGTAAGCATGATGATGTTTCTTAAGTTTTGTCCCCATTCTGTCCTCAGTTCTTATCTCCTTACCGGCACTATTTTCCCTCCATTTATTTTTTTTCTTTGCTGAGGTATTCTTCCTTTTCACCTTTTTGGTCACTCTCTGCAAAGGTCAGGTTCAGCAGGATTAGTTTGGTGTTTACTTGTCGATCTATCCGTCACACATTGTGCGTCTTTTAAGTGCTAAAGCACATCCATCAAATGTTTTTATGCTGTTTCTGTTCCCATTTTTTTTTCCCCCCACTATTTCCACCTTGGTTCGCTCTGTCAGCTGCAGAAAGTTCAGTTCAAGCATTGATGTCTTCTCAGAGGCAGTACTTTGTGGGTTTTATCTGCCTGCCTGTCAGTCTTCATGCACTGTCAAGGGCTGTCACTGTGAAGCCAAAGAATACCGACGGATTTAACCAAAGCTTAAGTTGAATGTAGCATGTTCTACCTGGCTTTTCGTTCCCTGCTTTTTCAAAAAATAAGCATTTATTGGGGAACAAACATCTTTTATATCATGGAATTGGTTTAGAAACACCATATATAAGGCATTACTCACACCTCCCTCTCTTGTCTCTCTGCAGTGATCAGCGTCTCCAGGGGTTGCGTAGGGAGTACCAGCAGGCCCGAGCCATTCCAGCCTACGAGGAGCTAGACAACGCACGACGCAGAGCCCTGGAGCACGACCCAAACCGGGTGAGTGTATGAGTGTGTTCCAATCCAAAATAGACTTGATGACCAATTTTTTGTAGCAGGAAATACATCTACAGTTCTGTTTTTTTTAAAGCAGCTATGAAATGACATAAGCAAGACCCCACTACCTGATCTGGATAGCAGTTTAGAAAGATTATAATGTTATATGAAAGAAATACGCCTGTTCCTGTATGCGTACTCGTCTCCAGAGAACTCCAGTGCTCCTGTCAGCCCAGCCTGTTTTCCCCCTGCGCCTTGCTCAGGCTATTTTCAGCTCTCTTGTTAACATTTTGAGGTGCCGTGTGCCACCAAGGCGGCGCCCGCTCTCCTCCTCATTTAGTTTATGGAGAGATCTATTAGACCGGTGACATTTCCATCCAACCTTTCTTTTAGCTCTACCACAACCATCTCCCTTTCTTTTCTCTCTCATCCTGTTGACTTTCCATTTTTTTCCCTTTTCGTCTCTTATAGTCTTGTCTGCTTGTCCCTTGTTCTACTCTCTCTCTCTTGTTTTGGCAAGAACAACAATGGCTTGAAATCCCTCACTGTAGTTGCCTCTCCTAACCAAGCTGCACTGCTAAATGTCTCTGAACCTGTATCGATCCAGCCTGAGGAATCATTTCATTTACCTCCGTACACTCCCGAACTCAGCATACTTGCCATGGAAATCAATAGCCATTTATCAGCCATTTTAAAATGGGATTTTTTTTTAATAGCGAGCCCAAGGATGCAGAAAATCACACTTTGATCCGAATCCGAATCACTGGATCTGGCCGCAGCAATTTGCGGAGACATTTCCTCCGAGCTAGATTTATTTTTCATTAAATAACACAAATGAGCAAAGAGAGAGAAGCGGAGGTATCTGGGAAATGCAGGATGGATTTACTGACAGCATCGCCAATATCCAATCACCTGACCAACCCGCCTCCTGCTGCGCTCGCTTCCTCGCTTATTGTAGTCCGTGTTTATTGAGCAATGAAGCCCTGCAACCAGTCTTCATTAGGCACTCCCAGACACACACACACCACGGTTGCTTTCTTCAGGGGCCCAAAGGGCTTCGTCACTCATTACACGTCCCCGCAGCATGTGTTTCTGCCGCGGTTTCGTCGTCGTGACTCAGAAGGTACAGAAAGTCTGATGCAATTAAAGCGCAGCATGCGTGAGGCGCAACCTCCGATCTGATTGTTATTTTTCACCCCAAAAAAAGAAACAGTGGTGTCCACAGTATAAAAAAAAAAAAAACACACAGCAGTGGGTTTCTCCCCTGAGGAGCCCGATAATGAAACACCCCACTCACAATCACACACACCACCCGCACACATACATAGATGAAGAGTAGAAACAGTAAAACAGTAAAGCATCCCAGGTACGAAAATAGAGAAAAGATGATAATGGAATGTTGTTTTGAAACACAACGTGATGATTGGGAAAGATCATTTCATGTCAAACCACTGAGAACAAATGTATTTTAGATAAAAAAGGAATAAATCTTTGGATCTGCCAAATAATGTGGTGTAAATAACATAAAATAAAGCACCAACAATATTGTAGCTGACACCAAAAAGTGAGACAGCACAAAGCATACTTTTACCTCTATATATATATATAAGATGGACAGAAACACATTTATTCAGTCATCACTTGTGTTTTTATCTTGATGTCTGTTCACCTTCATGCCATTCACCAGGACATTACTCTACACACATTTGCCTATTTTCTCTCTCCGTGCGCTATGAGAATAGTGTAAATGCAGACCACTTGAGCGCGGCGCTCGCTCGCTCGCTTCGACCTTGTGCGATCAGCCTTTTAGCCGCCTCCGCTGCCGCCGCCACCACCACACCACACTGCTCTTTTACTCTCAGCCATTCCTGTAGCCTTGAATGGTTAAAAAGGTTTTTCTAAGCTCTCCACAGAAGGCCAGGAGCACCATTCTTACTCTCTGAGTGGTTTACGTGTGTTTGAAATAGAAGATGAGTGTGTGTGTGTGTGTGTGTCTCCGTTAGCTCTCCTGAGCTAGAGTATCCTGGGTAACACACTAACCGAAGCTGACATAAACAAAAGCAGGGATAAAAGACTCTGGTTACAATATCTATTCATGTCTCTGTTTATTCTCTCAGCGGTCGTCTATCTACATGATCTGGAGGTGGAGTTGTGTGTGTGGATGTGGGTGTGAGGCAAGACACATTTATCTGGATGTGTGTGACACTTTGTGTGTTAGTGCTGCTGAAACTGGTCTTCAAAAAGGACTCCCGTGTCCCTTCCTCATCTCTCTCCTCTAACCCCTCTCCCTCTGTGTCTCTGTCTGTCTATCTGTCTCTAATTTGACCATCTCCCCCCCATGTTCCCTGTCTGTGGATAGGTCACACTTGTAATTATGACAATCACACTGTCCCACTCTCTCTGTCTATTTTCCCTATATGCTAATGATAGGCTCTCTGTAATGTCTTGATGGCCAATTAAGCCACAAAAGTACATGAGCGGTTTCTTTTTATAGACTTCTTTGTTCTATAAGATGAGTCGGGAATCACTTTTCACACAAGACACCACATTGTTGTTGTACAGATATAATTAGTTGTTGTAGTTTTTTTTACTCAATAGTTTGGTACGTTGCTGCAGTTGTTAAATTAGTCTGTCACCTTTTTAAAGGGATACTCTAGCAATTTAGGATTGCACTTCTGTAAAGTTGGAGTACTCTCGTCTCATGTGAGTTAGACAAATAAAAAAATATAGTATATCCTGACTTTTAAACAGTATCCAAGAATCGACCCTGGATGCACGTTGAGCCGACTCCAAATCATATTCAGCCTTATCCGGATCCTGTCGGATTGCCAAGTGTACAGGCCATCAGCTCTGATCGCACGGTGCAACATATTCATTAGAATATAAAAATTAGTCCTTTGATGGTAGACGGTGCAAAATGACATGCATTGCCTCTCTTTTCAGCCGCGGCTGCTCGTTAATTAGCGGCATCATGCTGCTGCCAGTGTTGCTGTTCTCTCTGTTTAGTTCCATTCGTGGCGACCACATTTTGAAAAATTGGAGTTTGGAGTGCCTTTTGTAATTTTTTTTATTCTTTTCAGTTTAAATTGTTTACGTCATCTGGCAAACAGAATGAATTTAATTACCTGCCATCCCTCTTCAAGTGATGTTGACCCTTTCTTACACCAAATGATGTAAATGCTTTAGATTTAATATAATTGCTACAAGGATTGTTTCAAGTTAATTCATTTCTCTGTGATGTTTTTGTGTTTCTGGACACATTATCTTAAGGTCTTAGTTTTTATGATTTTGTTTTGCCCTGAAGGGAATCACTGCAGTAATAACAAAATCTTCCCACTCACGTATTCATGTATTCATTCTTTCTTTCTTTTGTTCACAATTGGCCTATTTGACCCCTAGCGGTTATCACTGGACACACCGGTGTTTACAGCTGATGCAATGACCAGGATCACTTATTCACCTCCACTGACACAGCTGAATATCCAGGAATCTTGACATCAACCACGCTGTTCGTCTTTGTTTACTCTATTCCTGACTGCATGTCTATGACATGTTTATTATAATGTCGGTATACTTCATGTGCTCGTGTAGCATGGTCAGCGAAATGACACCACAGTGAACCAGAATCTTGTTTACCCGGTGTTGGAACATACACGCAGGCGCACAGTATAGGAGGAATAACACCCACGCGCACACACACAACACATGCATCTTATCTTCAACTCATTACCCTGTGAGTCGTAAACAACAGTGGCAGCATATGTGACACCTTAATGAACACAGAAGTCACAGAAAACCACACATGCAACGCCTGAGAATAAGTCTCGCACACACAACTACAGTACACTCAGAGTCATTATAAAACACACACAGAGAGACACTCACACAAGTCCAGATACGACTTGTCATCCGTTGCACTGCTGTTTTTTTTTTGTTTTTTTTTGTATTTCTCTCTAATGTTGTGTGTGCGGACATCCATCACCTTGATGATATTTTAATGTCACATCCTCAGGCTGTCTCAATCTCTCCCCCTCTCTGACTTTTTCTCTCCCTCCCACACGTCAGCCTTCACTTCATAAATAAACCCCACATCATTAAGTAAACACGCACCAGCCTGTCACGGTGATAGATGGCCTGTACACACTCTCACAGACGCGTGCGCACACATACAGGCGCTAGTGATCTGTGCAGGGTGCTTTCATGCCCACAGGCAAAAGCCCCCGATGGTTTTTTGCGCCCACAGTCCTAATGAATGCACACTTACTCATCTCTCAACTCGCACTGATCTAAAAGCAGCGGTGTTAGAAATAAAGTCAGTTATTATCAACAGCACGTTTTCTAAATGTGGTTGTAAACTTAAAAACGTGTCCGCAGGTCCTTTTGTGGTTAGATATTGATATTTGGTTTTGTTTACTGGTGGGATTCATTTGCTCCCACTGTGCCCCTGTGACTGACCATCACTGCTTTCACCTGACAAGTGCCACACACACCTTCTGCTGTGAACAATTCAGGCTCACTCACCGAAGACAAACACTCACACAGAGCGCAGGTGTAATGGATGTGCTGGCAAGCTAGTCCAGCTGTGCGCCTACTGTTGGGGAAGCTGCCACGAAAGTGGTGTAGCCCGGCAGAAAAGCTGCTTATAAAGACAAGAGGGGGACCTGAGGGGGGGAGAAATTGGAGAGAGGAATGAGGGGAGCAAGTAAGAGAATATGAGGGGAATTTGGAAACAGGGAGGAGGAGTGGCAGCAAGGCAGCCAGTCAAAGGAACAGGAAGTAAATGAGGAAGAGAGAACATATGTGTTTATGAGAAAGAGTTAAAAAAAAAAAAAAGAGAGAGAGACACTGCGAACATGACAAAGCAACGGAGCAGAGTCGAAGCAAATAAGGAGCCTAAGATGGGAAGGATGAGAGATAGTACATCTAACAGGGGGAGCGGGATTGGCACAAGGAGGAGACAGATGGGATGGAGAAACTGACAGACACATGGAGGCATTGACATAAACGACTGAAGGAATGATGCGGGGGAGGAAGAGAGAGAGAGAAGTGCGCTTGATGGTTTCAGGTGGCAAAATGTAGCTCAGTGGCTAGAGAGACCGTCTGCATCCGAGGCAAGAATCCGCCCTGCTGGAGCGTCCTTGAGCATGATGTTAGATCTCTACTAAGGGAGGGGAAAGGAAATTTCCAATTAGGGATAAAAACTGACATTAAATTGCATGGGTTTTTTTATTTCTGCTACAGTTTACAGATTTGTTTTGTAAATTGTATGTTCTGTGTTCCTTTGGGGGAAAAAATTACTACTCAGAAGAAAAGACGTTTATATTTTAACATTTTAGGTTTCATGACTGCACCCTCTATCTACGGATTAACCAAGCGGCGACTACCGCGGCCGCAAGATGCTGTCTCCAACTGAGTCCCATTCAAAAGAATCATCTTCTGTCTAGAAGTCAATAGTTTCTTTTCAGCAAGTCATTATGGTCTCAATCGCTAAATTCGGGCCCTTTAATAAGTATGCTGGTGGTCATCACCGAGTCAGGCTATTGTCGCAATATTTCAGTAAGCTTAATGTTACTTGATTGCAAAACCTGCCCTGTTCGCACAATTTAGCTAAAGTAGGTTTTGTTACTCCTTATTGATTTTGTCATTCTTTGTTTCCATCCTACCTGTCTCTCTCTCTCTCTCTCTCTCTCTCTATCCATTCTGTTCTGTCCAATTAATTAGAAAGTTTCTCAAATAAATAGTTAAAAAATGTGGATGTCTGAAAGAAGATGAATTGGAGAGAGTGAGTGTGGGAGGGCGAGCTGCTAGTTTGCATATGGAAGAAGGTGAGAGAGAGAGAGCAGCTGGTCCGGGGGTGTTTCTCTGAAGGAGGCTGCACTAATGTTAGTCTAATGTTAGTGTTAATCAGGTTAGCATATGCCCTGCGTGTGTGTGTGCGCGCAGTGTGTGTGTGCGTGCAATGTGTGTGTGTGTGTTGATTTGCACCATTTGATGAGGAAAGAGAGAATATAACTGGTTAGCATACACCATTTGTCAATATCTCTCCCTCTCTCTCTGTATGTCTCACTTTTTTCCTCTTACACACTCTCTCACACTCTCACACACACACACACACACACACACACACACACACACACACACACACACACACACACACACACAAAAGCCCCATGGGAAAAGCTGCATCTGTAGTGCTTGGATCACCAAGCAAGTTGGATTAAGCCCTTCTTTCCATTTTTCACAAACGTGCTCACAAGTTTAGAAATATAATGCACTCTTTAAAATGACTGACTTCACACACGTGCACACAACGTATGAACACACAAGACACGTGCACACGCCGTACATACGAATGAACATGATTACCAACGCATAAACTACACACAAACTCATATGTGCAAACATCTGCTCACACACATTTTTATAACAGACTTTTAAGAGGTAATAAACGCATAAAAACACACAACCAGGGAAAGGCAACATGCACACACACACTCACTCACTCACCATCAAAGGGCTGTAAACCTCAGCTTTGGCCAAACTAACTGTTTTCAGAGTTCATTTCGCTGCAGGAGGCTTCAGCCAAATCCAGGCTGGCAGCTCTCACACACACACACACATGCACACACACACACACACAATTCAGTAATTACAAGAAATGCAGTCCCCTGATCTTTGTTTCCTTTTGACCCCCTCTGAGATCGCCATCGCACAACACACACACACCCCTTATCCACCTAACCCTGTGCAACAGTGGGAGCCTGCTCTGATTAAAGGCTGTTCCTGAGACTCTGGACCGGGCTCAGCGCTATTCTGGCCCGTCTAATTACACAGGCCCCACCACAAGTTAGTGTTTGGATCATACACCCAGAATAACCCCGAACAAGCTACTGTGACCAGCTACTGGAAAACAGGCTGGGAGGAAAATGACAGAGCAGTTTACAGCAGGCTGTTCTCTGTTAATGTCAGGGTTAAGGTGATAATTATAAAATGAAAGCCGTGCTGCAAAGATTGTTCCTCCTTATATTTAGTTCAATATTCACTCTCGTTTTAGGATAAGATATTTGCCAGCGAGTTGAGATAATTCCATGTTTTGCAATGCAAATTTAATTGTTCCTCGCACCTTGAAATGTTCCAGAATAAGGCACGTTATCAGGAAATGATCCCTCATGAATATTCTGTAAATAAATTGATTTGAGTTTGAAACAAGTGAAATTACCTTACGCCATTTGTGTAGATCAAAAACATTTATTCCTACCCAGCATGCACTAGAAATAATACCAAACAAATTGCACACAGTGGCCGACAATAGTCTGTGTGATGTGTGTTTATAAAGTTAATATAAGTAATTTCCTTTTTGACAGAGAACAGCAGCTTTTATCAGCTTGAAATGAGTAAAAGGACTGCAGTGTTGACTCATTTTCACAGCAGAATAGAAATATCAAAACATTCATGGAAACTTCTAAAACCAGCCTCGACTTCTCCTCTGTTCCAAACAATTGTCATTTAGATAATAAATTGCTTTAAAGACCAAAACAGGATGTGAATGACAGTCACACTTGGGTTTAGAAAGGAAAGTAATTACCCTCATAAGCGCAAGAGTTTGCTTGTCAGGAAAAGGTAACCATTGGTCTTTTTAAAGTGAACAAACAATCGATGCCGTAGTCACTGATCTCCATCAATGAGGAGGCAACAATCTTTTCACAACCATGTCTGCTCAGTTGCTACGGGTGATACTCAAACATAGATTTTAGGTGGATATTTGCATAAGTTGCAGAGTCTCTATTTCGTGTCTGGTCTTGACGTTTTCGCTGTTATCTCCGACTTGTCTCGATCTCGGTCTTGTCTCAGACACCGGCCTCTCCTCCCGGACCTGTCAGTCAGCTGTCATTTCCCCATAAAGACACAACATTGTGCACTGTCAGTTACATATGCAGGTAATGCTTTTTTTTTTTTTTTTTTTCCAGTGGTGTGTTTTTGTCATGGAGCAACCAAGTATCCTCATCTTAGACTAGCACTTATATGCACAGATAATGCTACGTTGTGGCAAATTCTCTCTTCTCTAACTGTACTGAGTGAGTGAAGTTACATCACAGATGACTCTCACTGTGAACAGCATCTCAAAAATGCTGAATGGTCTTGATTTCAGTCCTGGTATCTTGCTCTCAGGATGCTTCCCGGACGTGTATATTATAGTATAACATTTAAAGATCAACAGGTCCTGTCATAATACAGTTTTCCAACTTTGATATCACTAAAGAGTTTGTATAGACAGTGAATTCAGATTCATTCATTTCCATAATTACTACATGATGTTGTACTTTTTGACCACCAGTGTTGTTTAACATCATCTGTTCTTGGTTTTCATCTCATTGTTTGATTAACGCACACGGGAGCACTTCCTCTTCCACTGTCTTCCAAAAACACAAGCTGAGACACAGGCGCAAGCTGAACTGTTGCTCACACCCCTGGGAGACGAAGACAAGAGTGAACATCTCATTCCAGCATTATGTTTCTACCCACTGCTATCAAGAGTTTTCTCACACACACACACACACACACACACACATACATACACTATAGCACCTTTGCTCTTTGCAAAGTCACAATGAGCGATTCCATCCACGGACACCTCCTCTCTGTCCTTGTCTCTCCAGCTCTTCCCTGAGGCTCAACACACTCCTCTCCTTTCTCCTCTGTTTTGTTTTAAGTCACTTCATTACAATGCTGCACAGCAACTGGGCGTGGATTTTTATTTTTTTTTCTACCACCTCTCCTTCCTCCCCATCTGGGCCGACAAAGGCCTACAGGGACTTATTTGGTGTCTGTCTTTATCCCCACAGCTTGTCTCTGGCCTACGGGCAAACTGCAGAGTGTGATCTGTCTGCAAGTTGATAGAAATCTCCTGTTCTCCTCCTCGTGCCCAATCTCACTTCAAAGCGCCACACCAGGGGCCACATGCATAAAACTCTGTAGATTCATGATTAAAACTGTGTGTACGCACAAAGCCACAAAATATGCATACGCGTTCTTTTTCGTCAGATTTATAAAGTTGTGCATACGCATGGTTCTGTCTTATAAATCTCAGTCATTATGAAACCGGGCGCACGTACACCAGCTTCATTTCAACTCCCAGAACGAGCCATAAACGGATAAAGACACGCCCTTAACCAGTCGTTTTCATATCAATTTGCCGCCTGCTCCAGCAGCCTTTACACCTGTTAATGAAACAAACGGGAAAGAAGAAGTGCCGCTTCACAGATTGTGTTGCACTGGCGAGGTTCCCCAAAAGCCGGAACAGCTGTCATTACCCGCAGCTGTGAGGCTCTTTATAGCATCCATGTCATTAATTCATGACATGGACCTATAAACCATCATCGACAGTGATATCTCAGAAATGTATTCAGTGGTTAGTTTGTAGCTCTCGTGTCTAAACCGAATTTACAAGATGTGTCACAACAAAGGATAAAAAAAAAAGAAAATGAACAGCAAAATAAAATGTTGACTTCTATGTAAATATAAAGAATGATAAAATGAATCACACAATCAGTGCAGCTGGTTATCAGTCTAAACAAACAGTGAACTACATATTCCGGTTTTTGGCCTTAGTCCGAAAAAGGCAATATTCCTACTAAGCTGTTTACATAATTAATCAAAATGAATATTCCACTAATATTCCCGTTTACATGCAGAGTCTTGAGGGTTTCCCTCTGCTCCAGTGGGAACAGGAATCACAAGATCTCCACAGGCAGTGAAGTAAACCAGCGAGGTGAAAAACATTAGTGAGATATGATATACTGATATTTATAAGTGATATTGATACGACTGATAGTATAAATTTATAGTTACAGACACACCCACCCTGAACATCTCTCCACCCTCCTCTCATTCCTCTCCTCTGTGTGCCTTCCTCGCTCCAGCGTATGTCATTTTGCCTGTGCAGGGGGGTGCGTTGCACAACCAGCCCGTCGTGCATCTCTATCTCAACCCTGCAAACTGTTGCAACGCACAGAACTAGAAATAATATCAGCATATCCCACATATCTTAATCGGAAAATGCTATATTCGGAATAAGGCCTAATTCGGAATATCCAGACAGAATATGCTGTTCACATGACCCGTATCAAATTTGGAATGTCATATTTGGAATAACAGTGGAATATCAGTGTGCATGGTACATAGTCAGTGTTTTACTAAAAGATTCCATCTCTCATCTTATATTTCATCTCCACCTCATCACATCACCCTCAGATCACCTTAGAAAAACATGTGTACGCCTGGTCTAAAGAAAGCATGAGGTGAGCACATTTTCACCACACATTCTGTCTTTATAAATACCAGTTTATGTGCAGGATATGACATATGCATGGTGTCTACGCGTCGTTTATGCATGTGGCCCCAGTCTGTGTTTGGATTTAAGAAGAGCAGGTTCAGTAGGGTTGGCTATGTGTGTGTGTGTCTCCACTGTGGTCATAACTTACCAATATACCAAGTAAAGGAAATTAATTCATGCGCTAAATCATGTAGTATTTTTGCACTGGAAAACCCTGGAATCCTAAATAATTTCAGTTTTTCCTTGCTTTACTTTTTGTATCTTAAAACACCAGTGGAAAACCGGAAAGGTTTAAAGTGACAGTAGATATATCCAGGTACTACTTCTTCTTTGCAAGATGAGGAATCACTATCAGTCAGTGGAATCTCACGAGCCATCGAAGACTTTGACTCCCACGTGAACAGAGAAAAACCTCCCGAGAGCCTTTTGCACAATTTCAAGTGTTCTCACCTAAAGAAGGAAATCCTAAGTTTCTTGGATCTGGATATTTCTTCTCATGAAAGTGTCCTGTAAAAAGTGCTGTGTCAGCTAGTAGAGGATTTTGAGGAAGTGGAACCTCATGAGCCTTAATAGTGAGAAACTGGGATATGAAACAGGCAACTTCATTGTAAAGAGAAGGAAATCTTATATGACACACATTTAGATACTTCTCCATTTACTATGCTTTTGACAGACAAACCACTGCAGATGGCTGGGTGGAGGCAAAGGGACCTCATGGGCCAGAGGGCTGAGAGGCATGCAAATATTTGCATGTGCTGCATCCTGCATTGATAAAGACATCTTTCCTAGTTCAATTGCAATAGGTAGAGAGAATTAAAGTTGGTTTCTAGGTAGCTGTACCTCTGCATTATATTGTGGTGCAGTCAGAAATCTCAAAACCTAAGCAAATTAACTTAAACTTACCTGAATGGATTGATACCCCAAGAATTAGGTCAGAAAACGGATGAACAGACCCTTTAAAGCCACTCTGACGTTCTGCGGTTGGCAAGAGTTCCATCAAAGTATCGGAAGGTCAAACGGATCAACCTCACGACATTTGCAGCAGGCCATTTGAGGGCATGAGGAGCCTGAGTCACTCATCAAAGCCACTACTGGTAGTGGTGTCAACCCCCACATCTACAAATCTGTGGCTGCGGCAGAAGACTGAATAACCTGTGCTTCGGAGCTTATGCCGTCTCAGAATACACATGACTGGACAGAACCGGAGGAGGGGACCGTCGGAGGTTGTGTTGATGTTTTTGCAGCTTGTGTGTGTGTGTGTGTGCAGGACCCAGTTTCAAACATCAAGGCTGTGTCCATATTCACACACACACATAAGCACACTTTTTATGACGACCGTCGTATCAAAAAATAAACTCCCTCTCACACTTCATGACATACTTTTCGGGGGCATCATAACCTGGAGAAGGAAAAATGAAACCGAATACACACACACATGCAAACACACACACTCTCAGGGGTATTTGGATGTTATTTCAGTGAACAGTGGGGGGGGGGGGGACAAACAAACCCACAGAGGGGGAAGAGGAACAGGGACACAACCCTGGTAAATAAACACCTCATGGCCACTGCCATGGCCACACACACACGGAACAGGTTTACTGTAGGATGCGTGTTGATTACAGATTCATGGATAACAAAATACAAACATGTGCATGCTCCCTTCCTAACATCAAATTTATTTCTATTTTCTGTTTTCCAGAAGTTTTAAAGGTCACTCATTGGCTTTTGTGGCCCCCGGACAGTAGTTGGATTAACATGGAACCTTATATTCTATTAACAAAGAATGATGACCCAATAATACAAGTGCTTTACATATCCACCTCACATGTTATGTCTTCTTGAAAAGGGCGATATGAATCATCCAATCACAGAATGTTTGTGGCTAATAGTCAACTAAACAAATCAGCAAGTTTTGTCTGTGAATGTTTGTCCACTCGGAGCCAGTGACATCAGTGCATTTTCCACAGTGTCAAACATTCTTTTGAGCGTGTTCTTGCTTTGATGAATGTAAACACCTTCAATCCATTTAGAGTTTATGTAAACGGTTTGAAAATTTAAAGCAGAGCGAGCTTATTTGGACAGATAAAGTAGTCTGCATGGAGCCAAATGATAGAAGTCAGCGATAGCTTCGTGAATTCTAATATATGTAATGCTACTAATGAGCTTCATTACCCGCTACCTGTTACATCCTCACGTGGAAAGATGAAACCACAAACACACACACACATCCAGTCAAAGTCTGAACCCAACTGTATGTAAATGTAAAAAAGCCATTCTATAAGGTCAAGAGTTGAGGCCTAAACAAACACTAACAATGAAGACAATTACCCGCAGATTGGCCTATTACCAAAATAGACTGCATTCCAGTCTGAGAGTGTGTAACCTTTGGTCCCTGTGTGTGTGTCGGTGGGCGTGTGTGTGTACCATCTGCTGCTAACGAGCTCAGAGTGAGCAGGGTCCAGGTGTGGGAGTGTTTAGTGTACACTGGGGGGGCCAAGAGAGCCTCCTGTTTGAGACACACACACACACACAGCCTCCTAATACGGCATAATCTTGTGTGCCAAAGGGCTGACCCCGACTAGCATGAAAGCGGTGCCTTGAACTTTTTGAGTATTAGTTGGCTATTAGTTGGTAACTATGCCAACGAGCCGTTTCATGAGAACATTTTGGAATTTTACCAAGAACAACACTGTGGTTAAGGTCTGTTTAGGATAAGCCACTAAATCCACTTGGTTAGGTTTAGAGAAAGATCATGGTTTGGATTAAAATGATCACTTTGTTAAGCATAGAGAAACGTGGTGTGGGGTTAAGTTACTACATCCTTAAATTTAGGGGACCCTTGTCGTCATGGCTACAATAATAACCACAGGGTTACGGTTAGGGACGATCATAGTTGCATGTCGTTTTTGAGCGACTGACATTATGACCTATTGTGTTGTTTTTCTTGGAGGGACTGTCTCCTCTATTTTGTGATTGTGAAGTTGTCTTACAAAATAAAAATACTCAATGCAACTTCAGGACAACACCTATATCAAGTGGTCAGCCATATTTAAAATGAGTTGGGAGACAACAGGAAGTAGTCCTCTTAACTGAACTGCCACAAACCAGCCTGATGTCATTGTTTCATAAAAGCTCTGTTTTCCCCGTCTACGCTACAGATATCGGGTAGATTCGTCGTGCCAGTCGGGATGCGGGGCACGGGGGGGGGTGAGGTTGCCAACAGGAGGTGGGCATGGGGTGCCAGGCAGAGGCTCCACACTGAGACACATGCTTAATTAGCATCCAAGATGGATACAGGGAAGAAGAAAAGGATGGATGGAAGGAGAAAGAGATCGTAATACAGGAGGCTAATTATGCCGTTTAGAAAAAGACAGCGGAGGAAAGCGGTTTGGAGAAGGCGAATCTCTGCATCTCAGTCACAGGATAAGAACGCTGCTTAGGCATTGTGTCAAAGCACTTGGACTCTCATTTGAGGCGTATTGTAAATATGAGCATCGCAAATTTACAGCAAAGCCAAAAGTGCTCCAAGAAATTCATTTCCTGAGCTCCGGCAATACTTTCTGATGAATGCGACAGCTGTGCTGCTCTAGTTGATTGGTGTGTGTGTATGTGTGAGTGTTCCAATGCGTATCATCTGGCACTGTCAAGGCATAGCTTTCTAATTTGGAAAAATGGAAAAGTGACTTTCTGCTCATTCACACTGACACACACGCCAAGCATTCTGTCAGAGCGCTTGTCAGCTGGTGAATTGCGGCGTACGCAACGACTCAACACAATTATACACTTTATAAGAGATTGTTCTGATGTGTTTAAGCTCATTTGCTTTCCCTGATGAGAATGTATTAAAAGCAGTCTGAAGATCTGCTGATTGTAAGATTTGGGTTTAGATTACACACAAACGCATGCACACGCACACGACCGCAGTGAACTCAAGACTTTAACAAAGTCTTTTGAGTTTTACAGTTTTAACACATGACTCTCATGAGAAATAGGAAATTCCCTATTATGTGTGCATGTACTGCGGTCTGGCGTGTAGTCCAGTGAGAATCTGGCTTTCTGTCAGTTTCTGTCTGTTCAAGACATTATCCACTGATAACTATACACATACACAGAGTAGACATACTGTAGATACATACAGTACTGTATATGATTCCACCAGGTTCAGGATGAGGGCATGAACACCAAAGTCATGTCCTCTGTTTTTTTTCTGGGTCTTCTTAATTTTTTTTAATATATATTTTTCTTAAAATGTTAAAGTGACAAATTGCTAAAACTACTTAGTTGTATGGTGTGTTGTGAACAAAGGTTGGCATCATCTCGCCAGCAGAGCAGAACTGTGGAGGAAAAAATGATATTAGAAGTGTACTGTTGGAGAAATTACTATATTAATACTTTCATCATTAATCCAGTGTAGAAGTGTGTTCAACTGCTCAATTTTGCCTTTAAAAGAACATGATGCTCTATTGATCTGTTCTATTGACCTTTTATATGCTGTAACCACATTGTTCTGTTTTAAGTAAGATGTCACACACCTTGTTTGTGTAGATGAAATAAGTCTCTCGTCTGTCGGGAAAGAAGAAACAGACAAGGTTATCTGAAGTTCATGATCCATGGTTCCCCTGATTCTAAAAAAGTGATCGTTGGAAAAGGGGAAGTAAACGCAAGACCGGAAAGCTGTGCAAGACAGGCAGTGTAGTTAGAGGAAACAAGTGACTGCAGACAGAAGTGTGACTGCGCACGAGGTGCTTGTGTTGACAGTTGTGTTGGGTGGAGGCTGAAAGTATAAAGTGTTCGCGTGAGCTGTTCAAGATGCTCCTCTTGCTGCAGAGCTCGGGGAAGCAGTATGAATATGCTTTAGTGACTTATTAAACATGGCTGGACTGCAAAAGAATACTGTCTCTTTTGTATTTAGTTGCCTTACTCACCTAACTAGACAAGCTGATATTTCAGCTGTAGCAGCACTACTACAAGATCAGTCAACACTGTGTTTGAATACAAGTTGTACTTTCAAAGCACACATGACTGGCCTTACCAATATGGTATAGGTAATGTGGATAATTTAAGAACGATAGGCCTGGCTATAGCCCTCCACAGACTGTATTCCACCTGACCTACACACTCAGAGCAAGTAACTAGGAGTTACACCACAGGAACAGAAGCAGCAACTGTGTTCATGATCTTGGCTCACAAACTATTGACCTGTATGCTTTCAAAACGTGACATGTCCAAACTTTTGCACACAGAATAAATCAGGAGTTTCTGTTCTGACATTTTCAGTGGCAATAATATTCACAGTGGGAAATAGGCTAATACATTATAATAAAGTTACACTGCACAGCAGCAACTTTCAATAAACAATTAGCCTTCCTTGCTGCAGTCACGCTGTCTGTTATCACCTATTCCAAAAGTGGCCCTTGCTGGGCCTTGCGTGAGGTTTGTGCTGATGAAGGATCACATCAGGGCATATAGTCATTGTCCAAAATAAATATGTTCACAGAGAGAAGTCGCTCTCTTCTGGGTCTTAATTCCTTTTGCTCTTTAATGCTGCGCTTTCATGTATCAGAGTCTTACAATAGATCGTTGTGTGTCCAGTGATTATTACCTCATGTTTTGGGTGATGCCTCATTTATCACTATAATTCATTGATCAATAATGAGAAATACCTCTTGTTTTTATTTTATTGCAAATAAGAATCACATTTGCAGTATTTTATGTTATTTTAAAGGACATATTATGTATTGGTATATTTTTAATTTAAAGACATATTAGGTCTATGTATCTTTTCAACAATGTGATACAACTACCTTGAATCTGTGGAACATGTTAGTCTTTTTTTTTTTTGCAAAGAAGTTTGAATCAAATTGTAATTTTCCAAGTGAAAAATTTTCCAGCACTTTTCTTCCATTGCATTGAACACACCATTTTTGGAGGGTGTAGCAACCACCAAATTTAGAATTAATTATTTCCGTCCCTGCCTGGCTACCCCACACCCAAGAGTAAAAAAAAAAAAAAAAATTACACACTGGGCTGTAGGCTACAGTACATTAGGTCCATTCATTTTTGGCTGCATGTCTGGGACCAGGTTGTGGTGGCATCATAGTCAGTAAGGAAACCCAGACATGCTTCTCCCTGGCAGTGCCCTCCATTTCCTCCTGCGGGATCCCAAGGCATTCCCAGGCTAGGGGAGATATGTAGTCCCTCCAGCATGTTCTGGGTCTGCCCTGGGGTCTCCTATCAGTTGGACGTGCCTGGAACACCTCCAGAGGGAGGCATCCTAACCAGGTGCCCAGACCACCTCAGCTGGCTCCTTTCAATGCGAAGGAGCAGCAGCTCTACTCTGAGCTCCCCCCGGATGTCCGAACTCCCTATCTCTCAGCCTGAGCCCAGACACTCTCTGGAGGAAACTCATTTCAGCCGCTTGTATCCGCAATCTCATTCTTTCAGTCGCTACCCAAAGCTTGTGACCATAGGTGAGGGCTGGGACGTAGACTGACTGGTAAATTGAGAGCTTTGCCTTCTGGCTCAGCTCTTTCTTCACCATAACGGTCCAGTACAACGTCCGCATTACTGCTGATGCTGCACTGATCCGCCTGTCAACCTCATGCTCTTGTGACATCATCGAGGGCAATAATTCTGAACAGCTTGTTTAGGCTTGTTAATCATATAATCATCTTTCCAGATTTAATTTTGAATATATGAAAGCATGCCCACCAGAGATTAATGTGGGATTCTAGCCAGTTTTCATCTATGTGTTGGCACTGACATTATTTCCTAATTGATGATTGTTACTCTCAAAATGCATTCAAATGCATAGATTTATACTATAGTATTCCAAATTTTCTTAGGGGGAGGACATGCCCCCGAACCCACCTCATGATCTCAGTATTTCTAAAATCCTGGCTACGGCCCCGTGTGTGTCATCACACTCCACCTCCAGGAGCTGTGAAGACAAGGCTCTTTGCTCAATGACCGCCTCCTCAGAAGTCTGACTGCTGCATTTTCCCTCCAACCTGGATGAATTTCATATTGCTGTTTTACCAGTTGCCATGGTGAGACTGAGACTTGTTTTGTGTGTTTGTTTAGTTGCTTGTGTGTGTGTGTGTGTGTGTGTGTGTGTGCGTGTGTACACCACAGCAGTATTTCAAAGCACATCATCTGGCACGAAAGCTAGCCGTCTAATTTGGTGAAATGGGCTTCCGCCTGAAAAGCATCCATATGACAGACATCCATAATGTGTGTGTGTGAGAGTTAATAAAGGGATCATCTAGACCTATGGCTCCAGGCTGTTATGTTAATACAATCAATGGACAAAGAATTTTACCCATTTTATCTAAACACACATTTCCTCCTCTCCCCATCATTCTCTTCCTTCTTTTTTTTTCCTTCCCCCTTCATACTCAGAAGATGTATTATGCCTTGCTCAACACACACACATCACCACACACACACACAGAAGGTCTTCCAGCTGAGTCCCAGCTCCTTGCTGAGACTAATGCCCCCTTTACCTCACATTATGCATCTCGTTGCATAATGTCCCCTACCTAACACACACACTGCCATCCAGTGATGGAGCGTTCACTTCCCACCGTCATATTAAACCTGCAGACAAAGACACACCTGCCCTCCTCGACTACCATAATATTAACATACACACACACACACACACACACACACACACAGGCACAAAGCCATTTTAGTGAGCGGAGCAGCAGCAGCCTTGCCCCGACCATGGCTCTGATGTGCTTTCACTTCCTGGCTCCCATTCAGAGACATTAGAGCTCCCTACATTACAGAGACATGCTAATGATATCTGGTAATGCGCCGCCACTGCATTGACATGCAAAATGAGTTTGAACTCATATGTACATGCAAAAAAAAAAAAACAACAGAGCAACAGACTGATCCTGCATGGAGTCATTTAGACTCTTCATAGAGTGTGTGTTTGTGATATTAAATGCTCTGTGTGTGGGTGTTAGTATCGCTTTGATAGCTGGGATCAAACGTATGACTGTTTGTCTCTTACCATGTGTGTTTCTGTCAAACCTCTGAGTGCCTGTTTATGTACATATGTGCATGTGCATGTCAGTGAACGTGCATATGGCCGCTGGTGTGTATTTGACCAACGTGCCGGTGTGTGCATGTTATGCTACAATGGCATGTGGTGTGTTTGACCGATGAAATGTCCTTTGAGTAAACAGCCTGTGTTTGTATGTGAAAACTCAGAGCTCAGAACCTAGATTACAGATAATTGAAACTGTATGCTCTCTCTCTCTCCCCCTCTGTCTCTCTGTCTACTCCCCCGCCTCCCTCATCTTCTGTTCCCTCAGGGATGGTTTGTTTAAGCCCCTTGTGTTGTTGGAACCTTAGACCATATCCACACTTTGAAAACAAAACTTGCCAAAATGCAGCTTTTCAAAAAACAGTGTATATGTATGTCTACACAGTCTGGAGCTGTTACATTTTGTCTTGATCGCTCATTATCTATGCCACTATGCCACAAATCTCCCATAGGTGCTCGATTGTCATGTTTCTCCACTCATTTAGTTAGATGTTTCCTTTAATTTGTCACCCGTCTGTAAGTAATCATGCAGAGTAGGAGGCGACAGAACAGAGGTTTATCCTGTCGAGACCAAACTGAGTAACCCCGGCTGTTCAACTTCTTAGCACATGATGCCTGTAATCCACCGTCGTGTTTGCCAACAGAAAGAAGTGGAAAGAGATTTAGCTGGTTTTCTACTACTTTTGCCGTTTCAGCGTGGATGGAAAATGGCCTGAAAATGCTAAGTCGCTTTTACATGTAAACAGGGTTTCCAGATTTATCCGCCTGAGCATGGACACGGCTTTAATCAATCACTTCCTGGTGTGTTTGTGTGTGGGTGAAAGTGAGAAACCTTCTATCCAAAACCTACTCAAAATGTAATTTTTTTTTTCATGTGACTGGTGTGTTTGTATGAACCATACACACATATGTTCATCAGAGGGGAGCAGTGCTTATATGTGGTTGCTTGTGTTTATGTTACCACATGTGGGGCATTCCATGATTCCTCCCTTCCTTGTCTTTTGTTTCCAGTCAAACCACAAGGCTGCACGCGAACACATATGTGCTTTAGATCATTCACAGCATTAAAGTATCATTAGACTGAAATATTACCACGTTTTAGCTGTTGTTGAATAGATCAAACACGTCATTGTGTACATTTTTTCATTCATTCTCCATGTGAGCGACTTCCAGTGGGGGATGTATGGGTTCAATGCCTTGCTCAAAGGCATTTTGACTCTAAAGCGATTGAACCTGGGTCCTTTTCAGTCTCCATTCTTACATTACTTACCATGTGTCTCCTCACAGATGGCGCCCAGAGGAGCCGAATCTCGACCCGCACACCAGTATGAAGAGTTGGAACGACAGTACCCCGCACACTCCAGGTGAGACCGCGCTGTGTGTGTGTGTGTGTGTGTGTGTGTGTGTGTGCAGGAAATAAAGGGATAACTTCTAGCCACTCCCTCCCTTTGTGTCTCCCCCACTCACACACACACACACACACACACGCACGCACACGGCACAGACTAATCCTCTTTGGAGCTTATAATTAAATCTGGAGTGTTTGCCTTGGGAGTGTCTACTCATCCCAGGAATAGGACTGATCAGCTCTCCAGAGAGCAGGGCACAGGCAGGAGGATCACACACACACACACATACATACATACACATGCACACACAGTCGGAGGATGGTTTGCTCTTATGAAGGATGTATAACCTCTTGTGTGGGTTTAATAGAACTGCACATGTTCCTTCTGTTTGTTTAACCGTTCTCTTGTCAAAGTAGGCACATATGCACGCGCACGCATACCTCTCCTGTTTACCATATAAGTGTTTCCCAGCAGTACCACAGCTCACATACATATCTTGTGCACACGAGTGTTTATGCACATGCTGAGAAAACGTCATCTTCGCGACGTCTGCGGCCCCAACAGCTAAGTGGAGCGTGGAGTTGCGTGGTGTGAGGAAAGTGAGAGGAGGAGAATGAGGGGAAAAGAGGGGACACCGGGATGGAGAGGAGGAGAGTGAGAAAAAGAGAACAGTCATTTCACGGGTTATTGCGCCTCCTGATATGACAGGCACCAGGGAGCACAGACATCAGCACTGGCTCAGGGGAGAACAAGGCACACTGAGAATCTGGGAGAGAGAAGAAGAGAGAAGGAGGGACATGACCAAGCAGCAGAGGGAAAGAGACATAAGCCAACTATAACTGTGGAGACAAACTCTTATGGAGACAGACAGGTTGAGGGAGACTGTGATGACCTTTGACAGCTCAGCCTAAACTATACTTATGTACAGTAACACACAAAAAAACTTCAGAGTTCACACCATCTACTTATCAAGTTTCTCTGTAAGAATAGCGAAGTAAGTCCGTAAAATTGAAAATCCTCACAGCTATTCAGATTGGCAGAAAAGAAAGTTGAGAGTAGCATTCTGCATTTTATTGCCGAAACGATTAGTCGATTATCCGATTAGCACTTCCACAGAAACAATCTGCATTCGTTTTGATAATCGATTCATTGTTTGAGTCGCTTTTCAAGCAAGAAAATGCCAAACATTTGTGAGGATTTGCTGCCTACAGTAATATCCCTGTGGACTGAATCGCTGTGGGTTTTGGACCATGTGTCGGACAAAATAAGCAATTTGAAGATGTCTATAAAGCTACTAATGGGAATTTTTCCACTGTTTGCTAACATTTTATAGACAAAACAATTATTGGAAAAAAAATAATTGAAAATGAAAATAATTATTAGTTGCAGCTCAGTGTTGTTTTCATGCTTAAACTGTGTATTCCAACATATTACAAGCTAGCCTCTTCCCAGTTCTGCTGAATGATGATATAAAACAGGATTTCAAATGAGAAAATGTATCTGGAAACTACACAACCGGTTTTGGCTTAAATGTTGGATAGATTTAAGTCTGGCTGATATGATTAGGTGTGAAGATAACAAGTCAGGTTCAAATAATGTTCATTACCTCAAGAAATTTTTAGTTTTTTAACTGTTGTTCATCCGCTCTTTGAAGTATTTTTAGGCCCAAGACCCACAGGATATCATCTTCGTTATCATCATCATTTAAAATGCATATGGTACAGTTAACATGCTTTTGGGGATATTTGCCTCAGCAGAAAAGCAAAAGCCAGAGCAACTTAAGGCAGAGGAAAAGTGAGACGATAGAGTTTGAACACTATTCAAACTCACATGTTGGTGTTCTTGTTCCTGATGTTTCTATGAAGATAAATCACAACTCCTCAGTCCCCGAAAACTCCTCCAACTCCCCCCTAGCATAAATACAGAGGCGAGAGGAGGAAGAGGGGACACAAATATATTCCGGGAATTTTTTTTTTTTTTCCATAGAGGGGGAAAAAAACAGAAGAAAAAGAGAGAGCAGACACCGCAGTGAATTGAATGCATTTTTCAAAGTGTAGCTGAACTTTGTGCAAAATCCCCCCGGGGGCCGCCATTATTGAAAGCCATTTCCTCTCAAAATGAGTGTGGCTCCACCATTGGCCTGGCTCTCATTAGCATACATTTGGCCTGCCTTTGTGTGGAGCCGGCTGGGGCTGCAGCTGGAGGGGTGGGAGTGAAGGAGGTGAGTGCGAGTGTGAGTGTGTGCATGGATTGAACAGGAGATGTAGAAAAGCACCTCACAGATGGGAGCATATGGAGAAAGCATAGAGGGAGAGGTAAGAGTCAGGAGGATGCGGATGAAATCGAGACGGAATCAAGGCAGGCATTGGAATATTTCACTTTCAGTGTTGTCTAAGTGTAAATACGTCCACGCACATTTTAGTTCTCCTAACGAAAGCACACAAGTATGAAGTGTTTGTTGTATATGAGTGTTGATGGAGTTTTTTTCCCCACAGGTTCAAGTGATTTAGACTCTTAGTAGCCGTAAGGAATACTATATGTTACCTACTTACTTTTTTCAGTGTATTGGAAAACCAAGATCTCTGTGGCTATTCCCATTTCCCAAATCAAGAGTTTCTTTGGACCTGTAGGAGCGGATGCCAAAGTAGCTATGTTGATGGAAAGAAAGTAGACCTCAGCCTGAGACTCGGCGCCGTGGGCTACTGCACGGCAGCCAACGAGAGGAGCTGAAGTCAAGGAAAGAGGATTTGGAAAGAGAGCTGGAAGTGGCAGTGTGGAGAGGTTTGCCCCAGGGAGGGTGATAGTGCTACTTTGGCTCTTACCTCCCTCTCCATTGGCCATTAACGCCGGGGTTCAGCTCAGCCTCCGGATAGGCTCCAGCTCAGGGACGCACATGCACACACACACGGCCATATGGAGGTTATTAACATCATTACCAATTCAAAGCAGCAGGTCATGGGCGCGGCGACCCAGCCCCGGGTTATCCAATCAGAGCACCCCCTGACCCACTCCCCCAAGGTGATTGGATTAGGGGGCCAGGTTGGCGCGACAACGTTGCTGGCCGGGGCTGATAATTGGCTGATTAATGTGCAGCCCATGGCCAGTGAGTCAAGGAGCAGAGGGCTCCGGTCAGGGGACCTTTCTGGCATCGTGAAGCTCTTGTCACATCTGGACAATGAAGTTGATCCACTGACAAGAACACAAGATGTGTGTATGTGTGCAAGTGATTGAGGTCTTCAAGGGTCCATTGAGTTCCTGGTAACCAAGAACAAACACTTGACTCGAGTCGGGCCAAATTATATCGTCTCTGGATCAGTTCTTATTATCCTTGGGTCTGTTTTGGACTGGTCCTATCCCCTCTAGAATCATGCCTCTTGTTTTTTTTAGCCATGATAGCAGCTTGGCTGTATTGATGGTAATGTCAGTCAGTCGGTCCACCACTTTGGTCCAGAATAAAATATCTTAACAACTTTTGGATGGATTGCCATGAATTTTTTTTACAGAAATTCATGGTCACACTGGCTTTAGGTGTCAAACTAAGGTTGACATTTGTGGTTTTGAGTGAAATATCTCAGCTATTCTATGGACTGCCATGACATTGGGTTAAGACATTCATGTTCCCCACAGGATGAATTGTAATAACTTTGGTGATCCCTTCACTTTTCTAAACATTATCTAAAAATCAGCATCTCTGTGAGCATGTTGACATTGCTGACACTTGCATTTCAAAGCCACAGTGTACAGCTTCACAGAGGCTCTACTGTGGCCAGAGACTCTTAGTGTGGTTAAAAATTAATTTATAGAAGGAGGGTTTGGGTACATTTTTCCCATGTCCGTTTGGATCAGGTCCAAAATTGTGGATCGGGAAGACCTCTAGCGAGCACATCTGTTTCCATGTGTATGACGGAACACTCAGCACTCTATCAAGCGCTCTCTTCCCCTCCTTTAAAAACAGAGGGCAACTTTTTGATTGTCCTCAGCATGTTTAGTATTCTCCGGTGTGTGGGAAAGTGTCCCTTAAGGACTCTCTTCTGACCTTCCTGAAAAGTGCACACGCACTAAGGCATGCACTTCCCAGACTTACAGCCACTTGGTTTTCTCCACCATGTCTCAGGATGTGAACCTTTCCACACTGGTTGTGTCCGCTCAGACCCTAATGAGCCACGTCCAGACTGGACACATCAAGCGAAACAGAATAAAGTAGAATAGATGACTCAGCCCCCCTCTGAGTGAAAGCAATCTGTCGATTAGAACAGGATGAATAAATAAGGAAATATGAGAAGAATATTACGAATAAAAACCCTCTAAATTGCTCATATTTTCTCATTCAGTTCTGCTTCACTGTCTATTTTTGTCAACTGGAAATAAGCTCCCAGAATTTCACTGTTACCTCGCATGGATGGGCGGCTTTATTTATTGCAAGGGTATGTTATCATTTTAGCACAGTAATATTGTTACCCTGTAGTTTGGTGCTCACGATGAATTCGGATGGCTTTTTCAAGGTCAGCGGAGAAATCATATTTTCTCTGCACTCGCTCCCATCTTTATTAAAACCCAATCTTGCCTCTCACAGCTTCATAAGTGATCAACTGTTTCCCCACCCGCTGCTGTCCAGCTGTCGAATGACTCACTTCAAACTCACCCAACTCAGTTAGAGTTATTGTCTCCATAACTCATTTAATTTCTCCGGTCCTGGAGAGCTCAAAGTATTTTTTTTTTCATAATATTTGTCCTGCATTTGCCCCACAACTGCTGCTGATGTCTTTCCAGGACCTTGCGTGATTGGTTTAAAAGGTGATGTGACCCCCCCTCTTTTATTGTTAAATAAGCAGCCCAAGAGCATCTGAAGCAATGTGCGGATTATTTTCCCAAGAGGTGCCGTGACCCTTTTCTTATTTGCGGGCCTTTTATGAAAGAATGGGCCCCGTCGGTGTGCAGAGGCAGCAATGTTTGTCCAGCTAACGGTGTTTGTGCTCAGACACAGGAGAATGTAATGGAATCAGCACAGCGGTAGGAAATGAAAGGGCTTTAGCCAGCTCTGTCACATGCACAGCTGAGGCACCAGTGGTTCTACCTATTTACAATAACTTGGCTCTCTCTATTCTCTGCATTTTTCCTCTGATTCCATCAATCCTTTTGTCTGCATTTTTTATGTCTCTTCTGTTTATATCTCTCTTTCGTCTCTTTTTATCTCGTCTCGCTTTCTGTCTTCCCCCCTTTTCTCTCTATCCCTCTCTCCCGCAGTCTCTCAGCTCTGTGTACGGGGGGGGGGAAGGAAATCATCGCTTTATAAATAAAAGATATATACTTTGAGGTCTTGGAGCTCTGCGTGAGCTCGGAGAGAAATACAAAGACTGTCATGTACAAGTCTGCATGACATTCAGTACACAAATACATATGGACGGGCAGCTCTGTGGTAGAGATACAGGAGTCACTGTGAATTCAAATATTCTCCTCCTTGCCCAGGATAGGATAGGATAGAAGGGATAGAATAAAATAGAATAGAGTAGAGTAGAATAGAATAAGCATACAGTGAACTTAGTGTGAACTGTCAGGGCTCTGAGAAATTGAATATGAGTTGCGGATAGCGTAAAAGTTTCTGCATTTAGTGAAAAAGAAATCCCATCTGTTTCTGTCATTAACAGTTACTTTTCTGCTTTTCCCAGCACGTCTCTATTACACGATCACTCTCCCTCTTGGAGTACTGTCCAAGAAGTAAATCTGACCTTCGGCCTCCATGCTAATGTCTGCTTGTACATTTGGTGGTCCAGGAAAGTCTTTTTTTTTTTTTGTTGCACTCTTAGTCTTAAATGTGGTGGGAAGCAGTAGAATAACATGAAGTTGAATATTGTAGAACAGTTGAATAAATGGAGATTGATAGTCGTCTGAAGCATGACATCACTAAAATGATGGATGAGTCATTAAATGTTCCTATGAGCTTTAGGGGGGAGCACCTATACATAAGTTTACATACAGGCTGTTTGCCCTGGTGCCTCCTGTCTCTCCTCACCTTCTCATTTCTACCCGAAAGCTCCCACTCTGCAGTCGGACCCGCCGCTACCTGCAGCCGTTACTGTTCAACATTCCCTGTCATTGCTCGCTATATAGTAGCACAGAGTGTAAACATGGGTCCATTTAGATGAGGCACGTGTGTCTAGGTGAGAGCCAATTTCCACCGCTGTTGTTGACATAGGCGGGTTTGATTAGCAGAGCTGCCTCAGCGGCCAGGGCCAGAGTGGCTAATGGTTTCCTCTGCTGTGGAGCCAGCCAGGCCTGCTGTGTGTCTGTAGCACTCAGGTAGCACAGCACCATTAACTCTTTGACTTGTGTGTGTGTGTGTGTGTGTGCGCGTGTGCAGAGTTTGGACAAGGATGAATTTGGAGAATCAGGAGAATGCATCATGTGCTAATTAATATGTCAACTTGTTAAATATGCTGTATTTCATCTTTTAAATAAACACATTTTACAGTAATTGATGAACACTCTTCAGACCAGAGGAAATGTTTTGGCTCTGACTAAACATGTGTATCATCTAGAAACCACTAATATGGACAATAGTTTCATTACTTTAAACTAAACTACAGGTTGAATAAGGTAAATTAAGGCTTTGCCATTAATTTTTTCTGTAGCTTCACCTGGAAAAGTGAGTACGGCCATGTATATGAGTATCTGTGTGTGCGTGACAGTGTTTGGCAGTGAGGTGCAGCAGCTGCTTTTTGCCAAGCAATTAATGTATTTTGCATGCAATGCATGTCTGTTCCTTGTCTCTTGACTAACAGGTGAGCACATAACTGGCAGATGTGCTTACATATGCATCTGTATTGCATCTGTATGTTCTCTACATCTCTTCAGTGAGAACATTAATGAATTAAACATGTAAATGTCATTTAGTTGAGTAATATGTGCTCATTTTTATGTACACGTGTGAGAACAAATGGAGACATTATTTACGCAGACAAACTTAAACTTCAAGCAGAAGTCAAGGTAGGTTAAGGATAATATATAGAATGGAGTATCATTGGCTGCCTCCAAAGCTCTAGATTGATCATTTTGCACTCATTTCCCTTTACTTCCAACACAAAAACACAGAAAAGCAAAAACAGGTAATTCAAGCAACATAATTTTATATCTAACATACAGTTTCTGTGAAAAATACATGTTCTTCATATTTAGTTTTTTGTGTATGTGTGTATTTGTGTGTGCGTGTGTGTGTGTGTGTGTGTGTGTGTGACAGAGACACATGGTTGTTTTCCAGCTGTTAAGTGTAAAGCACTTATGAGGACCGGTGGTATTTGGGGGACCAGGATGGGAAGTGTGGGGGTCTAATAAGGAATTGGGATTGGGAGGGGAGGGTGAGTTGGGGTACTAATTTCCTCCTTCCGTTTCCTAGGGGCAGGTGCAGAATAACCCCCATCCCCACCCCTCACGCTACCACCACACACACAAATTCTTCACTGTCATAACGCGGAAGCGATGCCTAAATGGCAACACACACACACACACACGCACTCTCACAGCTCCAGATGGACATACACACATTTTTCTCTCACTGTAGAGCATGTAATCATATACACTCCCAACACATTCACATGCATGTAATCATGGATGTAATATTCGGCCTGTCATTTACTCTCACCACACACACATACACACACACTCAGAGGGTGGTTGGAAGTGTGGTATATGGTGCTGATGTTCTCGACGTGTGAGTCAGATGTATTACAGCTTTCCACTCTAGTTGGTCCCGGTGGTTCACATCACACCCTGCTCTGCTGCTCTATATAGACCTCAGAGGGACAGTCGGGTGTCTACATCTGTCTTTCTGCCTGTCTCCTGCTATACATGGCTTGTCTTCTTCAACACAGAAACTCACTTTCTTTTTCTTTCTTTCCGTCTGCCTGTCCCTTTCTTTACACAAAATCCATTTCCTGGTTTGATTTTCGCGAATGCGTCAAATTTGACGAGCAAGTAGAAACAGGAAAATTCAATAAAATTTCCCCCCAAAATGGTTTTCACGCTCGCTCAAATTGGAAGATTTCTATAAAGAAATTACATCATGAAGACTCTAAGGATGGAAACGCATTTGCTAGTGAATGAGGAAGTAGAAAAAAATAGTTCAGCTTCTTGTCAAACTACCAAAATCAGAACCGGCTTTGGGAAATGTTTTCTGTAAATTATCTCTTCAGCACAGCCCTCCAGTCATGTCATACCTGCCGTCACTCCCATGTGTGTGTCTGTGCAGTAAATAGTAGCTTTATTGGTAACAGCTGTATTACAGTATCATACATCATTAAATAACAACAGAGAATAACAACCTACATTTTTTTCCTCCTTTTTTTGTCATTCATTCAAACCTACTTATTTATTTGTTTCATCATAGCTCACGGAAACATCTCATTTGCATTTGTTTTTTTTCCATTTTTTTTTTATTTTGACATTTCAAAAGTGTGCGTAAAACTTGCTTGACAGCTGAATGGAAAAACTCCTACTGTCTGCATGTGTCGTGTTGTCATAAGCTCCTTTCAAACTAGATTAGCGTTACTGGCGGAGATCCTTTAATAGTCATTACCGATGGCAACAAACATTTTAATCCGGCAGGCGTCTGCCATGTTTGACATGTTTTTTGTTTTTTGGGGGTGGGGGGTTTTGTCAAAAGTAAGAGCTCGGAGGAAATTTTCACCCTTCCTTCAGCAAACTGTAAGTCAATTGTTGTGTTTTTAGCAGCAGACGGGTAAACCAGTACACACCGTGATCTTTTACATCTGCATTAATGATTGGAGAGAAGTGCAATACACCTACAACATACATTACAGCAGTCCCTCCCTTCTTTTGTGTTTTCTATTTTAGCTTAATTTAGTTTAAGTCTTTGTGTATCTTATGTTCTGGTATGTTCATTCCTTTTCTGTTCCCCAGATTCATATGGTACATAGCACACATACTCACTGCTGAAGTTACGCAAGCTAACACATAAACAGAGATCTCATTCTGACACTTTGAATACACAAACACAACCATGCACTCTTCTCTGGCTCGCACTCACAGAGGCACACATACTCTCAAAGTGTTTTATGCGGATCTGCTAAATGAAAGCATAATTTACGTCAAATTGAAATATTCCGGACATTCCGCGTGGTTTGAGGACATTTCAGGTTAGCAACGGCAGACTAAACGCATTCACTCCCCTCCGTCTCGCAGCCAGGCTGAAGCCAGCTGTGTGACCCGGGGATGAGGAACTCCCCGTGGGTCACTGAGGCCCGTGGACCCCCTAATCCCCCCAGCTGTTTGGCCGGACACACACAAACACACACATAAATGCTCACATATGGTTGCAGGCAAACATAAATTGATTTTTACGCAGCATTTTTACAATAAGTTTAGATATGATAGATTCTCGAGCTAAAATGAGGGTTATTAAATGTTCTTAAGTCACTCCGTCTGACACTCCTCTTCCTGAAGAAACATAAATACTCCATATGACCTTACAGCCCATACACAGCTACCAGTCCTGAGCTGCTCCCCATGTCATGTCAGGGTCAAAGGTCATTCAGACATATCTACTGTGGAACAAAAGGAATTTATCCTACTTCATTTAACCGTTTATCATCCAGAAATTGGACAAAGAAAATATTTAGGAGTTGGCTCATGTCTAACCTGTTTGGTTTGGTTCAGTTATTCTGGCGTGAACTAAACAACCAGACCATCCCTCATTACTTTACAGTGTTGATATTTGGGAAGTGTGCCAAATTTCATAAGTAGATGAGAAGAGAATGAGAAAGGAGGAAAAGAGGAGATGAGGAAGAACGGATATTAAGGGGAGAGGACACAGGTGATGGAGAGAGAGAGGAAGATGAATATGCAAGTGGAAATCAAAGATTGCAGAGACGGGGGGAAAAAAATGAGGAGAATGATGGGATGAAGAAAGGGGAAGCCGGAGGAGGTTCCTGTCGGTTTGGGTGGCCCAGGTGTTCTCCCTCCTCTCTCCACATATCACTCCATCCCTCTTTCTTCCCTTCTCTTTGCCTCCCCTGGTGGCCTTCACCGTTTAATCTGGATTAATGAGGAAGTTGACCTTCTTCTTCTCTTTCTCTCTGGCTCTCCGCACTTCTGCTTCACTCCTCCTCACCGGGCTTTACATGGAGGAATTTTTACCCAGACTCCCTCCACATCTGCTTCTGTCTCCCTGCATCTTAATTTCAGATGAAATCTCTTTCTCACTGTTCTCCTTCCACCTCTCAGATTCCACTTTTTTTTCTGCTTTTCTTCCTTATCTAAAGCTTTGGCAGTGCATGTGTGTATCTGTATGTGTGTGTGTGTGTGTGTGTGTGTGCAACTCCATCTTTCCTGCTCTGCTGACTGACAAGGCGGTGCTGTTCATTCTCGGGACCACCTGTGTATCCTGTCCCACCATTCTGTTTGGGTGGTCAGGCCTCCCAGCCCTCAGGAAAAAAAAACACACTCTACTGATATCTGTGACACACACACACACACACATATATAGAAATCCACCTCACCACAGTCCGTGAATATCCTCAAGGGAAGTCTGCTTATGCACAAGTGCAGACACACACACAAGCAAGCTGTGTGCTACCTAATCTGTGGTGAGTGAGTCATTCTAATTGTCCAGTCAACAGGTGCTGAGCTGGACTCGAGGGAGTGGATAGAGGAGACGCAGGGATATGATTGCAGAACAAGGGAGAGGCTAAGCTCAAAGCTTCTGTATAATAACTATAGTGGGAGCCATTGTTGAAGAGTGGGGAGTAAATGTCTAATTGTGTTTCTGATTGGTCTGTGTCTATCTATATTGTCTACTGTAATAGCAATTTGAACTGCAGCCGGTGAATGAAAGCTTTGCTGTTTGAGGCTGTTCGGACCAACAAAAGCTCTGTATCATGAAATAATCAGGTTACTGTTGACTTTGCAAAATACTCCAGTTACTTCAGTGTTATGTATACAAGAAACCCAGTTTCTGTAATCAGGGTTGGGGGTTGCCCAGCTAGATTTGTGCCAGATATACACATAACAAGCTTTCTGAGCCACTGTTTACATGTATGCATCTGCAGGACAAGATGAATGAAAAGATCATTTATATTCTAAATAATGAAATTGAAAGT
The DNA here is from genome assembly GCF_963924715.1 of Thunnus thynnus. Classification (NCBI taxonomy): domain Eukaryota; kingdom Metazoa; phylum Chordata; class Actinopteri; order Scombriformes; family Scombridae; genus Thunnus; species Thunnus thynnus. Next base: position 8,710,595 of record NC_089540.1, read on the forward strand.
TTGACTTAAAGTGAACCTGACAATAAGTAGTCTCTAGAAGTTTAAATAAGTTAGTTTCTACCACTGAACAGACTATTTTCAAAAATTCAGACACACTTGTGCTGTTAATTAAAATGTTCCACCAAAATCAGTCAGGGAGTAGCATCGTCTATCCCCCATACAACCAAACTATATGTGGGATATATTAGGGCTGCAACTAATGATTATTTTCATTAATGATAAGTCTGTCAATTATTTTCTCAATTGATAAATGAGTCCTATAAAATGTCAGTCAGGCCCAAGATGCTGATCAATGAGCATTGCCCCTAAACTAACTACCAAATAAACTAATAAAATAAGTAAATTTAGGTTGGATTTTACAACAATCAGGTTACTGCAGTTCATGTTAACTTGTCTGTTTTCCTGCGGTTGATCCCGTCTCAACCTTTGCCGCAGTTCCGTCCAGCAATGCACTACTTTGGTCAAACACTAGCATGTGCACATAAACAGGTAGAGTACTTTGTAGCATGTAGTTTGTAGCATTGTGCTAATTTACCTAAAACAAATTAACTGCTGCCATGATAACTTTCCAAAGTTGTAAAACCCTAACTTAGAGAAGATTCAACCAATGTGTTGTGGTTTCAAACTGGACTTCCTCCTTCTCACAGTTAACCAGTAGCAACACATCTACACTAACACAGACCCTTGAGATGTTTCACTGGAAAACAGGTTTGATGTGGTTTATGTTAAAGCTGTCAGGAAAGTTTGTTTGGAATAAACAGAAAAAGTTTGTAGCCTATACAGTAGTTTGTTTGAGTGAACGAACGTAATGCCAAAAGTGATCATTTATGATGTTGACACGACTCCTGCAGATCACCACTTTTAAAAATAGGAGAGTTTCACTTACATCATGGCCGATGAAGACCTGACTTTTAGATTTGCTTACTCGCTCTGGCTAGACTTATGTGTCACTCAGCACTGGAAACAGCACATAAGATGGAAAACATTTGAATTGGGCCCATGAAAGGTGAGCAGCCCTCCCTTCTCTTTGCTCCTCTTTCTCTCTCACTTTCTCTCCGGTTCCCTCTCTTTCTCAGTCTCTCCGTCTCTCCGAGGCCCGCGTGTCGCCTTACCCAGGGGTTTAGCCCCTAATCACCCACAGCTAGTGGGAGGGAACCGGAGACTTCCAGCTGGCTGCCTCGTTACTGCAGACCCCTGGGACACACACACACATTCCTGCACACACAAGCTAAACACAGACACACATCCTCATATGTGCTTACCGAGGCATTTGCTGTTATCTCTTGGCATCTCTCCATCCACGTCCCCCCCACAACTCGATCCTGCCAAGGCCACAGCCTCACCACGTAAACTGAATAACAGCAGGAGGCTTACCGTGAGTGAGGGCCAAATCTCTGGCACGTCCTCTACTCCAAACCAGTTTAAACCAGTATTAAATATTGTCTTAGTAAACATACAGTCACTACTTTCTCATTTTTTTGCTCAGACAATCATTTTTCTCTTTCAGGAGGGATCCGTATGATTACCCCTCTCACTCCAGAACTGCGCCAAGAGAACCCGCCCCCTACCCGGGCCACTACCATGACCAACCCGTCTCCAGCCACCCGGGCCGTGTGCCGGCATCCGGCAACCCACGCTACTACCACACATCTCCCCACCAAGGTCAGCGGCACCGTGCGGCGGTAAGGCAGGACGTTCCACCTTCCCCCTCCGCAGGCCAAAGGGGGCGGCACTACTACGAAGCCGTCGGAGGGAGAGGAGACGGCTACCGGCAGGCCAGCCCCGGCCGCTACACCAGCCCGGTGAGGTACCCCGACGCCAAGGAGCGCTACGCCAGCCCAGAGCGCTACGGCTACGGAGACGAAAGGCAGCCAGAACGTGGAAGGCGGAAGAACCCCATGATAGGTGCGGTTTAAGAGGGTAGTCGTGAGCGACCAAACCCCAAAAATGAAGTGAACTTGAGTCATTCATACAAAGAATATATAAATAGCTCCGCATAATACCAGCTGTCACCTAGACTGCCAATGTGAATAAATGAGATTTTGCCATATTGATTTATCTGAAAGCAATAAGTGACGAGGTGAGAGGCTAAACTAGGGCTTATTTTCAGAACCATCTGTCTCCACAAGCCAAGGCAGATTTAACAAGCACTCATGTGCATGTTTATATAATCATATTTGCAACAGCTTCTGTATATTTGCAAGCATGTCGGTGTATATAACAGGATATTATTTTGATTATGTAGAATTGAAATTAAATTAAGGGCAATTAACTTAATTATATAGACATATAGAGGAAACTTTAGTGCCATATGTTGTATAGAATCACCTCTATTCTAGCAAACCGGGCAGTGCTGACTTGCATTTTGCACAAGCTGATCAAACTGAAGGAAATAAAGAGGGACCACCTTGACCCAGCAGGACTGCAATAACGTAAGAGACACAGGAAGTCAATGCCGACAAACAGGAAAAGGAACTCCCCTTCAAAGTGTCTTCTTGTTCTTGATGTTTTTGTCGCTTGGACTTCCTTCACATCCTGCTATCACATTTTCGTTTATTTTTTTTTTTGCATTTTTACCTTTGATTAATTAGCTGTGGATGTGGCTGATTTGATAACTTTTACTGTACATTTGTTAACCGTATAAATGCATCGCATATGAGATTATTTGTTATTTTTGTGGTGTTGCTATTAAACTCTAAAAAGTCGTGATCTACACATAAAACTACAGACTATGAAAGATGCTGTGCAGCTAATAAAGAAATAATTTTATCCTATAACATATCATTGATAAAAGTCATTGCACTGAAAAGTCACTTAATGTTTTAATGGTGGTTTGATTTAAACATGCTGTCAAATAAATGCATGCTTTTTTTTTATATATATACAGATATTTTTCATTAAATTTTTTGAAATTCTCCTTCTGTGCTGCACTGAGTCATTTCACCCTATTTCTGTTTCATTGAACCAATTAGCCAGGCTATGCATATTTTAAACATCCAACACCATGACTCAGCACTTTAAAAAATTCATTACAATATTAAGCTTAATTTCTCTGAACACAATCTCCAGATACATTTGCCCTGTGAGATGACTGATAAGAGTAGCCAGCGTTCTGATAATGACTAAATCATCCTCAACAATTAGACGCAGGGAAATCTCCACTAGAAAATGATTACTGCACAATTTGCTCTCAGAAATAAAGATGGCACTGATTGGTGAAATTAGTCTGGAAATGGGGAATAATTAGAGTGTGGAGAAGGCTTTTTCTATCAGTTAGTGTTTAATTAGCATCAAGGCCAGCAGGGACCAGGCCTCTGCTGATCTGTCTAGTCTCCGCACTGCTCTGACCCTCTCCTGTCTGTGCTCAAATAGACCTTTTAAACCGGCGAGTGCGGAGGCAGATAAACGGTTGATCAATCGTTTTATTCTAACCGATTTTAAGCAAATGAACTCTTTCCCTGATAGTCGCCGCGCATGTCAGTGATTCTAACCTACTTCAGGAGACAAACAAGCTATCGGATAGAGTAATAATAATAAACAAATGCTTATTATAACACATTTTTTCACAAACCAGAATAGATAAAAGGCAGATAAACAATGAAGGGAAAAAGCTGAGCAGCTGTCTGTTGACCATCCTGTGATAACAAAACACAGAATTTCTTTTTAATACCTTGAACAAATCTAGCACCTGCAAAGAGGCAGTCTGTTGAATAAAAATCTTTTAAAAATGTGATAAGGGGTTGTTTCCCCTTTTTGTTCTTGAGATGGAAGTATTTCAGTCACTAAGTCACACTTTTAAACACCCCTAGAGAGGCGGTTTGCATGTTTTAGTTCATTAGCAGTCACATGTACCGTGGCTTTACCATTACCAACAACATTACTGTGCCATGATAATGACTTGGTAATATACCATTATGCCATGGTAATGCAGTTGCAAGCGTGGAACATTTTAAAAAGCTCCCTTTAGTGGGTCATTCAAAGACACTCCTGTATCTGAAATTTGAATGTCAGCTGGAGGAAACGTTGCATTTATCTGCAATGTAGACAAAAAAATGAGAGAATATGAGATGTGCCAACAGGGAGAAAATACTTTAAACCTTCCTCACTAGTACATAAAAACCTTAAAATTAAAGGTAAAAGCTATTATAGAGGACAAAGGGCTGCATGATGGAGGCAAAAAAGTAAAAAAAAAAATTGTAAGCAACAGTTTTTATGGAATATTTAATGTAAAACACATCAGTTTTTGCATGTTTTGTGTCACCCAAAAGCCTATCCAATCCATACAGTCATCATTTAGATGCATCAAAATTCAAATCATCTAAATTCAACCTGAATTTCAAAATTCAGTCTTAAGTGGAGGTCAGTAAAAGCCACGTCTTATCTCATTCTCACTGAGGGCAAAGCAACTTACAGCACTTAATCTGGCTTCACTCGGCCATTCACTGTACATTAAAGAATAACTACGTAGTAAACAGCCTCCTTCAAGTGCTTGTGGTCAGTTTGCTGCCAAAGACAATAAACAACAGCGAGTGAACATCCAAGAATTAATTGCATTTAACATCCATTAAATAAAAGCTTTGAAATCACTGTCAGGAGTCGTCTGCTGTAACACACGTCTTAGCAGAAATTACTCTTCCAGCCGCAGTTTATGTAATCAGTTACAGTGTGTGCGTGTCTTATGAGTGTCTCCCCCTTTGTTCATGGTCATCCTGAAAGAATTTATCACATGACACACACACACACACACACACAGACTGGATGCGGTCACGGCCGCTGATATGCAGACAGACATCGTTTTCATGCCTCATATCAGCTCACACACTTGCCATGTGAAGAACTTTTTTTTTTTTCTTCCCACTGCCTGACCTTTGATTTAAAGTACCCTCCCTTAAAAGCTATTTGTCTATTCTCTACACCCACCCTCCTTTTGTTGAAGTTCCTTGACGATTCTGCTCATTTCCTTTTGGCTTTTTTTTTTTTTTTTTGAAAATTCACTTACATTTTCCTCTTGTATTATGAGGAGGGTTTTTTTTTTTTTTTTGGCGTGAATTAATTTGACACCTCATAAGCCTACAGTCTTGTTGCAGTTCCTGAAAAAGAAAGGAGAAAAAAAAAATGCAGAAGCACATGCTGTTCCCCAGTCGATTGTCATGAACCACGGGTTGAGGGAGAATTCCCTGGTTATGTTCTCTTAGCATTACCTATTCTGCCGGCGCCCCTGTCGAACACCTTAGCTTGTTAGCATGTGTCAATCAAAAGCCGTGCTCTGGGGAGGGCAAAGTGGAGAGCTGAAACAGTTATCTCTCTCCCACACAGCTCCCAAAAAAGACGGAGCTGCGGAGAGATAGGCGGAGAGAGATGGAGGGGTGTGTATACAGTAGATAGAGAGTGTGTGTATGTGGGGGGGGGACTATACACCCTCTCGCACTGCAGAATGAAGTTGCGGGTGTGCGCCCACGTTGACCTCGGCCTACTCTCTTTCCCCCCCACCCCCTTTCATCCTCTTCATTAAAGGCACATTCCACCGCATTAGCCCGCTGTCCTTCTGTCCTTCACCTGCTGCCATTCATTTTCGATTCAGCCCTCGCCAAAGCATCATGGTCTCAGAATCGAGAGTAGTCGGAGCGGGCCGTGCTGTGCTTCTCATTTAATTATACAGTTCATTAGAAAGCCGGCCTGCCCTCCTCCCTTCCCCTCCCCTCCCAGGTCTGAGACAGGCCATGGGAATAGCTGGTGGCTAATGTGCAGTTTAAACGGCCTGAATATGGAGATTGGTCCAGTTATGGATTACCGTTACCAGTTAGCCTGCCCTTCACCCACCTCATTCGCTTTTATGTCTGCTGTGTAGCCTTTTGATACAGTATCACTCAAGTTGGAGTGTGCTCTTTCAGCCAGCGTGTTTGTTTGATATTGTTCATGAGCTGTGAAATTGAATTTCCACAGTTGGGCTGATATTGGAAATAATTTCATATCCTCTGCAATATTCTTGCTTGGTTTCACCTTGTGCAGTGTTTAAGACATCCATTTTTACTTAATGTCTTTTTTTCTTTTTTTTTTTTCTTTTGCCAATTCGATACAGCAGCACTGTTAATTTAGACCATATTTACCCTAAAAGCAATGTTGGCTTCCCGGCTGCCTCTCCTTTGCCCACACACCACAGCCAAGCCACCAACCACCATCTCTTATACCAACTGTCTCCATGGCAACGTGGCCGCCTCTCCTGGCACAGCAGCCCCTTTCAAAGCTGATGACATCGTCGTGGCAACAATGAAAGGTTCATGCATCCCATTATGGTGAAAAGGATTTTTTTTTTCCCTTTTTTGGACAGGGTCACTGAGCTCCTGGAAACTCATATACAGTAAAACAGTGGTTCTCAAAGTGCGGTCCGGGGACCCCTAGGGGTCCTTGAAGGGGTTCCAGGGGGTCCCCGGCAAAAAGGGGAATCATTTATTTTCACTTTAACTCCATCCATAAGTAACACAATGACAGAATGTATGACTGTTTTGGTCATGGGTTTCATACACTTTCTGTAATAAAACATTTAAAATCTTATCAGATGGGGGTCCGTGGTCTAATGTGTGTCAGTTTAGGGGCCCTTGACGTGAAAAAGTTTGAGAACTGCTACAGTAAAATCAAATACAACATTTATTCTTTGTGACAACAGTGGGACCAAAATGTATAGGGAGCAAGCAGCTGGAATACCATCTGCATCACATTCAGAATTTAAAGTAGATATCAGTTTAGCGAGGGGAGCTCTTGTGGGAACATAAATACAAATTCAGTAAGCTACGCACTGCATATATTCCTCTACTTTTTTTTTTTTTCATTTGAACACCAAAAATCAAAACATGGGTCCATTACGTGAGTCTTTTTTCAAATCAGTGGATCCAAACATCCAGGTGAAACTGCTGAATGGTTTGTAGGCCTGCTCCCTGTGGGCCCCCACCTGAATAGAGCAGTGATGTGTTACTTCCAGGATGAGGGGACTGCATTGTTTATTTGCCTCCTGGGCTGAAGAGGCTCAGAGCCGTTGGACTGGTCAGACCTGTGCTTTTGCACTCTCTTAAACTCCTGCCGGCCTGGCATCCAAACCCTCCAGAATCTTCTCTTTATATATCTCCCCCGACCCTCTCAGCTTTCCTATCACTCCAACAATGAAAAAACACCCAAAAGCGCTGTACACTCTGGTGCTAACTCAAGGCTAGCTGTGTGGTTCACTGGGTTGTGAAGTGGCCAACAACAGCTGAAGTCCGTGACCCCTGGACCCCATCCATCAGGCTTTCAGCACCAGCCTTGGCCTCTGACACACACAAAACTTCAGCCAAGGAATGGGAGCACGCAACAGGGAAATGCATCAATGTCAGAGAGACACTGGAACCATATAAAATTATATGTATGCACTTTGTCCAACACTTGACATGCATACACAGAAGAAAAGTATCTGCATGCAAGTTAACACACACACCAAGTGCGGTTGTGCATGCGAGTATATCGCTATAAATGTTTCCAGAAGCACTGACGCAGCCAAACTGTGGTTTTATGTGTCCAGACTGAGCTGTCTGTCATGCACACACTCATATCCTTGTATATTAAGTTCTTATTCTAACACATACTTTTAATATGCCTGCGCTGCTGTCTCTCACATACACACACCTGCTCTGGACTCAGACACACACAAGCTGTCTTTACAGACACACACACAGCACATCCGTATGCCCTCACACACACATGTCACCAATATGTGTGTGACGGGCAGCTCAGCTGACCGCCTGGCAGTCACTGTGAAATTGGCGCCCTTCTCATACAGATGCCAGGTGTTTTGCTTGGCAGTCGGGGGTGCTGGGGGTGAGCTTGTGTCAGGAGTGTTGGGTTGCTGTGAGCGGTAGGGAAGAGATGGGGTAATATGTCGTGTGTCCCTGTTAGCCTGGCCGCTTGGCTAAGATAGAGAACTGCCGGACCTGAGAGGAATTAGGGACTGCTTAGTTTCTGTATGAGCTTGAGAAATGGTGTGTGATATAGTGTCTTCACTATAAGCGGTGGGTGTCTCAGGTGATATCCCAAACACCACTGAAACTTGAAGATATGAGCCACCGTTGTGGATGTCAAATGTGATATATTGATGTCAAATTTTGATTAAACTCTAAGCGATAATACATTTTGATAGTGTAAAATGTATTTTCTCCTACACACCAGGAGGGAATCTGGAGAAACTCGAGGCAGAAAACGCTCTTCTTATCTCACACAAACATAACAGAAACTGCAAGAGAGCTGGTGTGCTTCACTTTCACACAATATTGTGGTGTTGAAAAACTAGCACAGTTTGTCCTGATGGGATTAAAAGGTCAAAGGTCAAGATTTCTTGGCGTGTTTAACCCTGACACTGTTCAGTCCTTGAGCATGTTACATGAATATTGTGTGTCATTAGCCAGAGAGGTGGCTAATGTTTGGTCAACTCTCTTGCTGAGAGTAAGATGAGGAGATGGATTGCTTTTTACACTTGAGCATTAATGGTATGTAGATTTTGTTACCTCTGGACAGAGCCATACTAGCTGTTGGCCTCTGTTTCTAGTCTTTGGGCTAAGCTAAGCTAACCCACTGCTGGTGGTAGCTTTATATTTGCTGTACAAGATTGGTATCAATCTTCTCATCTAACACTCAGCAAGAATGCAAATAAACACATTTTTCCAAAAATGTCAAAGTATTCCTTTAAAGTTAAGTGAAAAAAATATCAAATGCTCATTAAACTATGTAGCAAAAATAACATCAGTTAAAATTACAACAGTGACATTGCATGTATTGCACTTCCATAAAGTTTGGGGGGACTTGTCAGAGAGACTGAAATGCCAATGGTCAAAAATTCCCAATATTCAAACTCATGCTCCCAGTTTGCAACATAGGCTTCACTTAAAGGTTTTGTTCAAGCCAAGATACCCGGGTGACATCACTTTATATTACATTACATTTCTCAGACTTGTCAAAGCTTCTCCAGAGTCACAGAAGACATTACACAGCTGTTTTCACAGGCCCCCTATGACTAGCAAACTGACTTTGACATTTAACATCAGTGGTGTATTTCTGTGTATGAGGCAGATTTCAGTGAAACGCTGCTCTTTTTGTATCGCTGTCTCAATGAAATTTGAAAGGATTATGCATTTGAAGTGCCTGCCTCATTCATGGAGACAATATGTTTGCTTCTATTTATTCCGTATTGCACGGCTTCTTATGTTGACTGTGTGTTTTATGAAGATATTTTTCCATTTGTGCACCCACTTTATGGAAAAACCAGTATGCAAATGCAAATCACGCTGTCTCGCACAGACCCGAGTGGAGTTTAATTTCTCAAATCACATGTCCGTCCGTGCGGCTGTAACAAACAGGCAGGTCATTTGATTTCCGGCCTCATTTTCATTTTGCAGAGATGGTCATTCCAGCGTGGATTAGATAAGGGTGAAGACAAAGTGGAGCCTCATTGGAAAGTCGCTGTGGCAGCCAGCAGTGTAATCCATCCACGCATTCCTTCCAGAGAATGCCGAACAGCTCGCTGAAAATGAGCTGCGGACCCGACTCCATTAGATCTACGCTCTGTCTCTCTGCTTTCTATCTTTCAAAAACACACGCACATACACACACCTCACGCCGTAGCTGGGAGTGACACACACACACACACACTCTCTGCCGCCTGCCACCAGCTTCATTAGTGCTAAGAAATGTTCTGCTCGTTAAGGCGAGGCAATTAGTGGCTAATTGAGAAGCTCTCTGCAGTGAAGGCAAACTTGCTTCCTTGTGCTTCTCTTGCTTTGGCCAGTTTGTACTTTTGGATTCCACCTCTTGCTCATTTTCTTGAGGCGATTGTTCGCTACAGAGCTGCAGCCCGAGGGAGTTTAAGGAGCAAGATACAGGGAGAAGTTTTTCAGCTTTTTAAGGTTTTGATGCAAGAGTTTCTGGCAGATGAGCAAAGACATCTGACACAACTTTTTTTTTTTGGTATAATACTTTATTTATTTTAAGTGTTTTGCAGTTTCCTGAGGCAGTTTAGACTTTCTTTTGCAGAGTATTGTCATGCAATACAGAAAGAAAAAGGCATAATGGGATGTTTCACTGAGTCACGTTTCACTTATTTTAACATGCCTTCCCCTTCATTATGCCTCCGTTCTAGACATAACAGTCAAACTGCCACAAGTACACTCGCTTTCTCACAAACACGCAAAGTAACCAACTGCCTGCCCTTCTCACTCTGCAGCTTGACTTTCCATCCCTCTCTGCCTCTCTGTTTCTCCCCCGCCACACTCCTCCGTCTCCTCTTTCCATTCTGTCACTCCTCTCCCCCAATTCTTTGCAGTCCACAGATAAGCTCTATGATAGGGAGGAAATAAGAGCGACACACAAACACACGCGGTCTCGCCAAATACGTTCCACGAGTTCCATAGATGAAAGCTCCTCTGCGGATAAGGCTGTTCAAATTTGCTAGAATGAAAAGGAGCATTTTTATGTTTAATTTAAAGCATTTCCATTGTTTTTTTGCAAGCTACTCTAACATCTAATCCCTCCTTTGTCCTATAGGGGGCAGAATCCTTGTTACCCCATTGCATTTGCACTTGTGTGACCTCTTCCCTGATTTAAATACACATTCCCTGGCGCTGCCTTGCACTCACAGTGTACTATCGCCTTGAGTGATACACAATCTTTCCCCTAACAAATGGAGATGAAAATGATGACTATCCAGCCAGAGTTCAGAGAGTAAAACACACACTCACACACACACACTGTCTCTTTGTACACTCTCACACCGTGGATTTCCCCTGTAAACATCAGAGATGTGACCTGCCCGCTCTGACCACCCTCTGAGAGAGTGTGTTTTTGTAACACGCCTTATCTTCAGCCCACCCCACTTCAGAGGGAGAAGGACGAGGGGGAGGGCTGAGCCGGGGATTCCCTGTGTGTTTTGCTTAATTCCCAGCACACACACACGCACACACACATATACACATATACATAAACAGGTTTTCATGCATTATAGCAGTATAGAGTTTCCATTGTAGCATCATTGTTGTGTGGGCAGTCACACGGACTCCATACTATTAGAGGTGAGGGTCTGGCTGCACGAAAGCCTGGGGGTGTCTTACTGTAGCTTATGAAACACACACACACACACACACATATAGAGACAGCATGGAGGAGTGAAGGCCAGTGGGCGTCCATGAGGGCAAGTCACATCCTATTCCTCCTCTTGAGTGGAGAGCAAAGTGAGCAACAGCCCTTCCAGATACCAAGTGTGCGCATGTGTGTGTGGGTGTGTGTGTTCATTTGTAGCAGAATGACAGGAGATGTGTGAGTCAGATAAGCAGAATTGACAGTGTGTAGACGAGCGCCTTTTTCTTTGAACGTGTAAGATCTCATCTGCTGCCGAAAAGTTACTTAAAGGACTATATTTTTGTAATTTTTTTTTTTTTACATTCTTTAACATTTCTTCACATATGAGAGCAATTTCCCATCCGTATCAAAATGATGATCTGTGCTTCATCACACCACTCTGCTCTCTAATACACGCACACAGATAGGGCCCGACTCTAAAACCCAATTAAACACAGACACATAGTTTTAATAACATAACACTCACTCCGCAGTTAAAGCAGCTGTTGGGAGTTACTTTGGTAATACTTCACAACTGTCTACACACTTCCTTTTTGCTTGCCGCTGCTGCGTTCGCATTTCAGACGAGCCACGAGCCAAACAAAACATTGATATTGGACGATTCTGCAAAACTCCAGATTAGGTTAAATGTCATTGTCAATGACTGCGATGTCAGTGTTAATGACGGTGTTTCAGATTCCAGGAAAAGATTGGAATTGTTTTCATTGCTGAAAGCTTTTCCTTTTTCCTTTCTTTATACATATTTTACCCCCCCCCCCCCTCCAAAAAAAAGACCCACATTATATGTCTCACTGTAGTACCATTAATTGTGTCGGTGTGAATATTAATGATATGAATAAACATCAGTAGAATGTGTGCATGTTTTTTCCTGGTTGGTTGTTCCTTCATTAAATGCACCATCAGTCTTGATTGGTCTACTTGCCAGTGAGCTAATGCTAGTCAGACTAAAATAAGTAATGCCACAGTATACACACGTATCAGTGAGGTTTCATTGCGGTGTGCCTGTTCAGAGGACATGTTTTAATTGCTTTTTGGCACCCGGCGCTGTTTGTGTGCACTCGCAGCGTCTTGCAGCTACTATTTCAACTTTTACAGTGACTTTTAAGTGAGGAAACTTTATACAAGGTAGACGACCATGTTGGCAAACGCTGTGAAAATAAAGCCCGGGCTGAAAATAAATAGTTGTCTATCTGATGAATCTTAAAACTACAAGATAACATCCATATTTAAATATTAATGCACAAATATATCACATTAGTACTTGTGTGTAAGAATGCCCGGCATGCACGTGCTCTCAGTCTCCAGCAGGCCTCACTTCTCCTCCTCCTCCTCCTCCTCCTCTCCTCTCCTCTCTGGTGGAGGCATATTGATGCGGTGCGAGGAGGTTAAGCCGTCGGTTTAGCGTCCGGGCGGCCGTGACATTCTGCCTCGCCAGCCTGTAATTGACTCGTCGGTGTGTGTATCAGTTAAACCTCGGCTCACCTGCTCCGTGCGTGTCGAGGGGTCGTGATTGACAAGCTGCTCTAATGCCCCGCCTCTGCAATTTAGAGCACAGAGCACGCTGAGGTTTCTTCCTCTGTTTTTTTTCTGACAGGTACTCTTTTGCCTACATTTGATTTTTTTTTTTTTTCTAGCATTTCTCACCCTTGTTTTGTTTTCATCTGTCTGCCGCTGTGTTTCTCAGTCTGTTTGGCTGTCAATCTGTCTCTCCTACTCTCTTTCTCTATCACTATCTCTGTTTTCATCTTCCTCAGGTCCGACCCGGGCCTTCCTCCTCTCGGATCCGGTGTGTCAGTTCATGTTAGTGGGGCGTAGCGGCATTAAAGTTACACCGCTCTGTGGAGACCAGCTGGGGGTCTCAGTTACTCTGGAAAGTTTGCTGCTCATGCTACAGGCATGCCGTTCTGCCTTTGGCTTGGTTTCAGCTGTCTACTCCTGTACATGTACACGCACACACATACACACACTCTTTTCTTTCTCTGTCGAACACACACACACACAGTCTCACAAACGCTCACATGGACCATATGTTCAGCCTCCCCGGTGACTGGACCCCAGTACAGGAGCATTATCTATTTAAGGCCACTAACTCTGCGGATTAGATCAAGATTCAGCCCCATAATGGCCAGTCTGGCACAGCACCCTGCTTCAATTAAAGCCCACCCTGACATGTCACACACACACGCCAGAATAATGTGATCTCCCTCACACCCAGATGTGACATAGACATACATATATAGTAAAAATCGCACACACACACACTTTTTTAAAAAAATACATTGATATTTAATCGTATTTTTTACAGGTTTCACTTTCCCCTCAGACTTCCTTCCAAAGCGACATTTATATCATTTGGAAAAATCTACGCCTACTCATATAAGATGACAGCTGGCAGGAGAGAAAAGCAGATTACAGGCCATTATTAGCATTATGAGACGTATTAACACCTTTCATTTAAAAGAAGTGCTGGTTTACGGAATAGAAGCACCTGATGCCAAACCTGCTACATCTGAAACCTCATTCTTTCCTCTGTTTCAGCACCTCCGTCGAAGGTTTTTGCAACCAAATACAGAGCTTTTTTTTTTTTTTCCAGAGTGTGTAAATCTGAAAAAGCTATTATTGCATTTTAGTGTTGATGATTAAAATGGGGCTTTCTGGGAAATAATGATATAAGCCTGCTGATTCTCTTTCAGGGGCTGTGTGGTAGTAAAGACTTTCTGCCTCCTCTGTGATCTCTCATTTTAGATTTCAGTCATCGCACTTTTTAAACGGCTTTATAAAATCTGACTGAAAGATGAGTTTCATGCATCTGGTGTTGCCGTCCATCTGTATTCGTGCTTATATTGTCAGATAACCTTCAACCTCTGACACGAACAGCCGAGACAGGATCACACGCACATACAAGCACACACTTTCTCAATTACGGTCAACCTGGACATTGTATCCAACGGTCACACTTGTAAAAATAATACAACCCCCACTTCCCACACACATACAACCACACACCATCCTCCTATAATGATGAAGTTGGGCCATTTGCTATTCTGGGCTCCTGTTTTTATTTGTTTATATCATGGAAGCCGCTCTATGGAGTACTTAGAGTTGAGGATGTTAGAATAATGAGGCAAGCCTGTAAATAATGAAACAAAGGATGTAGTGCATCAATTAAGAGCCATTTACTGCCTCGCATCCATCTCGTCTACGTGTGCGTGTGATTTTGAAATGTGTTTTCGTGCGTGGGTTTTTGCACATGCATCATCGTACGCTGCGCACGTCCTTCTCAAAACACATTAATCAAATTGCGAAAACATCACAGTCTCCTCTTATATGAAAATGAGTCGTCCGGAACCACGTTGAGGAGATTGTCACCGTAATTGCTCTTTGACAGCTATGCACACACACACACACACGCACGCACATGCACGTATAATCTTTAATTGCCTCCAAAATGTTTATGTCAAGATGGCGTTGCTAAGATAATGGCTGGGGACTGCATGGCCCACACTAATGGCATCTCCATATTTAGCACTTCACATCAGCGGAGAAATCGGCAGAGCCCACTAGATATTTACTGCCGTGCAAAGGCTGCTATTGTTGGGGTAATAATATTGTTCTGCTGGATGCTGGCCAATTCATTAAAAAACTTATTGCACCAGAAGGAAATCTAGACGGTGAGGCATACCAGGAAGATTTTAATAAATATAGCTAATGTGACATTTTCAATACCCTGCTTCTCTGTTAAAATGCTGGACTTTTCTTCTCATTCTTCATTTTGCTTTAGCGCCAAATTGTGTGACAGGCCCACTATGCAGCCGTTTTCCCCATCTCACTCTCCTATATTTGTTACTTACATTCCAGAGTTCATTAAATCCAGACTTATTTCAAAGAATATGATGAAAAAATTAAACAGCGCTGTTTGTTATTCATGAAGCGGACTATATTAGAAAATGTCACTGAAAATAACAGCCCTGAAGACGTGTAAATACGTGAGATAAATGGAAAGAAAAACCGTTAGGAGTGCAGAGCTTTAATTATTCATCTTGTATCTTTAGGTAAATCTTCATTTTTGTTAGTCACCTGTGTAAAAAAATATGCACTGGTGACAAACCTATCACTCATCACTTAACCCTAACCCTAAGAATAACCTTAACCCTAAGTCATTGTTAGAGTGAAGTCTCTAACAATGACTTCACTGTCTTGTCAACAAGGAAGAACAGGCATCCACATACAACTGTGGGTCAGTGAGCTGCTACGGATGTCAAGGGAGAGCTTCCATAATCCTTAAAGCTGTAGTAATCAATATTTTGTATATTAACAATGGATTAAATGACTATGTATTAATGATGAACCTGCAGAGATTTATCACCCAACTCTGCTGTTCCCCTCAGCTCTACTGAGCTTTTTAGCCTCTTTCAGCTCATTGTTTTGGTTATGTACCACTGTGTGCTACCTGCCCAGCACTCAACTGCAGACAGATAAAGTTAGCAACTATAGCTGGTGAACACAGTGGAGCATCTAATAGCTAAAGAGGCAAATTTGGGCTCTGTTTTGGTCTAATATCTATCTGGTGCTTTAGCTGTTAAATGCTCCTCTATGCTCAGCAGCTAGTCGCTAACTTTATCTGTCAGACATTTGATGCTGGGCAGGTAGTGGTAGCACATAGCAGTGCTACCACTACCTGCCCAGCCCAGGTTTATATGAACTTTTTTTGTTGAAAACAGTTGCCTGCTGCAGCTGAAAATGAGGCTATGAGAGCCAAAGTTGCTGTAAAACCAAAATAATGGGCTGCAAATCCAGTGCAGAGTCCGCTGATAATTCTATGGATTAATCACTACAAGCGACCTTTATATACACAGTCATGTGCTCCATTGTTAATATAAAAGTAGTGATTATAGCTGCTTTAAAGGTCCCCCACACACAGGTGCTTATTTTCTCTGAGTAGAACTCTTCTCAGGACTATGTATGTGAGTGTGTACCAGTGGCGGCTGGTGACTCAAAAAATTGGGGAGGACAGGAGGAAAACCAACATGGAATCTTACAACAAATCGCATCAAACTATATCATTATCCCCCACCCGATGAAATCAGAGGGGGACAATTTGCTTTCAAAAACAAAAACCCCTGAGTGGTGAAAAGGCTGCTTCTTTAAAGACATTTAGCATATACATATTGTTTCTAAACAAAGAAGTGCTCATTTTAGCCGTGGAGTGGTTCAGGATGTGTCATTTTACTAACAAAGTGAAATTCAAATTTATAGTATTGTTCTGTTGTGATAACAGATTTATGTTCTCATCAAAAATAGACAACATATCACATGATTTACACGTGTTTCCTATGTATTTTCTTTGTATACAGAAATATATAAAGTACCACAAAACTTATAATCTGATACAGGAACAGATCAGTGCTGAATACTAGAAAGAAAACATTTACAGATCTAAAAGTGTAGGTTCACAAAAAGTATTAATGCATGTATCAAATACATGACTTACACACTCTTATCTATATGCACCACATACAAAATATAGTCTACAAAGCTGACATGTTAACACTTGTTATTCTAGTTACTTTAAGCTTATTACTCAATATACGACTCAGCTTTAAAAAAACTGAAGAAATTGTCACAAGCAAGCAGCCAGACCTCCTGCACACTCATTCACTAATCACACAACATCAACAGGTGACTGAACAACCACTCAATTAAAAACTGGATCAATTCCAAATGAATAACTGAGTCCAGACAGCTCATTTTAACTTCAACAAGCAAACTACCTACATTATATTATCTCTGCTGCATTCTTGTTAAGGAGATAAATTCACACAACAGCCACACAGAGAGACATTTAACCATCAAAGATGAAATTAGCGACCAAAGAGACAGAGAGAGAGAAACTGTATCTGACTCACATTTTCTGACGTCTTCTTCTTTCTTTCATGGAGATGAAGTATTCATGTCATAACGTCCATTTATGACTGTTGGTCATCTTGTTTGTTAGTTAACAGAACTTTGTGGCCACTGGTTAACCAGTCTGATATCATTAGCAACAATGACAAACAAGCTAACTCTCCTGGTTGTTTCTCCGGTTGCTTCTCTCTCCAGCCTCCCCGGTGGCGTCCTGTCACTCCCGCGCCGCACAGTCCAAATATATTCTCCTGTTAGCTTAACAACAGTCCTTAACAGTCCTTCCATGGATGTTTAAAGAGTCCTTCAGGCTGCTACAAGAAGCTAACTGTTGCGTTGGCTAACACAGGCAGCTATCTACTGCTCATTATCTACAGCTGCTACTCTGCCTTACAGTGGAGAGAATTGAAGATGAAATCTGGAAACTATCATTGGACCAACGTGATGTCAATATTGCATTCTGGTTGTTGATTGGTTAGAAAGGACGTCCTCCCTTGGAGCGTCATTTTACGTGTCTTGGCCAATCATAGATTAGTATGAAAAAAATGAAGTACATTAAACTGATGTAAGAGATCCCGCCCTGCGGAGGACAGCAGGCACCCGTCCTCCTCTGCCCCCCACTCCCCCCACTCTCCCCCACTGCCCCCGACCACCACTTTACACACACTGCCCTTTCTCCTCCTGCACTATAGGTGTCGCTGTTGAAGCATTTTAACCTTTTATACAGTCTATGTTTAACCAGAAGTTCAATAATGGATTTTTTCCAAAGAAGAGAGAAAAAATATTTTATAATTAATACAGAGATTTGGTCATGGTTAATTTCAACTAAATATTCTTTTTTTATATTTTGATCTTCCTCTTGCCTCTCAAAAAGTAGAGGAGGAGTAACCTCCTCTGCCTCTACGGACCAGCCTCCACTGGTGTGTACTGACTGTTAGCCTTGTTAGCGCAGGGCAACTTACACCTTGATCATTATTATTGGTACATTCTTATTTAGTAACCTCACATAATTCCCTAATATAGAAGTATGTCGTCTTATGTTAACATTAAAAGGCCGTTTTGTATGTAACTTTAGACGTTCCATTTGTAGCAGCTAGCTAGCTCAGTAGCAATAAAGCTAATGCTAGATAATGATCCTATGATAGCTGCTGGACTCAGATAACGTTACAGATTGAAGGATATGAGACTGAATGACAAGCCAGTAGCAAGCTAACTGGATAACTGCTCCTTCCTACAACGTAAGGCATTGTGCTGAAATTTAGCTGGCCAATATCAGTGATAATTGCTAACGCTATATCCATAAAAACATAGATTTCTGCACTGGGTTGCACCAGCTATGTGTAAGCTGGCATGAGCCAGTTGGCATCGTAGCACATTGTAGTAAGCTACATTGATATTGAAATATCATATCAATAAATCAGGTCTCTACTGGATTACTGGATTGTGTTGTAAAATGGCAGCAATTCATGAAAAAATGATGCTGTGTGGCACCATCAGTGAGTTCTGTGACATTTTATGATTGACACCTACCCTACAGACATGTGTGTATATGTAGTTTTTACTCAGAGTAAGGTTGTAACTTATGTTTTAGCTTTTATTTTAGTGATGCATAAATCACAACTTAGAACCGCAGCTGGTGCAACAGGCTGCAGCAGTTGTTTGCTCTACTCTGCAGCTACACTGCTATGTTGTCATTATTATTACTATTGTTGTTGTTGTTGTTGAATGTTACAATTACACGTTGTTACTAATTATATGTAGGTCTTAGTCAAATTAAATATAGTTTATTTGTACAGCGCTACTTTATATGCAGTAGAATGACACAAAGGACTTAGTGCAGTGGTGTAATAGTATGGATGTTCTATATGTACACACAGCTGCAGATCAACAACATCTAACGTCATATCAAGCACTCCAGCTACCTGCAGTGAAACACAGCCTGCAGTAGGTGAGTTCTGTTCATTGTGTTACAGCTGCAATTATATAAGTAATGTCAATATAGACAAATCCAGACACATTTTACTATAATTCTATCAAATATTCACAATCAGTTCTGAACATACGTAACTCATCCTGTACGTTTGGAATGTTTTGTCCATTTGTCCACAAATGGATGCTAGGGAGTATTTTTATTATGTCAGTACTTTGGCCAAACCTTTAATCATTTTTTAACCCTTCACAATGACAGAAAGCCATGGGAACTGCAGCTTGCACACACACATTTTATTTCTTTCATTTTCATTCATTTTCATTCTTTTTTTTTCATTTTGTTATCTATTATTAAATGGTTTCTTACATACTTATCATGGTAACGCTAGCGTAGTAAAATATAAACCTAGATTCTGAACCTTTTTTCACTCATGTAATTGAACAGTACTGGTCAACCGTTATCTATAATTTATGCTTCAGATGTGTTTATTGCCTGATGTGTTGTAATTACTGAATCATTGTGTGTCCTTGTTAAAGGATTAATAACTATATTTGCATGTGTGTTTAGATTTGCCTGTAGGTGAAGGAACAACAGACACAACATCCACTGCTACTACTATACAGCCTGAGGACACCAACAACTGGAACAGATCCGGAAGTATGTGAGTCCATCAAGGAAGCACCTATAGATCCTGCTGACCGGCAGCCCTGTCTGATATGATGAGGACAGAGCAGAGGTCATATCAGGTAAAATAAGACTGAAGTTCCCATCACCACCATGTTTAGAGAACATTAGTGAATGGAGAGAAAATCAAGAGAGGTTGAGTGGTTCCAAGAAAAAAAATCTTTATTGCTTCTGCTGCAAACTGATCAGTAATGCACTCAATGACTGAAAAAATTGCAATGAAATACTCAAAAGCCATGAGAACAGTCCAGAACATTTTAGGCACATGACATGATGGAAGGAGTCATCTATCCAGTGTAATCTATCAATAACCAAGTGCTAGTGTCTTGGATGTTACTAATAGGTAGTTGGTAATATTTAAAAATTTATTCATTCTTTGATACATGATTTATTTTATTGAGAAGTCATTTAAATTTATAAAAATAAAAGTATATATTTTTGTCTTGCAACCATTGTGGCGTCTGATGTTTGCTGTCCATATTTTTACTGTAGAATGAGTAGGTGGTGACGAGGCAGCACTGGTGGGGTAATTTGGGTGGAATGTGGTTGGGGGGGGGGGGCACCAAAATAGCTAGAGCCAGCCCTGGCAAGACCTTTACATTGGCAGTTGATCTACTTTGAAAACCAAACGTTATGTACCAAGTGTCTCAGTTTGCCTGCATTTCTTATTCACCAAATAGAACACAACTGAGTTATGAGTTGACTTGGGGAGGGTCAGAGTCTCTCTGTCACAGAGGAAAAACACCTGAAAAACAGCAACTTCACTATCTGTCAGAACTCGCAGAACACTCCAAGATCAGCTCGCAGGTACAGTCTGTTCCTCTGTTTATGCAGACGTCTCTCTATTTTCTCTGTTTCACACCCCACTCTCACACGCTAGCCAGATTTCCAAGTATTTTTCTTGCACATCATGAAGTGTCACATTAGAAAAACTGCACTGAAAAAAAGAAGAAAAAAAAAATTGACTTGAAATGAAAAGCTTTTACACTCGTTTCAGCCTCTTTTCGCTTTTGTCAGTGAAGATTTATGCTTTAAATCGACAGCGAGCGGACAAGTGACATGACTGATGAACTGTTCTGGCTGTCTGTGATCCCAGATATTCTGATAACATTCTCCAGGCAACATGAAATACAATATAGAAATATGAAACACGGAAGGCAATTCAACAACTCTGCCAGTTGTATACACTTCCTTGATTCCATTTTTCTCTGTGTAGTGTTGCTTTCTCACTCAGCTGTCTTCTTGTCAGGCAGCGAGCACTAAACGTTATAGTGCATTGCCACCATCAGCTAGAGACACCTACCATACATTTTATGTAAGATAAAGCTGTGAAAAATGCACTTCATTTGCATTTTATTAGAAAAGTTAGGAAAGTTAGAAAAGTCCACTTAAAAACCTTTTTACAAATTGATGGAAATACAGCCGCACTGTCGCACATACTTGCCAATGATCTCCTCTCTCTCTCTGTCTCTCTATCACACGCACACACATTCTCATGCACTCAGTCCTGATCAAGCGGCTGCAGTAGTGATGACCTTGCTATCATTTACAGCAGCTGCCAGTCCATTGTGCACTGCGGATAAGCTCAGTTATCCTCCTCACCACCACCACCACCACCACACATGCACTCTCTCAGATGCACACACACACACACACAAGCAAACGCTGAAAATGGCAACCCGAGTTTTAGCCTGCCTCTTCAACCTCTGCCTAATTATCATGGTACTGAAGTCGTCATAAAAAGCCTATTGTGGAAGCAAGTCTCTTCAAAAACCTCCGAGAGATTGACATTTACTAAGTCGGAAACTTGTGCCGGGATTTTCTATCAGTCGCAGAGAGCAGAAAATACGGATATAATGTGGGATAGGAGGCTGTAGGCTGAGATGCATTCGTGTCTTCCATATCTGGGTTGCAAAATAACAAGTGAATGATTTATGAATGTGAGCACTTTCCCATAGCGGCTGAGGATCTGAAGTGGAAGTGAAATGACAACAGGCTCAAGCTGATTGTTGTATTTACTCAGCAGGAATTTCTAATGTAAACTGAAACCGGACCGTGCAAAGTAAAGACGGAATGTTTATCATTTATTCTTCCATAGCTTGGATATTAAAAACATTGCAATCACAATCAGGATCATGTTACTAAGTAGGATAACTGTGCAGGGATTTATCTTGGTGACACCAGAACAAATAAATTGACATCTTGCTCATTAATATAGTACATATTAATAGGCTAGATATATCTGTGTACAACCTGCAGACCTATATGAAGCCTTCCCTTTTCTAAGAAGGATAACTGGAAAGTTGTTGCAAGTAAGCAAAATTTCCCAACCAGTCGTCTTGGAACTTCGTGCTCTCTTTGACGCTGTTGACATTAAAATACCCATAGACAGACTAGAAAACAGGGTTTGACCTTCACTGGTAAAGAGCTTCAAGTCCAATCTCCAAGACAAAAACCATTCTGTCTCATTCAGCGATGATGTATGCAAACAAACCAACATGATGGTGTGGAGTTCCACGGAGCTCTCGGTCCTTTATAATTTGACCTTTACATGCTTCCATTTGGCCAATTAAAATTATCTATCATTGTGTAGAGGACACTCAAATGTACCTGGCTCTGTCCCCAAGCCAGTCTCTGTAAGTGCATTGAGATAATCAGTAATTGGATGTTAAAACTAAGATAATCGCTCTAGCTACAAAAGGCTGAGACTCAGCTCTCAACTCCACTATCTTTCTATGAAAACCAAGAGTACCAAGATGTCCAGGCACGATTTAGAAAAACTTGCCCACACTATTATTTTAAGCAAGTTGGACTACTCTTAATGGTCTTTTCTCAGGTCTCTTAAAAAAAACTCTCAGGCAGCTCCAGTTCATTGAGAATATTCCTGCTCTGGTCCTCACTAGTTTAAATACTACTTCTTGTCTATAAATCTCTCAATGGTTTAGGAGTAAAAATATATCCGTCCTTTACCATATGAACCCTGTCGACCTCTTAGGGGCTGTTAGGGATGTGATAGCAGTCTGCTAAACGTTCCCAGAGTCCAAACTAAACATGAAGAACCAGCATTTTGTTATGCCTCACAGAACTGGAAGAAAACCAAAAGACAAATATAGATTTGATTTAATTCTCTATTTTTCTTATTTAAACTTGTTTCTTGTGTCTAATCTCTAAATGTGCTGTATTTCTTAATCCGTGTTTTGTATGTATTATAAAAAGCACCTTGAATTGCCTTTGTGTATAACATGTTCTTTATAGATAAACTTGCTTTGCCTTGCCTATAAATAAATGTTTATTATACACCTGTCTATCAAAGATTACAGGCTCAGCCTATAGCCTTCTTATTACCCAGTGTCTGACTGGTGGCTATTACCTTCTGAAGTTCTTTGGCACATAACAAGCGATGCGTTTTATGTTAAATAGAAGAGCTGGGTTGTTAGGATGAGCAGCGATGGCCACTAAAGCTGAAAAGATAAAGAAAAGAGAGCACCACTTGCAAAAATTCAAAATTTGTCAAAAGAAAATCCAAAGAAAAAAATGCTGTTCACACTATTTGACTAACAGGTGATCTGTGGGAATTGCACAGCAGAAACACATCCATAAGTAGAACAACAGAATGTCAAGGACTAATCTTTTTAAATACGCTGATAATACATAATTCAAGACATAGTCTGGCCAATAGACTCAACACATCCATCATTCTGCTGCTGTGTGGGTTTTAGCAGCATGACACGCCGCCTGCTTCCAACCCATCTCCAGTTTTTTGAAGTTTGACTCTCTCGGATTGAAAGCATATTGACCCCGAGCGGGGCGCGAGACGCCGCAGCAACTGTGGCCATTATTAATAATGAGCATGACACGTGAGGTGCTGGCTTAGACGTTTTCGACAAACAGGTTTGTGACCCCCTGAAAACAATTAGAGGCTATTGTCATGACCTTTAGATGGTAACCACCCTGGCACCTGGGATTGGAAATAATGAGTGTGGCTGCAGTCATCACATGTAGGGGTGAGGCGTGTGAGGCTGTGTGTGTGTGTAGTGCTGTCAGAGAGCAATAGGATTACAAATACACTCAGTATGGTGTGTTTTGTGTGTGTTGCATTACTGATATGGACAAGAATTTTTATGTTTATCTTTACGTGTGTGTTCTGATGTCAAGAGAGTCATTTCCTGTACCGTACCCATCACATGCATGTGTGTATGTGCAAATAGGAGGCAGGGTTGTTTATATATCCACGATTTACTGCATGTGCAGTTCTCTCCGAGCTAGTCTCTGGCTTGAAAAAGCGAAGACAACTGTGCTGCATTTTGAAGATTTGGACAAACACTAATTCTCTCTTGTAGACATCCAAGTCTTCTCTCTTTCTGGCTCTCTGTCCTCGCCTGTCTCTCTCCATCAGGCAGTTACAAATTCAATCGGTTTGACGTGACGTAGCCACGTGAAAGTTGAGGACAGTGTTGCCAGTGAATTGTAAAAGATCAACATCTTGCCCTCTATGTCGGACACTCTCTCTCTCTCGCTCTCTCTCTCTCTCTCTCCTGGTTGTGTGTTTACAGTGTGTTTGCCATCCTCAGTGCAGGCTAATAGCGCTTTGTTGTGTCTCTCTGGTCCCCTTCCTCATTTGCCTTTGACAACACTGATAATCCCCCAACAAGATCCCCCATTCAAACCCCAACCTCCACATACACACACACACACACACACACACACACACACACACACACACACACTAACAAACATTTCCAGATGCTCAGAAGCACATTCACATCCACAAAACCCACACAAATACAATCATGCACAGATACACACAGAGAGGCACACACATATACTAGGTGCCAACCATTGCCATGGCAACTCCAATCAGCAAAGCTTCCCTTTCCCCCATTACAGTGGAGATATGACAGTTTCTCTCTCCTTCTTTCTGCCCTCCTCGCATTATGATTGTTTCTTCTCTTTCCTCTCTCTCTCTCTCTCTCTCTCTCTCTTCCTTCCTGCTCTCTTTCTGTCTTCCTCTTTATTTCCTATCATCCACTTTCCTCTCCTCTTATTCCTAGACCCCTCTCATTCACACCCAGTGACACAAATCATCATCATAACTCAGAAAACAATATATATTCATTTCTGTGAAAAGGCTTGGGTCAGCATGATGGTACCTGCTTGAGAGGAGCTGCAGCGTGGCAGGGTGATGACTCCAGTTCAAGCCTAAACATTTGGCAGGTGAAACATCCTTTTTCTGTCTTGCCTGTTTCCAATTTAATTCCTGACGTCCCAATTCTACTTTTCCATTTTGATCTCGACTTGATTCATTCCCATGATTAGGCTATCCATCCTTACAATCATACTGTGCAGGTTGATTGCATCACAAGGATAACCGGCCCAGTATCCCTAAAATTTACAGCCAAATTGGACAATTATGCACCTCATGATGTGCCAATTCAGGAAGTAGCGTGCCCCTTTATATAGCAAGGCAAAGGTGTGGATGGTGGATGGGTGTGTAGCATGGACTTCACCTCCCATCACAGACATGCAACTAACATTTGTGTTTAGAGTAACCTTAACCACAGCTTAACCAACTGCTTTAGTTGCCTTAATCAGACTTTATTTGCCATAACTAAGATCAAACACACTGAAATTGACATGCGCAGATATTGTAAAAAGCGATCATTTTTAAAACATTGCCATTGCATATAAAAAAATAAACCAAAAACATCATATAACCTGGGGTTTTGCAGAATCATCCAGTATAAACTTGTGTCTGGAGACAGAGTTTCAGCCTTGTGCATTCACACTTGCAGTCAGTCTCCAGTAAACCTAACCTGCATGTCTGGACCGTGGGAAATGTTGATTCTATGTGGTGTTGTTAAGATAAACTGAAGTGTCAACTTTCAAGGAGTACACATAGTAACCAATGCAATCTAGTAATAGTCCAGTAGCATACCTTTATTGAGTTTATAATGCTTAATAAGTGTTTTCGTTTTGCTGGAGATGTGTTGATTCAAACTCCAGCGATTCATCTGAAAAAAATATACCCCGATTTTTTTTAAAAACACATGCTTTCCTTCTCTGCAGGATGTAGCTCATGCAGTTGAGATATCTCTCAGTCCACTGGCTCATGAGGTCCCAGTGCCTTCAAGCCTGCCACATGCAGTGGATTGATCTTGTGAAGCACAGAGGATGGAGAGAAAAAAAATACTCAGATTTGTCTAACATACAGCAGGCTTTCCTTCTCACAGCCTCTGAGCATAATGACTCATGAGATCCCACTCTTTCGTCTACTCCAAAACACAGTTATGATACTGTAGACATGGCTGTGTTTGAGGATACAGAATCTCTCTCTGCCAATTGTGTTTGATGGGCTGTGCAGCCAGATGATTGACAGCTTACTCGGTTTATATTGAGAGCTCTTTGCTTGTTGGCGGGTGACTCGGCCCGATTTTGACGCGGTTTGACAAAATACAGGAGACGGATCTGCACGAGGGAGAGGATAGTTAATGGGGAGACACGGGTGGAGGGTGTGAAGTTATGGTTTTTAATCATGTATCACTCAAAATGATTGTCAGATGATTGTTTTGCAAGTATAAAATGATTGACAGTGTTGATATTTATTAATGATTGGTAGCCTAAATAATTTCAGAAGTACTTACAAACTATTAAGACTCAACGCTGTCTTTTACAAATAACAAGTCGGAGATACTGCATAGAAGCAAGGTTACCCTTCACTATCTCTACTTGACTCCCCTCTCCTCACCCCTGATCTCCCCGCCGTCCCCCCCCCCCCCCCCCCCTCCCCTGACTGCCTGTTGAAAGGACCATTTAGGGCCCAATCACATCAAAGACCCCCCTCAGACACTTAATGGCACCATTGTTGTTTCTCTTCAAAAGAAACAGAGGTGAGAGGCGGTGAAATAGAAAGAAAGAAAGGGAAAGGAAGATAATGTTCTATTTTTTAACATAACCCTCACGCTATCACTGTCTCTTTCACACACACCCACACACACACACACACACACACACACACACACACACACACACACACACACTGCAAGAGATAAAAGTGAAGTCCTTTAGTCCAGTGTTGACTCTTAAAATTACAATTTTGTTAAAGCAGTTAAAATATTCAGCTAATTGGGTGATAGCTTCCAAATCGAATGAACTTTTTAAAAAAAAAAGAACTTTCTTCACTCACTGAGTGACATTATCTTCTTCAAAGATGCCCGTTGGGTTAGCGACTGCTGAACCACATCTGACTCTCAACTGGGCTTGTAACTGTAAAAACCACACACTTACAGATGGTGCGCACACACACACTCGAGCCAGTGAAACCCGGCCAAACCAACAGAGATGCTTCCAACTCGCGAGGCTGATACAGAATTAATCTCACGAGTATCCAAAGTGAACACTGATGCATATCAGACTTCTCCTCCCAGGAGTTACAGTGTATATTTAGCAGCTTTTCACTAATGAGTATGTTAATAGGCGACTGTCTGTCTGTGATGTTGGAGCATCACAGCATTCAGGCAGGAAGTGTTCAGGAATAATTGATGATTTACAGCTCTTTATATAAGTGTTCAAATTGAACACCCGTTTTGAACATTTTTAATGCATCGACCGTCTTGAATTGTCTTGGTTAAGCTGCCTGACGGCCTTAAGAGGCGATGCAGCTGACTGAGAGGTGTTTCTCATCAAATTGAATCAGGTTCTGTCAAAGTGTTTAAAAAAATGAGAATCATGCTGAATAAGGTGATGAGCTGTTTAAAAAAAAACACCTTTTAAAGGAGCTAAAAATCCTCACCAGGAGTAGTAGTAGTAAATAGCAGCGATGGGAATAAAGGTGTATGAATCATTCAACCTCGACAAACAGAAAATCAAACTCAACATTTCTCATTTTGATAGTATCCCACCAGAAATCTCATCTTCTTTAAATAAGTCTGCTTTAAAGTTATAGAGGATATAAGGATATTAGGTCAGCCAATCAAGTGAAAGGTGCCTGAGGAGACTTAATAATTTACTAGTTAATTGATAATTCATTAAAAAATAAATACTATTATTTCATTAGACTTTTGACCCCAGGGTAGATTCCCATTATGTCAATTTTATTTTAGGGTCTTTCTTATCAGATGTAGTTCACCTCAAACTTTATTAAATTCTTAAATTTAGTAAAGTAGAAAATTCAAACACAAGGTCTGTTATGGTCAAATGTACATCCACACTTAGCAGACCTGCTAACGGTGTAAATATCACTCCTTTGTGTGAGAGTCTATACTAGTATCTGTAGACTGTGCTTACCTTGTTTTGTGCCCGATCCTCTGAATACACAATCATTCAGTATTTATTAGTGAATCATGTGACTGCCAGAGTAGGAAAACCTTTTAAAACAGTTAGACTAATAGATACCATTAGACCTTCGAATGTAAGATCAAGTCATAAAAACGTCCGAACACTCAAATGAATTGATAATGGTTGTTTTAGGAGGGAAGAACTTCCATCATTAGACTGATACGCTGACATCAGAGTGAGATATCCTTGATACAAAAAGGCAAAAACATCTCACATGATTCTTATATCATCCTTATTTTAGATGTGATTTATACATAATTTAATGGAAGAACTACAAGCCAGAATGTTGAGCTCTCGTAATTATATTTTATAATTAAAGGCTGTGGAGACATGGTATTAAGACAGACAAGGATTCTGCTAATCTGGTAACAAAAGAAGTTCACACATTAAGCTGTTCTTATTGCTTAACAAAGCCCCACTTTAGAAATACAAGTTTGACATTTTCTTTTGACTTTTTCTACCAATTCAAGTGAATGAAAGAGGAATAATACTATTGAATCTGGAATTAAAATAGGACTTTTTAAAATATACATCAGAAGCACAAAAAACTCTGTATTGACCCTTTGATTGGGGTATTTCTTCTGTTTCAGTGTAAGGTCATTGAGCTGCTGGCTTTTGGGTTAATTTGCCAATTTCCAAGGCAACAGCATTTAATTAACATTTTATACTAAAAAAAAACAAAAATGGCCTTCTAGTACTGGGCTGTATATTCATGTCAGATGCTTCAGACAGAAATTTAAAACACACAACACCAAAAGTCAGTTTATCTAGGTCAGAACCAAAACATGAGTCAAGGCTGGTTTGGCAGTGACAGCAGTCACATGTTTCATTTATCATCACAGGGGTAAACCCTTGACAGTTTCTCTTCACTGTAATTAATATGGTATAAAACCTTACCCATGTTGCCACTGTGAGCACATGAGGTCGCTTCATTCGCTCTGAAGCTCCGTGCCAGGTCTAGCTGGATATCTCCCACTCTTCTATCCAGACTGTCATGTAACATGTGTACAAGATATGATGATATTTCTTGATACGTGTCACAGAGTTGGTGCTATGGTAACTGTAAGTACTATAATTTTCCCTCTTGTGAAAGCAAGATTATTTTTTTTCCTAGAGGGTGAAATAAGTTTTACCAGTTTGCATGTTGATTAAAATTCTGTCTGAATGTCACTCAGCGGAGGAGCTCAGCGGACATGTGGGGATGTTCAAATGTAGAGGAAGGCCAAAATCAAAAATTAGCTTTTACTGATTTCTTGCTCTTAAATGATTAAATGTTTTTGCAAAAATCATGCACACAAACAGGCACACACATCAACATATTTGTGCCCCGCAGGCTTAATTCATTAGGTCATAGAGGACAATGAACAGTGCAGTTGGGTTGCACACACTGTATTTAATTAAGCAGCTAATTAGATAGGACATTTCTTGTCAATAAATACTTTTTTTTCCCAAAAGTCTGACTCACTTGGGCCCAGACCTTGAAAGCAAAAGTAACTGCAACGCCAAGGACGGCACAAACAAGAATTTGGGTCGGATTTTGTAACAAAGTCTTGAGGCTTTGGATCCAGATCTTTTTAGATTGTATTTTAAGATGTGACCAAAATGAACCATTTACTGTCTCCAACCACTGCTGTGAAGGTAAGAAGATAGTTTTAAATGAATCTGTCTGGTTTGTTTTTGTTAAATGTTACTGTAACTTAACCACTTAGCCCATTGTTTGCTAATTAGAGACAATGAGTTTTAAATACAGCCTTGTACTGACAGTATCTTCTAGCACCTAGCTGTTGATAGCTAGCTTTGCATGCTACAGTGACAAAGCAACTATTGTTAACTGTCCTGCTCATGACCTAAATTGTTGAATTTAGAAATTAAAAATACTATGAAAATACTTTAAACATGAATCACTAATCAGGCTCCACAAATGCAACACTAGGGACATTAAATCTACTAAAATAATTAACCTGTTCTCTTGAGTTTGGGTTGAACTGATCTAATCCTGGCTGAACCGGTAATGACAGGCTTCCCAAAGGTTTAGAGACATGTGTTTGTGCTGCTTTGGCGCTCTTATTTTTCTTTGTCGAGGTCAAGATGTTGTTTTTGACTTTTTACAATGTCATATCAGAGGATCTTGTACCTCTCAACCAGCCTCAGTCTGCGTTAAGGTGAGGAGAACAGCTTCCTGCTATTTTATCAAGTGAATCAATTCTTGCTTGATTCTGAGCTGCAGCTTCCTTAAGTCAAAAGATCCTGATAATGAAGTTCCCAGTGAAAATCAGGCTGCAGAACCAGTACTGACAGGCTCACTCAGTTCAGACCAAAGTGTTTGTGTGTTTTGTGATGTGTAGTGAAGTGAGGCCCATTGATTAAGCATGCTATTAGCATACTCTGTCCTGAGACCAGACAGAGAAAAAGGAAGGAAAAAGTATCAGCGATGTTAAAGGTTAACTTTGAGTCTGCTTCTTCAAACCAGTTGTCAAATGTTGGAGGATATTTCTCATGTGTGTGTTATGAAAGTGTGAGACAATCTATTCCTCTTCCCTGATAAACTTGTTTGTTGTGTTTGCCCTGCCCTCCATAGATCATCATCCATCTTTACTTTGGTTGAGCTTGGCTTCACCTGAGGTCAGGGCGTGTTTGATATCCCCTTGCTATCTCCTTCTTATCGCTATCTAAATTACAACCAACCGGGTCCACCTTAGGGAGCGCATACCAAACATACCCGTGTCACCCTTCTCTCCACCGTTTGCACCAAGAGCTGCGATTCAGCCAAGCTTGATAAACACTGACAGTTGAGGCGAGGTATTTCCATGACTGACGGTTATTGACTCGGCGATATGGTGATTTGTTTCTGTGCTGCGGCACAATTGATTAGCCATAAGGAAACTCAGGAGACGTTATTGGATTACTATTCAGAAAGATTGAGTGTCAGTCTCCATTGGATTCCATATCTCATCCATCTCTCTTTCTCTCTCTGTCTTTCTCTCTTCAGAATATATTAGTCATTTTCAATAATAGAAGGCTGATATGGAGGCGTCCCCCGTCCTCCATTTGATATTCTATATCCATGGCTAAATAATGATGGATCCCTAGGGCTTGTCTTGTTCACCTGTCTGCCCGTTCCTTCTGTCTCCGACTCTGTATGTGTGTCAATCCCTCACTGCTGTTGTGTCTGTCTTTGTTCCTTTCTGTCTGTCTGTCTGTCTGTCTGTCTGTCTGTCTGTCTGTCTGTCTGCTGGCTAAAACCTCAGTGACCCACCAGTGGACCAGTCTTTACAAACTATTGCAGTGCAGTGTGACACAAAAGACTCCAAGACTTATTAATGCATATAGACCCTGAATACTGGATCTCCTCAGGTTAAACAACAAACCTTTTTTGTTATCTTGTATGACTTTGTCCTGTTGATCAGGACTATTTAATCAAAATATCTATTACATCATGTACTGATGTTGTCATTTTTTCATTTTATCATTATAATGTTAACATGTTCTCCATTTTTGATATAATATGTTTTAACAGGGACTGAAGTATTTGATTGATTGATTTGTAACATGCATGTTTTCTGTTGTAAGCACTGTAAAAAAAAAAAAAACAAAACGTGTTACTTTAAGTGTTAGAAAGGCTTGACCTGGGATTCACACTTGGATTGAATCAAGTGAAGTCTATATATGCCTACTGAGCATTATCTGAAAACAGTGTCAAAACATTGTGCTTGCACTAGATAAATCTTTTGTTTGGGAGCATTAATTCAGTGTGCATGCATATTCATTTTGCATTTTTTCCAGTGCACCTGCATAATATTTTGATGTGCATGCACATATTTGTGCCTTCAAAATTCCAAAGATCCTAAATATGTCAGGTTGAAGTTTGGAGAAAATGTGTGTCCAGTGATGCACATCTAGGATATAGTGCAGCCATAAAAAACATCATCTTGGGTTTAATTATTTCACTCACTAAACTGAGCTGGAACAAGCTGTATATGATACAATATGTGTGTGATACTGTGAGACAGTTTGGGATAAGATGTTTTTTTCCAACCTTATAGCTAATTAAGGGTAAAAAACAGAAACTGTATATGTAAATGAGCCAGTGTTCACATGTGGTTCTACATATGTCCCTCTTTTGTCCCTATTTCCCACCCCATCTCATCTCAAGGAGACAAAGATACGGTCCATATTGCATCCACTGGTGCATATCAAGGTCAGTCAGTGGCAAAGGGATGCACAATGAAGCAAATGTCATTTAGAAGTGTGCTTATGTGTGTGTGTGTGTGTCTTTGTGTGTGTGTGTGTGAGAGGTGACATGGGGCATTCACTTACATGACTGACACAGATGTTACCTTTGTGGTCAAAAGGCTGTAAGTCAATTAGGTTTTGCTAATGGGGCCGAGTGCTTAAGCGTCTCTAACACACACACAAACACACACACACATGCACTCATGATATTGATAAGATTACCATGGTAATGTGAATGCACCAGGGTTAAACCACATTAAGGGAGCCGCCTTTCTCAAAGATCCTTGCTTTTTTTTTTTTTTTTTTTTTAAGATCATCAGCCATCTTATCCTAAGTGCCCTCCTCTGTGGCTCGCTCTGCCTCTTCCTATTTCTGTTAATGGGACTTTTCTTCTTTTGTGTAGTCCTTCACTTCCTCTTTCTTTCTCTCTTTTCTCCCTCAGCAGATACACAGCAAATATCCTCTGTTGCTCCTTACATCTCTTCCTTTCTCTCCCCATCTGTCTTTGACTTCATCTTTCTGTCTTTAATTGAGTGACTTTATTGGCACGACTCCTTTTCAGAAACCCAAAATCCGTCTCTCTCCCCATCCCGCATGGTTTCAACATGTCTCTTTGTTGACTAAGCATAGGCATGGATACATAAAACAGCTTGTAATGAGTATAAAAGAGGTAACATGATTGTTACCTTTTTAAATCTGTATTTATCTTATTGTAAAAAAGCCTTCTCATAAGGAAATCCATCGTTCAGAACAGTCATTTAGGGCATGCACACTATAAATACATGTATTTATGTAAAAAAAAGAAAAAGCCCATGTGTGATGTAATGTTTGTCTTCAGTCACAGTTACAGCACACATACATAATGTTTAAGTGCCTGACTTCGTACGATAAAGGCATGATTATTCACATTCTTCTTCTGCCTTGCATTGTGGTAGCAGCAGACAAAACTCTAGCTCCTAGCCGTGCGACACTTTTATCTCCCCCCCAACAAAAAAAAAAACTCTCTCTCTCTCTCTCATTAGCATGCACTTGTCCTCCAGTGTTTTCTCTCCCCAGTTTGTCACGCGCTGATCTTTCCTTCAGAGGCCGAGTGATAAAGGCCCTGCAGAGTAAACAAGGCGTGGAGAATGGCCTCTTGTCTTTTTATTATTGCCTCCTAATGCTGCACTCATTCTTGCCGTGATGGAGTGGGGTTGGAACCTACAAACACCGTGTGATTGGGTGGAGGGGTGGAGGTGGGTGGGCACTGCCATGCACTCTCCATACATGCACACATAGAGCGTGCAAAGAGAGACACACTAAAAATGTACAAACTTACATGCACAAATACACGTTGAACTGCACGTTTTCTGATCTCAACAATAGTTTTTATGTCGAGCAGCAGCGATAAGACCCAAAAAGATTAGCTGTAACATCTGCAGCTTAGTTTTATATATAATTGCATTTCCATTGTAATTTGAAAACCACTCAACATGTCAGGTATTGTATTGCTGTCTGGAAAATATGTGTCGTAAGCCCCCCTCTCTCTCTGTCTCTCTCTCTCTCTCTCTCTCTCTTTCTCTCCGGTCTCTAGACTAAAGGGAGGGGTGGGAGGTTTGGAGGGAACAGGGTGGCGAAGGTCACTTTGATGTGACTATAAAGACACACAGCAGGCCAGTGGAAAGAGATGAAAGAGACAGAGCAGAAGTAAAATAGATCCTGGTGGAAGAGCAGAGGAAGAGGAGACGCATTCTCTCATCTCCTCTGCAACATACAGCAGATAATGATGCTGTATCATAAACAAGAGGCGGCCGGGGAATAGAGCAGGCATCTTGCAATTAAAGTGGGCAAACAACATTTTTTTGAACCAAGCTGACAACAGCTACGGGCTGGATCCACAGCAGAACGGCCATCTTGCATGTGGAGCAAGCAAAGCTCATATCGGAATCAAAAACAGCAACTTATTAAGCAGGTTAATAAATTACCATTCATCAAAATAGGGCATTTGGCAAATGCTGATCATCCAGTGTGACTTATTTACTGAATGATTAATAAATTCTGCCTTATTTTAACAAGCCGCACTCTAAGATGCTTTGGATATGCCACGATTAGGCAAATGAGATCTGTGTAGATAGCTGTCATAAGTACAGTTTGCATGAATGTTGATCTTAATATCTTAATCGTTTTAATGTATGCATAATCTAACATCAACTTTGTTTATACATCATGTTCCTCTACATTGCCTAAAGCTGAATTTCTCACCATCTTGGCTTGATGCAGTTGCCTGCCCCCATTAGGCTCAGTTGCGTACTACAAATGAATCACCTTGTACTGCAACAAGCTTCAGAGGAGTCACTGGATATGACTCCAGACTACAGTTAGTGTTTTGTCATCTCTCTTGGCAGCCACAAAACGTCAGATTAAGTATATTAGAGCTCATATCAAAAACGGATGGACAAAATCCTTCAGAGCGAGATCATAAAATCCGCTGTTTTTGTGTCTCCTTAAATTAAAACGCTGCGTTTCTGCACAGCCCTACTTTGAGGTTTCCTCTCTTTCTGTTGCGCTTGCTGTTTCTAACTGCAGCTGAAAGAGTTTTGATGATTGAGCTGTTTTTGGTGTCGAAGGTAGCACATACAGAAGCACACGTACAGTACAAACACCCGCAGTAGGAGGAGGAGGAGGAGGAGGAGGAAGAGTGGTAAGACAGCAGACAGACACCAGATGTTTCCATACAATCCAGCCAGCCAGCACAGCAGAAGCAAGATTAGTGTACGCGGTACAGTATGTTAGTGTGCGTGTGTAATTATTACCCCGGCCAGGGCATGCCCATAGCTTGGGTGGCCCAGGAGGAATTTTACAGTGGCAGTGAGTTTAGAAATACAAGAAGATGTGAGAGATTTGCGATTTGTGCCTCCTGGTGAAAAGGGGAGATCCTTCTCACTGGAGGAATTGGTATGGGAATATTTGGAAATATTACAGGGCAGAGGAGGGTGTGTGTGTGTGTGCGTGCAGATGTGCTTATATGATAAAGATCAGATGAAACTTTAATGATCCCAAGGGGAAATTGGGTCACTGCAGCGGCACAGAACAGTGTGAAGATAAAAATACAACAAACAGAACATTTTGAAGATTAAAGATGGAGCGGCTACATCATTTTAATACGGAGCTGCTATAGGCTTTGAAAGAGTGCAGCCTCCAACCTGTGCATTGGCACAGATGTGTGTGTTTGCACCATTTCATTATGCCTTTTAACGTCCCTAAAACTGGTTGGAAAGCTCTGATATTGCTAGTTGAGGTGTCACTCCAATGAATACCAAAGAGGATCGCAAAACTCCTCTTTGACCCTCCATCCTTCATATGCTTACAATGCCTTTTAGCCCCTCCCAAACACACACACACACACACACACACACTCTCAAGATGCTGATAGGGTCAAATCGAGGCTATCTCTAGCTTATCTTCCCCACCGTTAGATCTAAAGTCGTGTCTGTCGGTGATGAAGAGAAGAAAGCTGAAGGCCTCGACCGGGGATCAGTCAGCCTCTCAAAAAGACTACTAGACTTTCACACAGTTTCCTCCTTGAACCTACAGCCGGCTGACTGGCAAAACACACTGATGGGAGAGAGGGGGGAGGAGAGGTGTTGAGAGAGTGAAAGAGGTAGAGAGGTGTGTGTGTGTGTTTGTGTGTGTGTGTGACAGAGACGGGGGAAGAGAAAGAGAAAGAGAGGGAGAGTTATCAGTCATGCTGTCAGTCTCCGGGGCAGGTTGTGATAAGAGCGGCTGCATGGCAGCGGTTGGTATCTATCTCTCTCTCTCTCTCTCCCTCTCTCTCTCTCTCCGTCTCTCTCTCACACACACATAACAGGGGGGGGGAGAAAGACCCTGTTGTGTTCCTCTCTACCACCCATGAGTGAACACAGCGCAGGTGTGCTGAGGTGAGGAGTTGGACTGTATGGCAGCCATTTGTCGACTGTATTTTGGGGCAGAGAGATGACAGAGGGGATACAGATGGTAAGACCTGGAGGAAAATACATTAGAAAAAGGAGTTTACATACCGCAGCTGCAGGTTAAGTGTTTGATTTCACTGCTGTGGCACTTCAACACAATCTGACACTGAGACATGCAATGTCCTGGTGGCTTTTTTAGGCTGGAGCTCATAGCATGCCAAGTGCTTGCAAGGATATGAGTTTCAATTTAGTCATTGGCAGGATATATCCCTCATTACTCTACAATAAATGCCTGTTTTACTCCTCTCTTCTTCCATTTTGTATAAATAGAAGAGGAACCGGGTAGTTTCTTTGAGTGGTGATAGCCAATATGGCTGAATGTATGTCACCTACAGAAACTCATATTTCATCAGCAGAAGATTCAAGAAAAAAAGGCGTCATAGTTTGACTGACAGGTGATCTCTAGAAGTGCAGTGCAGCGTTTAAGGTGTTGCCAAAAAGCTGTAATACACCAAGAATGCCAGTACAGCCAAGTATTGTATATGAAAGCTGCAGTATATGTATCCCCTTGTGGGATAAATGCAAACACATTCCATCCACAGCATTTCCTTTCCCCCTCTCTCTCTTTCTCTCAGCTTTTCTGTTGCCCTCCATTAGCCATGCATTGACCCAATATTTTGGAGGTTGGAAGCTGATGGTGGGGGCAGAGATGTTGACAAATGGGAGAGAGGAGTATCAAATGACCCCTGGGGACTGGGAAGGGGGGGGCGAGAGCAGAACAGAAAGTGACCCAGTGTTGCTTGAAGGTTTTTATACTAGCTGTGTTTACTCTCTTTATCTCTCTATCTCTCTCTCTATCTCTGCAGACGGGTCATAAGTGGGGTTAAGCGAAGATCACCCGCTGCTCATCACAAAGAATTTAATCAACGCTTTCTCATCAACAAACACGTATAATAACACACACGAATGCCAAAGATAAAAAGAAAACAATCTCACAAGCATAAACACAATATAACACATGGCAAACTGGTTTATGCCAGTGCGGACCCTCCGCCTAGAGGACCAGATTAGCCAATCAGAGTGACGTCTGACAGCCGCCGCACCCTTGGGCTAGAGGTGGGCTTAAAAATGACTGACAGGCTATAAGAAAGCTGCAAGTTGATGGCATCTAGTCAACCTGGGGGGTGCGGAGCAGCAGGGGATGACAGTTGACTGAGGTGACAGACAGACAGTGACACACACGCTTGTCATACAACCTTCTGTCAAGGACATTGAGGTCTTTAGTTGACATTATTTACATCTGTCTTGAACCAAGGAACTAACCATTTTGTTAGTGTTTATCAGCATCTTCTGTCTCCATCTCCAGCTCTATTCTGTCTTTCTAATTAAGGACACGGTTTTGTTTTTGGACAAACAAGACGCAAACACTTGCAACGTTCTCTTCCAAATTCACACGCCTATACTGTACATATGGGATGCCAGAAGGTGTACAGTATGTTACATTGCCTCAAAAAGTTTCCCATGTGTCCTGACCTTTAGGAATGCACCTAGCTGTTCCAAATAAAGATGCCAGCGAGGCTACATACTGTACCTCATTATACAGCCAGGCCTCAGCCAGTCCATTACATTACACAGTAATACAAGCCATAGGCAGGGCACATGGGCTGGACGCTAGAGAGGCCTTTCTCAGCAGATTATTTTGGGCTCACTACTGTGTCATTATACGGCCTCCTGCTCTGTATTTAGGCCTGTTGATTGTAGGGCTGAGATTGGGCAGGGCTGAGGTGGGCTCTCCCTCTATTGAGTTGAGGGCTTGGACATGGGCTCGCTCGTTTGATGTGTTTTGTGGTGAAAGGCGGCCGTGTGCCGTTCGCTGTGCAACCACCACCCCCCTCCTCCTCCTCCTCCTCCTCCTCCTCCTCCCCAGTCAGACACTCCTCCCTCTTTCTCACTCTTTCTGGGATTTTCTACTCCTCATCTCTCCTCTCTGTTCCTTTGAAAACAGCCCTAGGAGAAGTTCTGCTCCCTGGTTTACCATCACAATATGTCTTATCTAGGTATTATCTGTGGAAGAGTTCATATCTGTGGTATCATCTTAAGGGGGTGGGGTGCGTCTGTGTGTTTGTGTGTGTATATATGTGTGTGAAAGAGAGAGAGGGGGAGAAAGCAAGAGAGAGCAAGAGACCCCCCCCCCCATCCACCCTCCGCACCCCTCCCACCTCCCCATAATCAGCGACCGACGGGAGGGGGCGGAGCTGAGGCGCCGTGACTGTAACGCGATAGCTGCTCAGCTCAAAAGCGCGAACACTCACACACACTCTCTACACACACTTCCCAGACGCGTTCACAAGACACACGCCGGTGTCGGAGCCGAGCGCAGGCTGTTACGGAGCCGCTACCAAAGAGAGACACACACACACACAGGAGAGAGGGGCTGTGTCGCAGGAGGTGGCATGACATGAACGGTCCTTTTAGGAAGAAAGAGCGCATCACTTTTTTTTCGTTTCTCATTCTGTGACTTTTGTGCCGCGTTCAGAAGGTGGTTCTGACTCTCTGGCTGAGGTTTCCAGGGCTTTGAGAGCTGTTACTGTGGACTTTTGCTCGCTACTACTGAAGCCCTTACAGGAGAGCCAAACCTCGTGTGCGCAAAATACGCGGGGACGCAGAGAGGGAGATACGGGCAGTGGGAGCCTCTCAGTCGGAACTTGAAGCACCCTGGAGCCGCTGTCCAGACTCTCCGGAGCGCAGAGATCACCCGAAGCCTCTCAGCTGCGGAGCACACGCAGTATTTATCAGGGAGTTTATTTGTTCACTATTTTTTTTTTTGGATAAGGTTTAGTGGCAACGCTCCGCTGAATGGGCAGACTTATAACGCAAAGGACTGAGCAAATCAAAATATCTGAATTTATTCAATGACATGTAGTTGGCACAGTTTTCTCCACCAATGGTTTGATAAACGCCGTGGGATTATTGAACTGGTTTAGTTTTGACTGCTGCCAGCGGTTTTTGGTCCTGAAGGGGTGTGGATTTTTTTTTTTTTTTTTTTGAAGGAACAGCAGAATTTATATCCTACGAGGTGGAAACATTAGAAACTTAAAGCTCTCCAACGAGTTTCTGCATCATCCAAGATGGATTTTGTGTCATCGTTGATTGGATTTTTAATGGCAATGTGTCATCTGGCATTGAGAGTCAGAGGAGAAGAAGGTGAGTTTTGGTTACTTCTTTTGATTTTGACGCACGCATGGTCTGTCTCAACCAAAACACGTCAAATAGAAAAGAAATATATATAAATATGAGAGACATGGATTCAGTTTAAACAACGCGTTTAATTTAATCTGAGGCTATACGTTACAATTATTTAACCATTTTTCAAGAGCTCCTATTCATTGGTTTCAAATTATTTCAATACACATAAGAGTGGCACGATAAAACCATTGTGAGATAATTAGATCTATATATACATATATATATGAGAGAAAGAGACATGGATCTAATGGATTCATGATGACTTCACATTAATCAGTGACTAATTCAAGCCCGTGCCAGGCCAGTTGTTACACATACGCATTTAAAACTAAAGAACTTAGATGCTTTCATTAAATATTTAGGAGATTGCAAACAGTTATCTGTCCCAGCTAGACTGAGTTCCAGGATAGAGCCAACCACCAGCTCACTGGACTGTGAATGAGCTGATTATATGCATGAAGCTTTTGAAAATTCAAACACATTGTTTACCCCGAGTTGCCCGTTGTTTTTCTTTGATTTAATTATTCATCAAGGGAAATAAACAAACCCGCGCCTGATTAAAATGCTATTTCACATCATGATGAAAACAGCTTTTAGGCGTAGGCTGGGCCATAACCTCATATTTTATATATATATATATATATATATATATATATATATATATATATATATATATATATATATATATATATATATATATATATATATATCGCTGGTGTCCAAGAAGCCGTGCGTAAAAGCTACACTGTCATTGTAAGATTGGACTAATAGGACTGTAATCGTCACCATTATAATCATTATCTTCATCAGACACCACAAGTCTCTCTCCTTCATTATTCCCTCGTGCTCCTCGGGTTGTGTGTGTGTGTATGTGTGTGTGTGTGCAGGGTGAAGGTAGGGTTGCTGGTGGCGGAGCGCCGGCAGCTCCAGGCGGCGGCGCACCGTCACCTTCGTGCGCTCTCAGCAATCAAATAACAATAAACGGGGAGATTATAGTGCGGGATGAGCCGCAGAATAGCAGCCCTGCAGCTGGTAGGCAGGG
Organism: Thunnus thynnus; assembly: GCF_963924715.1. Taxonomy (NCBI): domain Eukaryota; kingdom Metazoa; phylum Chordata; class Actinopteri; order Scombriformes; family Scombridae; genus Thunnus; species Thunnus thynnus. Next base: position 8,751,045 of record NC_089540.1, read on the forward strand.
CACAAAATTAGCACCAACCACCAGCCAAATGCTGGGTAAATATGCGAGTGGCTGGTAGATTTGCTTCACTCACCAGCCAAAAAAACAATGGTAATCTGCTGAGTGGCTGGTGAAATTTGAACATTCACCAGCAATCTGGCCGGTGGACAAAAAAAGTTCATTTTACACCCTACTGGTAGGGGATCAGAGCATTCACAAGGGCTCATTCTTACAGTAAGGTACGGAAATAGGCTACATTTACAGAAAAAGCGCACATTTCATTCACTAATGAAAGCGCGCTAAATTAATTTAGAAGCCTAATGAAGCGTAGAATCAACACCAGGAAGCATGATCAAATAATAACATAATTCATCAGTTGTTGCTTCATTGTGTCACAAGAAATGCGCAGGATGTAAACAGGTTTGGAAGTGTTGGTGGGAAAGGATGCAGGGGCTTACCGTTTCAGAGAAGTGACGCCACTAGTGAATGACACATGGCCTCTCGCTCTCTCTCATCCTTGTAAGGCACTTACTCCTACATTTCTTGTTGGTTTTCCTGGTTTGACTCAGGGCGTCACAGTTAAATATTTTATGCAGGTGGAGATTTTGCACAAGGAAAAATAACAATAGCAGCCTATATATAATGTTTCTGTAGTGTTTTGTGTTGGAGGGCACTTAAACATACTTATTTACACATCTTAATTTATGACATATTCATCTTTTTCCTATTATAAGGCATTAGGGAATTGTTTTTATACTGTATATATGCTTATACTCTATAGAGTAGTCTACATTTGGCTGCATTGTTGTAATTTCTTTTCACTGGGAGTAGGTGGGGTGGACAGTTGTTCATGATCCCATGATAATTGTTGAGCCTTTACAACACCACCCGCTGGCCTGCCCTCAAAATGAAACCATGCTCCGTTTGCTTCATATGGGCTCTTCCCCTTGTTTAGGCTACTTGTTTTAAATAGGACAGTCATCCCAGCCATCCCTCCGAATGCATGCGTGCGTGTGTGTGTGTGTGTGTTTGTGTGTGTTTTATTGGCTGCCTGTGTACCCGTTGATCAGAGACAGATGTGGGCCTCTTGGCAGTCATCAGGCAAGCAAGAAGCTGGATCCCCCTACCTCCCCCTCTCTCTCTCTCTCTCTCTCTCTCTCTCTCTCTCTCTCTCTCTCTCCCCTGCCAAGACACTGCACCGCATGTCCCTGCCTCCATGCTCCCCTCAAGAGCCACATTACACACAGATGCCAGAGGAAAGAGAGACTGAAAGAGAACAGAGCGGAGACAGAGCAGGGAGGTTCAGAGAGACAGGAGAGAGGAAGAGGGTGCAGCAGAGAGAGAGAGAGAGAGAAATGTGTGTGTGGGGGGGGGGGGGGGGGGGACAGAGAGAAAACAGTGAATACAGAGAAGAATGGGAGGCACATGCAAAAGCTTCATTACAGCTACCCAAGGCATCCACCAAGCCATAATGCGAAAAAACAGAAGGGAACAAGAGAGAGGAAGACTTGGAGGAGAGACCGGGAGGGGGGGGGGGGGTTGGATTGTTCATCAAACGGAGTGTGAGAGGAAAGGGCAACATCAAAACGTGCAGGGGTCACACAGTTAAAGCAGCACTGGACGGACAGGGAACAGATCGCATTAAGGGTTTATGAAGCGACACTGTCGTCTGGGGTGACACAGCTAAAGTGGGGTAAAATCTACAGAGCTCTACATGGAGAGATTTTATAGGTCGAAAGCAAAAGAAATGAAGTGAATCTACCATCTGAAAAACAGGCACACTGTTACAATGAAACATCAGAGTCACACTAAAGACTTTTGCAATATAGAGAATTTGTGCTTTTGATGATTTGGGGTTTTAGCAGCTTGATACTTTTCAGGTAGCAAAAGTTAAAGATATAGTGGGGGGTTTTTTGGAATAAAATGTTGCACGCCCGAAGCATCTCAGCCGGATACCTCTATAAGCGTGAAAAATCTTGCTCTGAGGGTAAATGAGCTGAGAAAGATATAAGGTGCTTGGACATTTTTCAGTTGTGGCCTGCTGTTCTCTGCTGGTGTCCCCCTCATGTGGAATGAAAGTCCCTTTTCTTGTCTCAAGGCCTCTTTGCTGCGGTCTTTCTATCCGAGGCGGAGAGACTTCCACTCCACTTATACTGTAATCACAATAGTTTGACTCAGTGACATGTACATTAATTACTCGTTACCACGGGCATTAATATTCAGGCCATTAAGCAGCTCATTTGCATGTTTATTGAGTGGGAGGCTGTGCATCCTTTCCACCTATGGTATCATCTTCTTCCAGAGTTCGATTTCTACTCATTTAATCATTTGTTTTTCTGAATGTTACCTCCCGGGTGAAAGGGCTGTCTCATTTTTATCTTCTTTGTTGGTCTTTTTTTTTTGCCCTTATCTGTTTGTTTTTTTCCTCTTACGCCTTCGCCTTTTCTTTCCTCCACTCCTCTACCACCCGCCCTTCAATTCTTTGCATTTCTCTGTGTTTTAATCTGCCCCAGCCTCAGAGGTATCAGCCGTGAAAAACAAGGTCACCTATTAGCATTCATAGCCAAAGACAAACTGAGCGGTCCGTTCAATACCAGTCAGGTATGAGAGTCACAGGCTCACGCAAAGCCCTGGAACAGCACGCTGCACTTGGGGTGAAATTAAAAACAAGACCCCCATAAATAAAACAGAGCTGGGTCTTTCACTCTGCTGCATTAGCCGCACAGGGGGGTCTTAACGGGCGCTCAGGGACAGGTTTAGATGGAAGCTGGAGGGGGTTAGCATTGTCAAGAGGCAAAGCATTTTGAATTTACGGTAATTCACATGTGGGGCTAAAGAGGAGAGGGTACAAGTGGAAAGAGTAAAGGGGGTGAATTTAGCTACAAAACTACTTTTGTAAGAGCTGCATTTCACCATAAAAAAAGCCTTTTTTAAGCAGTCGGTTCCGCTGAAAGGTAACATTCTGCGAGGCGGGTGGTGGTGGTGGCGGGGGGTGGGGGGGGGGGTGGCAGCAAATCACCAAGACTCTCACAGCAAAGCGCAATTCTTCACAGCTCTCCCTCGCTGATGTAGGCTCTGCTACCTCCACTCTTTAGACAGGGAAATCTTTTGTGAAAAGCCTCGACGTTGCAGGTTTGAAGCTGTCGCACAGAGACAAAAGAGCGCACCAAGGGAGAAGGAGACATGATACTGTAGTCAGGTAGTGTTTAGGATTAGGCCCACACCATTACCCCCCTGCAGGCACCAGCAACCATCTGTTTACTCGATTGATCCATTGAACCATTGATCACGATGGCCAGCACTGTGCATTTAGCTGATTAGCATGGGGCACTTATCCTGTTAGGGAGGGAGGAGTAGAAAGGAAGAAAAAGAAGGAGGCAGAGGGAGAGGAAAAGAGGATTTTTGGATATTATCTGCCTTTGATGTGGCTTTTGTTAGTTCTTACATGAAAAAAAAATCCCCCCTTAAACACATTAAACACTGTTTAACAGAGCTTTTGTCTGTGTAGGTTGCTTTTTCTGAGCTGATCGTTGTACGTTGGTGTGTCTTTTGGTTTCTTTAGTCTAGAAGATAAACATCAATACAAGTAAAATTTGCCATTTTGAAGCGACTGTCGGGGAAAAGCCATCACAGAAGACACTAACTTCTCCATCTCCTCATGCAACATGCAAATTAGACATTGTGTCATATTATTATCACTCACAGGTGAATGCAACAAGTATGGAAAGTAACAAGATTACTCCCAGAAAGCTTTGAAACTGGCATATTGATGATATTTAACCACATATCAGTAAGTGTGGATTTTTCATTAAATGTCAATTTTAAGTTCTCTCTTCACACACACACCTCCGCTACCACTGATACCGCTTATACCACTACTGCTTTATTTTTTATCCAAAGGGCTGCCATTCTGCCTCATCATAAAGGTCTTATAGCACAGTGCAACAAAAGTGAATCTCTTTTCTTCGCCCTTCCTCCTCATCCTCTAGCTCTCCTTGGGTCCAGTCTAGTGTGGAATGGGTGAGATTAAAAGCAGTCGGAGAGACAACCCCTGCTCTTGACTGAATGGATGAGTGCTGCCCACTCTCCCCTCTCATTCCCTCACTCTGGGCGATAGCACTTTTTAATTAAGGTGGGGGGGGTTGGGGGGTGGGGGTGGTGGTGGTGGCGAGGGAGGGAGGGGCAAGAGACACTAGGAATGATGGAGGGATTTATCAGCGCCTCTCCGCACACTCGCAGCTTATCCCAGAGCGTGACGCCATACTTCCCCCAGATAAGGCGGCTAATAGAAATGAGAGCGCGGGCGTGCACGCACACACACACACACACACACACCACCACTGAACGTGAGCTAAGACATGCAGACATATGCACATTTTCTCAGATAATGAAGATAAAGGCACTCACAGCGGGTACAAAGATGTCTCTGGGTTTGACTGTATCTGGAGTGACTTAAACAAAATCTGCACACACACACACTTTAATTAACATTCATTTCATTGACACAGTATATGCTTACAATAAAAAAAAAACAAGGTCACATACACACCTGTATTTGCAGTATTTCTGCTGCATTTCAGTTTCATCCACACAGCTCTGAGAATAATAATGAAAAACACACTTCTGCAAATACACTCTTACACACACATAGTAGTTACGTTGTTACCATGTAATAGGGTTTGGGTCCGTGCATGGTGCATGGTGGGAACATACTGTATGTGGCACTTGTGTGTGTGTGTGTGTGTGTGTAGACAGATGAGCCCCTCTAGTAGAAGAGACAGTGTAATTCATGAAGCTCGCTGGCAGCTCCTGAGTGCTTCCCCCGTGTTACTCATCCAACACCACAAGTTCTGTTCTCATCAAAACATACTGCTTGTCAGCTCACACACACACACACACACACACACATTCATACATATTTTACACCAACTAATTGCCATGGATATCCAAGCAATTAGGAAAAAATACACATCTCCATCATTCTTTATTTTTCTTACAAGCAGCAAAGAAACACACACACACACACACTCAAAAACACACATGCCAGTGCTGGTGTGTGTGTGTGTGTGAGCTGACTGACAGAGGTTTCCCAGTGGGGTCAGTGTCTACAGGGAGCCGCTGGATAGCAGGCATGTCTTAATGAGGCTCGTCAGGCTCTCTGCGCAGTACACACACACGCACACATGCACACACGCGGTCGCTCCATCGCTCCTCTCGCTCGGTGCATCTCTCTCCCTTCCTCAGCCTCCGTGTTTCTCCTTCCTCATCACCTTTTGTTGCCTCCCTCTCTCTCTCTCGCCTTCTCTCTCTCTCTATCCCTCCCTCCCTCCTTCCGCCTGTCACACATCCTGCCTCTCCCTCGCTCTACCCACCTATGTCCTCTCACCCGTCTATCGTACATCAACCCCACCCACCGCCTTCTCCCTCCTCCCCTTTCGATCAATCTTCCCCCTTTCCTCCTCAATCCATCTTTTATCCATCGCCTCACTCACTGTCTCTCCTCCTTTTCGGTCCACTCATCCTCCTCTCCCTCTCTCCTCTCCTTTATCCCTCCTCTTCGCTTTCATCCTCTCCTTCCCTTCTCTTCCATTTTTTTTTCCTCCCTGCTGTAATCCTTTTCCTCCTTCTCTCCTCTCCTTCTCTCCCCTCCACCCTTCCTCCTCATCCTCCTTGGAGGCCATTGAATTGGCAGCTCAGGGAAAAAGTGTCGAGGCTGCAGGATTCTCCCCAAACGGCTTAATCTGCCGAGGCTCTGCGTGCTGATAGCCTCCTGCACCCCTTTCCCTCCATAGGCTTCCCAACAATGACTGTCTGTCTGAACAGCCGCAGCAGATAAAGAGATGTCTGTGTGTGTGTGTGTGGCTTTCTGTCTGTCTCTGTCATTCTTTGCCATCCCCACTATCTTTTTTTGAAATTTTTCAGTTAGCTATTTTTTTTTCTACTTCTGTCGACCCTTGTGATTGACAGGCCCTCTGTATGTATTTGGATGTGTGCGTGCGTGGGTGGCCGTTTGAACATGGAACAGCACCCGTGTGTGTGTGTGTGCGTGCATGAACGTGTGGGTGTGTGTTTAAGTGTGCATCCTTGTGAGTGCCTTTGTGTGTGTGTGCATGTGTGTGCACACGTAGCTGAACTTGTGTGCATTTGTATATCTGTGTAACAGCTTGTATGTGTATCCGCGTGTGTGCGTGTGGGCGGCTGGAGTTGTGCACTCACATGAAATCACCGTCAGCTGTGTGTGCCTGGTGTGTGAGCGTGGGCGTTGCTCCTCTCCAGTAACAAAGTAAGGAAGCCATCGCAGCTCTATCAAATGTCAGAGAATCTTAAGTGTGCCTTTTAAGCACAATAGGCGGTGGAAATGTCAACACTTGAAGGGTCTATTACATTTCAAGCCTTTGGTGCTGTTTTTTTTTTCTTTCTTTCCGCTTCCTTTATTGATGCTTTCACAGAAATTTGAAAGAAACAGGCAAGAATATCAACCCATTTATGTCAAGAATAGATTCAGCTCAGCGGCTGAGTGGTTAAACCCACCATTTGGTACTGCTTTGTTAATGGCAGTATACCATAAGATTCTGTTTGTTGCCTAAAATAGCTCTGCTTTCTTTCCTCTGTGGTGTTTTCCTTATTTGGCCAACATACGCCTGCCACAATATTAAAAAAAAACATTTGTCTCTCTTTGAGTTCAATATCACGAAGTTCATTACATGTAGAGAGCCCACTGGTGCATCAGCAACCGAGCGCACACATGCGCACGTATAGGAAGGTAGAGAGCAAAACCACCCCCCGGCTGTTGTCATGGAGAACACGTTTCGCCTTTGCCTCCGTAAAGAATAATAATGTCTGCAAATCTATTGCAATGCAAAAGTAATAAAAGAACCATTGTACACGATGCTGGGTGTGTGTGTGTGTGTGTGTGTGTGTGTGATGCCTCGTTGGGTGTGTGTGCGCGTGCAGAATACCCGTATACATGTTCCTTTTGTATGTGCATGTGAGTTTATGTGTTTAGCGTGTTTGTGAGAGATAACGCAAAGCGCGAGAGCTGTCGTAGCGGTCCGGGCGCAAGCAGAGAATAGGGCTTTTGTTGCGGCGTTAGCTTCTCATTACAGAGTCGGGGTGACCCCCAGAACCCCGCTAGACAGGCCGTCTGTGTGTCACTTCCTGTCTAAGCCTGCTGAGCGATGCCATTGGCAGGCTATTGTTCCTGGGAGAATGTGATAGGATCAGAGAATGTGTCCTAATGTTTGCAGATTGGCTTGCCGGAGCAACAATTACACTTGGAGAACGCTCCCAATGGGGAAGTAGAGAGATAAGAGCTTGGGTGTGGAAGGGGGTGAAAAAGGCTCTGTGTGTCTCTCTCTGCATATGTGTGTATATGTGTGTGTGTGCGCGCTCACCAAATGCGGCAGTGATGATCTTTTATTGTTTTAATAGCTTACCCATGTGGTCCCGCTCGCATTGAGAATCCACAATGGAGAAGTTTTTCCAATTTCCTCCTAACTGACGGCCTAAATTGCTTTCTTTGTTTTACTGTTCATTTGTTGCTCATCACATCTTCATACAGAAAAACAAGGTAAATGAAAGCGCTCCTCTGAGTCACCATTTACTGGGGATTTTTTTTTATGCTTTGACAATGGCCTCCCATGCAAATGACGGATGTAGAAATGCACCATGACTAAGTTTAAAATAAAGCACTTACACAATTTACAGAATTGTTCCTGCATTTTTTTTATTATTATTATTTTACATTCAATAACTGTTGTCTCCCTCTGTATCCCACTCTTCTGTCTATCTCTCTATATCTCTCAATAGCGGTGCCAGAGTGCGGGGGTGTCTTAGATGCCAGCGAGGCGGGTTACATCACCTCCCCCGGTTATCCTCTGGAGTACCCGCCTCATCAGAACTGTCACTGGATCATCACGGCGCCAGAGCCTTCGCAGCGCATCGTCCTCAACTTCAACCCGCATTTTGAGATCGAGAGGCTGGACTGCAAGTAAGACGGGGAGGGGGGGGGGGACGGGGCTTTTTAAAGAGGGGTGTCATAATAGTGAAGTCTGTAAACCACTCTTTTCTATCAGAGTAAAATTGCTTTGACCAAATAAGGACTTCACAGCGTATTATTATTCTAGCTGAATGGCGATTTGTGGTGACATTTTCATTAGTATGCTACAAAAGCATTTTAAGTAATTTCCTGTAGAAGCACACAGATTTTTACATACTATTATAATTCACTGTCAGCGGTTTTGGCTTGATCCTAAGTTGTTGAAACATTTTCCACATTTTGACCATTCCAGGTCAATCGCAAAGGAAATTTAATTGTAGATACAAGCTTTCTGGAAAATGCAGACCATTAAATGGACTGTGTGTTTTTTTTCTGTTAGTGAAATTATTATTTATTGGGCACATAAGCTCTCCCGTCCCATTTCACATTCACATCATTACACACATTATGTCCTGGACGCTGCCCAGTGCAACCGCACACTTTTAGTACTGGCCTTTTAAAGGCTTCTTTGCTGCAATTACTGGGTTTAATTCCTTGCTCAAGGGCACGTCAGCTGCGCATAACCTCAATAGTTCAGAGAGTAGAAAATGTTGCTCATTTCAGTTTCCACATCCCAGGTTTTTTGGTCTCATTCGCACGATGGTGAAAACAGACAGTCACAATAAAGATCGCATGGAAAGAATGATTCAAATAATTAGTCGATGTTTTCCTTCCACTGGTGAAGTCAGTGCTGTAGGATAAAAAAACCTGGGTCAAGAAAAGATATTTCTTGTTTTAATTCGCTGGAAACTAGATGATAGAAGTTCTTGACTCGCTGAAGGACAACGCATCAATTCATACACCACGATCAGAAAGTTTAAACAGATTTTTTTTAGAATAATTTTTCTGTGTGTATCAACTTATCTGACATTATCAGGACGATCCAGCTGTAATCCTCCTCCATCTGATAATCAAATGCCAAGCAACTTTTGAAAATCTGTGTGTCTGAGTTTGGGCACGGAGGGCAGATAGCATGAAGGGAAGACAGACCAGATGGATAAAAGAAAAGAAGCGTGATGTAGTTTGAAGTTTGTAGGGGAAAAGTCAGAGAGAGAGGATAAACAGAGAAGGGAAGGAGGAGAAAAAGAAGAGAATGAGGCCCAGCTGTTTTTCGACTGGATATGACTACGTTGGTCAGTTTCCTTTCTCAGAGACACGAATAATCCAAATCATATGGTATCCTATTGTCTTTGACCTCAGAGGAAGAAGGAAGAAGTCATGGTCTCGTCTGTTTAATCCAGTTTTATACAACCAATTCAGGAAGAATGTTGCACAATGCACCCATTCTGAGACTTTTTTTTTTTTTGTCCATTTGGTCTGTTTAAAATGAACACAGACAAGATTCCTCCTCGACTTATCAGCGTACTCTCTGCAATTACGCCCATTTATTTCTCCTTTCCTTGTTCCAGCCCTCCCATCTCTCTGTAAATTGAAGAATTAATAATCCTAGATGGGTGTTTTTGCATTGTCTACTGACAAAGCACTTTGTCTGGCCAGGAGACAAATGTTACTTTCATGTGTACATCAATGGCTGCTTTGGTGAAAGGGTTTTTGTAATGATTGTCGGTCCTATTCACACAGTTGCGTCATGTTGCAGTGAACTGGAAATGTTATTTTGATGTCTCGGCTTTTACGTCTCCGGGTTTCTGACGCTTTTGAAAAAGGCACAAATGTTGCATAATTATCTCCCTCCCAATATGTTCTTCGGTAATAATGCTTTAACACCAGAGTCACTGCGTCAACATTGTGGCACACTGGACTTCCCCGCTGTAGTGCAGAGAGGAATGGCTCAGCTGTTGATAAGCAGTGTGTCAAGCAGTTTCTCACAGCCCAAGGCGTGCAGAGCGGGAGGAGGCAGAGGGAGGAGAAGAAGAAGAGAAAACTGAAATGCCTCCTCTTTTTTCCTTTCCACAGAGAGTTTTATTAGGATGGTTTTTTTTTTTGTTGTTTTTTTTTTTTTTTTACGCTCGCCTGGAGGGACTGAGGCCTTGGCCTGCCCTCTAACACACACTCCCACTCAATCTCCCTTTATCCTGTATGTACGTGTGTGCGCATGTGTGTGTGAGACACAGAGTAAGTAAGCGTGGGTGGCAAAAGGCGTCTACGTGTGAGTAACTCTGCCAGCATGTAAGCAAGTGCTAGTTTGTAAGAGCAGCCGCTCCACTTCTTCCCTCTTCCCCTCCATCCATCCATCCATCCAGCCTCCGAGTTATCCCCCATCTTAAAGGCCCATTAGAGAAATAAGGGATCACGCCTGCATTTATTTATGCATAACCTCCAACACTAATGTGTTTGCCCTTCTCTGTTTCACGGAGGATGCATTTCCCTTTGGGGCGCAGAAATCACAGCAGAAATAAGTGGAAAAATCCAAAGTACGGCTCGATATTCCTGCTCTCTCCATCTTATGTTATGCTTTTTACCCGGATTGATCCGAGCCCTGTAGTGCTGTTACGGGTAGCTTCCTTTTTTTGCCTGTGTGATTAGGCACGGCGGTGTGAGTGAGTAGATTTTTGCATGTTTTCACGGTGAGGGGAATCACATGGGGCGAAGGGAGCCGGAGGGGTGCAGAGGTGGAGGGCTCACCGTCTCGGTCAGGGCTGAAAATCTGCGTGACAGCTAGGATTACAGAGACGGCAACAGAGAAAACCAGTGCCGTGTTACCTGAAGGACGCAGAGCTATGTGGTCTGGACTGCTGATCGTGGAAATACATGGCCATAAAGATTGTAAATGGACATATGTTTTCAGTGGATATGCTTAAAAACACATGCACGTACACACTTAAGCCTACAACCTGTCGGTTTAAGAGTGCTCATAAACCATCATATCCCCCCTTGGGCACTTTAGGCTCTTATAAAACCCAAGAAAAGGGCTTGGTCAGCCTAGGCAAGGGGTCTGAACTCTGGGTAATATCCTAGGCCAGCTGGTGATTTTCCCTCAGTGAGTTCAAACAGTCAGTACTCGGACGATGTAAGGTAGCCAAACCGCGGCTGTGCTGCAGCAATCAAATCCGCAGCCTTATGCAGGCGCTCCATGTCTGAGGTGGCACTTTAATTCAGGATTTCTTTTCAGGGGGGAGTCCGGCCGCGTGCCAAATAGCTCTTACCTCCAGGCTGCCAGCCGATTGATGCGAACTAAATGTAATAAAGGCTAGATGAAATATCAGGCCCATATCTCTAATGCAATCTGCCATCACCAAGCCCCAGGATGCTACCTAGTGATATACCAGGAGCTGAGGAAGGGAGAGAGAGAGAGAGAGAGGAGTGAGGTGGAGACGACTCTCCCTCCCTCCCTCTCTCACTCTCTCACTTTCTCTTTTGCTTCATCTTCCTCCCTCCCTCTCTTGATCTATCTCTTCCCCCCCCCCATCCTCCCTTTTGTTCTTTCATTCTCCCTCTCCTCTAGCCTGAGGAGAAAGTGTTTTATTTTTACACACCTGAATTAAACATCGGAACCAGCAGAATCACATATAGACATATACACACACACACACATAGACATAAAACTGTAGTCATTGAGGAAGATCCATTTCTTCCACCTTCTGTGGTTTATATTTTCTCAATTTTATTAGGTTATTTGTTATTGGCTGTAGCCTGAGGTGGAAAGATTTGAAGATATAACTTTATAACTTTAAGCTTGTGACATGCCGGGTCACAGTGAGAGGTGTCACCAACACATAACAACTCTCCTGTGTTTTGTGTGTGTGTGTGTGTGTGCACGCATGATATCACCCTTTTACTAATACCCGAGGGGGGGAAGCAGAGAAGTGTGGGATCAATGTCTGTATTCCGCTTGTAATGGGAAATCAATAGATGATCAGCAATGGCCAGAGGGTGAGAGAGGGTAGGAGATGAAGAGGAGGAGGAGGTTGATGGTTCAGGATGAAAAGAGAGACAGATGAGTTGCCAGAGGTCATGACTAAAGGGAGTTGTTCAGATTCTGATTTGTCAATATCTGGCACTTGGCCGGCGTTTAGGACAAGTTTATGGTCATCAACATCTAGCGGTCATGACTATAACAGTTGTCAGTGCTGTAATGATGATATAATAAGTAACAGGTATGATTAAATGTAAAAAAACAGCATTATCAAACATCTCAAATGCTTTCTGAGCAACTTATCCAAGCTGTAAGATTAGCCTAGCCTCGTGCAGCACTGTACTTGAGGATCTAAACTCTCAGTCGAAACATATGTGGGTGTCTGGATGAATTGCAACGCAGCATGGAAAAGCTCCCATCGCAAATATATGTTGATAGAAGTCCATTAAAATGCATCCAGCAGGGGCAGCAGGGTCGCCGCTTCAGCTCAGACAGCAGTTATAGTCTGATGTTTCAGATCAATGCCGCACTAGAAGGTCCGGGGGCCGAGCCCAGACTGCCTGCGGTCAGCGGTTTGGCCCTAGTCGTCTGTAAGTATGAATCTGTGATGGACAGCAGGAGAAGGAGCTGAGGCATGAGGAGATGAGGAAGAGGAGTGCTATTTGTTTTTTGGTCTAGATTGAAGATGGCAGGCCTTGTGGATCTGCAGGGATTTTGCTCCAAGCATCTAGTTAATATTTCAGAGGCACTTATGGTTTATTAGAGTCCCCTTCGAGGGTGGGAGGAGTGGGTGGTAGTGTGTGTGTGTGTGTGTATGTAGATGCCTGCGAATCTGGGTGTGTGTCGACTATACACCCTCCCTCCTCCTTACTGGATTTCTGCTTCTGCACATCAGCGAGAAGGAGAAGAGAGAAGACGACAGACGCTTCTTCATTGTTTACCGGATCGGGATCCTGTGGGTTTCTGTGCTCCAAGAGTAGGAAACAAGAGGGGGGAAAAAAACACAACGGAGCAGAGATGAAAATCATTTCAACTGGAGGCCTCAAGTGTCTGAGTACAGCCAAGTTTGGTTTGCTTATATTTAGGAACAGCTGTTGCTCTTTTATCAGCATAAACAAAATAAATCAGACGACCATGACGCATCCACATCAAATTATGTGTTAATCTTTTGTGTTATTTTGACGCTTCCAGTGGATGCTTTGTGTATATTTAGATTAATTATAAGGAAACACAATATCAGGTAGCTAAAGAAGAAGGGATCAAGGAAGATGACCAGACCAGACTGACTGAAAGCCACAAAATTCGAGTTGTGAGACCTGTAAATATACATACACACAGTGTATACATACTGCAGTTTGGTTTCTCTGTGGTGATGCCTGCAGGAAATGTCCCTGGTCCCCCAACAAACAGCGAAAGGTGTGAAAGGCAATTAGTCGTTTTTGGCGGAGGGCTGGAATGATATATGAGAGCAGAGGAAGAGAGGACATGTCTGGACTGGTGCAGAATTACTGGCCCTGAAGGGTTTTTAGTTTCCTTAACCCCTCTCCCTCTGCTCTAGCTATTCTCTATGGGGGTGGGGGTGCCCCATAATGGCTTCCTAAACACAGGGCCGGTCATGCAGACCCAGACAGACTGCCAGACAGACAGAAAGCTGGGAATGGATGGTGTCAGACATAGGCGGGGTTTGGCTCAAAACAACTCCTAATGGAATCTGGATCTGGATGAGGGGCTGCGTGCGTGAGTGGTATGCGATGCTAATGTGTGTCTTCATGGGTTTGTGTGTGTGTTACAATTTATGTGTGTGTGTGTGTGTGTGTACAATGTCCTGGAATGCGTTCAAGTGTATGTTTGAGTGAGACAGACAGTGGGCTCTCACACGTCAGGCCCTCATGCATGTATTCATCAGAGCCTGGGGAGAGGCTGAGCGAACAGGTCAATAATCACATCTGAGGAACACTCACTCACTGACGCTAATCCACGACAGGAGAGAAAGAGAGAGAGAGAGAAAGTAAGGGAGAGAGAGAGAGAGAGAGAAAGAAGGATAGAGACCCACTCCAAAATCAATTAAAACCTAATTAGGCTCCCAGCTCTTTCGCTGGCCTTTTATCCGTGGTGTTGGCAATACAGCGCTGAGTATGTACGCGCACTCCTGTGTTTGTCTGTATGAGTGTGTACTTGTGTGTCTGTCTATCTGTGTGTGTGTGTTTGTTGGCACATTTTTGAGTGTGTGTTTTCCCTAAGCATGTGTCAGTTACAGCCCTAAGCTGGCGTACTTAGGGATAGCCGTGGCTCTTACAGGCTCACTGTGGGAGCTCGCCACTAAAGCCTTTACGATCACCTCTGTAATGCAGGATTACAACCAAGACATGTATAAGAGAATTGGACGACGGCTTCTTTACTGCTTGGCGTGAGTGCTCTTGAGGCCTAGTTTTGTGCGGATTTTGCTTCAGCCACAGCCATCACATAACTTTTAACCGCGAGGATGTACGGGAAGCAAGGACGTCTTCTTACCAATGTATCAAGACAAACTAATATATTTATTGCATTTTCAGCACTCCTGCACTTCCATTAGGTTAGAGAGGCTCAAGAGAGAGATATAGAGAGAGAGAGAAAGAACAGCCAAACTCAATGCAGCAGAGTCAGCACTGTCCTAACTTGTAGTCCAAAGAAAAAGTCAAGCTTCAAAAATGTTGGATCCTGCAATTCCCATAATCCAACCCCAATTTCTAACACAGGTTCCTGTTAAAAATTATTATCCCCAAGCCCAATCCTCCAGCTCCACATAAGGCATTATACCACTATTTTCTCAGGCTGAGTAGTAGGTTACTCACTGCTGTGTAAAATTGATGGACCCACCCTTTAAAATCAGCAATAAATTCAAAAACACGATCTAAATATCTTTCCGAAGCCAAATCAGAGCAGTTTCCAAAACCGATTCATTACACTTTCACAATAACAATACTTGGCTGTTCATTTTGTACTTTTCTAAATTCGTGGAAGCGACCTCTTCCTACGCACTGCTGCTGTCTGTCGGATGCTTATGTGGTGCTGACAATGTTGTGGTGACATTACAGGCTCAGTGCAGCATTTTCACACTTTGATCCTCACCTGTACGTGTGCTGCTCTGACCCAGATTAATGTGGTCGGGATTATCCCTCCATCAGCAGTCTTAGCTTGAATGCTCTGTATAGGAATCAATACACTGCAGGAATGAGATAGCCAAAAAAGAAGCTTAGTGACTCTACTTAATCCAGGTTTCATTCCAAGCTGGCAGTACAAAAGCAGTATTAGTGCTTAGATGCCACATAGAAACATAAGCTAGTGCTGATTGGTACCTTTCAGCTTTACTTTGGGAAGTAGTGAAAAAACAATAACAACAGTTTCCTGTTTAGAACATGAAGTTGCTGTGTCTAAAAGTGGCTCAAAACCCAGCATCAGCATCAAAGAGACCATAACAGTAATTACCGAGAGAAAAGCGGCCCCGTTGATTTTTGACAGCTCCGTCATATGAACTAATTGAGACGGGTGCGTTTGCGTGCGTGTATGTCGGGAGGGTGTCCTCCACGTAGCTTCAAGGCTCCTGCGGTGATGCTGTTAGTTATGCAGGGAATCACAACATGGGAGGAAGAAGAGGCACTTTATGAGTAAGTGAAAGAGTGGGAAACAGGGATGAATAATACAGAGACCGAAATTACAAGGATATTATTCACAGTTGTACAACTTGAAACACAACAGCATGCGTATTTTTGCGGGAAATGAAGATACACACACACACACACACACATATAAACAGCATGTTTGGAAAAAGTGAATGAATGCCTTTTTTGGGAAGAACTTCAATCAAGTAAAATTTAGCGTAACTTACTTAAAACAGTACTTGAGATAGTAGCAAACAAAAATTATAGAGATTTCCACACCTTCCAATATGGTCACAACCCAAAATTATTACCTTAAAACCCAGTGGTTCACTGTCAGCTCCCAGGCACAAGCCCGTCCCTTCTTAATCATATCAACAAAGCTACAGTATCAATCATTGGAGGTTATGTACAGAAAGACTATGTTTTATAGTAAATTACAGTTTTTGTTGTACTCACCAGTCGTAACAACACTGTCAAGTAAATGTAGAAATTGTAACTTTCCCTGGAAACAGCATCTGGAGTAGCAGATGGCTTCGCCTCATAGGACAATTACAGTGTAACAAAGAGCGTAAAAGCCATTTAAACATACTGACAGTGATGCAAGGGTACTTAAACTTTAAAATAAAACATGATTCATTAGGCAAACAACCTACTGTACGCGTCATGGCTCATGCTGGGGGCGTTTATACCCACACTACCTCTGTATTTCTCTTCTGTTCTGTAACATTTATTGAACGAGTAGGCTCATACTTGACGTGGCGTCGCGACAACGTCATTCTGAATTTGAGGAGTCACCCATAGTCACAAGAATAATTTTCTAACAGCAGGTTTTGCCCTGTTTTATTTGTCCGGATGTTGTAAACTCCACCCATGTGACATTTAAAGCAGAGAAAATCAAACATCATCCGCAGAGAGTCGAGGTGTGTCTGCGACTGTGCTTTTATATGTGTCTAATAATGTTAGCGGAATGAAACACAAGGCAATGAGCTAATTCTGGATCAGCCAGGTGGGCTTTCTCTCTCTCTCTGTCTTTCTCTTTCACACAGAAACATAAAGACACACACACACACGCTGACCTGACAGTTAAGAATGTGCTTTTATCCATCAGGGTCAGTCGGCTAGTCAAAGGTCATAATGAGCTGAGAGCTCAAGCATGTGGAAGCTAAAACATGAGGTGTCTTCACATATATTTACCCATTTCTCTCTCTAAACCCCCACCTCACCCACTGCCCTCTTAATATCCTCACCTCTCCTCAAGCCCTCACCTCTTTATTTTTTCATGAGCCTCTCGATCTATTTTTACGCTCCGTATTAATGAATCTATCCAGCTGTATATTTGCCTGCATCTTAACCCTCAGATTGAAAGCCACTGCAGCCCAGTATGTTCTGAAATACAGTCCTCCCTCCTTTTTCCTTTCCTGTGATCCAAGATTCAATGATTTGGGGGATTGCTCGCCCCAAGCTGATGTCAACGGGATCTGAGTTTGTTGTTCTGAGGAAAACTGGGTCGTATTTGTAAGAGCTTGATTTATTGAATGCAGCAGAGAGGAAACAGCACAAGTTGGAGATGGTTTGACTACGAGCCAATTCTCTGGTGGATAGATTTATTTGTATCTTAGCATTGTTTTATGTTCCTAAATTCTTTGCTTGGACACTGTGTATTCTGTCCTGAGGCAGGAGTCATGATGGTAAATAGGTCCACACCTGTCTGGTTTTTATTAGCTTAGCTCATTGCATAACCCCATAACCATCTTTCTGTGTTTACCACCCCCCTTTGCCGCTCTCCTTTTATCTTTTTACTTCTCTTAATCCCTTCCTGCTGCGTTAAGCTCGACGTAAACTGAAAGTTAAGATCGTTTTCTGATGGGTGCTTGCGACAAAACATTTTAATGCAACGAGAAATAACCTCTGTCTTTGTCATGTCTCCTTTTTTTTTTTTGTGGATCAGGTATGACTTCATCGAGATCCGCGATGGGAATTCGGAAACCGCTGACGTTCTGGGTCGACACTGCAGCAACATCGCCCCGGCGCCAATCATCTCGTCTGGACCCTCCCTCCAGATCAGATTTGTTTCGGACTACGCCCATCAGGGGGCGGGCTTCTCTCTGCGCTACGAGATCTTCAAAACAGGTGAGGAAGCATTATCAAGAGAGCAAGAAAGTTGTGCTTGATTGATAATTGCATAATGATAATTGTGGTGTTTAGTTTGATCAGTAGTGCAACATAATTCATGTGATCAGTCCCACAATATAATTATTTATATCTGAACTGTATTCAAGTATAGTACTTAGTTTTAATGTATGTATGTGTATATATAGGTGTGTCCATTACTACTGTTGGCCGGGTTCCACTGCTTGATCTCAATGTCTCTAATTATTTAAAGACTTCTGTGGGAAACATGAGCTTCAGACAAGTTTTCCACACTGTGAACCAAACATTAGGCTTTGCTGTACATTAATACTTAAGTTAATGATTTCGTCGAGTGTGTGCCATTTCTTTGCTCCATGTCAATGGCCCAAAACCTGTGATCATTCACCCCTACACTCGCTAGCACTCTCACAACAATTTGCATCAGCAGAGGCAGCCGGGCATGTAAACAAAAGTTAACGAGAGAGGGGAAAAATGCTTTTTTTTAAAGTACTTTCAAACCGCCTGAAAGCATGTGAGGAATGCTTGCTTAATTGGAACAGGATCCACTTCCTCTGGGGAGATGAGAAGGGCTGGGTGTAGGGGGAGCGGAGGAGGTGGTGGTTGTGGTGTTGGGATGATGGAGAGAGCTCCGAGGCAACCTGGAGTTGGACTTTAGGTTAAAGGTTTACGGCTAAAGGCGGAGGCGAGGAGATTGATGGGGATGAGTGTGTGCCGAAATGGAATTTTCTCGAGGTCGCTGAAGTGCATGAGGTGAAGTGCACTTTGCAGGTGAGGGTGTATTGGGAAGTATATTTGTTTTGGTGGTGGTGGTGGTGGTGGGTGGGGGGGTGTTTGTGTGTGTTGAAGAAGGAGAGGTGAAATGGTCAGGTGGCCTTGAGGCAGCTGAGAGATTTATACTCAAGTGAGTTACCAGCTGATTGTCTTTGCAACATTTTAGGCAGCTCCTCCGCCAGCCAACATTTATTTAAATTGTATCTTGATTGAAAAACAAGTTCAAATTCAAAGTGTGTCGATCGAAAGCCATTGAAGAAAGGTAAAAGTCAGGGTTTATGGAGCACAGAAAATAAGAATTCCTCCTATAGAATGAATGCATTGAGTTATCACCTCCTACATTTGAAAAACATCTCTGGTTTTGTGTCAGACGAATGTGACCCAGATTTGACGTTCAGCTCCGTTACCAAGGCCACCAGCTTGAACCCCGATAATGTAATAGTGTAGATTGCATCAATCTCTCAAACACACACGCGCGCGTACGCTCGCATATGGACGGATGGATGGAAGGCTGGTGGATGGGGGATGCGGTTGCCATGGCTTTAACAAGATCCTGGTATAAATTCAGGGGGTATAAGAGATTGTGTCACTGTGTGAGCACATGTAGGTGTCTGCTCGCTGCGTGTGTGGGTGGTTCCACTCAGTGAGATTCTGTCTGTCTGTGTGTATGTGGAGGCGGACTGATAGTACACGTGTGTGTGTGTGTGTGCGTGTGTGTGAAAGAGAGTGAGATAGAGAGAGGCAAACAGAGACAGACACGGTGGGGAAATTATTGGGGTGATGGGAGAAGAACGACAAAGGAAGAGTGAGTCAGAGAGTGAAAATGTATTCAGGATGCTTGATTGAGGCCATGTGTTAATTACAGCATTTCCAGCGCCTGCATGCTCTCTCATCATAGCTGTTTGTCTAACCATGGCAGGCCTGGGCCATGGGTTTCCACTATACACAGCTTACAACTTCTGACAGGAATGCAGAGATCCCGATTGAGATGTTTATTTACCAATGTGGAAGTAATTACTATTACTTTTACTTTAACTTCAACTTCAACTTTCAACTATATTTGTCCTGGGAGGGCAATTGGTTTTGCAGCAAGACATAGATACAAGACGGAGGGGAGGGTGAATGTTGCAGGCTTGGGGGAAAACAACAGTGGTCCCAGGTTGACCTTCCCCAATCATAGAATTGTGTACAAGAATAAAGTGCTGACATGTCACCAATATAAATACAACATGGATATGTAAGTACAATTCAACAACCTCATATAAACAACATGGCCAAAAATGTTATCATAAGCAAAACAAAATCGACATTGTTAGTCAATGTTGGCAGCATCGTGAAACTCTCACTAATGGATTTTAGTTGCATTTGTGTGTGTGTGTAATTTTTAAACAGCATTGCGAGATGGTAATATTTATTTTCCTTCAAAGATGTCTTGATTAAACTGTATTTAAAGTCAGTATCAATACCAAAGAAGTGCGATAGTAGTCCTAAATTGCACTGGTGTGTGTGTGTGTACAGTGCAGGGGTTTACGTATGTGAGGGTGTGTGTTTATGTACAGTATGTGTTTTTAAAGGGTGCGTCCTAGTAGAGATAGAAATCTCAGCACACAGCTGGGAGATGTGTGTGTGTGTGTGTGTGTGTGTGTGTGTGTGTGTGTGTGTGTGTGTGTGTGTGTGCGTGTGTCTGTTCAGCTCCCTTCCCATCTTAAACAGACAGTAGAGCTTACAGCACAGGCTGACCCTGGGGTGACCCGCCAAACTGTGTCTAGGAATCAGACAGTGTGTGTCTGGTTTTGGCTGGCTATGAGGGGGTGTGTGTGTGTGTGTGAGAGAGAGAGAGAGAGAGAGAGAGAGCGAGCGAGCGAGCGAGCGAGTCATATCGTGGCCTGTTTTCCATACTAGTAACTAATGATACTGAGGCTTGTTTTTGTTTTGTTCATTCAACCTTATTACATAAGCGGTGACTGTAACCACTCTAGGGGGTTTTGGATTGGACAAGCAATCTGTTTGTGTCAGTGTGTGTGTGTGTAATGGGGTACAGTGCAGCGAGAGCTAATTATTTCCAGCAAGGAGGAGCAGGAGTCGACCTTTGACTCTACATCCATCCTGATACCCCCACCCCACCCCCACACCCCTCCAGTACACCTCCTGAGGGGAGACGTTTGCCCCAAAACAACATCCTTCCACCATACCCATCCAAACCCCCCCACCCCCGCACCCCACATTCACACACACGCACACATACGTATTAATCCTGCTGTACAGTGCACGCCTCCCCTCCTCCCCCTTATTGTTGTGGCCTACTTTGCTCCTACTCATGCGTGCTTAACCCTTTATTCAGCCCCGACTACCACCCCCCCCCCCCGCCATGCACCCATCCATCCCTCATATACTTACTCAAACACACAGTCACGTGCCACTGACGCTGTTACCACGGCTACAGGGGGAAGACTTGCCAGGAAAGCCCCCTTTTTCCCAGTTCCCCAAAGCCCACCACTAGTGCAGTGGGGGCAGATAACGTCGCAGCCAATCCCGAGTTAAGACGAGGCCAAGAGCACCCCAGGGCGTTGGGTCCCCTCTGCGACCGCTGGTGACCGCTGCAGTGGCATCTGTGGAGTCGCAACGGGAGCGCAGCCCGAAGCAGGACCCCCGCCCAAGCGCCAGTCATAACACTGAGCCTGTGTGTATTCCTGATGTTATCATGCTGATTGGATGGCGACCCTTGCCTCAGCGACGGCTGATTGCCATGCGTTGTTTATTCCTGAATCACCAGACTCATCCCTACGCTTAAATTACACTCAAGTAATTAACCGGCAAAGGTAAATTAAAGTCATGAATAAATAAACTGGATGAGCGCAAAAATTATTTAAGACTGATCAGTGATGAAGAAAATGTGTCCCAAAATGAATTGATATGGCAGCTGTAGGAATAGGAGTCAGGATATCATGAGCAGCAGGAGGCTTTATGGCGTCTGCTTTACTGGTTCTCAAAAACTTGATAATGGCATTCCATTCCCCAAAACATAACAGAGGTGACACGTGACTTAGAAGGAGCATTCCTCTCTATATAAAGCATCTTCAGCCTGACGCAGAATGTCTCTCAGGGTCTATAAAAGTGTCGAACCGTGGCACGCCAAGAATGTTGTTTTTCTTTTCCTGGGTCTTCATGTTGTTCATGATGTTGTTGTTGTTATTGTGAGTTTTTCCTACTCTAACCCCCCTGTGTAGCACGCCCCTTCCGCCCCATATTCACACACGCATCCACACACCCCTCCTCAGATGCCTCAGGAGAGATTTTCTTCAATGAAATCTTGAATCGAACTCAAGCAGGGGTTACATGAGAGATCCTGCGTGTGTCTGTGTACGAGGAGTAAATGTATGTCAGACGCAGACAGGCAGGCAGTGAGCGGAAGGTGAGGCGGTTTTGATGTGCGGCAGACACTCGCGAATGCAGAGGTGAGCCCTCAGCGAGAGTTGCGTGCCGAGGACAGGGGGAGCGAGACAGACGAGACAGAGAGTTAAAAGAGTGAATGAACACAGACTCTGCGCGTCGCCGCTGAGGAAGAGAGGGAACGAGGGATTGGATGAGAGGAGAAAGGAGGAGGAGGAGGAGGAGGAGGAGGAGGAGGAGGGAAAGGGGTTGCCCTGACACAACATGTGGAGCTGCTACTACATCAGGCACTCATGTGCAAGAGGCGAGTGGTTTCTACCCAGCAACTCACCCTCTCGCCCCCTGCATCACACACTCACGCCATGACCTCCCCCTCTTTGCCAGCGGATAGCTGTTGCCAAATGGCAGCTCATGGTGCGATGCAAGCACGAACCAGGGGTCTGCGTAAGACAAGCATGCGTATGTGTTTGTGTGTGGGTAAGAGATGGGCCGAGAGGTGATGGAGGGAGGCGGTAAGGGGGGCTTGTTTTTGGCATGTTCATAGACTGTGAACTAATGAGCGCTAACGAAAAGAGAAGGTACTCATGCATACGCGACACACAGACACGCACTCTCAAATATGAGACCACATGCATGCACACAGCGTTGGCACGTGGCAGCCCCGAGTGTGTGAAGCGACTACTTGGTGCACACCGACTGTAAAACACATACAGAGTGGTGTGTTTGGAGGCGATGGAGTCAAGCTGTGCTCAGATTGAAGTTTTCGGCGGTGGGATTCCAGACTGCTGCACCATGACCCAGTAAGAAACAAGGCCAGTGTGTTACTGGGTCTCACACATACTGGGAAGCTGTCACACACACACACACACACACACACATAGACACACACAGAGAGACACCTTCAGACACACACAAGAGGCACATACAGAGAGACAAACATGCCAGCAGCAAAAAAAACACACACGCGAGGAGCTTGATAAAAGGCATTCACAAAAACATGTCATATGGCTCATACATACTACATAGTTAATTTACTGTTTCATTACAATCGCATGCATGTTACTGCTTTAATGCATTCATAGCATTTATGTTTACTCCATTTTATGCCGTCCATCCATACATACAGCAGCTGTAGACGCGCACACACACTCAGCACAGAGAGGTGAGGTCAGTAGTTGAGGGAATAGGGAGATATCACTGGTAGCTTGCTGTAAATTACCGTCATATTTCAACATGTCTAGTTCTGTGTGTGTGTGTGTGTGCATGTGTGTAGGCAGCCAGGCTCTTAGCATGGAGTCAGATGATCCACGGCTGTTTTGATGTTGCAGCATGTGTGTGGGAGTCGACACGAGTGTGAGGGCTGCTTTTAACATGAGGAGGAAGATTGATACCTTTGTGTCAACATCTTGAGTATACCGTTTGTACATGTATGCAAAACAGATAGATTGACAGACAGGTACATACATACATACAAGCTTTAACTACATTAATACATGCATACATGCATATATATATATATATATAGTGAGCGAGGTAAAGAAAAAAACGTGAGATAATTGGCATAAAAATAGAGAGGAGGAAAAAGCAGATAAAAGGGAGCCGATAGAGAGAAGGAAAAACAAAGAAAAAGAGATACAGACAGTGCAAGTCTCGAGTTTTTCCCTGTCTCTGTGTGCTGATTGGGGTCAGTTCTCTGCCATTAACCAAGTGTAGACAGGGGAGGGCCAGAGCAGCCCGCCGACCCCTCCGCTTTTATAGGGCTGCCTGATAATAAGGACTGGTGCCTCGAAGGAATGCTGCAGAAGGAATGTGCTGTTAACATGTCTGTGCTCCAAACGTTGCTTTTATGAATATGTATCTCGGTATCAAACACAACCTGGCAGTTCTCTGAGACTGTGCAGCGCTGTTGACACGATGCAACCCCACTTTCCCAGGTTTGAAACCTACCAGAGGCTGTTCCCTTGAGCCTCTTCAACCTGACCTCCCTATCTGCTTTCCAACAGACTGAATGATGGGAAAAAACTGCAAGAACAGGCTCTTTTCTTTATGCTAGGAGAAATGCTTGACAACTGCGAGTGTCTAAGTAAAGAAAAAAAAGTAATGAAATGAACCACAAGTAATTTCAGCTGGAGAGAAGTTAGAAAAACCAGTGTCCAGTGCAAGTGCACTCATAAACAACCACAGAGCAGTAATTTAAGTGCCACTGGTTGGTTTATTAAGGCCACCACCACAGGCATTTCTGACATGCAGTTAAACAAAGACCTAATGAAAATCCTGCAGCGTCTTTGTAACACTATCACATGCACATATTTGCCATTCTGGAAAGCATAAAAATACAGATACAGCAAGACTGT
Source organism: Thunnus thynnus (assembly GCF_963924715.1). Lineage (NCBI taxonomy): Eukaryota > Metazoa > Chordata > Actinopteri > Scombriformes > Scombridae > Thunnus > Thunnus thynnus. The sequence goes on from NC_089540.1 coordinate 8,775,180, forward strand.
TTATAGCCAACATATAAAGATAGAAGTGTTAGAGGGGAGAGCGAATGAACAGATTGAGAAAATAGCCAAGGTTTGTGAATGAGACTGTGTGTGTGTGTGTGTGTGTGTGTGTGTGTATAGACATTCGGTCCCCTGTCTATTTTATGTGTGCTCTCTCCCACCCTCATTGATGTGCCGGTCCATAAACACTCGGCCGTGACTCAGGCTCCCCAGTGGGCTGCGGAGCAGTGGCTGATGGGTAGATGATCTGAGCCACACAGCTGCCGCCACTCAAGGTGAGCCGCCCAGGGCGCATAAATCTGCATGGCTAATGAGGAGCCGCCGCAAAGGGCCCACTTAGAACCATTACACAACGTTTGTGGTGTGTTTGAGTGTGTGTGTGTGAGAGAGAGAGAGAGAGAGAGAAGAGGCGAAGAGAGAGTGTTTGAGAATATTTATTTTGAATGTATGCAGTAGAGGAGGGGTCAGTCTACTCCTCTGTTTAGCCTGGCATAAGTGTGTGTAACAGTATACGTCATATTACATAATGTCACACCTATGAGGATGGGGTCTTTTAAGGCCATGTTAAAGCCATAAAACATATTAGTCCTCTTCTGAATGAATACCTGATTTTTGTTGATATTTGTTTTGAGCACAGAAGTGGTTGAAAATATTGAGGTTTTGTGTCAAATATGCTGGCGGAGCTGACAGATAGGTGGGTACACTGAGGCGGAGGGGACCCGACTGGCAAAAAGAGTTATTATACTGTTTGTATCAACACGCCTACTTGAGCATTTGCTCACTGTGTATTTTCTCCTCCATCGGTAATCATAAACTGTGTGTTTGTGTGTTTCACCACCACAGCCACTGTATATTCCAGCGTGCTGTCAGTGATGAACGGCTTTCTGGAACACCCTCTGCAAGTCAGATGAGATATCGCCATGTGATCGATCGCTTACGCCTGTATCTTCTCCTTCTATGACTGATCGCTCATTCCTTTCTAAATATCCTCTTATCCTTGCATCCACTCAGGGTCGGAATTCTGCTTCCGCAATTTCACCAGCTCCTCCGGCATGATCGAGTCCCCGGGCTTCCCGGATAAATACCCTCACAATCTGGAGTGTTCCTACATGATCATCGCCCCGCCTCACATGGACATCACCCTCACGTTCCTGACCTTTGACCTCGAGAACGACCCCCTGCTGGTGGGAGAAGGTGACTGCAAGTACGACTGGCTGGACGTGTGGGACGGCCTGCCGCAAGGTGAGGGAGAACACACATGCAAATGACACACGCATGCTTGGAAAATCGATGTTTCTTGGTTGTGCACACACACACACACACACAAATGCACACACACACACTGTATTCATATCCACATTCAGAACTCATGCAATCCCCCCAATTCCCACACAGAAATTTGCATACCAGTCTTCAATTTCCTGAGCAGACACCGCTCCCTTTGATGTAAGCAGCCTTGCCTTACATTCCTTTACATTACATAGAGGAAACATTATTTCACACTGGGAACTGAAAGTGCTTCAACACCCCAAAGGAGCAGCCCTTTCCCATGCCCCTCTTCCTTCTCCATAATAACACCCTTCATCACCCCCCTTCCTATCCTCCCTGTCCTCCCTCCTTATCACCTTCCTTCCTCCCCTGGGCGAGTGAGAGTGACGGCCACGATGAGTATCTGTTTGTATCCAATAGGAGGTGCCGAACGTTGCAAAATGGCCTATCAGCCAGGATCAGGAAGTGGAAAGGAAAAAACATTTGAGGATGTTATCAAGGGCTTTGATAGTGACCGCCATAGGGTAATGTTAGTTGCTGTTCTGCTGGTGAAAACCACATTAGTAGTGGTGAGTGGTGAATTTCCCACCTCTCCCTTTCTCTTATGCTTGCTCCGTCTCTCTTTCTTCCCCCCTTTTTTTTTCAAAAAAAAAAAAATATCAAGCACAGAACTGAGGATTTGCTCTAATTATTCCATTTTCAGTTGCTAAAAAGGGATCCAAGTGGATTTAAAATTCCAATTATAGCCTTGAATTTGGGAGCTTTGATAGCTGAAAACAATTTATACCATTCAAAGTTGAGAATTAGGAGGAAATTAAAGTGTAACCCAGTTCCAGTGAGCTGAGTCCTCGGGCATGAAAGAGGGATGGGAGACAAAACGGAAGGGTGAAGAATTTGGTGTCTGGCGAGGGAGCTACTCTTGAGACTATTGTAATCCTCACTTGTGTGTGTTTGTGTGTGTGTGTGTGTGTGTGTGTCTGCAGCTGATCCCAGAGCAGCTTGCATTAAGGCAGGGATTCCAGTCCCCCTGCTGGGCTCTGGCTGAGACACACATGGCAGATGGAGGGATGGACAGGAGAGAAAAGGGAGAGAGAGGAATGATGAGCGGAAGAGAGTTGGGGGGGGGGAAGCATGCTGCGTCTCATTAGACAATACTTACTGAAGCAGCGTGGCTACCGGAAATCTGCTTTTGCACTGCTGGATTCCTTTTTTATTGTAATGGAAATGACACGTTGTTTGTTCCCAAATATACTGGGAAACAAAATATTTCACTTTTTTTTTCCTTGTAACAAATCGTATCATATAGTAAAAGCAGCAACCAGATAGATAATACTATAGATTGACCACAAAAAAAACATTTATTTACATCTGTTTGATTTATGTGTTTGTCTGCAGTGTCTCCTCTAATCGGCCGGTACTGCGGGACAAAGATCCCTCCAGAGATCCAGTCGTCTTCCGGCCTGCTGTCCCTATCCTTCCACACCGATATGGCCGTGGCCAAAGACGGCTTCTCCGCCCGGTACAACATGACGCACAAAGAAGTCAGCGACTGTGAGTGCGAGATAACTTTAAGCAAGCGTGCGTTTGTGCGTGCAAAATGCCTTCTCTGTACAGTAGATTTATTTACCTGTTTTTATCCCCATCTCCATTTTCTACTCTTTCAAGAGTTTCTTCTCCATCATCTCTGCTAACACTCATCTTTCTTTCTTCATCTTTCGCTCCTCTTACCCTCTCAATCTTTTCAGCTTGCCCACTTTAATGCTATTTCAATCTCAGAGCTCTCTCTCTCTCTCTCTCGCTCTTTTCAGCCTATTTTGCTTTCTCCTAAGAGACCATGATTTTCTCCGAAGCAGACTATTTTCTTTTAGAATATAAATTAACTTCACCTCAATTTACCTCTGCTCACCTGTTGGACTGCTTTCTGTCTCCCTCTGCCCTTTCTCTGTCTGGATTTACCTTTTCGTCTCTGTCTTCAAGCTCTTTAATATGCTACTTAGATCGTCTTTCAATCTCTTTAAAATAATCCTGCCTCTGTCATCCATTCTATTCAACTTTCCTTCCTTATATCCTCTTTTCCCAGTGTATGTAAAATCCTTCCCTCTCTTACAGCCTATGTTCCATCTCCACTGTAAAGCTACATCCACGAATATACAGTTTCCACTTTTCCTCCTTCATCCCCCTCTTTTTCTTCTCTCTTGTTTCTCCCTCCAGCGTTCCACTGCAGCATGGCACTCGGTATGGAGTCGGGGAAGATCAGCGACGATCAGATCACCGCTTCCACGACCTTCTACGACAACCGCTGGTTGCCGCGGCAGGCTCGCCTCAACAACGACGACAATGCCTGGACGCCCTCAGAGGACAGCAACAAGGAGTACATACAGGTCAGTGGTCAGATGTGTTTATCCTCAAGTGTGTTTTTGTGCCGCACTTCTCAGAGATAACATGTTTCTGCCAGCTTTTCCTGTCAAAGAAGTTTTTTTTTTCTTAACCCCAGGTGCTCAGAGCTTTTATTTATTATAAAAGCTCTCATGACCTTTAAATACAATAGGTTTAATCACCATACGACATAACAAACAGCAATTGTAAATAGGCAATTTAAAGACCAAGATCACTGCAGTGTAAATTTATGTAGAGAGACATTATTTTCAAGTGTAAACCAGCAAAATCACACACATTTCAGATGTGAAAATCTAAATAATGTCAATTGTAAAAGTGGTCAAATACAGCTCACGCACACATAGAAATCTGCTTTCATTTTCTAAGTGCAATAAATGTAGAGAATTCGTCTCAGTGATACTAGCATGGAGCAGAAGATGTACTGGTCAACGGCGTCTCATATACAGTGAAGACACACACAAGAGGAAAGGAAACGGAGGAACTGTGAAATGATGATAAGGAAGTGCTTCTGTGCTCTCAATCTTTTCCTGCCTCAGACACATACGCGTATGCATGCATACGTAGACACACAAAAGCGCCAAGAAGCCCTTGATTGATGAAGGTGCTCTTCAGGAATGCATCCGAACACTACGCCATTGATCTTTGCCTCCAGCTTTCCTCCCCTTACACACGACAATGCACACACAAACACACCACCTGGGCTTCCTCAGCAGTAGGCCACAGTCAGTGTCCATTCCCTGCTGTCTGTGTGACAGATAGACACAGCAGCTGGTCTGTCTCTGTTATCTACATCAGCGCCGAGCACCATAAATCCCTCCTGGAGTCTACACAGTCCTGTAGTTCACTTCCTCTATTCTATTCAGTTATTAATAAAATACATCTTCAATCGAATTTTAAATCATTTCTTTTTTTGTTCCTTTTTTCCAGGTTGACCTTCACTTCCTTAAGGTTTTGACAGGCATCGCTACACAGGGGGCCGTCTCCAAAGAGACACAGAAGTCTTACTACGTCACTACCTTTAAACTGGAGGTCAGCACCAACGGGGAGGACTGGATGGTTTACCGGCACGGCAAGAACCACAAGGTAGGCTTTTACTCTATATGCATACGTCAAACCCCAAACCTACGATGACATTAACACACTCTAATCAAAAGTGAAAAAGTGGACTTCACAAACTTTAAAAAACACACTCTCCCCAACCAGGATTTGAACATCTAACTCCAAATTCCCCTTTCTTTAACCTTTATACCGCAATCACGATACAATCTCCAATAACAGAGGCTGTTGTGTGCATTCAGGAGCCATATCAATAGACGCAGCATTCCTGAAGGAGTCTTTCCCCTTCCAGGACTGTTTATGAACCTGAGTCATAACCCCAGCCAAAGAAAGAGGTGATGGGAGGGAGGAAGCGATAGAGATAGAGAGAGGAGAGGAAGCTGACAAACAAGAACAATAGAGTCCTCTATGTGCCCTTATCTGGGCTAGCTATTCATCATCTCTCTCACACCAAAACACACACACACACACACGCGCACCTGAGGTTGTGAAATCCTCTGAGTCATAGGTGCAGAGTGAGCATATGTGCGTTTAAGAGATTCACAGTGCTTTGATGGAGCGTCATGTGTCCATCCTTGTTTGTTTATTTGTGCGTGTGTGCGGGGGGACGGGGGGGGTTCATACTCATGCTTGTGTATGAATGGATATACAGTGCAGGTTGTTGTTGTTGTCACGGCACGACTCACAGTAAGCCTGTCTCCAGGGGATTTGAACTCTGCCCCTCATATCTGGGTTAAGGTCACTGTGGATTTCAAGCGGAAAAATAGAGAGTGGCAAGGGTGGGGGGGGGGTGTGTGTGCTTTCAGGAGGGGGTTAATCCACATACACATTTACCCAAAATGACTGTGGGCCCCCTTCTGTGTATGCCAGTGATTGGTTTGGGTGGGGTCGGTGGGGGGTATTTGATGTGGAGATTATTGAGCGAAATGTGGATTTGACTTAAAAAGCCAACATCTGTGCAATTTATTAGAACCCCTCAGAAACCTCCCCCCCACCTTTTACATACACACACACACAAAATCAGTTGACCCCTCCTTTAAATAACCTCTGGATGATCTCTCTGTCTGGAGATCTGTGCGTGTGTGCGCATATGTATATGATGGGTGCCCGTCTGTACTGTGTAATCTGAGTCCACTAATCTGTCTGAGCAGGAAAAAAAACGTTCACCGCTCGCAGACACGGGACTCAGACAGATGCATCGAGACATGCATATAGAAGAGATATTACTTTGAATTTTTTTAATTGGTTATATTTTCAGATGAAGTGACTGTTGCGGTGGAAAATATACAAGATTTTTTGATATCTAACACCGTAACCAAGTCTACACTCAACTCAGTATTAACTAAACCAACCGAAGATTTCTGAATATTCCTCAAAACCAAGTTGAAACCACGAAATGCTACTTTTACTAATGGGACATAACATTATCTACATAGACAGATTAAGTATAACATCCGTTTTTCATGATGATAAAGAAAAAAATGACAGTTAAAACATTTGCTCCATGCATGATAGGACTCTCAAGCTCTGCTTAAAATCCACAATGATTTATTGTGCATTCACAAATGGCATCTCAGACTAGGTTGGATGAAACTTTCTCTTTGTACCTCTGCTGATCACAGGCAGCAATGAAAGGATGGGATCCAGGAATGATTCTTTTGATGAATCATACACCGGCGGGCAATTTGCACTTATGATTTCAGCCCGGCGCCGGTGTTATAATGCAAGTTCACTATACTTTTCATTCTTCTCGTCAGCAAGGTTCTCCTCTGGTCCCCGCGGGCTGCTGTTGAATCTTCCGTGACTGCTAATCCACCAGTCATGTCGTACAAACTCCCAGTTAGCCCATCCTAAGCCCACCAAAGAGCCCTTAAGTGGTTGAAGCTCAATTCTCATCAGGGGGTCCCGTAATGACTAGGATTTGGTTCTTCTAATTGTCATTTAACAGTGAGCTTGAAGCTAATGTGGCTTTGGAAGAGTGTGTGTGTGTATTATTAGTGCGCGATACGTGTGTGTTTGTGGAAGGATGAGCCACGAGTGTATCTGCGCATCATTCGAATCACCCATGAATAAAAGGATTGGCTTGGCAGTTCTTACCTCACTGTGTTTGTTATTGGGAGAGAGCATGTCGCCATTTATTGTCAAGATTTGTGCCCTTATTTGCTGTGTTGACACAGACCGAACGATTTAATGCCAATAAAGATGATTTGACAGAAAGAGAAGGAGACACACAGAGTAAGAGAGAGGCAAGAGAAGCGAAGGCATTTGGGGAAATAGTGCTTTTTTTGGTAAAGAAAGGTGCTGTAGGAAGGGAAAAACACCAGCACTGCAGATTGCAATCACCTCAGTCACACCAGCAAACAGGCTTTGTGCATGTGTGTGTGTGTTTTAGTGTGTGTGTGTGTGGTTTTGACTAATTTTGTGCATGCCAACACATTTTCAGTTTGACACCCATGTGACTTGTTAATTCTAAATCACGCTACTCACATATGCACCTCATTACTTGATGAGATGCTAGCATACTTTAGAATTGCATATCTCTCTCTCTCTCTCTCTCTCTCACACACACACACACACACAATCACACATAGATACACAATGAATTTTTATAGCAATAAACACACATGTATGGCCAAATAAATTAAAATTAAAGACACACACACTGCCATATGTCTGTGAGGAAAATCCCATCAGCCCCAGTGCTAACCAAGCATTGTGTTGCTGAAAAGCATTGTGAGCTTGTGCTAAATCTGTCCAACACACACACACACACACACACACACACACACACGCACTCAAAGTAACCTGGGAGAGAGGAAAAAAAAAAAGCCCACACAGCATTTCACCCTGTTCCTCCATCACAGTATGTCACACACCCACATACAGACACACACACACACACACACACAAGCTTTTTTGTTCACTCAGTCATTCTTCAAGTTAATAAATGATAGAAATTCTGCATATGCAAACACAGTTAGCATGCTCACAAACACGGTCCGACTAAACTGGTTATAGTGGTACAAAGACTTTGACATAAGGTAGTGTAAGACCTTTTCAAAGGATCACTGCTTCAGCCTTAGCCTGCACACACACCGCTACTCCCTCTTAGAGCCAGTAGTGGAGAGCGGCCAGCTGGAACCAGTTCCTACTGTCAACATCTTCATACCGAGAACGAGGAAGGGAGAGAAGAGGAGTGAACGTCTGGAGCAAAGATGGGAGGAGGGGGGGTGATGGCTGGAAAGACAGATAGAGACAGAGGGAGTAACTAGAGCAAGAAAAGGAGGATGAGGAGTGTAATGGACAGAGAAAGAGACTGGGATCGAGGGAACAACACAGGGATGAAAAAACGTCCCGGAAACGAATAATGTCTTACGCAGAGCTCACCGCATATCCCCGCGGTGCCATCAGCTTGAAGGAAAACACTGGCAGAGGAAGGAGACATGTGCCAAAAACACAGAATAGGGAGAGAAAGAGGGAGATGGTAAATGAATCAAGCTATGATGCATACATCTATCCACGCCTCATTTTACAAAGAACAAATGTTCTTTGCTCAAACAAGATCCAGTGAAATTCACTCTGTTTAGGATTCACAGTCGCTTCTTTTTACTGTCTATTTGCTGGTCCCCTTACATCTATAGAGGAGGTGTTTACTGTAAAACACACACATCTTTCACAGTGACCTCCTTCTCCGGAGAGGTCATCAATACTTAAATACCTATGGTGCCTGTGTCCCGCCGATGTCCGCACAAACGAGTCTGACCGTCGCATACTGCTATGTGTGTGTGTACGTGGGGCTCCAGACTATGAGGGAGGCTTCGTTATATTTTCATGACTCTCTACGCTAGGAGACACAACATGACAATGTTAATTATTCAGCCCACCTCGCCTGCACGTCACGTGAGGGGTAGTGTCACATAGACACATACACAAGCAAAAAAAAAACAACCACGCCAGTCGTCAGGCAGATTACAGAGGTGGCAGCCATGCCCTTGCAAATGCCACACACACTTCTACTTGCCTTTGTACATGAAGAACATTTTGAGGAAAGCCATTAAAGCAGCTTCATAGTCAAAATCATGTTATCAACAAGTTGGTCAATGACCAGCCATCTGCTTCCTGAGGCCAGTGACCTTTAACCTGGAAAGTAATGGATCAGGGGTTAAATGACTCACCCTTCAGGTACTCTGACAACAGATGGGAGGAAGTGGAGGGGACAGAGGACGCTGTGAGCGGAGTGACAACATCTCATTGTCTGTGTCTCTCTTCTCTTTCTCTTTCTACTGTCTGAGTTTGCTCTCTCTCCTCTCACATCCAAAAGAAAAATTGAAAGAGCCTCTCGAGAGCTGATTCTTATTGAACAAATTGTTCTTTTTGTGTCAGTAATGTCGACCATATATTCCCTGCTTTTACCCAAAGATGAAAAAGAAAGGCAGCAGGCAGTATTGTAATGCACCAGCTAATGGCCTTTTAGTCATGGTGGGCATTTTGTACGCTGGAACAAGACATTTCTGGGAAGTTTTAGTAGACAAATGTCTTCCGAACTTCCCACTTTTGAGGCTATTTACGGACGTGATCGTGCCATGTCTCCATCAATTTCTATTTTATCACAATTTATCACCGAATTTCTTTTACTGACGAGAAGATCAAGCAAAAGTTCAAACTGTTTTTGCAGTGAACTTGAAATACAGATAGCAATTTACTGTAAAATTGAGCAAATTCTATTAAATTTAGCTATTTGGCCACATTATTAGATAAATACTTGGATTTCCTGTCTCAGCGTTGAATCCGTTCGTTGTTCGCCGCTACTCCCCACCTCCTCTCCCGCATTCCTCTGCTCATATTCCTTATTAAGTGATATCTCCTGCCCTCCGTTCAACCTCTCCTTTTTCTCTCCTCTCTCACACATGCTCCTCCGCCCCACTCTTCATCTGTTTATAACTACTCTTCTGAGGACTCTTCCTCCCCGTAGTCATTTTCTGTTTTTCCTGTCTGCTCCGTCTTTCCTCCCTGCTGCTCTTTGTTTCGCAGAAAGAATTATCTGGGAGTGGTGAAGATGGGTCGGTTGTATGTGAAGTAGACCCTCCATCATACGCTCGTCTTTGTGTGAGCATGTGTGGGTGTTTACATAACCCCCATAAGAGCCCACATCCACTGTTTGGCCTCTTAGGTAAACATGACGGCCGTCTATCCTCAATCCAGCAGCAGATACAGCAGAGATAGAGATAGAGATAGCCCCTCTTATCTACTCAAACACTCACACTGTTTTGTATTAGCGGTGTCAGCTCCACTTGATTAAATCAGGCCATGCCCAAAATCAAATAAAACCCCTTGAGTAGGATTTTGAAGTCCTATCAATCATATTCCCACTGGTTATGGAATTTCTGGAATATCATGTCATTTTGAGAGGTGTATACCAGACAGGGAATTTTACAAATGGGTCACTTTGCACTAACATGGCAGAATAATATTTTCAAACCCTAACTGAAACCAGACTTTGTATCATTTATGTGAAACAATATTATCAAAACAAGAGTGTATCACATTTTTAGGCTACGGCAGTGGGTTTGATCATACGTAGCTCGGATTAGAGTAAAAGAAAAATCATGTTGAGATCTTTTTATTTTTAGAAATGATGCCTTTAATCTTTAATTCAGCTGCTTGTAGCAGTTGTCTTTCCATCTTTCCACTGTGTTGTGTGGCTGTGATGTTAATTGGTGTGGCTTTGCTGATATCCGGCACACTCGACCACAGCCAGATAGAGTTAGAGTGAATGACACTTAAGAGTCAGTTAAAAGACGCTTCCTCTGCTTATCTTAGTGTGTAGGATATGTGTGTGTGTGTGTGTGTGTGTGTGTGTGTGTGTGTGTGTGTGTGTGTGTGTGTGTATGAGGTTTCCTGTGTCTTTGTGCATGGTTTCAGTTAGTAGACACCAGCAAGAGGAAATAAGGCACACGGGGGGTGAGAGAGGAGATGTGTGTGAAAGATATCAACTGTACGGTTTTGAGGAACAGTTTGAAAGAGAAAATGGAAGTGTTGAGATGAAGGGATGTGGCGACAAAAAGCGGAGAGAGAGAGTGGAGAGGAGGTGCAGTAGGAAAAGGAAGTCATTCATAATTACAAAGCGGGGGTTTATGGTTTTGGGAAAACTTGTTTACCACAAAAGGAGAGGAAAGAAGAATCACGTCTGTCATTTAATGTCCCCATCCAACGCCCTCGAGCATCACGAGACACTTTTTCTGCCCAAAACAGGACGTAACTTGACCACTCGGGTTACATTTGCCCTCTGACCCCCCGCTGCCCCTCCCCGCCGCTTAAGAGCAAATGGAAGGAAGGGAGTGTTCATAAAGAAGAAGTTAATGTTGATGCTTTCAGGCGGATGCCTCAGGAAGTGAATTTCACTCACATCCTGCCCACCTGCGGGGACTTCCTGCGCCTGACGGCCAATCATGTTTGGTCGTGTCAGGTCATGTCTCCCACGGTTTCCTATGGCCACCAGCATAGAGATGTGTGAGACGGGATGAGTGAGCGGTGTGTGTATGTGCGTGAACACGGAGGAGAGAGAGAAACCCTCATCCATCGTCAGGCTTTCCCAGCCTCCCAGCGCCGAACCTTTGACCCCAAAACACATCGACAGCTGGGCTGGTGACATTGGATCCGTGTTTGGGTTGTCTCTGCTTTGTCCGGCCTGCCACTGTGTGTGTAGCCAAGCGAAACTGTGCACTGTGGGTGGGTGTTAGAGCGAGAGGTAGTGTGTGTGTGTGTGTGTGTGTGTGTGTGTGTGTGTGTGTGTGAGAAAGAGAGAGATAAGACAACGCAAGCACTCATACGGGCATGTACGGTACGTCTAATTTGTCTTCTCTTTGTCTTTGTTTGACCAGGTTTTCCACGCCAACACAGACCCAGCTGAAGTGGTTCTGAACCGGGTCCCACAGCCAGTTTTGGCCCGGTTCGTCCGCATCCGACCACAGACATGGAAGAACGGCATCGCCCTGCGCTTCGAGCTCTATGGATGCCAGATTACAGGTGTGTGTGTGTGGGTGTGTGTGTGCGTCATGGGGTTAGATTTTTTTTTTTTTTTTGCCCTAAAGAAAGTTGACTTTACCAGTCTCTTCCTGCTTCCCACTCATACAGTCAGATCTCCCAAAAACAACAACGTTTTTTCGGGCTCTGTTTCTTCTTCAAGGACAATTCAGCAGAGGCGATGAGGCAGAGGAGAAAGTTATTCAGTCACTGTTTTTCCACTTTGGTGATTTAGGGATGTTGTGGTTTTCCTTCTCCATTGTCTTACCATGAAAAAAAAAATGTTTGGAACACTGAGTATAATCCCTTAAAAAAAGATGAACTTTAAAGACGTTGAACATCAGCAAAAAATAACTCCCTAAGTCATAAAAACCAGGAACACACATGCACATTCGCACACACAGAGATGTGTATTTAGGTTCTCTCCCGCACTCCCCCTGCTATCTTTTAAACATAGCAAGCCTCAGGCTAATTAAAGGAAAGTTTTACTCTATTCTTCCTTCCAGAGGCTGCACCAGTGTCATTTCCCTCTCTGCTTTTTTCCCTGACTGTCTGTCTCTCTCTCTCTCATCAGCACTCCCCCACTTCTTCTCTGTGCTCGCTCTCTGTCTCTAACTCCCCCGATGCCGCCTCTTTTTCCTCTCATGTTTTTAGATACTTTTTTGATGTGTCCTCTTTGCTCTGTGAGCTCTTCTATATCGAGAAATGAGTTGCGATCAATCATTTATGGCTCCCCATTCACTGTTACATCAGAAACTGTGATTCGCTCTAGCCTCAACAGCTGCTATTGAAATAACTATTAGCTCTTACAGTACAGGTACATCCACAAACAGGCGGTTTCTATATATAGCAGATGACCTCAAAAAGCAGGCACACCCTTTGAAATGTACACAGACACCACCCACCGGCACACACACACACATACACACACATACACATCCTGTGCCTTTTATTCATTATTTACATCTCCTGCGTTTGCAGTGACATAACAGCATGAAACTTTGATCTGTGTTCTCTTAAACCGTCAGCACAACTAACATCTCCCCATCTCCCTTCCTCCTGCCCTTTCTCTCTTCCTCCGCGTCTCTTCCTGCAGCTCTCTCTCTCACTACCACCCTCCACGCTCATCCGCCTCCCTCTATCCTTCCCTCTCCCACTGTTTCTCACTGTAGGAGTCTCATCCCAACATCTTGCTCTCCTTCTCCCACTTTCCCCAAGCCGTCATCTTCAGCTCCGAGTCTCTTTCTCTTGCTTTTTTTTTTCCCCCCACTCTTTCCGCTCTCTACGTCTCTGCCTCCCGACTCCTTGTGTTATACCTTTCTTATCCCCTTAATCCTCATTTCTCCCTCTCACATACTCCCTCAGCAAGTTACTCTCAATGCTACCCGCCCATCCATATCTGAGTTTCATTTCCAAGTGCTTTTGCATGTACTTGGAACTGTGCTTCAGTCAGTGAATGTGTGCAGCACGGTGAACAAACAAGCTATTGACACAATACAATGAACAATGTATCAAAAAGACACTTCAGTATTTGTGTGAGATGTGAGGTGCATGGATGCAAAGCAGGGCAATGTGCCCATTCAGCAGCAGACTTAACATATGCTTTTATCTCACTAATAGGAGTCTAATTGCATTGCGAACATGAACAGGCAGTGCTGCTACACATCTCTTTTCCTTTCCTCCACCTCCCTGTCTCTCACCTCACCCTCTCCCATTTGTTCCAGTCTAAACTCTTAATGCTCAGTGGCCAGTAGTGCAATCCTGTGGTAAAGCTTAACAGCTCCCAGGTGGGAATATTTGTAACAGTGTGAGTGTGTGTTAGGTCAAGGCTGAAACTTCTCCATCAACCCTCCTGAGGTGAAGGTTAAAGTAATCTCTGCCCTCTCGGCTTTCCACTCCAGATGCTCCGTGCTCAGACCTGCAGGGCCTGCTGTCCGGCCTGCTACCTGATGCCCAGATCTCAGCCTCCTCCAGCAGGGACATGGTATGGAACCCGGGGTCGGCACGCCTGGTGGCCAGTCGCTCCGGCTGGTTCCCCGCCCCTGCACAGCCCCTGGCTGGAGAGGAGTGGCTTCAGGTACAAGAGGATTTTTACTGTATTAATCTTATATTTTTATTATTCATCTCCATATAAGCATCACCAATAGAATATAATACGATAAATATGATGTTAATGTTTGTCTTCAACTTGCAGATCCATGTTTCTGTATTGTTTCTTGTTGCAATGTGTGATATTTTAACACAAGTGAACCATTGTTAAATGAATTTTCACACATTATTAATCACCTACATTAGTATAGACAGGAAATACATACATATATACATAAACACCTAAAAATAAATGATGTAAACTTAACCATAGGATCAAATTTGTTACTAATTATTCAAGACAGAGGCTAGAAACTGTCTTGATCGTGGTCTCATATGACAATAAAAATGTCACAGCTGCAAATAAATTAGTAAAATAAAAGTATTTTTGTGCCTAAATCATTCTAAATTAATCTAAACTCTACAGGTGGACTTAGGTGTGCCTAAGACGGTGCGCGGGGTAATCACCCAAGGAGCGAGGGGAGGAGACGCAGGAAGTGGAGCGAGCACAGATAACCGAGCATTTGTCAGGAAATACAAAGTGGCATACAGCCTGAATGGAAAAGAGTGGAACTTCATCATGGACATGAAGACTAGCCTGCCCAAGGTGGGTGTGAGAAGAGGACTGATGGGGGGAAATTATATGTTTGCGTGTTTGTACTATATACAACACCAGTTCAGTAACCTCCCCCATGCCACTGAGATGACATTGCACTTTTATATTTGTGTGTTTTGCACAGATATTTGAGGGGAACACACATTACGACACCCCGGAGCTCCGTCATTTTGAGGAGATTGTGGCTCAGTACATCAGACTGTATCCGGAGAGGTGGTCTCCAGCAGGGATCGGGATGAGAGTGGAGATACTTGGCTGTGACCTTCCAGGTAGGACATTCTGCTGCTGCCGACATGACAGAGAATCATTTCATATATGATAATTTGCTGCCTATACTATTCCAGGCTGAATTATTTGCCCTGTACTGTAATGAACTCTAACCAGAACTGAATGGACCTTGAGGAAGGTGGCTCACCATAAAAGTGAGGCTCAAATTACATATGCATGAGAGTCATTAGAGTCTGCCAGAGGTGAAAAGAGACACCCAGTGTTAGCTGGGAAAAGGGAAAGTGATAGCACAGCAAAAGCTTGACCCTCAAACGTTACGATTTTTGATTTGTTTCTTAGATGTTTCACCTGGAAAATACGAGTTAGACTCTCTCCGTAAGCTTCTACAACAAGTGTTATCAGGAGGGAGTGGACAGGGTTAGGTTTAAAGGAATGCGTCCCCGGAGAGACTTTCCAGCGTGGTCTGCTATCCAGATGTGAGGCAGCGCTGGAGACACACACACACACACACATCCAGCGGCACTAGCACACATGCGGACTCTCACTATTTACCACTCCCTGTGTGCCTGAACAGGATGACTGAGCCGTATAGCGCTCAGCATTCACATACGAGCACGGACACACAAATACGTATAGACACACACCCAACAAACCACAGAAAGAGAGACATGTACATGTATCCTCCTCAGATTCCCACACCCACACGCACCGTTGTAATCATCCCACGATAAATGCAAGTTAAGCTATTCTTTCATTGAGATGATTTAAGTGTGTGTGTGTGTTTGGATAAGTGCTGATGAAGTGCAATGGCCTTGTTCTTGCTCTCTTGGTGAAGAGAGATGAAATATTAAGAATAACACGTCCTCATTATCACTTTCACTACTCATCAGGACAGTGTAATACACATTCAAGGGCACACAGACACAAACGTACATCTGCCACTACAACACCGCTCGCACTGCCTAATAAAAGTGAGTGATAAATAGTAGTGTGAGTATAAAGTAGGCGCCTGTGTGTGCTTTGTCAAAGATGCAGAGCCACCCCATCCCTGAGTTATAATTTGGCTATAAAAAGTAAGTGATGCAGCAATAATCTCTGTTCAACAATGATTTAATTTACATGCAGTTCATTTCCTCGTGCTGCTCTTAACACCCGGTGTGGTCATTTTATTCCCCTTTAAAACCTCCGCGGCACACAGGAAACAATGTGTTTCGCATTTACTGTTGATTGACAACTGACCTGTGGGAGGTACAGCGCATGCAGAAACACAACAATAATGAGGACTAGCCCCGAAAATTTCAAAAAAAAACAAGAACCTCGGGGATTACCACTTTTACTAAGGGGATGATTTTTATCAGATGGAGTGGAAAATCTTGGGAAACTGTGGCACAGAAAAAAACAAAACTGCTGCTCAGGGTCACACATTGTTCACAAGCCTTCCAAAACTCAGCAGGAATAATGGACAACTACTGACATCCTGTAAATCATTCACTTCCCCTTCCACTCTACCCTTCCAACTATTCATTCTCTGTTCTGTCCTCAGTGTAGCGCTCTTTTGAATGTCTTCACTCATCTCATTTATATGATTTAGCTTGATGAAATCAACCTTTTTTTGTTGTTTTTTTTTTTTTTTTTTGCCTCAAATCATAGCAGCTGCTACAGTGAAGCAGAATAGGCTCTCTCTCTCTCTCTCTCTCCCCATTCACACACACATGGTTGCAGTTCTTGCTTTTCCCTCCCTAAGGCCCAGTGCGTGGGTCCGTAAATGTTTTTGTTCTTTTTTTTTTTGTTACCATGCCTCCTCTCCTTTCCACTCCTCCCCACCTCTCTTCTGTTAGTCATCACTCGCACCTCTTTTCCTCGCTCACTGCTGTTGGTCTTGACTCCTTCTGTTTTCCCCTGTTTATGCACAGTTGTCTTACTCACACACATACACTCTCACACACACACACACACACTAGCACAGAGCTGCTGCAGTCACAGTTTTTTTTTTCTAACGTAGATGCTCCAAAAATGAAATATTTATGAGCTCAGGAAGGAAATTTTAGAGACTGATCTGTGAAAAAAAATGCAAAATATCATCTCTCCCTTTTTCCAGGTAGGATAATTTTAGTCTTAGGAGCACTGTGTAACTCACACATGTCATCACAGTTTGGTCCTTTACTCCACACCCTTTAGGAAATTTGGCTTCTGTGTGTGTGTGTGTGTGGATGAACCTTGATCTTGAGCACTTGTCCCCACCCACCAGAATACAAAATGACTATGGACAATGGCTCCTTGTCTTTTTCCATCAAGTTCTTTTGGGATGTACAGTATGTGTGTGTATGCACATCTATTCATCTTTGTGTGTGTGTGTGTGTTTGCACCCAGGACTGCCAAGCAGAGATTTACAGAAAGGCTTTCTACATAATTGAAGATATTTTTTTTTCTTCGTCTCTGACATATTGCTGAGTCAGATTCTTTGGGAGTGAGCAATGTCTTTTATGCAGAGAGGGTTGGCCCTCACCACCCTGTGTATGTGTGTGTATTTGGCGCGTGTGTCTGTGTGTGTTGCAAAAGCATGTGTGTATGCGAAGCGCAGGTGCACCGAATTTGTATTTATGCATGTGAGCGTGCATCTCCATTATCTATACCAGCAGTTCCCAAGGGTCCAGTTCTAAGTGTTGGTGTTTCATCCCGTGCATGATGATGACTTGCATCATCACCTGCAGCAGTAGACACATTATGTAAGTCAACACTCCGCTGCAGAGAGACTTTTCCTGCATTACAAGGCCCTCTGCTGCGCATCTATAGTAGGCCTGCCCGTGCAGAAGTGGGCCTCCTCATGCAGCTCTGTGACTTACTCCTCACACACATCAAGGACACAGCTTTGGGCAAGGTAGGCAGGTCACATACGTTCACACACATTCTCTCTCTGTCTCACATAAACATCCGCACCCACAAACAGCACAAGTCGGTCCCATTCCCATTGCCCCTGACACTCCTGTCACACCCTGGAAAGGTCAACACATTTACACTGTGACAAGGCCTGACCTTTGAAAGCATGGAGTGCTCAGGAGCTGGGTAGAATCTTAATGGACTAGACTGTGTGTTTTGTGTTTATGTGTGTTTAGTTGTTGAACACATGGGAGTGCGTGTGTGCTGGCGCCCAGGTAATGTGCAGGCTCTTGGTTTATTTTAACACCTTGTCCCAAGACTTAACTAGGGGACTCAAAGGTTAGACTGGAATAAAAAGGCAAGCACAAAAGCAAAAACAAACAAGAAATGTGAGTACCAGAGACAGAATAAAGAGGAGAGGGGGGAACAAGAGATGATGAAATTCGGGAAGCGGGGAGGTTTGAGTGGTTGGTTGCCTTCACTTTCCTTGCCTTGTACTACACCTTCCCGGTGGGCCGGCAGCGATAAGAGTCTCATTAGGTAGCTAATGACTGGCATAAAGGACATGACATTAACGCTGGGCTAATGTCAGAAGCCGTCACCAACTGTGGCCGGCCCTTTCATGTCTGCCATTTCTCCAGCTGGGGCGCGGGCGCGCTCATTTCCACAGGAACTTCCTTTAAGCGGATCAATTGTGTATCACGCCGCGTTTGTTACCCTTAGCACCTTTCGTAGTCTTCAAATGATGTTGGTAGTCATTCATAAAGAGGGAAATTACCAGTAGGAGGCTCTAGAATTGCTACTAACAGGCATTTAGCAGAGCAAAGCGTGGTGATGAATCCACATGACTTTTTCCTTTGAGATGTTTGCACGCTTGTTGTGTTTCTTTTTCAGCTGAGGAGCTCTTTCTTGCATGAGTTAGTCAGAGCATTCAGAGTTGTTTGGTTAGACTTAAATGAGGTAAGGCAGGGGAAGCAAACAAATAAACATATTATGCATAAGAATCCACTTCCCTATTTTAGTGGTTATTAATGTCAGTTAAATAAGAAAAAGACACCAGCGTCGTATATCTCGTAACATCTGCCGGAAATAGTGGAAATCTAGTTTAGTGAAATGTGATGGAAAGAAGTCACTGTGTAAACATGTTTTGTTAGAGACAGAAAGTGAGTGAAGAACAGCTAACGTAGTTTATTCACATGATAAATTTGGATCTATGGTTGAGACGTGACCCAAACCTCTGTGTAGACTTTCATGACTCTCCAGGGTTGACCCATCTGCTCCTAATAAGACTGCGCTTTCTCCCAATTCACATTCCAACCGCGGCCTGCTCAACATGTGTCTGTTTGTGTGCCCATGATGTGTTTTAATGAGAAAATCGTTGGCTTATTTATGTGTTTTTGTGTGCGTGTGTGTTGTTTGCCTTTCTTTGTGATATATGTATGCTTAAATAGATGTTAAGGGCAAAGAGATATTCATACATTTCAGTTTGTGTTTGTTCTCCCTTCCTCCAAGCGCGTATGAGTTATGGAGTGAGGGAGACACTCTGTAACTCACGATAGCTCACACATGCACAAGAAAATAGGGTGGGAGATGGAGTGTGTGTGTGTGTTCTGCATCCTCTCTGACAACCAATGAGTGGTCCCAGAGTGTGATCATCCCGTCCAAGGTCGAGGGGAGTTTGTTAGACACATCCATCCATCAGCCTTAGCGCCAGGCATTCTGTATGTATGTGGGTGTGTGTGTGACTCTGCATCTGCATGCGTATTAGTATTTGGATGTGTGTGCATCTGTGTGTCCGCATATTTGAGTCAATGTGTGAGACAGACACTGACGCCTGAGCACCCAGACACAACATGATTAGGGCCCCCTTTGGGTGCTCCGGGGCTATCTGTGCCTGCCTCTGCCTGTCTCTGACATTCTGGGTGGGATGGCCGAATGGAGACAGCAGACGGGAGATAGAGCTAGTTTTGGACAATGACCTCACACTGTTTATTATGACAGCAACTTTAATTCACCGCCACTGAGACAAGCTGTTTATGTGCTGAATTAGGCTTAAAAAATCTAGTTACTCAAAACAGCAGCATAACTCATCAGTTTCCTGTTTAAAACGTCCTCTCGCTGCTACTAAAGTGAACCCAAACTGTTTTTGCAAAAGAGATTAATTGTAGGGGAAGGCATGTGAAAAATTGTATTGGTCTGTGCTGCAGGTTGCAATGAAAAACTTTTTTTTTTTTAATAGTCCAGCACGTAAACCCCCCAAAAACAAGAAATAACGTGTAAATTAACTGGGCTTTAGACATGGTGGTAGGTAGGTTTTTTACCTTTCAACAGTCAGGATAGCTGTTTCCCCCTGTTTCCAGTCTTTATGCTAAGCTAAGCTAAGCTAACCTGCTGCTGGCTGTAGCTTTATATTTAGCGTATAGACATAAGAGACATGAAACACATCAATCTTCTCATCTAACTCTTGGCAAAAAAAAAGTGTCAAACTCAAAACTTTTAAATTATTAGTAGTATTTCCTTTAAGTAGTTAAATAAGTAGTCACTTTACCAACTAAATCAATGGCATATAGGCAGAATGGAAAGTTCCTTAAGGTGTAATAAGACACTACACCTCACTATTTTATGGTTCTTTCTGTTTTTGTTGCTTATCATTTCCTCTCATCTGTATTCCCTGGCCCTCCTTAATGTATGCTACCAAAGTAGAAATTCCACATAAATAATCTGTTGAACAAACACTGGGAGATTTATGTGTCCTCCCTATAGTAATCTAATGTCTTAGGATTGTTTCACACAACCACCTTTTGACCTGAGTTGTGTTATGTTTGTTCCTGTAGAAACCACCACGCCAGCAGAAACCGCCACGCCAACTCTACCCGCTGGCATAGAAACCACTACTGTTCCTGTTACGACCACAGGTGAGAAGAAATAACGGATTAATAGTGTTATTAGGAGGCTGTAATGACCACAATGAGAGGTTTTGAAACTGCTGTGTGACATTATGTAGAGCGGCTGTGAATGCTTCTTTATCTGAAATGACTGTGATTTCACATTCCTCTACAGTAGCCACCGCTCTTCCATCAGACGTGTGTGACTTTGACCATGGCCTGTGTGGGTGGACACATGACCCCAACGCCCCTCTCCTCTGGTCCCTGCACAGCCACGGTGAGTCTCCTCATCAGTCATGTGAAGATTCTGCATGACTCACCGCCTCTGTCTGGTTAGCTGTCTGCTTGAAGGAGCTTGTGTTTTTTTTTTTCCCCCCTACGTAGCAAGAGTTCGATGGACAATAACCTGCAGGAGGTGACTGAACATTAATCTATGTGTCACAGTGATGGTGAAAAGTATAATTGCTTAAAATTGGTCTAACATTTAAGTCTGGATAGTTTTACAAGACGATGCATTTAGCAGCTCAGGATGACTTTGGACAATTGTTAGTGCTACATGGGTTTCTGTATCACGTCTTTCAACATGAGACTGTTTGCTGCAGAGCTTTTATGTATGCAGCCGCAAGGAGAATTTCATTCAGTCGCAGAAAATTGCACAAGCACAAACGCATTAAGTTTATTTTATCAACTTCAGTGGGTCTAGACAAGACACTGTTTTCTATAATTAAATGGAGTCATTCTCCATGTGCATCTTCATTGAGTCCTTTTTCAATTTGATTAAAATAATTCCGTAAATTGAAACCAGTCTAATTTAGCGGTAACACTGTCTGCCAGACACGCTGCTCTTTCTGAGCGAATGAGAATGAGAAAATGAATTGAGGGAACCGGAGGGAAAGAAACGCCGCCGTCCGCGTCAAACGCATACAGCCTCACGCATGACACGTGTGACAAAGACCAGCTCTGTGCCTGCTCTCGCGTCTGTGTGTCAAATGCGTGACGTCTCTGGCAGGAAGGGGTTAAGACCCAGTAGCTCCAATTAAGTTCAGAGCAGGAGATTCCAAAGATGAGCTGTTATTCCCAGTCGTCTGTTACTGCCCCTCCATTACCTCAGGCATATCCCAGATGATGCTGTGTAGACTTCCATCTACTTAGACACTCCTTGAAGAAATAATTATTCATTCTCCTTTTATACATACCCACGGATCAAAAGTGCAGCTTCTCGCATGTTATTAAAAGCTATAGAAGACATTTTCTGCTTCTGGTTCACAAGGAGGGTTTTTTTAAAGCACTATTAATAATTTTTCATATGCAGGGTAAGGGATTGTTGTCCCAACGTTGTTTTAAAATTCATTGCTTTTGAGCAAGTCTCCATGAAAGATTCAGCATTTCTCCAGCTGGAGAGAATTAAACAAGAGGTACAGCATGCCCCGTTTTTTTTTTTTTGTCAAATTTGTGATGTCACCTGGGTCATGTTCAGCAGGGCAACGGATCTCGCAGCGAAGGCAAGAAATTTTCTTGGAAGCGTGACCTATTTAGGTCATAACAATCTTTGACAGGGGGGCTTCAAAGCAGCTTCTTTCATCACGGCTAGATTGGGAAGGGTTGCTTAGATTAGTCAGGTTGTGGCTTTCATGTATGAAATATCATTTCCAGCCGTTTTTTGACACGCCACGCCAGCCTTTGATTTTCCTGCAGGTGTCAAAGGTCAGAAATCCCAGCCAACACAGGATCATTATTTCACCACTATCAAATCACTGTTAAATCCTCCATAGAGTTCTGGTTTCTCACATGACCTAGAAACCATGATCCCCTCACCTCTTGACCTCAGAAACAGGCAGAGAGCTTGAATTAGCCACAACACTGTTGTATTATTTGGCTTAATATACCCCCGCTAGTAAAAACTTGCTAACTAGGCTTCATGGATTAAATCCTTGTTTGCTTCTCGCTGCAGGAGACCGCTATGAAATGGATTAATAATGCTCTGTTGTGCTGCGTATTGCGAGGCAGTCTCGATTATGAGCTGTCTGGTGAACAAGAGGCACAACAATGGGGGGGCTCGCTGCAAGACGCCGCCGCTTCAACACGGCAGAGGCAGAGAGGATGGAAGAGGCTGCGCACATTAAAATGAGTGATAAAACGCCTCGTGGAGTCACAAATATGTTTCACTTGCACATCCTCTCTAGGCGCGTACACACTTGCAGTATATACAAAAAAAAAAAAAAAAAAAAGAAGTGTCATATGCAGCAAAGGAGAGTACACACACACTTATTCCAAGGCTGCGAAAGGCCAAGGGACATACTGTCACACATACTGTCTGAAGTGTCACACACAGGCGAGTCTGGGCGTATGGCGAGCAGAGGGGAGCTGTCAAGTCGGAGGAAGATTTGTCCCTACAGATACTGCTTGTCTGATCTGCTGGAAAGACCGCACGTACACACACACACACACACACACAAACAGACATACACACACACACAGCAAAAGGGTACCAGCCCAGTCAACTCAATAACTTGAGCATGGCTTCGCTAAAAACATACACTCTCACTGCATGCTACTGTAAGATGCTTTGGAGAAAAAGCAGATGTGTTGTAAAGAAAAACTTTGTGGTGTTACTGGGAAACAAAAACTAAAACAGACACACCTGCACAATATTCTGGAAAATACCAGTATGCACCCTGATTTGTCACCGGGCTCCGTTTCCTTGCCTGTAAAACAAAAGCAAAGGGGCACGTAGCTGCTCTGACACACACTTAGTCACACACACACACACTCACCTAAACACACACACAGTTATTCATGATAAAGCAGGTGATTTAATCTGCAGATTGTTGATACTGGACATTTTCCCACAGGGCCCACTTAAGAAATTCTTCACCAGATGCCTCATTGAGTCATTCTCTCACACATACATGGGCATACACGCACAGATTATTCTCTCTCTTCACACACGTACACTTTTACATACAGTAGGCTCACGAATCTTTCTCCCCTCACAATGGAATTCATGTCGGCATCCAATTTGCAAACTAAACATCCTCTGGTGTAAACAAATGGAGTGGCTTGCATTTTGTTGGACTTTTCCGTTGTTTAAGTTACCTGGAAGGGAATGAAGAGAAATGGCCCCCGAGGGTCTTGGCTGGAGCTCTGGTAGCGCTCGGTGTATGAATGACGCTCTCAGTGGACCTATTCTTCTGTGTGTTTATATTTGTCACATCCCTATTGTTTAGTGTGACTATTGTGTGTCGCAGTGATGCCGTTCCTGTTAGCAAATGGTGATTAGTTTTTTTTTTTCGGTTGAGAGTCGTGTTAAAGATATCCGTAATTGTGTGAAAACATATACTGTACATGAGTGCATATGGATGTATATGTGTCTACGTCTGCCTGCATGCGCAAAAACAGTGATGATTAATGATGATAATTGTGTGTCTGTATTCATAAGCGCACACACACACACATTCGTGCCCGGCAAATTCATTTCAGCAGCATCCATTTACAGTTCATATCAAAAGTCTACGCAGCCTTTTTCAAATTTCCTAGTTTTTATTGCCTCGAGGGCTGAAATGGAAACCCATTAAATCAGGCTTTTTTCACTTTCATTTGATTGTGGCAACCAGCAAACTCAAGGTTAAAACGCAGCTGTGCTCATTTCTGGCAATGTGTTAAAATCCTGAAACACCTGGGTTGAATATTGTGGCTGTTTGGTGAAATTCTTTATTTTTATTTTTGACTTGATCCAGTGTGATGAGGGTTTTTTTAAACTAGTGAATAAAGCTACAGCACAATATCACCAAATTTCAACATTTGTAGCACATCTGGATTTAGAAATGTTCCTGTGTGGTGATGAGGGATTTTCACTGGACATTTTACGTTACATTTTAGAGATTTTACACACACTTATGTAGGGTAAAACAAAGTCATCTCTCATCCTGATGTATTTCTCTCCCCTCCAGAGCTCAACACCTATCTGTACATAGACGCCAGCCCGAAGACAGAGCAGCAGCGAGCCCGGCTCGTGAGCCCCGTTTTGGCGGCCGACTCCGGGCCACTCTGCCTCCTCTTCTCCTACCAAATGTGGGGGGAGGCCCAGGGCTACCTGAGGGTCCTGCTGCGGGACGCCCACAACGAGGAGACCCTCCTATGGACACTTAAAGATGATCAGGGCCCCGTCTGGAAGGAGGGACGCACCATCCTGCCTCGTTCCCCTAAAGACTTTCAGGTAGTGATGAACTCAGATTTATTGGAATGTGGAAAAGTCATAACTGCAATGCTATAAAAACATCAGGATTCTTCTGCCCAGTAATCAGTGAGCTATATCAAAGCATGGCTGCTTGATGTCAGAAAGAGAAATATATGTTTAGTGTCTTTATCAGGGTTCATTTGAGAGATACATTCATCTCAGAGCATAAGAAAGCATCTCTGTTACCCAGGCCAGGTTTGACTTCAAAAAGAAGCTAAAATAAGCCATATTTTCTCTATCGGCTGCATGATTGTTTGGGGATCATTTATCAGAGACATCACAAGCAGTTAATGTTCTCATAAAAAAGTAAGTTGAAGAAGCTTGCAGAGAAGGGGAAGATGATTGCGTGTGTTGATTGCAACTTTGAAATCACAGGCACTGTATTAAGTTTTTATCCTCTTTCTCCTCCTCTTCCTCTGCATGCTTGTCCCCATTCTCAATTTTCCTCCACCCACCCCACCTCCCCTGTTGCCTTCATCCTGTCTCCGTTTCCCTCTTCCTCTCCTTCTTCTTCAACTTTTCCCTCCACCTCCTCCTCCTCCTCCTCATCTGTTTTGGCTGGGGTAGGTTGTGATGGAGGGTTTCTTTGTGCACGGCACCAGAGGACACATCTGGATAGACAACATCCACATGAGCTCTAGCACCCCTCTGGAGGAGTGTACACGTAAGTCACACACACACACACACACACACACACACACACACACACACACAGAATCAGTGAGATTTGGGACTTCACGTGTTTTTGTGAGGGTTTGACAGACAGACTGGGACAAACTTTAGGCACAAACTGTCTTGTTTTTTTTACTTAAGTTGCCGAAATCTTTTCCATCCAGTATAATATTGAAAAATAAACAAACACACAAATAAGCATACGCACACACACGCGCACACACACACATCCATTTGACCCACCAACTCCCTCGCATCCTCTGTCAACACTTCCATCGCGTCATCATCTCGCTCTCCATCAATCTGCCATTCCCTCTTTTTCCCTTCCATATCTTCCACTTTTTAGCCGTAAGGTCCTTGAACAGTGACACACATGAAGTGATAAACACCCCCACCACCCCCTCGCCCTCCCATTCCAGTTTTGGAGACAGTCTCTCCCACCGACTACAGAGATGAAAGACGGAAAGAGAGGGAGGGACAGCATTTACTCCTCCACAAAAAAAAAAAAAAGAAAAGAAAAGAAGAATAGGAAAACTAGGCCATAAACGCCCCGTGGGCCCCAGCGATGCTAATCTATGTTTCATTAGATTTCTCTTCTTCTCTTTCTCTCTTCTCCCTCTATCTCTCTTTCTTGCGCTCACTCCTCTGTCGTATTTGTAAACAGAGCTCTTCCCAAGCCGTCAAAGGGAATTACTAGACAGGCTGTTTCCCAAGCAAGTTGCTGGGTGCCTGGTGTGAGCCGAGCGCCAGCGTAGCCTCCTTAATCTGGCCCGAGAAGGGGCTTTGGAGAGGGTCTTAAACAGATCAGAGACCAAGCTGTGGGTTCAGAGCCAAAAACCTGCCGTCATCACTTCTGACTGACGTCCAATGTGCTTTGGAGCTGGACCACATAGGGGAGCAGGCAATGTGTAATTGAGGGAAAGTGTGTGTGTGTTATGTCCTTAGCTTGTGGCAAACACTTCTGTTTTTGTGTGTTTTTGCCTCTTTGTGTTTGCGTTCTGTGTCATTTCCGTGTGTGTCATGAGAGTCTTGATAGAGTCTGAGCAGCACAGCCGCTTGGAAGGCAAAAATGACCGTCGAACTCCCTCCTGCCTCCATGTTTCAGTGTTTCCTCCTTCCTCCCTTCCCTCCCCTCCTTCGCCGTTCCCAGAGCATGCTGGGACGTCGCTTATCACCCAACGCAGTTGAGTTTTTCACAGTACGTTGGTGTTCCCGCCAAAAGGCGCCAGTTCCCAAGTCGGTTTCCTTCTTCCTCTATCACCAACCCCCGACACACACACACACACATATACATACACAGTCCAACACACTGAGACACACATACACACCAGTTCTTTGTGTTTGCATTCCAGGCAATCAAAGTCAAGGTTCTGCTCTGTGCATTTGCAGCAAGCCAAAAACATCCAGGCCTCTCCAGTTTAACTGGACTCCGCAGATAAACAACTTGAAATGCGTGAACTTTGCAAACACTGACATACACACACACACACATACACGTAGCGTATACACTCTCAGCACAGCCCATCTCAAGTTCCCAACTCACACAATGTACTCTGTTTGAAATTGCATTCTAGCAAAGGAGCTGAGTAAATGCCATAATTCATGTGAGCTATGCGAGGAATTAACTTAAATTTCCTCAGGAGGAGTTTGATAGTCCTGTGACATTTGTGTGACATTTGGTTGACTTTTTCCTCATATTTAAAGTTATCTAACAGCTCTCTCTTTCTCTCTCTCTCTCTCTCTCTCGCTCTGTTCCCGACTTTCTCTCTGTCCTCGCAGAACCCTTCGCTGCTTTTTCTCCTGAAATGACAGGTGAGTCTGATTTTGTTATGACGTCACTTCCTCTCTGGTCTTGCTTCCTTTCCCGTTGGTATGCACTAGCCTGGGGTTTTTTGCTTGGTGGCACTACGTTGTTTCAACTGCTAAATAATAAGCCCAAAGCAGTCCGTGGCTGACAACACTGAGGCTGCTAGAGCTGTGTGTTTTCCAGATTAATGAAACTGCATTCATTTTTAAAACTAGCGATTCATCGCTTCATCAGCAGCATGGAGACATCGCCAAACAAATACTAAACCTCTTGCCAAACAAACTAATTATTGAATTTGCAAATGCCAAATGATTTTCCCAAACTCTAACCTAGTTGGAAAATAGGTTATCTCAGTAATTTGTTGTTGTGCATTAGTTTTACCTTGTCAGTCTCCGTGGAAACAAAGGATTAGTAGCAAAAGAGCAAACTCTGCGTGCAAGGCAAGCTAAATCAAGCACACCTCATGGAGTCAGATATTTGAAAAGAGCAACATATTCTCAGTTCTAGGCTGCCTGACACAGCCTGAAGGGTTTTAAATAACTGTCTGCCTCATGAAAAATATTTAGAGTATCCTGGGGGACTCTATGAGATTGATGTTAGTGTTTTGGCATCTCATAATGTCTTCCAATAAGATAAGAGCTTGGCGGTTTCAGTGTGAATGTGATGTGTGTGCACTTCTTTGGCTTTTCTACTCCCTCCGCTTCCATACACATACACACCCAAGCTCACACAGAGTCTCTAACCCTTGACAAACATGCACAGACACACACATTAATATCACAGCACACATACACACCAGTGTCCCCAGTGAAAAGCAATCAGATAGAGTGACTGAGCAGCGGCAAGCACGGGTTTCTCTCTCTCTCTCCTCTCCCCAACTCAGGTCTGTCTAATGAGTGTGTGCAGTGTGAAGTAGCAGGAGCACGCACCATTTCCCTCTGTAATTATGTGACATGGTCCAAAAATCACGATGTATTCAGCTCTGCTTCACTTTTCCTAGTTAAATGTGACATTCATGCGGTCTTACAGCTCTCTACATCAAGTTTGGATGGTACACGTGGGCTTTATTTTTCAGTTTTTCAGTGTCTTTAGGGGTTCGTTTTTTTTCACAATTCAGTTTTGGATAGTATAGTAGAGGCTTCTTGGAAGGCAGTTAGTTGGTTCTTACCAAGAATTTGAGAAGGGGGTTCAAGCCAGGGGCAGCAGCGTAGAGGATCTGTGGAGATAGTCTCCAAGGAGACAGCGCTTGGCTTAAAGAGGAGAGGACTGGCCAGGAGGCTGATGCATGAGAAAAAGAAAAATGTAAAACCAAGAACAGAGAACTGGATAAATTATATACTCAAAACAAATCTGCCAGCTCGAGCCAGCTAAATAACAAATGCCAATCCAATATCAGCTCAGAGAGAGCTCTGGAACATTGGATTCCCATGTGGTGTCTGACTGAGTCTTGCATGGTTCTGAGACTTTATCAAGGGGCTGTTTGGGACTTCCTGTGCCAGTGTGAAGCACGAAGAGGAAGCTCCTTAATTCAATGTGTGTGGGTGCTTTTATAACTAATTATTTTGGCTTTCGTTTCACACCAAGTCATTCCATTGGAGCTTTGAAAAATTGAATTGCATTACATTTGATTAGATCAACCATTGGACTGATTTCAAACCAAATCTTGTGATGATCTTGGTGTGAAAATTTGTCCTCCAACCGCAACCCAAGCTACATGAGAGAAATGGATGCATTTTAATTTTTTTTTGGTCTTGGAGATTTATATTTTTATTTTTGCAACTGGCATGCTTGTGCATGCTCATATGAGGTGCACGCCTGCTGTTCGTATGATGAAGACCAATAGGGATAGAAAATAGAGAATTAAATGTAGAAAATAAACAAGTGCCACTCCTCTCTTTTTCCCGCTGGCCAATTACTCTGTATCTCTCCACCAGGGGGAGGCGTTCCTGTGCCTCCCTTGCCCATCCACTGGTATTACATAATGGCCGCCGGGGGCGCCCTCCTTCTCCTGGCGGTGGCCATCTTTGTCAGAGCCCTCTGTTGCTGCCGACAACACCTGGCCACCAAGAAGAGCCAGCTGTCAGTGGCCTATCACAGCTCCTCGCAGTGCTTCCAGTATTCTAACTGGTCCTCCAGTATGGCCACCCCAGGGGTGGAGCCAGTCCTGACAGTGAGGTTGGACAGCCGGGACCGACACCGTACCCTCTGCTGAAAAGAAGCACTTAGCTGCATTGTTTGGCAGAGCAGGATGCCCACTTGTGATGTCAGTGGCAGGATGTGTGTCGTGATGCTGCAAGATTGACAGAAAATCCACTCAACGAACCCCTCCCTCATTTAGTTTACAGTTGCAAGGGTGATGATTACACAGACACTGTCCTAAACTGCCAAGTGAAAAATTTGCAAAAAAAAAAAAAAAAAAAAAAAAACCCACTGTGCTCTCTCTCTCTAATGGATGTAGCTTTGGTTGCTGTTTTCTTCTTTGTTCCATTAAGGAGTTTGCTGTTGACATTTCACACTATGCTGCTCCTGATGAGAGGACTGAAGTCTGAGTAAGTTATTTATCTGAACAGCTTGTTTCGGACCATTGAGTTCCGTCTGGCTCCTCATAACCCCAACGGTCCTCCTGGAATGACCCCAGCATGGACATACACACAGACATGTGTGGGCTGGGAAGGGGAGGTGGGGGTGGTCGAGGTGGTTCCGCTGTGAGAGCCAGCCAGAGCTGCCAAACCACAGGCTAAAACAAGACCCCAGAGACATGAGGAGCTCTGCAGTGCCGAGAGAGAGAGAGAGGAGAAAACTGTTAGGCTGAGAGGCATTCGAATGTGCTAGCTGTGGAAATTATCTGGCAAGCCCCAGAACATAAAGGTCTTGGTATCTCTGTAAAAACAACATGAGATAGCTTTGATATGAGTTAGGCCTGTTGTACCAATAGTGAGGCTGTTGTAACGGAGGAGAAAAAAATCCTTCCCTTGTCCTTTTCAACAGAGCATGTGCACATTTAAAAAACAAAGGAATGCAAATCCATCATACTTAAAGTCCTACATCACAAATGGAGATAACCAGCTCATTTGATTGAACGTCTTGTCTTCTCCTGATAAAGGCATCAGTCAGTGATGGATGCAGCCGTCTTCAGTGTTTAGTGTTTCATCTTGATTCTCTGGCGTAATAAAGCACGTTGCTCCACTCCCATTTATGCTTCATACCACCCACTCCCGTTGTTCCCCATGTCTCTGAGCTGCCCAGATGAAAGCCATGCCGAGCCAAGTCTTGCTGTGTTTTCAGTGTGAATATGTGCTTGTTGTTTTTAGGGTTGTAAATAGACACAGCTGTCTGCCATCATCACTTCTTTCTTGATTAATACTCCTACAAATCCCACAATGCCATTGGACCAGCTGGAAGCCATAAGTGCAGTGTTTTGCTGTATATATGCACCCTTTGGGGAAATCTAAAACATTATCAAAACCAGAGTAGAGCACCAGCTATAGAGGGTTATTTCCTTAGTGCCATAAGACGCCAAACATAGCTAATGCACTTCTTACTGATATTTAACATGTCTGGGATCTGAAAGCTAATTTTATTGCGAACTGACTGAATTCTGACTGAGACAGACCAATTGGCACCAATTTCTCTCTCATCAGTCGGTACTGAGGTGGTGAGATGTGACATGAGCTCAGTTTAACACCCTGGATTGAATGAAATTGAGGTCTTCACTCTGTGGCTTAACAGGGCGTGCTTTCGTGATCTGTCACACCAGCAAAAATCCATCACTTACTAGCCCCACAGCTCAGCAGAATGCATGTCGATTTGTTGCCAAAATTTAGTAGCTGCACTTTTCTCTTCAGAGTAAAAAAAAAAAAAAGTGTTTATTGGCACGCTCTCATTGTGTGCTTTTAAATCAACTTGGGGAGGAGGGATTGGACACCCTACTTGGTCCATCTCGACACCGTTAGGCTCCAAGCATCTAATAGTTGTAATTAGTTAATGGACAGATAACATTTATTAAGGCTGCGGTAAGCACTTTTCCCTCCCATCTACCGCACCTCCATCGCCCAATACTCTGCCGACTTCTGTTGCCCTTGAAACAGTATTAATAACGCCATTGGCTATCAAAGACCTCTAGATCTAGACGTGTGCCTTGCCAAGCAGTTACTCCCACTCCCGTATGCTTGCCAAGAGCAGGGAGCGCAAACACACACACTCACACACATAGACACAAATGCACACAAACACACAAAAAAGTAAAGAGAAAACTCATCTAAGTATGAATACACTCGAGCTGTTGGGCTCAACTAAAGTGCTGCAGCCATTGCTAGTTTTGTCACACTTGTAATTTTCCAATTCAGACACTCGCATACATATCAATTTCCAGTTCACACCGCCTGGCAGTGCTGCAGGTTTCACAGAATGGAGAACAAAACTGTCACAAGCACTACTTAAATGTTGACATTTGTTGCCATTAGGTTGTTTTTTCTTTTTGTTTGTTTGTTTGTTTTTTTGGATCATCTTATACACCACTCTTAAACTTGACAGTAATAGTGTCGATGATTTTAATGGTGATAATGATGGGTAATGTTAATTATCTGATGACATGTTTGCATCTTTCTTCACATGGAATGAACAGTCTTATACCATCAGTATGCTACGTGATGACTGTGTGTTTGACAGGAATGTATCATAATGATCTTTCTCTATTAATAAAGTCATATTTTTCTATTATACCAAGACTTGTGTGTGTGTGTATGGATGCCAAATCTGTCAATTTTTAGCACCAGTAAATATGAACTTATTTTCAATATGCAAAGGGTTAAGCCGAATCATCAGTAAAGCAATGAGGAATTCGCATGATGCTTAAAGACGTCGTGTCCTGTGCTTCTCTCTAACAGTTAAGATACCCAATGAATTTGGAGATGGACGACTTTTCAGTGGCAGAAACCCACTAGGTGGAGGTAAGCTAAGAAGAACTCACATCTAACACCATTTCACAACACATTCATTAAACCTGATTTTGAAAAAATGATCTTTGATGAAATGCTCAGTCCCAAAATCTTTTATTAAGGCACAACTTGTCTGTCATCAATTCAACTTCATGTGTCTCTAATCTCACTTTCTATCAGGTTTACAATTCCCAGAGAGGAACACAGCATCACCATCATCTGAGCCTCCAGTGACCCGTGTCTCAGAGAAGGACAACTCGTGGTTGTACACCCTGGACCCCATCCTGGTCACCATCATCGTCATGAGTTCCCTAGGCGTCCTGCTCGGTGCGGTCTGCGCCGGCCTCCTCCTGTACTGCACCTGTTCCTACAGCGGCCTGTCATCACGCTCCTCCACCACCCTGGAGAACTACAACTTCGAACTGTACGATGGTCTCAAGCACAAGGTCAAACTGAACCAACAGCGCTGCTGCACCGAGGCGTGAGGAGGTTGAGAGAGGAAACGCAAAAGAAGACAGAATGGAACCTCTCACTATTTTCTTCATTTCCTCCAGTTCACTTTAGTGTCAGTTTACTTCCTCAATGGTGCAGATCCCTGGACAACAAGAACGCCATTTTTTAGCTCAAATGAGTACTTGTTTCCTGTTTGGAAAACATGGCACAGTCCAGTGTTGGTAGTTTTTGAACCAATGAGAGAAAGACTGGGGTCACCCAGATGGATTGTTCCATTGCGGGGGTGTTAGGCCTCAAAAAATAAATATCTACACATATCAATTACAGATTCCTGCTCCACCAAAAGACAACTGTTTATAAATGCATCATAGATTTGTAAGAGGTCTAGTTTTGAAACTGGATACTGTAAGCTACACATACTGAGTCAGAACACATTGTGTTGGAAAGGTGGTAGGTTAGGAACGTGCTTAGAAAGCGTCTTTTTTGATCACATGTGAACACAGTGGCCTAGAACTTAGCTCCTTTGTGTGGCCCGTTGGCTTTTTTGTTCCGTCGTAGACTCTGCTACCTATCAGCCTCAGTTATCCTCTTCCTTCCTGACAGTCTGTGGTATTTTTAGTCACTGACACCCCTCAAGTTTGTCTTTCTGCTTGGTCACCCTCTTTCTGTTTAATGTTTTGGTTCTGGCCTATTGCCAGTCTGTGATGGCAGATAGGTAGAAAAAGAGGCAAAGAAAGTGTATGTGTGTGTAGAGGTGGGGAGGTAGGGGGGAATTTTAACCCATTCTTTTAATGACAGGGAGAGTTATTGTTAGATTTAGTTGTCAGAGACTGTTGTTACTGGTTCCTGTCGAAGAGAAGGTCATGTTTACATTGTGGTTAACGGTGAAAGGTCAAGGAGCTTTGGTCGGTGCAACCTATGGATTGCTGTTAAGGGCAGAGACTGAAAACCACTGGAGAAAGAGAAACAAAGAGAAAGCAAGAGAGACTATTACTGACAGAGCACTAAAATCCCCTGCCTCTCACAGGGGCGGTGTTCCCTCTGCGCTTTCGTGAGGACAAAAAACAAACGGGATCAAAAACAAGTGCACAGCCAGGGACAGTTCTTCTCAATCGACTGACTGTGTGCCCGGACACACAACAAGCCTTAAAAGCAAACTGTTCGCGGAAATGTTGAAAAGGAACGTTGAGGCGACACCAAGACAAGAGAGGAGGTGTCCATCTCTCTCTCTTTTTACACGTGGACCTCAAAAGCCATGATTTAAAGGACCTACCCCCCTAAAACACACACACACACACACACATCGCACCACCCCCACCTCAACCTGCTGGCTAATTGTGGCCTATTTTTTAAGTTGTTTTTTTTTTTGTTGTTTTTTTTTAATGTCAGCTCTCGCACAGCAAGGCGGGCATACCTCGGGACGGTTTTGAACCAATCAGAAAGGGGTCTTGTCTTGCATGTTCTGAGAGGACTCATAAGCCATGAGAAGGAGAGGGTGAGAGGAAAAAGTCTCGTTATTCCCTCCCGTGCACACACACACACACACACACACACACACACACACGCTCATCTCGTCTACACACACTGACAGGATCCGCTTGTATATACAGATGTATATACAGAACGTTAACACACTCTCTCTCAGAATGACATGAACATACACGCTGAGAGGCACTCAAACCTAAAAATGAAGGGAATAGTGGCTGCTGCTGAGAAGCATGAGGTATATATTTGAGCCCTATGACTATGAAGTACAGAAACACACATGCATTTAACATTTCATCCAATTCACCCACATCACGTACACACACACACACACACTCGCCCTCCTTCTCCTCTGAGGCCCGCATCTCTGGATCCCACTGACTCTCTTCAAAGTGCCTTGGAGCCTCGGGGATCCAGCTTGCCTTTGGAGCCGGTATCAGATACAGTAATTTGACACTGACAGTGACAGTGATAGCGCCCCTTCTGCCAGGGAGGACCAAACTCATAAAAGGACAGGATCCCCCCTTCGCACTGCTCGGACTGCTGTTGTTGTTGTTGTTTTAAAGGGGTCTTTGTACAGAAATGCTCTTTTTATTATTGTTATTATAATTATTGTTATGATTATTTAATAAAGGATTTATACCATACTAAAGAATAAGCTGGCCAAGATTTTCTTGCTGTGATGTGTTTAGAAAAGTTGTCAAAAAAAAACACAGAAGTTTGACTGATGCAAAGTTTTCTTAGCATTATTGACATTCCTGTAATACTTGTGGACACAACTAAATACTTCCTGTCAAATTAACCAACGAAATCCATCTTAGACTCGGAGCCAAACTTTCACTTTTAATTGCAAAAATAATACACACGGGGAATCACGCTCACACACAAATTCATGTTCTCCCTCTCACTTTCTGTCACATACACATACATACATAATGCTGTGTTGTCAGCCTGCTGCACTTGGCCTCTAATCTCCCCATGATGTCCCATTAGTCTGGACCTCTGGTGGCCCTCATTTAGGAGCTCCAACATCAAAGCTTTGAAGTGCCCGGCGTCTCAACCACACACACACACAAACACACACACACACACAAAGTCATACAGTACACATGCAATTACTCTGCCTCTCTTTTATAAAGCGTGCTGCGTCTCCCACACACGGTTCCATTTATCCTCATAAGCTTTCCTCACCTAAATGCAAACGCTGTTAGCAAATGCAGCACAGGGTTTCAGATCCAGAATGCGATATCTTTCACTCTTCTGGGTCTTGTGGACGCCTGCAATAAAGCAGACTAAGTGGTCCACATTTTGTGCAAGAGGGTGGCAGGGGGGCTCATGATGCCTGTTACAGTCATGACTAGACAGATAAAATGAGAGCGACAAAGTTAATGTTGCATTTCTCAGCTTATGTGCGCTCCCTAAATGTGTTTTTCCTTGCTGAAATAGATTGGCATCATAGCTTATTAACTTTGACAATATTTAACACAACTTTGAGTTGAGATGAAATGGAGCCTGTAGCACAGGTACCACATTAGGAGCTATACAAAGCAGAACAACACGTGTTGTCGCTGCACAGTGGCGATGGCGGTGGCTGTTAGCATGCTCCGGTCCATGACATAGCGGGCCAATTACCGCCTCTGAAAAGACACAGACAATCCCCAGTCCGCCGGAGGAGTGCGATGCCATCTGCTCACAGGTTTGATTGATCCCGGCAGAACAGTCACGACCACATCACACGAATGAACGCCGACAGGAAATTACCAAAGGAGCCAGATTGTCATTGTTCCATACCGCCTCTTGTTTTCACAACCAAATTATTCTTAATTTTTTTTTCCCTCTGAGTGTGTGTGTTACCCAAATGTTGTTTTTCTAGGTTTTTTATCAGTCTGTAATGGCACACTGCAGGGGCCCTTTCCTTTAGCCGTCAGATCAGAGAGTTCTTTTGCCTCTGAAGCCGAGGCGGCCTTCAAAGAAAAGGCTCTGGCGCCCTGTAAGTCGATAGGCCAGATTGCAGAGGGAGCCCATTTGATGGTCGCGCTACAGGAAGTGACTGAAACACACAGCTAATTAATCTGGGGATTATGTAATCAAGATGGAAGAGAGGGCAAACAGGCAGAACATTAGTCTTCACAGGTAGGGAAGAAACTTTGTTTGGTTTTATAATAAATAAATCACGTAGTATTTACTTTATATTCATACACAGATGCTTCTCATTGTGTCCTAGCAAGGTGAAGCCTGGCTGTATCTAGATACAACGGCTTTAACTGTTGTTAACTCTTGGAAATGGCTTGTGATGTAGTCATGCAGAATATTAATAGAGCAGAATTCTACCTTCCCAGGAGAAATTCAGAAATCGTAAATGCAAAATTCAAAAATCCTCCATATCCTCCTCCCTGCACCGTCAGTGACAGCCTGAAAAAGAGAACCACCTGGAGGCTAACCTCACATCTCTTTCAACAGCATCCAAAGGGCTGTCAGAAAACTGCAGCAGCGATGCATATATACATGCACATGCAGTGACTGACAGAGAATACTTACATTTTTAGATATGTTTCATGCACACACACACACACACAAACACACACACACACACCACCGCACACCCACATCCCAATGGTCTTCCTGGGAAGGGGGCCCAGATAATCTTGTCGGGCCTGCCAGCGGTTCAAAGCACCTATATGGGTCAGTGTGTGTGTGTGTGTGTGTGTGTGTGTGTGTGTGCGGGGGATGGAAGATTGAAAGGGCCTCTGTGGCAACTTGCCTGCCAATGACGGCAGACCCAGTGACAACAAATGCCAAAGTCTTATATAAACACCAGGCAGACCATCACTTTCCTTCCTCCGTGACATTATCATCTCCCCACCACCAGAGGATACTGCCTCTGAAAACAAATACAGGGAGGAAATGATTGGGATGAGAAAAGCTCTATTCACAGCTCCAAACTAGGCCAGTGTGCGTGTCATTGTGAAGCAGCACAGAGGAAATTAACTTGATAAAAAAAAAAAAAAGATAGTGTGAGTGTGATTTCAGGCATTTTTTGTGGCCTGTTGACCAGGGAGCACATTTCTGATGGTCTGGCTTTAGTTTTGTTTTTGCTTGGATTCTAATCCCTGTAGACCGAAGCTGATGCTGGTATTGCTCATCAGCAATATTTGGGTGCAGAGCTCTGGATTTGATTTCCCAAAAGCACCTCAGCTCTGATATTTTCTCCGTCAGCAGATCTGAGGGCGTCGTACCAAGACTCAAGCATTTCCTCATAACTGAATTTTTGTTGTGGGCACATGCGCAACGTGACCAGTGGATCCTAAGTGGTGGGCCACCTGTTCGCTCCACTTGAGGCTGGTGTGTTTACAGTCACGGTTGCCCTATATAGCCCGGGAAACTTGTTATCAAGCATGGTGGGAGGCTTCTCGCGATGGGTCCTAACCATCTGTCTGGAGTGTTTGTGGTTGGATTTGAGTGAAGGTGTTGCAGTTCAAGAGACGGATCAGAACTGCTTGAGAAATTCTGTATTGTAACAATCGCGCTGTTTCAAGTAATTGCTTTGGATTAAGGCAGCCACACTCACAGCTTATTAAGATAAATCTATGAACCTTTAAGGAGTTTGTAGACCTGTAAATAGTCTGACTTGAATATTTCATTAAAATTAATGGTATGTTTACTTTGCCCAAGGTAATCTCTTAAACCACTGATATGTTAAATTAGATATAAGCTCTGTTTTGGTATTAGGCTGATGTTGCTATCTATTTAGTGTTTCTACACACACAAATAGACCTTCCTAATAACTTGTTTCCATTTGGCAAGGATCCACTCTTAAACATCCAGTCCACCCAGCAGCAATTTAAAATGATATTAAGGGGCAGCGATCATTGTGTTAGTGCTCTAAAGATGAAGGAATAACTGATGATTTTTTTTCAGTTTTTTCTCAAAACAGATCAAATAAGTTCTGGGCCTGCTGTGAAACCTTAATCAATATGAACTCTTGAACCTGAGAGAGAAAAAAGCTAAAAATGTAACTGTCAATCACAAGTTAAGTAAAAGAAAGCTGTTGGTGGAGCAATCATGCTTGACAGGTTGACAGCATTTGAACACTCTTGGACAAAACATTTTTAAAGCGTCTCTTCAGTGCTGGTACCGCAGACAATTCTTTACTCCAAATCTGTCAAAAAATTTCAACAGAGTTGAGTTGCCAACCCTGTTATTATTTGAACAAGCATGTCAATAATAGAATAGAAAAAACAAAGTTGTATTTCATGAAAAGTGGTAATCAATTAACGATGACAAAAGCTTTCAAGAATGCATCTGGGGCAAAATTCTGAAACAAGCAAATAAACAGCTGTGCTCATCATGATTCACTCTCACTGTCATTAAAGAAGAAGAAAGAATGAAAATAAGAAATAGAAAATCATCTGAATAATGCCTCAGTCTGTTGTGTAAGGCTTGTACCCCCATTTTAGTTGGTGGAGTAATTGAAATGGCCTTCTCATAACTTTCTCTTCAAATTAGGGCTCTTTCATTATGTATTCCATTGAGGCGATAATCAAATTCAATTGCACTTTGAGACCCATCTGTTCCAAAATAATTGACGATTCTACCCTTCAAAAAAAAAAAAAAAAAAAAAAAGAAAAACAACCTCCCGAGTCTGCTTGGCTCTGCACATAAATCTCCTCATCTGAATCAAATTAGCTTCACAAGTAACGTGTGTTTACGAAGCGGCTTTGTAAGAACACCCGCCACATTTCCTCTTTGATGAAGTTGGACACTGCAGTATGATGTAGACAGAAAATACAGCAGTAAATAAAAAGGTAAAATGAAAAAGCACAGAAGGGTTTTTTTTGCCCTTAAAAGCCTTATTACTCAAGTAATTTCAATTTGGTGCAACTTGCTATAATAAATGCCCTTAAGTGAAGTTATAAATATCAATGTTAGCTGGCAACTGAATACCAATCTGCAAGGGAAAAGGTTTATAATCATACATTTAGACATATAGTAGATACATCTCTTACAGCTGGAAAAAAAAAACCCAATGACCTCATCCCATCCTTCATTTATTTATACACAACGCCGATTTCCATTATGGCATGAAATTGCAGCTGTCAGTCAGTGACTGTCTTGTTTTGTTGTTTTCCTTTTAACTCTGTTTTCCTGATTTGATCATAAGCAGTGTAAACCGTGAGGAAAAGTGTTGTGGCAGAGGGAGATTATGTGTCAGTGAGGCCAGTGTGGATATGAAGCCTCAAGAGGAGAGACCTCTGTGTTTGGTTAATGTGGGATGTAGCTCTGTGCTCTGTGTATATTCTCAATCCTCTGAGTGGGTTGCTGTTGATGGTATGGGTTATATTTTATGCCTTGTAGGAGGTAATGTGTGTGTGTGTGTGTGTGTGTGTGTGTGTGTGTGTGTGTGTGTGTGTGTGTGTGTGCGTCCGTGTGTGTGCGTGAATGTAATGTGGTGACATCCTTCTCTCTGTGATAGTTCTGTACCACGGCGCTCTGAGTAACTGCACCCAGGAGAAAGCGGATTTACAGCATCATTCAACTGTGCTGAGCTCCAGTTAAACATCATTCAAACCGCCAATTTAGCAATCTCTCTCTCTCTCTCTCTTTTCTTTTCTCTATCTCGCCCCACACACACACACACCAACAGACTGGAGGGCACACATTAATATTCATAATACCAATTTCCCCCGATCTTCGCTTATTTGCAAAGTTTCTTCTTACTTTTGATTTAAGAGAGGCGTTTGAATTTGTGTCGAATTGGTCATCGCGCGCTGTCCAGTTGGACATCGCGCGCTGTCAGCTGGGTGGCGCGCGCTGTCGAATTAACATCGCGCGATGTCCACTGAGCGGCAGCGCAGGATGACTGGGTAGGTGGTGCACGGTTTGGGTACTGGGTGCCTGGTAACTGGATAGGTGTTGCACGGTGTGGGTAGGGTTTTGAATGAAAGGGCTCTCCATACTTCTTCATAACACCACACAGGCTCTTGCTGAATGATGTCACAGAGGTAGATTCATGGAACATTTGCAGTAGGTGTTTGGAGATTTATCTCTGCGCATTCCTCTCATTTTTCTGTGCAGTATTGTTCTTCACTTGAATTATTATATCGCACAAGTGAATCTCACAGCTGCATGAGCTTGAAATCACCGTGCTCTCACAAGCTTTCACACTCTGAAATATTCATACAGTGATTCGAGAGAGTAGGCAGTAAAAAAAAGGAGAAAACACATTGTATACGAATGTAATAATTGTTCTGCATATAACCGAGCAGCAAGGAGGAAAGGGGCCTGCTCAATTTGCTTATCAGTCCCTCTCGAGCTACAGTTTGGGCCCTTTGAGACATAACAGCATCAGGCCACTGGGGCACAAGCAGGGAGTCAAGTAAACACATCATAGTAGAATAAGCAAGCTATACAAAAGGCCTTCCTCCCATGACCAAGGCCACACACAAAGACGTAGCACTGCAGTTTTCATATATACACTGAGAAGAATAACAAACAAGCAGCCCAATCCACTGAAAAATAGCACTGCAAATATCAAATCAATATCCCGTCTTTATTTTTGAAACTGTTTGGACTTGGCGTCATCATGGGATTATTTGTAACTGTAATAATTCTCAGAGGATGGAACCAGGGGACCGCGCACCACCTGCCCTCTCCTCTGAACACACCTGGAGAGGGAAAACAACAAGAGTGGGCAGATGAGTGGGTGGATGCAGTCTGGGTGTGTAAAATTACCGCTGTGAGGATGTGTGTATTTTTGTTTACATGAACGGACCTGTGTGTGTGCTTGTTTTACAGTAAGTGTGTATGTGTGTGTGTGCATGCACAGGTCTAGCTCCCAGATGTCCTCCCACCCAAGCCGCTCTGAGTTTTTTTGGTTAGAGGCCTATCTCTTTCACCTTTAGTTGTTATGGAAACAAGAGCGGCTATAGGAACAGCATTAGCATGGGTGTTGTATGTTAGCCCCAGAGAGCATGGCATGCTAAACAGAGCAAGTTCACCAGGTCAAACTATAATATATCTCTCTCAGTACCTTCCCAAAGAATGAGAAGTGCTTCCATACTTGTGTGCCTCTGTATTGAGTGGATTGCCTCCCAGATTTATATAGAAGTGAAAATATAAAAGGTTTTGCAAATTATGCGCATATAAATTCAATTCTGCAGTGCTTCTCACCTGTATTTTCCAGCCATTTGTGTCCAAAATATGATTTTTTTGAACTTCATATTTTCCCCTGCACACGCGTCGGAGAGAATGTGAGACTTCCTGCTGCACCGTCTTGTCCCCTGCTAAGTTTCGACTGGTGACACTGTCAAAACTGTATCCATTAAAAAACAGCTCCTGTAACTTATGAATATAAAATCATATGCTGTGTGTGTCTGTGTGGTATATACAATATATATATCTGTGCATGTTTCTTATTGCATTTCCGTGTTTCCTCCCCTGCCTCCAGCCACCCTAGATGCATGACAACATCTGGTGCTGGCAAGGTAGCCTTTGACACAAAACACACACCCACTACTGGCACTGCAATGTGTCTGAGAGCATCAGTTCTTCATCAGCAAGAAGATGCTTCCAGTATTCCCACGACCCCCAACCATATAAATAACCCGCCCCCGCTTGACACTAGTGAGAGTCCTTGTCTCCAGATGCTCTGCCTGCCTTGCATCTACCCTCAAGGCCTCCTCCTCCCCCTCCTCCCCTTCCATAACCACACCACAGCCTGGAGGAGAGCAACACTACCTGCATACAATCAGCACATGCACATATTGTATACACACACACACACAGGCTAAGGCATGCACGTAGCTGTGATGGATGGCCTTCCCCTCACTGTAATGCACAAAAGCATTATCCGTCACCCTCCAGCCCAGAGGAAAGAGATGCTCTTTTAAAATTGACACTCCGCTCCCTGGCAGCCTCCCTGCCAATCTGCATGGAAGTCGGCCCGACTGCGAAGGTACTCGTGCAGGAAGGTGCCCCCTCCTCCTCCTAATTCTTCTTGGGTGGGGGATCATAGCAGCACTTACAGTTCATTTAATACTTCCCACGTCATACTTAATCATTCAAAGCAGGGATAAATCAGGCAAAATGTGCATTTATGTCTCATGGCAAGGCTTTGTGTATTTTGGGAATATTCTGTTATTACATGTGTTGATAATATGAATGTGCACATCTGATCAAGGTCAAATCCTGAAATAAAAAGATGAAGTTTACTCCACACGGACCATTGAGAAAACGCCAGGCAGGCTTTAAAAATAAGTTTATTGTTGTCTTTCTGGTTGTACTTGTGTTTTCCTAATTATTTTGGACTCAGGTCTCCTGCATAGGAGCCAATTTATTTTATGGTTCCAGCTCATTTTGTGATATCTGATTTCTCATTAGTAAGATAAATATTTTCATTAATTCTTATCTCCAATATTTAGTCTAATTTCTCTTTGTGGTCAGCAAGTTGCCATTAGCCAAGATCCTAATAAAGAACAAGATTATCTTGGAGAGAAAAAAAATTACCTCTTGTTGCTATTTCACACACTAAACATACAGTTTATTCCTTGTTTTTGTGTTCTCTGTTGCAGTTATTTTGCACATTCTGCATATTTGCATATATAAGCATATGTTGTATGTTCCCACTGAATATTGTCTACAGTCAAATCAGCTGCTCCTGTGCAATCAGTGGCACCTGATGACGCTACAAAAGGCCCTTCCCCCATCTCTCTCTCTCTCAGCCAGCAGACTCAGCAGAGGTTCGTTGACTGGCATTTTTGGGTTTCCTTCACATTATGATGTTACATGTTGGGCTTTTACAATACAAGATTGCTATTTTTTTATTATACACCAAGGGTTGAGAAGGATTGTGTTTTGTTGCCTTTCTTGCTACAGAGTGGCATAAATTATCTTGGGTATTACAGGTAAACCCTCTAAAAAAAGTTGTTGTTTTTTTGGTTTGAGGTAATCCTGAGTGGAGAAAATGTGTGCAGTTTTTAAAGTTGTGTGGAGATTGGTGTACCTCAGAGTAGGTGGTTAGGCATAAGGTAGTTTCTGGTTAGGTAGTGATGGACTGAACTTTGTGTGTGTGGTGTTTAGCACTATTTGTGATGATAGAGCATTATGTTTTGCTTCTATGTGTAGTTAAATGCGACTTTGTTCAGCAGAGGTGGGTAGACTAACCAAATACTGTACCCAATTAAAATTTACTT
The DNA here is from genome assembly GCF_963924715.1 of Thunnus thynnus. NCBI lineage: Eukaryota > Metazoa > Chordata > Actinopteri > Scombriformes > Scombridae > Thunnus > Thunnus thynnus. Next base: position 8,818,401 of record NC_089540.1, read on the forward strand.
TATAGACTGTAATACACACTCAAGCAGAAGTAAAAGCAAACACCAAAATAGCTACTTGAGTCTGACAATATAAATAATAAAAATGTTAATGACAAATAATTTAAAAAAAACACTTAAAATGTACTATTGAAAAAGAAAAACAGAGCTTCTTTGAGGTGAAGGTGAAGACTCTTGATCAGCTTAAACAGTTGAGTCACCTTGAAAAGCTGCATACCTGAGGCTGTTGCTTCCCATTTAATTGAACAAAAGTAGAGAAAGATGCAGTGCAAAGTGCAACCTCAGAGAGTTTGTTTCTTTTCTAAGAAACCTGAACATATTGTGGCAGATTGTCCTATGTTGAGTAAGAAGCAGAAAAATGCTAAGCCTGGGGCACTGGTGAAAACTGTGTGTAGCTCCAATACATTACAACTCCACTATGATGAGGAGGACCTGGCCTCAACACACTGTCCATCATGAGGTGTTCTTTTAGTCTACCTTTCAAAATTAGAATGAGAAAATAGACAAAAAAATAATTCAGTCCCTTTTATTATACATATTTATAAATACAAGAAAAAAGAAAACAAATAGAACAAATTTTGGCTTTGGTTTTGTGAGTTATTTCATTGTTTCAGGCTCATTAGTCATCATCCAGACAAGGAAAAGTGACAAAAGATAAATCAAGGTATTTCTTGGCAAGGTGAGGAGTTTCAACAAGGGAAAGACTTGGAGGCAGAGGCTTTGAATCAGCAGGTGAAGGACTTGGAGGCAGAGGAATATCACAAGCTATTATGTTGAGAGGCTTGGACATCAAACAGGCCACTTCATCATCCAGAGAAGGAAAGCCAATGTTTCTCAAATCTGGGTACTTCTTGTCTGGAGTGTGCACCATCTTAAGTGCAGTGGCAGCAGGTGGAGGAGTTGGAGGCAGTGGAACCACACAAGCCATTTCGCTGAGAGGCTTTGGCACCGTTTCAGTGTCCACATCAAGAGAAGGAAACCCGGTCAAACCCAGGTGCTTCTTCTCAGGAGTGTACACATGAGGTGCAGCATCAGCAGGTGGAGGACTTGGAGGCAGTGGAATCTCATGAGGCAACAGTTTGTGACACTTTGGTTCAATGTCATCATCCAGAGAAGGGAACCTAATGCAAGACAAATCTGGGTACTTCTTCTCAGGAGTGTGCACCATCTTAAGTGCAGTGGCAGCAGGTGGAGGAGTTGGAGGCAGTGGAACTACACAAGCCATTTCGCTGAGAGGCTTTGGCACCGTTTCAGTGTCCACATCAAGAGAAGGAAACCCGGTCAAACCCAGGTGCTTCTTCTCAGGAGTGTACACATGAGGTGCAGCATCAGCAGGTGGAGGACTTGGAGGCAGTGGAATCTCATGAGGCAACAGTTTGTGACACTTTGGTTCAATGTCATCATCCAGAGAAGGGAACCTAATGCAAGACAAATCTGGGTACTTCTTCTCAGGAGTGTGTGCTATGTGAAGCACAGCATCAGCAGGTGGAGGACTTGGAGGCAGTGGAATCTCATGAGGCAACAGTTTGTGACACTTTGGTTCAATGTCATCATCCAGAGAAGGAAACCTAATGCAAGACAAATCTGGGTACCTCTTCTCAGGAGTGTGTGCTATGTGAAGCACAGCATCAGTAGGTGGAGGACTTGGAGGCAGTGGAACCTCGTGAGGCAACAGGCTGGGACGCTGTAGTTCATCGTCATCATCCAGAGAGGGAAACCCAATGGAAGATAAATCTGGGTACTTCTCATAAAAGTGTGCCACATGGAATGCAGCGTCAGCAGGTGGAGGACTTGGAGGAAGAGGAACCTCGTGAGGCAGCAGTTTAGGAGGCTTTGTCATCAAACAGGCCACTTCATCATCTAGAGAAGGAAACCCTATGTTTTTCAAATGTGGGTACTTCTTCTCAGGGATGAGTGCCATGTGATGTGCAGCATCAGTAGGTGAAGGACTTGGAGGCAGTGGAACCTCATGAGGCAACAGGTTGGGATGCTTTGGTTCAATATCATCATCCAGAGAAGGAAACCTAATGTAAGACAAATCTGGGTACTTCTTCTCAGGAGTGTGCACTATGTCAGCAGGTGATGGACTTGGAGGCAGAGGAACCTCACAAGGCATCAGGCTGCGAGGCTTAGACATAAAAAAGGCCACTTCATCATCCAGAGAAGGAAACCCCATGTTTGACAAATCTGGATACTTCTTCTCCATTGTCTGTGGAGGTGGCGGACTTGGAGGCAAATGGACCTCATGGGGCAGTGGGCAAACATTTGCAAGTGCTGCATCCTGCAGAGACAGAAAGATTTTTTTTTAATTGGAGTACATTTTTCAACTTATTTGACATAGGTACAGGAAGTTAGAGGTGGTTTATGGACAGCCATGCCTGTGTTGCTGCTCTTGGCCATGTTGCAGACTTATTCAGGTCTGCTGGTCCACTGCTTTCTGGCAGTGGAACCTCCTCAGCATGAAAGAAAACAGAGTAGTAGTATTTTCTTGGGGGAAGTGGTGTAGGGGCTGCCCCTTGAAAGCTGCACACTCTGCAAAAATGGTGTCAGCAGTTGATTACAATGCAAAAAAGATAACAAGGGGCTCATTAGTAGTAGAGTATTTAATGCATTTTATTAAATGGGTAATGTTAAATGCTGAGCCACAGTAAGTATATCACATGTAGCATATTAAAACATGTATATTGTAACTTATATGTGAAGTTATTTGAAGTCAAATACAAGACTTACCTGTCAGTTTTGTGATAAGGACCTGCACTACAGTGCATTTTACTGACATGTGATCCATAGGCCCCTTGTTGTTGTTGGGACTCTACAAAACTGTTCATGTGATGGCTGTTCACCTAAGAAAAAGTGATATTTTGTTATTAATTTGTTCATTGAGAATGCTGTCAAACTCATCATTTACTGTTCAGAAAATTGAAACAAAGACAACATTAACTCACCTTTCTCTGAGCCTTCAGTAGGCTTGGGTCAGGCCAAAGACCCATGGTGGATTTGGTTTGACAGTCTGTCAAATTACTTTTGCAATCTGTGTTGCAATCAAGGTACAATTTTCATAAAATACTGTGCAAAATACTGTGTTTCGTTAAATTATCGATGTTCTGAGTAAAGTTCAAGGTAACAATGTTTCTGTGTCTGTCCAGATGCTGTGCATTGAGGAGAGTGACTGCAGAATCCTCCTGGCTCCAGAATACAATGTGTTCCAGAATACAGTGATGAGTTTGGCTTCATGTTGCTCCCACAATTATATTAAACATTGAAGTTCCTATAATAATAAAAGTTAGTGAGAAATAGTAATGATAAATAACTTTCACTCTGCAGTGCAACTTAATTTTCTTTAATAGCCCTTACAATATTAAAAACACATCTGTACTGTACATTTTTTGTTGTTAGTGATACTACAAAGGATGGATACAATACCAGGAAATAGAACATAACCACACATCATTGCCACAAATCAAGGCCCTAAAAATAATGCTATAACACCACATTTAATGTAGTTTCAGCAAAAAACAAAACATTTTAAGCTTTATTATGGTCTATGGTAAGAAGTGCTTTTTTGCTGCAAGACTGTCATATTGTAACTTTCAAGTGTCCATGTTCCTATGTTCACTCCCTGTAAACTGACATTTTTACAGATAAATACATACAAAATACTTTATACTTAATTTGAATATACAGTATACTGTATATTGTATATTTGTAAGTAAAACTGTAAATGTTTTCTTTTTCTAGCTTTCAAATATCAGTTTTGTATGTGTAAGATGATTTGGTTTCATCCCTTAAAATTGCTTATTCCGCTTAAAACTCCACTTGATATTTATATGACAATAGTCATAACTGCCTACAATAGTGTATATTACCTCTTTTTGGTGGAGCTGACTCCAGGGACTTAACATACCCAACATGCATTTTCATTTACCTATCTCACATACTGAGAGTGAGGTGGCAGTTTAGTGGTTTTATCAACAGACCTGTGATGTCCAGAAGCGGCCACGATCATGTTTAAAGTCACTGCAGCTCACTCTGGGGTTTGTGGATTTGGCAGGACTTGCACTTAAGTATCTGAAGGTCAAACACATCAACCTGCAGCAGGCCGGAGCTGGATTCACTCATCAGAGCCTCCATAGTGTCAACTCCCACACCAACAAATCTGCGACTGGAAGGGCGGGACGACAGGAGACTTTTTACATTGTGCTGTGGAGGTTGTATCATCACAAAATACGTCTGTATCTAATGTCTGAAATTAGTACATTTTAGTACAATTCTCCTTTTTGAAAAGGGATTTTAATAAATAGTTATTCGGCAAATAAATAATTAGGAAACTTGCATCAAGTCCATGAGTTTTTAGAAAACATCCTTCTCATAGAAATGGCAAAAGGCCATCTTTTATTCTATGCAGGAGTTGAGTATAGGGGAAGGTGCTGCCAGTTGTCCAGTCCATAAAACATAGACCTTATTCTGTTTCAAAAAACTATCATCTCTGGTACAGCATATCACTCACCTTAAAGTGCCTCTTTTCAAGTTCATACTTCATTCTACTGTTCATCATAAAGTCTTGCCCTCACGTCTGAGCACATAAACTGCACAATAACCCACATTTATCAATCTGCATCTCAGGGAGTCACAGGTCAAGTTTTGATGTGGCACTGCCCCTAGTGACCAAACCAGAATATTGTAAGTGCCACTCAGGATGTAATACACTGTTTATATAGGGGATTTTAACAGGTTTGGCAAGTAATTCATTGCTTTTACACGGTATAATGAGGGTTTTCAGCTCAAAAGGCCAAATTCACAGTTAACATTTTAAATGTGTGTGTGTGTATGTGTGGAGCATAGGAGAAAGGTGCTGCTAGTATTCCAGTCCATCGTGCCTGAAGTGTGTAGATAGGTTAGTTTGGTGCTCTGTGTTTTCTCTAACAATACCTCTCCTCTTCAGCCTATCTGCCTTTGTATCTGTGACAGATTCGCCCACACATTGACGGCACAGGGGTGTCAATCTGGTTTCTCTAGCCTGCGTTATCTTGCACACACACACACACACACACACACACACACACACACACACAGAGAGAGAGAGAGAGAGACACTCTCTCTCTCTCTCTCTTCTCTGTCTTCCTCTACCACTTCTCACTCACCTTCTGGCTTCCAAGTGCCCCTTTCCCCTTTGCTACTCTATCTGTCGACGTAGAGGACTGTGGCGAGGGTGCAGTTCAGTAGCAGTGGAGGGAGCCCTTTGTGTTTGTCAAGAGCAGTTTGGCAGGAGATCTTATCCCCCCGCGCTGTTCTCTTCACAGCAGGAAAAGGTGGCTGAACTGCTTTCAGTGGGCTGCTAGTGTCAGACAGTTCAAGCTCAAACTCAGAGATACAATGTCAAGCTCAGTAGGCCAAGTGCAAAGTCTTTCCAAGTGGAAAGCTCTTTCAAACATCTCTTAACCTGGAGGTCATCGACCCTGTGTGTTGAGAAGCTAGTCACTCGTTTAAAAGCCTTGGGTTACATTCATAAAATCTCAAAAAATGAGAGCATCTTTTCCCTTCACAGAAAACCTGGTAGCTGAGTGTACCTTAACTCAGCACGAAAATTGTAGGTGGTCAATTTTCTCACTCAAGCAAGCATACAAGTACAACAATGATGAAACAGGTTGAAAACCCTGAATGGACAATTCCTTTTCCGCCGCAGACAGAGAGTATGGGTCAAAGGAAGAGTCTAGACCAGCTGTCTAAAACAAGAACTTGGCACTTGTTTTTTTCCAGGAAATTCTGAATGGGATTTTAACTGTGGGTTGGCTGTGCCAGATAAGCCTCCCCTCAAAAACTGGGTGAAGTCATGGCCTGAATATAGATGGTTGAATGTCATGTAGTATCTCATTTTCAAAGATCTAAATTACATAAGAGCTCTCTTTATTTATCCTCACTGAATATGAATTCATGTTGTACCCCTAGAAAAAATATTACTTTGAAATGTAAGCTGGTGTAAATTCAGTGCCTTGCTCAACAGCATTCATGCTTGCCAGCCCAACTCTTCTTTATGAACAGCCTGTCTACACACTTGATTGCTGTTCCCTCCACACAATAGATCATGGGTGATTTGTGAGTATTAAAGGTAGCAAAGGTCATCAGCTAGTAAGCCTGTGGTAAGAAGTGAATTCACAAAGCCCAATCCTTCAGTGAATACTACATTCAGCAGAACCGAAAGCTTTATTGATCGGCCTTACTACTAATGAGATTGGATGTAGAATTCCAAACACCACCAACATTCTTTTCTCACTAAATCATGGGATTAGATTGGCATACACATCCGTCTTATCCCCGCCTGTTAATATCCATATGTGTCAGGCAGCCTCCAGAGAACAAAGAAAGCGTAAAGGAGAATGAGAGAAAGGTGGGATTGAATACAAGAAAAGACACACCTAACGGACTTATAGGGCTCCAGCTGAGGCTGTATGCTTGTGGTAGGGTCGCTCACAAAAGGGGAGAGAGATGAGGGCTGTGATGGGCAGGCCATCACATCCACTGGGGGACAAAAGAGCGGGGTGACAACCAGCCGATGGACAGAAGGTCCATTTCCACTCACACAAAGGAACCGGGGAGATGAAGCAGATTAGCAGCTCTTTATGCCCATTGTGAAGGCTCTAAATGATAAGATTTACCCCTTTTTCCATCCCTGCCTGTGTGCTGTGTGTGCACGCATGTGTGTGTGGAGGCTCACACAAAACATCACAAGCTCAGTTTCTTATGCACACACTCCATCAGGATATGCTTTCCCTTTTTTCTTCTTTCACATTCAGGTACATACACACATACTTTTCTTCTGAAGAGTCTTTTATTTATCCTCACTGGGGGAGAGAGATGCGACAGCTGGCTTTTGAGTCACTTCACTTCTTTTTTTACTAAACCCTGAATGTACACTTTGATGGGAAAAGCTCTTAACTTAAACCCCCTCGTCACTGAGAGACGATGTTCTTTATATGTGCCTTTGACTTGAAAATTACTCTTTTCAGTGGAAGAGGCACACATTGCTATAATGCCTTTTATCACACATTCACTGGCTTTAATACAGGAGTAAAATTATACACCATTAGCAATTAATAACATGCCATTATGTTACATTGTTATTATGTTCCATCTCCTGGAGTAGTTTTTTCCTCACCACCTGTGTGTATTGTCATAGTGGTTTTATGAACTATTGTTCATACATCAGCCTGTTGTCTACAGTGGTTTTCTTTGATCATGCCTTTGTATTTAGTGCCATCTACTGGTCAGATTTTAACATTGCAAGGTCTCATTTTACCTTATTTCATACAGTTACTTGTATAAAATACATTGTATCAGTCAAAGATATGCCTGGGTTGACGCTTGGTTTATGATGTAAATGTCATTTAAATTGAAAATATGTGACACAGTGTTGGAAGTGATAGAAATTGGCTTAATAAGGTTCAAGCCTTTTTATTTGTCATATAGGCATCAAATACATTCTGCAAATAACGGCAGTGAAATGCTGTCTGTTGTGGCTCGGCCCACCATACAAGATAATAATATCAAAAGGACTAGAGACAAATAAATAAATAATGAAAGCAGAAATGAACAAAAGGACACACGCAAAAACAAGAAAAAGAGGATTTTTTAAGGTGGACACAGATCAAGGTGCATGAATTTCTGCAAATATTGTCATTAAAGAGAGTCTGTGCAATTGTGCAGAGCACAACTATAAAGTTACATAAGACCATATTGGGTTCAGCAATGCTCTTTTTCATTGAATTGCTAATTGATTGAATTTAATTTTCATTGGTTATATAACTATATATATTTATATATAACTAAATACATTTACTTAAGTACTGTATTTAAATACTATTCTGAGATACTTGTAATACACTTCTTTTTGTAGCTGCATTTCCATTTTACAGTACTTCATATTTCTGCCCATTCAGAGGAAAATACTGTAGGCCTTCTTATTACTCCACTACATTTATCTGGCAGGTACTACTTAGGACCTCTTTTCAGATTAAAAATTTAATGCAAAACATATGATCACCAAGTCAAATATGAAGCATTGTTATCGATTAAACTACCCAGCAGTACATAAAGTAGTTTGACAACATTAAAATGTCGCTTACATGTTAATGCATCAGTAAAAAGGAGCCATTTTGTGCAAAGAGTATTTTCATTTTACTTGACCTTTATTAAGTACATTTTGCTGATAACATTTACGTATTTTTTTTTTAATTTGAATTTTTCCTCTTTCTTTTTACATGTGTTCTGTGCCCATATTGCACCCTTTTTTTCATGAGTCAACTCTGTTTTCATCCTCTGGGGGGCGCTCAGGTTCAGGCCATGAGTCCAGCATGAGTCAAATATTGTTGTGTAACTAATATTAAGCGCCTATTGCTAAGTCATGCACGGGAGATGCTAGGTTTGATAAACTGGAGGGACGAACTCTCGCGAGGTTATGGTAAAGTACTAGGGTTAATAATCTCGCGATAATTTCTTTCCGGCTGCTCCGATCTAGCACCAACCATCGACATGGATAGCTGTTGTTTAACATGCACGCTACAAGGACAACCACCTTAGCAGCATGAGTACACACAGTAGACGGCAGGTATGAGAGACACACAGCTATATACCACTTGTACTCTCACTTCTCAGTCACAGTGTAAGTTTTTGTTCGTGTTAAAACTGTGTATAGCTGATTAAGATAGCCGACAGCTAATAGTTAGTTTTATAGCTAGCTCCCCTGAAGTAACCTCTGTTATTGACAAGCGGCGTTCAAGTACCTGTGAAGTTGGCAGCAACCGCCTGGCAAATAAGGTAATGTTTCAACTGGTAACATGTATTTTAGACCATATAAACTACATGTTAATATTGCTTTAGCCAGTTGTCCCTTAAGCTTCTCATGTTTATTATGTGGGAGAGGGTGTATCAACAGTTTTATATTTGTTATTCATATGAAGTGTCTCTGTAAACTGTTGTGCCCACACCCTTTGGAAATGTGTGGCATATGGGTGTTGTGGTGTAAATTTATAGCCAGCAGCTAAATCTGGAGCAATAGTCACTGAAACCTAATATAGCAATAGCCTGCCAAGTTTGTGTAGAGAGTCTGAAAGAGAGTGACATTTGCATTGTTATTTTAGTCAAAGGTGTGCAGTCTTCTTGACGTTTAAGCTGTTACATTTAGATTTAATAATATTTCATTTGCAGTGAATCTCAAAGTGCTACAGCATTAATAACATAACATAAAGAGAATAAACAAAACTGTGGTTCCGCATCTGTAAAATCTATAAAAATGATTTGTCTCTTTCCAGCTGCAGCCATGCTGGTACAGAGCTACTGTGAAGCCAATGCCTCTATCTCCCACACGTGGGTGGATGAAGGCATCTCCCCCTGCTTCTACTTCACACTGGTCCCCTCGGTTCTTCTCACCATCGCTTTCTTCCTCGGCACCATCCACTGCATATGCTTTCAGAAGTATGGCACCGCAATGGAACCCAAGTTCATACCGCGCTCTCGCCTCTACGGCGTCCAGCTGGCCATCTCCGTCCTTCTCCTTGTCCAGTTTTTGAGCGGGATGGTGTGGCGAGTTGCCAGCGGAGGGGAGCTCCCAGGCTATGTGGTGCTTTATGGCTGCTTCTCTACACTGGGCTGGGTATGGGCTACTGCCTTGCTTAGGGTGGAGAGACGCAGGGTCCTAGTGATGGATCGGACCAGGGGCCACAGTGCAGCTCTGCTGCTGTTCTGGGCTGTGGCGTTCTCAGCTGAGAACCTGGCTTTCGTCTCATGGTACAGTCCTCACTGGTGGTGGAGCCTTGATAACAACGAACAACAGGTGAGAGAAGATCATATATGATCTTTTTTTAAAATCAGCTTATAAAAAAATCAACTATCTATGTTGCCATGCCTGACATGCTTGAGGGTACTCTTACAACTCAAGTCTATAATTTTAGCCTCACTATGCCTGACCACAGTTTGTAGGTGGTGAACTATTTTTAGACAGGGTTTGGTCAAAATATTGTATACTGCATGCTGCACCTAGAGCAGTTTTCTTCAAGTTGAAGCAAGTTTATCTCCATTCCTGTCAATCTGTGGTCAACTTTATTTCTCTTGTGCTGATCTAAGAAGGCACAAATAGAATAATAAAATTCTATAAAACAGAGTCCCCTTATTCTGCATTATGATAAAAGTCTATCATTTCTGTTAATATCTTATAACGTAAGTGGTGTGTATTTTAACAGTCTAATGGGCCAATGGTTGGTTATTTATAAAAAAGATAAATATGTCTTTTGGGTCACTGCAATGAAGGCTGTTTATCCTGTCTTGTTTAAAATATAACAATGTACCCACCCAGCAAATAAAGGAAGACAAGCTTGCATGCAGAAATACATAATGCTTACGGTAGTGTGAGACAGACTGTTTTTTGCTGAGTCATTGCACCAGTCTGACTTTCACATCCCAAGAGCTACACTGTCAACCTATGAAATCATAAGACAAAATCTTGCCCCTCCCAGTCAGTCAGTAGCAGGAGGTGTAACCTTGTGGTTATATAATTGTTAGCATTTCAAGTGTCTTTTATTATTCTTTGTATAATGTGATCTGTCCTTAACTTAGAATGTTGTTTTGTACAGTAGCACTCCTCTGTTTTGCTCAATTTGGTCCCTCATTATCAGTCTAAATCCAGCTATTCCAGCTTACTGGAATAAAAATAGAATTATTTCTGATAGTAAATTATATGTCCTAATTACGTTAGAGGCTTGTTCACTTTTTAATAAAAGACATATCTAATGCAGTCATCAGTGTAGTAATTTTCTCATACACAATTGTGTTATGAGCATTAAATTTCCATCTGTCCAGTATCACATGCTGTGTAACTGATGTGGCATCCATATTGATCTGTTTTAACTGTCTATGAACCCCTCAGGTGCAATTTGCTCTGTGGCTGATGCGCTACATTGGCACGGGGCTACTCTTCTTCATTGGTCTCAAAGCTCCTGGGTTGCCACGGAGACCCTACATGCTACTGATAAACGAAGATGAGCGGGACGTAGAACACAGCGGACAGGTATTAATGCATTTAAAGGTTCCCACGATCTGAGGCATCTTTTGAAGGATCTTTTGACCTCTATTTGGCAACAATATTTCAAAGTTTCACCCCTTAGATATACCCTGTTCTCTGCTGTTATAGACGATCCAGTGCTGTTATCATATGTTTCTCTATCTCAGAGCCTGCTGGGCAGAACAGAAGAGAACGAGTCTACTTGGAGGGATTTCTGGAAGAAGATCCGCCTGCTCATACCGTACATGTGGCCCCGGGGCAGCGTCTTCCTCCAGCTACTGGTCCTCTTCTGTTTGGGGCTGCTGGGAATCGAGAGGGCTATCAATGTCTTTGTTCCCATTTACTACAAAAATATTGGTGAATAACATATCTTTTTACCGAGCCCAGTAGACTGAAATATTCATTTATTTCACAGCTGCTTCTAAAGTTAGAAGGCCTGTTCACACATCTATGTTGTTGCAACAAGCCTGAGCCACAAACTAAAAGCCAAAGGTTGAAAAGCCTCAGAAGCCTCATAAAAACATGCCAAAAAATATTGTTGAAAATACACATAGGGACTTGTAGACAGACTCCTTAAGTTCAACATGCACTGTTCCTCAAGATATACGATGTGATGAAATTGAAACATCCTTCTCCTGATAGCTTCGAGCCTCCTGAGGGCCAGAACACCTTCAGAAGTTCTCTTGTTTCATATATCATTTCTTATTTCATATATCATCATTTCTTGTTTCATATATCATGTCTAGTTCAAACACCTGACCTTCTGACTTTATTCTGATTTACCTTTATGTCTTTCTCCCTCTCTCAGTGAATGAACTGACTGATGGCAGCAGCTGGCATACTGTGGCCACTACAGTGTGTATTTATGTCTTTCTCAAGCTCATGCAGGGCGGAGGAGCAGGTAAGTCTAGATACAGAACTATGAGAGTGGGCTCTGTGATAGATAAATGCTCTGAAAGATACTGCTCATTGATAACATTCCCCACTTTTGTCTTTGCCTCCTCCCAGGTGCCTCAGGGTTTGTCAGTAACCTGCGCTCCTTCCTGTGGATCCGGGTGCAGCAGTTCACCAACCGTGTGGTTCAGGTGCGTCTGTTTGCCCACCTGCACTCCCTCTCCCTGCGCTGGCATCTGGGCCGCAAAACTGGTGATGTGCTGAGAAGCATCGACCGTGGTACCTCCTCCATCAACAGCCTGCTCAGGTAAGATGGCACTAAATGTGATTGAAGTAATAAATATCAGAATAATGAATGAGTGGTGGACTTTTTAACAAAAACTCAGCTACACAATCTGGCAGCTTGTGGAATTTCATTCTCTTATTTTAATTTGAAGAGGATATTTACTAAACTATCTGTATTTTCCCGCAGCTATATAGTGTTCAGCATCTTCCCAACCATCGCTGACATTGTCATTTCCATCATTTACTTCATCACCTATTTCAATGCGTGGTTTGGTCTTATTGTCTTCGTCTGCATGGCCCTGTACCTCAGTAAGTAGCGCACATCGAACACATTTCTGTAATACCACCTGTGATACTACACACTAAGTACTAAGTTCAACTGAGTTTAATTAATAATTTAAAAAGTTGAACATAGCCACAGATAAAATGTTCTGATTGCCTGCTGATACTGTATGTCCACCAGCTCTGACCATCATCATCACTGAATGGAGAACCAAGTACAGACGAGACATGAATCAGCAGGACAACAATGCCAAGTCCAAGGCTGTGGACTCTTTGTTGAACTTTGAGACGGTACGTTAAACTTTTTGTCGTCTGTTGTGATTCATCAAGACATCTTAAGATGTCAAACTTTATTGTGTTTTTTGTCTGTTAAATAGGTAAAATACTACAATGCAGAGAACTATGAGGTCGGCCGTTTTGAGGATGCCATCTTAAAATATCAGGTAAGTCACAGGTGTTTATTTATGATAATAACCAATTAAGCAGTTACAAATCTAGCCTAAACAGTGCCTGCATCTTCATCTGCTGTTTTAGTTTAGCAGAATACTGAATGCAATCCTTGCCACTAGCAGAATGTGTTATTCTGCATCAATCAAAACAAACCTGTAGGAACACTACACATACCGTCTGTCCAGTTATCGCTGCCTTTAAGATTGCCATCCGTGCCAAGCTGCACAAGATGCTGTGTGGAAGCAAATTAGCAAGTTGACCAGCAGCAGATGGCCAAACCCTCCAGGAGAGATGATTATTTATGTCAGCTTTAGTTTCAAAACAAAGAAAATAATAAAAACACGAAAATAACACAGTTGATTCCAGCAAGAAAATACATTCCCTGTTCATCGTGATAGCTCACTGGGAGCTGGAATAAAGAACTTCTTGTCTGCATTAAGCAGACCGTGAAGACTTGGACCGGGGTATGTTTTTGTTTTGGTAATATGGCTTCTGTGTCTAATGGCTCTGCTGACCCTCTACTCTAGGTGTCAGAGTGGAAGACCCAGGCGTCCTTGGCCTTCCTCAACCAAACACAGAACCTCATCATCGGATCAGGCCTGCTGGCCGGCTCCCTGCTCTGTGCCTACTTTGTGACTGAAGGAAAGTTTCAGGTACTGATCACAACGTCATGTCATTTCATGACGTTATCATTACACATAATCCAAAATATGCTGACATGAAATTGCTAATGTTCAAGAATAAGAATTCTGGTTTGAAGTGTACCATTCAGTTTGATCATTTAAAAAAAAAAAATCCTCTTATCCTAGGTTGGAGATTTTGTTCTCTTTGGTACTTACATCATCCAGTTGTACACCCCCCTCAACTGGTTTGGTACCTACTACAGGTAAGAAGAGGCAGAAACAGCTGAAATTGCCTTAAACGCTCTTAATTGTGGTTCAGTTAGAAATTGAGAATGAGCCTGAATCATTACTGAGTGAACAGCTGTTCAAGTTTATGTTTTGACCTAAATTGGCCTCAGCTCTGGAAGAACTTACTTTCAACACAAGTTCTGTGCTTCTGATTGACTCTTGTTTTTGTTACTAACTGTTGACTCTTGTTTTTATTGCAGAATGATCCAGAATTCGTTCATTGACATGGAAAGCATGTTCAAACTTTTTGAAGAGGAGGAAGAGGTATATTTGAAACTGAACGACGTTTGATCTGTGCTGTATTATGATCCACTATTTTTAAATTTGCTGTCTTTGTTCCCTCATGTAGGTGAAAGATGAAGTAAATGCAGGGAATCTTCTCTACAAACTAGGAAAAGTGGAGTTTGAGAATGTTTACTTCAGCTACACTAATGGGTTGGTTGGCATTTGTTTTGATAGCCTGGTTAGAAATATTAAAAGTTTTTAACTAGATGTAAGCCAAAGTATTGATACAAGACTCAGTACTTACATTTCTGTACTGTTTTACAGCAAGGAGATTCTTAAGGATGTTTCCTTCACTGTACTGCCTGGACAGACAGTTGCCTTGGTAAGTCTGAGGAACATATTTAAGTCAAAATAGATTTTTCCCTCTGCTCACTTATACAACCTGTGTTTAAGTATTCTTTGTTTAGACTGTACCATCAGCTGTTTTCCTGTTTATCTCCTCAGGTGGGACCGTCAGGGTCTGGGAAGAGCACTATTATTAGACTTATCTTCCGTTTCTATGACGTTCATGGAGGCTGCATTCGCATCGATGGCCAGGATATATCGAAAGTAAGTGTTTGGCACCAGAGCCAGCACACGAACCTCAGCTTCATAAATTAAATTAGAGTTCAAACTGTGTCTCTGTGATACATTAACAATTAAATTTAACATAATAAGCACAATATTGACAATGACACAGTTGGATAATTTAATATAGCAGCCCCAAAGCTAAATAGTAAGATCCACTAGCTGTTAGAAGGCACTGTAAATCATTTAATGTCCTAATGACATCATCTAACTGCTATTAACATGAATTAGTCCACAATTTATGCGTCTCTTGAGATTACCGAGAGCAAGGGAAGCCCAGTGCCTTCCATAAAGCTGTTTGTGTTTCAAGGCACACTCTGGATGAGTGATTACTTTTGTCTTCACTGTGGATCTGCAGGTGAAGCAGACATCTCTACGAGCTCATATTGGCGTGGTCCCCCAGGATACTGTACTTTTCAACGACACCATCCGGGACAACATTCGTTACGGTCGCATCTCTGCTAGCGACCAGGAGGTGGAGGAGGCTGCCATCGCTGCTGATATCCACAATAAAATCATGACATTCCCTGAAGGTAATTTATAGATGAACCCTTCTGTGATATTCAGCATTGTGACTTTGTTTTAAAGCAACTGTGAGATCTCCTATGTTGCAAAAACCTTTTTTACCATCTACTTGTATTATTCTCTGGCAGGTTATGATACGCAAGTGGGTGAAAGAGGTCTGAAGCTGAGTGGAGGAGAGAAGCAAAGGGTGGCTATAGCCAGAACTATCCTCAAAGCACCACAGATTATCCTGCTGGATGAGGTGAGATTAAAGAAGGAGTAATGGTATCTGACTATGCAAGCAGATACATGACTAGAAGTGTCACACCGTTTCATGATCTGTTTGCATATCGTTATTTACGAATCAATGGGGGCTCAGCTAACTTGTTTCACTACTGATCAACTTTGAATGACTGAAGTTGTTGCTTTTATTTCCAATTTTAAAATATGCTGTCTCTCCGCAGGCCACATCTGCATTAGATACACAGACTGAACGCAACATCCAGGCCTCACTGGCTAAAGTCTGTGCTAACCGTACAACAGTTGTTGTAGCTCACAGGTAAAAGATACTGAAATGTTTTAGTTTTTCTTTTGCCTTCGTTTAAGAAAATCTGGGATTTTGTTTTGATGAGTTGTGTCCCTTTTTGTTTATATAATAGGTTGTCTACCATCATCGGAGCAGACCAGATTCTGCTTATCAGTGAGGGTCGGATTGCTGAGCGAGGACGGTAAGTGTGTGCCTATTGCTCTGAATTACATACTGACGACCATTTAAAAGTTGTTCACTGAACTGTAAGTAACTCACTTTTTCTCCATCCAAGACATGACGAATTGCTGCTCAAGGGAGGCATGTATGCAGACATGTGGATGAAGCAACAGCAGGCCCAGGATGTGGATTCCTCGTCAGACACAGAAGCCAAAGACCGCAAGTCTGAGAAGCTGCAGCCGCCATCATCCTCTTCAGGCCACCACGGCCACTGAATGTTTATTTTTGTTTTGTTTTGTAAGAGAACTCTACATTTTTAATTCCCCTACCCTTTTTAAAGTTGATAGATAATTTCAACATCATGGAACACTCAGCTAGGTGAAAGTGTTACATATTTTTAGTTTTGCAACTGAATGTGCAATGAGAGGTCATGGAGACAAGAGACACTGCCTTAAAACAAGGAAGAACAAACACTCCTGAAGTGTTTAAATGTAGACACACAGATAAAGACAGTCTTTTCCACTAAGTTATACCCAAGGTTTTTATGTAGGAACAGGAGCAAAAATGTCAAACTATTACAAAGCATGTAATAGTGTAAAAAACAGATGCAGATACTTATGGTGGGTTTTTTTTTTTTAATAACTTCATTATAAGACTGAAGACTGAAAACATGCTGAGTCATGGCTTCACAGGGCGACACCCTGAGTGCTTAAATTTGTAGAACCTGAACTTGTTGGAATATTATTATTATTATTATTAGAATGACCTCTGCCACGTTTTTAATGTTGTTTGTCTTTATATTTTTTTAATTAAACTTTTGTTAGTTTAAGCTGTCTGATTGTCTGTGAACTGGCATTTTCTTTTTCCGTTGTAGCTGAACTGGCATTTTCTTTTCCCGTTGTAGCTTAAAATAATGTATGACCTGAGTCTTACATTATTGTAACGATATGAAAGGGAGCACTGCGAGAAGTGAGGGAATAAAACACTCTAATTAGAGCCTCAATACTGAATCTTGTTTAATTGAGAGGCTAATGATTGAAAACTGAATAATATTATGTGAATGACATTGGGTCTGTATACAAGCTGTCAGGGACTGTTTTAATTTTCTACGTTTTTAGTAGTTGGTTTCTGAGCTCTGCTGTTATTTAAAGTGATATTATTTAAAGTAAATGTGTAAGCATCTGTATACATTTGATTATCAAGGTAATGTGGGGTGTGATTATCTGATTGTCGTGTGTTCTAAATTGTTGTCAAGAATTAATGAATACACAAGTTAAGGGAAAATGTGACAATTGTGTGTGAATTTTTTAAGACTTTTTAGGCACACTGTTTCACACAAATGGCCTAAATCCATCTCTGCCTGTCCTTGGCAGTTATAGACAATAGACCTTTCTCATATGAGACATTTTAAATTGTTACATGGATATAAAGGAGCCGTTATTAAAGTCATAGATCTGTGGTTTTGCTGCTATAACATGTTAAATGTCTGGCATGAACAAAAGTATACCATCAAACTAAATAGCCCATGCAGTAATACTGACCAGTATTCTCACCAAATGTATTCATAAGTATATATACAAAATTTCTAAATTTGCCTGTAATTTTATTTCTTAAATCTACCTCACAAATGGTATTGTTCATTATTATTACATTTTGTAAATATTCTGTTTTGTCTTGACTTATAAACAATAAAGGTGTTTCCAGATGTGCCAGTCTGTAAAATAAAAATACCAGTCCAGTTTATATAAAATCATGTTATTATTATTCTATCACATTAGTTTTGTACTTTGTGGTGTTCCAATGATTGAACAAAAACATTGCACCGCATCTTTCTGTCAAAGCAGCAGTCTGACATGATAAGTGATGGTTGTTCATGCCAACAGCAACATGTGTGTGTGCTGTAATGGCTTGATGTAAATGGCAGTAAGGAGTGTGTGGCTACCTAGTGATTAACTTTGATTCACATAAAGATTTTTTGACAGTTTGTGTCTTTGAATGTTCTTGCATGAGGCCCATATCAAATATTTTGTTTTAAATAATGTGTTAATTGATTGAATTAAAGTAAGCGTGAAGAATAGTGAGAGCTGCATGGTTAAGTACATTTCTTTATTACTACTACTGTTGTTGCCATCACTTGTTTATTTCTTGTTTTTTTTCTTTCTTGAACCTTACAAGTACAACTTTATTCTTGTAATATTAAGACTTTATTCCCGTAATCTCAAAAAAATTAATACTTTCTCTCAGTGTGGCCCAACATTTGTATGAATAAAACTTTTAAACTAGAAACATAATATAAGTTAAAAATACTTTCTTTACGTCAACAACTGTTGTGTAACTGTTCCGCATATGTCTGAAAGGAGACAAATATCTGGAGGCTTCAGTCATTACTGTCCTGGTGCAAAAAAAACAAAAAAAATCCTAGGATAGTGTCGGAAAGACCAGCAATACACTGCCTTACTCTGCCTTTCATTGGCTAGTACTCATTTCCTTCGTTGGTAAGGTTAGTTAGATTTGGGCATGAGGAGTGAGATGGATCAGGGTAAGAGCCAATCAGAGGCAGAGTAGGGCGGGTCTTCGCAGAAAGTTCCGTCTCCATCCTAGAGAACGTAAAGGTCCCGGTCAGGGCGTGTTGCTAATTGAGCTCTTCCAGGCCAGGCAGCAGTCGTCTTTTCAACACTCGGCTGACTAATGTTTAATCTAAAGTAGATATGGATTTCGACGCTTTATTTAACGAAAATACTATTCAGTTTTCGGACTTCCAGGAGTTCACGGTACGTTGTTAAGCTAACATCCCGCCAGGTCAACAAACTACGGAAGCTAAGCCAACGCTAGGCGGATTAGCCTGCTAGCTGACGTTAGTTAACATTGTGTTCCCGTTTAGGGCGAAAGTTACATTGCGAAGCGTTTCACACCAAAGCTAAAAAAATTAAACAAAAAAGTTAACAAGCACTTATAGTTAACGCCAGTGACGTTTATAAGCTAGTATTAATGTTAAAAACGCTCACTTTACGACGCCATCGAAAGGCCTAAGTTAGCGTATACAGCTAGCTAACATTATACAGTATGATTGTGGTCAACAGTCTATTCGGTGTTGATGGTGCATTTGTTAGTTGGCGTAACGTAACTCTGCTAGAAAAAGGCAGTGCTGAATATAGTGCTTTGTTTGTAGCTAGCTTCAGTCAAACTATTAATACAGCTGTTCCTGTTTACAGTTTCTTCCTGGACACCAGAAGTTGACTGAGAGAGTGAGAAAGCGACTGTATTATGGCCTGGATAAAGACGTTTCTTTAGATGCCCTCTCCTGCCCTGTCACAGGTGAGATACATGTTTTAAAATGGTAAACAGACACACATTCATAAGAAATACAGGATGTTTGTTTTTACTTACAAGTCAAAGAAAAGAGGATTTTCTTATTGGATTAAACAATCTAAAAGTTGTGCCAGCCTATCTTTAATTGTGTCATTACTTAACTTTTTAATAAAAATGTAGTACTACTGTTGTTGCGCCACTTGTTTATGTCTTTTTTTTCCCCTTTCTCCACTTAGTCCTTGTTTTTCTTTCTTACTTTGGGATGTTGGGATCATGGGGTGGGGGAATTGTATGGGATCACGATTAGCAAACAAAGAGTATAAAAAATAAAATAAAAGTTGTGCCAGTCATTTATGTGGAAGATGTTCAGAGTTAACTAGCAAACTTTAGTAAATAAATGCAATCACATGGGAGTCCACTTATGTCTCTCCACTTTGTGGAATTCCAGATATTGCCGTCGAGATCTTCCAGAAGTCTGCACCAAGTCCAATACGAAAACTCCACAAGAAGTATGCTGCTCATGTTGCCAGGTTTGTACACACAGATTATGCATTCTTACAGAAACTAAACATAACACTGTTGAAAGAGTCATGCATTTAAAACCAGATCATTTTTCATTCATAACTGTATATTCGAATAGACTGTATATACTGTACATAACCACCTATGTGCAGTGGGCTCCAAAAGTCTTTTGGACCCCACTGTATATAAAGTAACATGTCACTTTTTTTCTTACCATTTAATATTTATCTCAGCACTCCTTGAACTCTTCACCTCTTTGTGCTATTTGTATCCTGTTTACAGTCAACAAACGGTTTCACCTGTTGATTGACATTCCTTGTACATCTTTCTGAAGATTGTTGTGTTGTGCATGAATACATTGAGAGCCACTAAACCGGAGTCAAATTCCTTGTATGCATAAACATATTTGGCCAATAAAGATACTGAAACCATTTAATTTTTTGCTTCAGGGAGGCTTGCATCTCTCCATGTGCCATGATGCTGGCTCTAGTTTACATAGAAAGGCTCCGACACAGAAACCCTGAATACCTACAAAAGATCTCCTCCTCTGACCTCTTCCTGATCTCCATGGTATGTATTTCAAGCATACAGAGGTCATTCTAAATGTGTCACAGTGTTTTTTTCAAGCATGTTCACTGTTCATTTCAGAATGGAGTTTATTCTTTATATTCCCAGACTGGGGCTCTACTTCTGATTTCTGAAATGAACATGATAGTGAGTATTATGATATTGCATTGACAAACGCAGTGATCTCTTATCTAGATGGTTGCCAGCAAGTACCTGTATGATGAAGGGGAGGAAGAAGAGGTTTTCAATGATGAGTGGGGAGCAGCAGGCAAGCTGGATGTCCAAACTGTCAATAACCTGGAGATGAACTTCTTGAACGCTATTGTAAGTGGCAGTCTGTGTGTCTTACTGTGTGCCAGCAGGCATGTTTGGTTCAAGTTCTTTGTCCCAACCATTTTGTCACATCTTGTAGGAGTGGAGCCTCTTCACGGAGCCAAATGACTTCTTCGATATATTGAATCAGCTGGAAACCAGGTCTGTAGTCAGCTATGTACAATACTAAAATACAGTATCTATAAGAAACATTTATCCACCGAACAAAGCATAGAAAAAGTGGGCTTACTAATACTTTTTTTATTAGCACTGTAGCAGCATAATCATTTTGTGTGAAAAATTTCTGACTTTAGTCTCTGTACTCTGTGTCCCCAGCATTGCAGAGCGGCAGGGGATGAAACGTGGCTGGTTCACCTACACTGACCTCTGTGTGCTGCTGGAGCAATCAGCATGGAGCCATGCCCTCACAGCCATCTACCAGCACTTTACCAAGGTGAGGAGGAGATTTGAGTTGGAGGGAGCAGAGAGGATATTATTCTGTTTGGGAGGAGGGGCCTTGTGAAGTTTTTCATAGGCATAGTTTTTAAATGTGTTTTGTTTATGTGCTCCATTATAACTTAACACCATCTGACCATAAAGTAAAAAAAGAAAAGAGAATGAGGTCATAAATGTTATGGATTTTTATCATATTATGTTTCATCATAAAATTTGACCTTGTTTTATTTTCAGGTATCCTGTATGCTCGGACTCGTCTACCTGACCAGTGTGGCCGGCCTTATTGCCACCAGCGCTGTGCTGCACCAGCTCAGTCTCTCCAGGAGCGGCCAATCCCTGCTTCCAGTTCCAGCTGATATCAGCCCAGCCCAACTTGAGACCTCCAACCTAAACCCAGAAGCTCCTCCTGCAGCCCAACGCCTCCCCTGTTGCATTCTGGCCAATAAGAGTCTGAACCGTCAGACCAGTGCACTCGGAATCAGCCAGGACCAGAGACAAAATCCTCCATCGGCTTCCTCACAGACATCCATATTGTGTCTCTGGGGCTCCCTCCTTGCCTCAATGGGTCACATACATCCCGAAACAAAATCTGAGATGGAAAGTCCCCAAACCTGGTCTACTGCCTCCTTCTTCTGTCCTGGCTGTCTTGCATTCCTCCCTCCACTTCAGTGCGGGCTTAGAAACACCTCCACCCCCTTCGCTCACGGGCCCCTTGATAACCATCAGCGTCATGCAGCATGGCCGGCCTCCAGCCTCTTTGAAGGCGCGGACAGGAGTCTGAACTCTCGCCTGGGGGGGGTATTTCCTCCTGTAAAGCTGGGACCCTGCCATCCAGAGTCTCTGTTACCTGTCGACAAAACCCAAGCTCTGCTCATGCCTGGCTAGAGACCGGCCACTGCTGCCAACCTGTAGTGATGGACTCTGGAAATGAAACCAGCATTGTTTTCATGACTCATCAACTGCATCAAGTCATGTTTTGTTTACTTTTCCAGATCTAGAATAACAGGTGCAAAGGCAGGAGTACTCCATTTCAGACATGGCGAGAGTCTGAAAACAGCACAGGGTGGAAGTTCACTTATAGTTCACTATCGCAGAATACATTTGCCATAAGTAAAATGCCATAGCGTTCAGTTAATGCTCTGCAACATGCTTTTACTGCAGAGATGATCACGTTAAGTAATTTGAAGATAATTTGATATGTTTTCCTTGGCTGCAACCAAACTGTTTTGCTACCCACATTCGTTATTGTTTGAAAGTTCAGACCTATCGGATGGTGATGTAGGGCCTTTGAGATTAGTGCGTTCTGAGTTATTATATTACAGTTGTAATATTAAAGCTGCTTGCTACTTGGCAGGTTGATGAAGGTATGCGGAGGTTTCACAGTATAACTGAAAGTTGAGTTTTTTTTTAAAAATGATGGCGCTCTGTAAGAAGAAGGGACTTAACCAGTTTACTTTGTCTAAGTTAGCTTATCCATATTAGCTTTTGTTAACACACATTTTTCATATTTGCATGCAGGTTTACATCAGAAACTGGTCATACATATGCTGCAAGCACTGATATTGTACACCGGATAGTTTTTGTTACTATATGAAGAACAAATTGTCTCATGTCCTTGTAAACTTTCCACTATTTATTTAGGAGAAAGCGTCACAGAAAGGACATGTCAGTAGACAATTCTCCATACCTCAGTGTAACTTTCATCAGCCACAGTGACATCAGAAAATCGACTCTGGCCATTTTTAGGTAACATTTATTGTCTCATTTTCTTTTTGTACTCAAAGATTCACACTTTTTTATGTGGCAACAGGAAGACACATAACCTTAAAGCCAATTTTCTACAACAGGGTAATATTTTAACAAATTTAAGAGATTTACCTCTAAGTTTCCCATTCTCCTAGGGGAAGAAGGGTTTCTATCAAAGAGACGGGCTCCTGGGGTTTCATGCCATTTCTATTTGGTTTCTGGTTGGTGTTTCTGAAGTGAATATTTTGAATATAATGGCACTTGCTCTAATATGTAACACGTTAAAGGCTAACAGCAGTCTTTCTTAGGTGATGTGGTCTGGAATTTGCACATTTGACTCCATTTCCATAGCAACAGGACATTTCACTCCATCATTACTGCATTGTCCAGTATATCATTTAAACACCAGTGAAATTTGTTAAGCATTGATTCATTTTGATGCTATGTACACAGTTTTACATTGCCTTGTTTCTAATAAAGGCAACATGGTCCCTGGGACATTTACTTTGTAATTGAACCTTTGACAAATTGCTCTGAGCATTTGAATTTGATACACTTTGAAGCACGAGGTCTTTTAATTTTGTACATGGTGTAAAATGCAAATATTGTAAAAAGTGTGTAGAAAAACCCAGAATTAATAAAGAACGCATTTCTTTACCAAATTTGTCAATTACTATCTGTGTCAACAATCAAATGAAGCCCAGTAGAATCATCATTTGACAGTTTTTCTATTTGAAACGCATTAGTTATGAGTTGACAGCCAGCAATACACTTTGATTGAACTCTCAGAGAGACCTTTACTGTATGTAACCTTGACATTTACTCTACATAGATCAAGAGTTCATGCCATTTAATTTCTGAAATAGCAAGTGCAAATGTACTTTGATAAATCATAAAAGCTGTATTTATAAAACATTTTTAGCGGTTAATGCTATGTCAGTAGTCATGTTGCATCTTGTGTGCTCTACTTCCCTGTGCAGCCAGTGAATAGTGACAGTAAGTATTACAACACATATTGAGAGTGTGTCTTGAAAGCAAATGCATTCCTATTAAACAACCATGAAGGCAAGGTGATGACGAGCATGTTTGGCAGAGATAGGAAGCAATCCTGAGGGTCCCTCCCCCTTGAGCCTGTGCCAGCCTCTTTTTACCCCTCCCCTGCAACCCAGGCCTGACACATACCACTTGAGAGCTCCTAATATAGACCCAACTGCCTCGTAGGAAAGCGTAACGAACTGAACGGAGTCAGAGTCACTAGCAGTTTGAGTTTGCTGCTTTGACAACAACTTTTTCATGGACACACAAGAGAAATATGGAGCCTTCCTCACAGGTGAAATCTTACTTTGAAATGAATATGATTAGGGGAATACTGTTTGTGAAGTTTAAGCTATTATTGGAACCAAGGAAATGAGTAGCCTTGTGGATTTCAGACTATTTTAGCAATGTCATGTGGGGAATGTTGCACTTGTGTTGTAGGTATCACTCCAAAAACAGAAGCAGGAAATACAGAAACAAGGTATTACAATAGGTATTACAATAACTGGCATGCATGTGTGTTTTCATGGTTGTCTTTTGGGTTGTGTACACATGCAAGTAATGTGTGTACATGCATGATTGTGTCCGTGTCTCTTTCTTGTGCAGATTCAGATGGGAGTGATCAGCTATTATAATATGTAATATCTCCTCCTAGAGGCTGATGCCGCTATCTACATGAATTTCATGAAAAGCCACCGCTGCTATGATGCCATTCCAACCAGCTGTAAACTGGTCATATTTGATACCACGCTACAAGTAAGACTGCAGCTGTTGAAAGGAAACATACAAGTATCTCATACTGAAAATGCTTGTAAATCCTCACTCTGACTGTTGGAATTGATCTACTTCTGAAGGTGAAAACGGCCTTTTTTGCACTGGTGGCAAATGGCTTGAGGGCAGCGCCTCTATGGGACAGCAAGTTACAGAAATTTGTGGGTAAGACAAAGGATTAATGGCAAAGACATAGTAAAATATTGGTCACTGTGTGAATTATAATATTGGGAGCATAAATCTCTTTCTCTCACAGGTATGCTGACTATTACAGATTTCATCAACATCCTCCATTGCTATTACAAGTCCCCTATGGTGAGAATGAATACATTTTTTAATGTAATTTTTTGTTGTAGATAGTTTTCTCACGACTGATCACACAGATTAGTTGACGCCACATCTTATTATAAACCACAGACAGTCATAAAACAAAGAACACAGTCCGCAGCACAAAAAAGACAGCAGATTTTGCAGGGATGCAATATTTGATTTGACCTTAATCTAGTTATTGACTCGTAACCTTTGGTTTCTCTCTAAAGGTTCAAATGTATGAGCTGG
Organism: Thunnus thynnus; assembly: GCF_963924715.1. Lineage (NCBI taxonomy): Eukaryota > Metazoa > Chordata > Actinopteri > Scombriformes > Scombridae > Thunnus > Thunnus thynnus. Next base: position 8,843,608 of record NC_089540.1, read on the forward strand.
AGAGCCACAAGATTGAGACATGGAGAGGTGATTCATTTCAAAGTAAATAACCAGCACGGATCAATGATTTTACCTCTGTACATCTCTGTGAATTTGCATTAGAGCTCTCTCTTCCTCTGTCTAGATGTCTATTTACAGTATTCCAATCACTTCCTCATCAGTATTTCTCCAGAGGCCAGGTGAGTGCACGCAACACTCTCAGATGTAATCTTGGATACTGTTTGAACTCTGTTTACATTGAGCTCTCTCTCCTCTCCTCCTAGCCTCTTTGAAGCCATCTATTTCTTACTCAAACATAAGATCCACAGGCTGCCCGTCATCGATCCAGAGTCTGGAAATGTTTTGCACATTCTGACCCACAAAAGGATCCTCAAATTCCTCCATATATTTGTGAGCAAGCTTTAACTCTTTAAACTGATGTTTCCATAAGAAAAGACAAAACTTGAATGTCTTCTTCTGCCATGGTGTTTGCATGTTTTCAGGGGAAAACAGTTCCTAAGCCGGCGTTCATTCGGAGGCAGATCCAGGAACTTGGAATTGGAACTTTCAGGAACATCGCCACAGTTCAGCAAACAGCAACACTTCATGATGCGCTCTCCATTTTTGTAGAACGGAGGGTGTCTGCACTGCCAGTGGTGAACGAACAAGGTATGCTCTTAAAGCACTTTTACAAATCGTAGGTCATAGAGCTGTGTTTTTTTAGTATTGATGGGTAGACTAGCACTGATGTTACAGCATCCAACAATTTGTTTTCTCAGGCAAAGTGGTGGCACTCTACTCCAGATTTGATGTGATTGTAAGTACTACAGAGAAACATGGTTTTATTCAAGATATATAATATCCTATACTATTTTTTGTTGAACTAAAAAGTTGGCTGACAATTGTTCACAAACTGGGATATATGTGTTTGTTCCGTGGCAGAATCTAGCTGCCCAGAAGACTTACAACAATCTGAACATGACTATGCAAGAGGCCGTTCGCATGCGCTGGTGTTTTGTTGAGGGTGTGATCAAGTGCTATCCCGATGAAACCTTGGAAACTGTCATAGACCGTATAGTCAAAGCTGAGGTAGATATTTCCCTTAAAAAGATTTTGGCCTCTTCAAGAGTTCAAAGATTTCATGTATCATAAGATCGGAGAAATACAGGAGAGTATTCTCTGTCTTACCTCGTCATTTTCCTCCTTATCCCAGGTCCATCGGCTGGTCCTGGTGGACAGGGCTGACGTGGTGAAGGGCATCATCTCTCTATCTGACCTGCTGCAGGCCATGGTATTATCCCCTGCAGGTATTGATGCCCTTTTGTCCTAGCACCATGGACCAGAGGGTCCCCCTTCCTTCATTTATCCCCTGTGTAGACTTCAGTCCTGGCAGTGTACCCAGGCAGGTAGGCTCTGGAGCCTCTCCCCTTCCCCAACAACCCACATCCCATCCTGCTGTGTTATTACCAGCATCCAAAAGCTTTGACCCCTCATGTCATCTAGTTGTATGTGCAATAGAAAACCTGCCGCTTTTAAATTAGTGCCACTAATGCTTTCTGAAACACAGGCACACAAACGCACACAATCCCAGCTGCTTGGCTGACATTTGCAAGCAAGGATTGCCTGAATTTTTTGAGGATAGTTGCTGACGCTGAGTAGAATAGTGGCTGATTTCATTTATGTTTTTCAGGAATCCCCATGTGACTGAAATGAGAGATCACAAGAGGAAGAAAAACTCCCTGGTTGTGCTGTTGTTTACATTCAAATGTCTTTTGTGATCTATGTGCTACGTTCAAGCAACAATAATGGACACAGGGAGCTGAACTTACAGTCTCCTCGACACTGTCATGAATCTTTAAGGTCTCTTGCACAATGTCCATCATGACTGCGTTTGATCAAATTGATCATCATGTTTACTCTGTGTTGTATATTTCTGTATTAAACATTTGTAATGAAGCTTGCTGTTGAGTGGTCTTTTCAATTCACATTTAATGGGGAAATAGGTGGTCTATGGCTGAAGCTGTGCAGAAGAGTTTACAACAGACTGCCATTCAGTTATATGAGAAATGAAATATAAGAATAGAGATTAAACGTGCAATAGCCTATGCAAAAATAAATACTGTAAGAATTAGTAGTAGTGGCATTGACAGTGCGAGGTTGCACATGTGGGGGAGAGTCTTCAGTGTTTCATCTTTATGCAACATACGTACATGCAGCAGTATCTTTGACCGCACGGTGGTGCTCTTGAGGCGTTAACTCCATCCTCTCCATACAGTAAACAAGGAAACACGTGACTATTTTTTTTTCATCCGTGACAGGCCTTGTGATCCGTCCGCCCATCTGTGTCATTGGTACATCAAGCTGCCGTAAATGATCAAGAATAAATCCGGAAATTAATATTACATTCACAGTAAAATGATTTTACAGGACATAAAATCTTTGTGTAATTAATATTTAATTAAAGTGATCACTGATATATAAGTTTTTATTACAGAAAACTTTGAACTGCATCATGTAACCTGCACTAACCATGAATATATGCTAAATACTAAGTTATCTTATTCCACGTCTTTCATTTTCACAGTACTTGAACTCGTTGCTCCATGTGCAAATACAATTGTTTTTATCTCAAAATGACAACTAGGGCTGTAAACAATGCTTATTTTCGTTATAGATTAATCTGTTGATATTTTTTCAGTTCATCATTTGGTCTATAAAATATCAGAAAATAGAGTCCAAGGTGATGTCTTTAGATTCTTGTACAGTTTCATAGCTCTTCTCACTTTATTCTTTAACTTTTATTCGTATAGTTATATCACCTATCATCTGTGGTAGTGGTATTTTTCTCTTTACCTTTTATTTTTTTTTATTTTTCTGACTATTATACACCACAGCACCAAAGCAAAGTCCTTGTACGTGTAAACCTACTTGGCATTAAACCTATTTCTGCTTGTGATTCTAATGTCTTATTTTATCCAACTACTCGTTCAGAAAAAAAATATTTTATATTTATATATAAAAGTATATAAATACTGAAACAAGCCAATTTAGTCATTTTTTCCCAGAAAATGACTCAAATGATAAATCCATTATCAAAAGATTCATTTTCTATCTCCCAAATTGCATGTCAGACCTAGTACACAGGGGGCATTACACAGTGGCCTGTCATCCTTACAGTTCCCCCATGAATGTCTAATACTCTCTCCTGGGTAGTTTACTGCTTTGCATTAATTGTGTACTCCCTGATCCATGTAATGTATCCAAGCTCTGAGATATCTGTATAATGTCCTCCCATCTAATGTGTATGTCTACAAGCCATGCTGTTTTCTTTTTTGTTTTTTCTTCTTAGTTTGACCCCTTAGGGTCTGTGACCTGCTCGTATCTATCTTTGCCATCATAGGGTTAGGGTTTGGGAGTTAAGGTTAGGGTTAGGGTTAGTATTATACTCTGTTCTCGAAAATAGCCATCTGAATAAAAGGTTTTTTATTATAAAGACTTTTTGCCAGAAGAGTGCCTTGGACCTTTCTTCTTTTCTTCTTCTTTCTTTTCTTCTGAATTTGAACATAAAGCACTTTGTTACTGCTTGTTTTGATAAGCGCTAAATAAATAAACTTTATTATTATTATTATCATCATTATTTCCCTTTCAAAATAAATGAAGCGCCCTCTTTTATCGTGAAAGTTACAACCGGAAGCTGTAATTTTTACAGTCCTTCAAACTTGACACTGATCTCTCTACACACCCCGTGATCTCCAAAACAACATAACAAAGTGGGGGAAAAACCAACATGGCGAGCGGAGAGGAGGCCAGAAGACGCCCCTCGGTTACCTCCTCTTCGGTCGGCCTGGAGGCTCTGTTCCCCGCCGGGACCTCGGAGCAGGCCTGCGGGGACGGAAACCCGGAGCTCGTCCGCCTGCGAGAGCGTCTACAGGGCTGGCTATCGCAGTACGAGTCCCCGCTGCTGTGGATGCAGAGGCTGCTGGTGTGGGAGAGGCCGTTGTACAGCATCTCTGTCGCCTTGACACTCAACACATTATTCTGGTAGCGACTTTTTCTTCATTATATCACCTCTCCGATAGCGAGATAAGGTTGTGAGGCGCACCGTTAGCTCGCAGCCTAGGATATTAACGAGTGAATGTCAGGATAAGTTAGCTAATCCCACGTCTCTAGGCTAATGCTAACGTTGCTTGCACGCCATTAAACCATTTCTACAAATACATTATGGCGCTGTTAAAACAGGCAGCCGAAGCTTTTTTTAAAAATCCTAGCAAACACTCATGTCATGCTGAGTGGCTCGGGCCTTGTTTATCAGCTGTCAGTGACAGATTGTGACTTTCTCCTGCACAGGAGGCCATGTAACAGAAGTGCTATGCAGATGTATTTGTAAAGTCAGGTGTGGAAGTGAGATTATAGGTATGATTATTAAATGTATACGTGTTAAACAGTGTGTGTGTGTCTCCCACAGGCTCCTGTCCTCCACCTCCCTGCGGCCTCTGTTCCTGTTGAGTGTGTCCCTGCTGGGACTTATGCTACTGGAGAGATGGAAGCCCAAGTTGCCCATCATTACTGGTAAGCCCAGGCCTTTATGTCATTTCAGTTTTGCTTAGGCTTTGTCAGCATTGGATGGAGATGCCTGGTGTGACAATATCAGGGTTTACACTCTGTGTATTTATGATTTCCAGTGGGGAGACACTAAATTGGACACACTCATGACACCAGAAAAGCCCATGATTATGTTTAAATTAAGAATGTGTCTTTTATATAATACATTTGTTCATTATCTGCTGCTAATTGTGTGTCTCCCCTTCTGCAGTTCAACATGCCGAGGCTGCCCCTGTACAAAGGTGTGTAGTGTGTACATGATAAACAGATTACATACTGTATTGTTCTCTTGTATTGGCATTTCCTGAAGTAATTCAAGGAGCATCTGTAAAGTTCCAACTGCGTGAATGGAAAAGTACTTGAGTTTGTCTCTTTGTTTATGATGTTTGCTTCATATTTCACACCATTTCATCATAGCTAATTGTATGCTACCGGTCTAGTTTAGTCTGTTTTGTGTGTGTCTCCCTCCCTTCATTGTCATAACATAAACACGCAATCCTAAGCTACCTCTCAGAGAGCATTTCAGCGTGAAGTACTTAAGAATGTGTTTTTCTTTTTTGCTGAGGGCTGATTTTGTCATCTTCTTCCTGTGTTTGTATTCTTGTTCGCATACAGTGAAACAATGAGCGCGGAGCAGCGACTGCTCAGTATTCCTGAGCTCAGCCACCATCTGGCTGAGAGCTACTTGACCTGTTGTCTGTACCTGCAGGAGATGCTGCAGTACAAACGGCAGAACCATGGCAAGGTACGGCACTTTGACCCAGGATGATGTATAGGAATCATGAACACTGTGAACATAAAAACAGTGTTAGATGGTTCAGACACCCTAAATGTTTTTGGTTAAATCTGTAACAGTGCAACTGTAAATGCATCTACAGAAAGTAAAGAATTGGTGAAAGTGAATTAAGAAATGTGGATTTCACTGTCGAAAGAGCTTTATAATAGTATCAGCAGACCAGGCAGAAGTATAATAATTGCCAATCTCAGATATCTCATCCTATACAACGTGGATTTATTCCAAAAGCCTGGTAGTGAAAAAATCTGTCTACATAAATGTGAAGGAAATGATGGAGAGCTGGTTAATCTAAAGTGAAGAAATTGTCAGGAGACCAGGATGTATTACACAGGAACATTTATTGAAGCTCGATCGAGGAGAACAGAGTAGAGTACAAGTGAAAACACTGAAACACCACTCAAGTATTTAAACCCTTCACCAAATCCTTACCCTTACCTCACCCTAATAAGGTTATTCTTTACTCATCTATGCCTCTGTTGGGAACTATAAACAAGACACTATGCTGACTAAAGTGAACTGAAGTCACGTAGCCTGTACACAGGTCACATGCAGTCCATTCTAAGAGGAGACCCGTCTGACTGTCTGCACAAAGCACAGCGTATCTCCACCCGACCTTGGCTGCCATAGGACATAGCCAGCCTTATCAAGACAGCTGCTTATCTCAGCCAACCTCAGTTGCGAGAGAGATGAACCGCCCTGAAAGAGACAGGTCATGACCTACTGCTCTCAGGATAGAGAATGACCTGGGGAAAACAATCCCCCCTTTTTGATTAATCACCATTACCATTACTCTTAATCAGCCTTGTGCTATTTATCGATTACGAACACAACAGTGGACAATTTGGCTGACTAAACAACGAAATGCTTGTGTTTAGTTTACCGGGAGACTAAAAACCATGTAAAGTCTGGGAATCTTCAAGGCACGACGCATACTGTCTAATCTCTGCAGATGCTGCAGTTGCTAGAACACAGACACACTGTACCACACACCTGCAGCAGTGATACTATTTTACTTCCTCTTCTTGTACCCGTTGCAGCTTGAAGGTGTAGTAACCTAATTTCTCTCGTGTGTTTTGTCTCCCAGTTCTGTGTGATGATGTGCAGTGGCTGTTTTGTTCTTGCCGTGGTTGGACATTATGTTCCAGGAATCATGATCTCCTATATTATAGGTGAGCCATCTTTTGTCTCGTTGACATAAATGAACTCTTGTTAAGCCCTGACTTTCCGCCGGAGTGGATTCTTTTCACGACAAACAGAGAGTGTGTGATTATAGATAATACTAGCAATTAACAGAGTCATATAATTTTATTGTGGTTATACATCGTTGCTATTTACTAAATATCAGGAATGCTTTTGGTGCAGGATCATGTTTACGTAATAGGTCATGCTCGTATTTTAATAGTTTGTCGCGCATGGATATTTTTACATCAGCTGTAAATGTATCTCTTCACACCTCGTTCGTAGATCACATAACTGGATCCTCATTACAAAATCGGCTTTTTTTTGCCCAATTGTATCTCACTTTGGTACTCATGAAGAATAAAGGCAGCCTATCAAGTAATCAATGTTCTGTCTGTGTACCTGTTCAGTGCTGAGCGTGCTGTTGTGGCCGCTGGTGGTGTATCACGAACTGATCCAGCGGATGTACACCGGCTTGGAGCCAATCCTGATGAAACTGGACTACAGCATGAAGGGAGATACCGAACACCGCAAGCATGACAAGAGGAGTGAGTGCTACTGTGACACTGTCAGGCTTATAGATTTAGGCCTAAGTGATGTATGCATTGCATTAAATGAAACTGCTGCAGCCATTAACACATGATTGTATTTACAACATTTATACAGGACTTTTGTATGGAGGAAGTGTTACACAAGGTGCTTGAGATCACCTTTCTTTCCCCTCCTACTGATACCTAACCTCAGGCACAAGCCACCGCAAACCGAAAGAATAACAGCCATTGTAACACCACCTGTTATGCAATTGTGTAAATGACACAGTGTTTCAATACCAAGGAATTGTTATTAGAAGTTCCTCTATGTTTTTTAACAGAGGTGAAGAAGGAGTTGGAAGAGGGGGACGAGCCAAGAGCTGAAACGGAGAGCGAGAGTGAGGAGGAGCTGTCCTGCTTTGCCCCGACGGTATGGACTCACACGGGAAAAACTCAACCCGCATTAGTTTCACATAGAGTAGACGTCTCTGAGCAGGGTATGTGGTGTGGAGAGGTCAGCCTCGGTCTTCATGAGTGCAGGGATGGAGTATAGCTGGAATGGAGCTATGTAGCGTGGTGTAGTAAATGACTTCAAGATAAATCTTCAATCAATCAAGTATTACCACATTCCACTGGCATAACTATAAGACGCACGTAGTTCCATTCAGTAATTGATGATGTTGATGTTATGTCAGGTATTCAGTCACTGTACTGTCTTATGCAATCTATCTGTATGGTTTACTGCTGTGTTCATGCTTACTGGTGCATGTGTAAATACACAGAATGATGGACTTTTGACCTCAAAGTCTGTTTTATATTCACACTTTTTTTAAGGCTTTATTTAACTCAAAGCATACCACTAATTTCTTTTATCTTCAGTAGGAGTATGAGAAAGATTTATTTGCAAAAGACTTAATGTCGTCATTTAAAAACCCATCTTGTGACCCCTGTAAGTAGCTCCTGTGTTCACTACCACTCCTCTATTGTGCAGTGAAGATACTGTAATGACGTGGTTTTGTCGCTCAGGTGGATGTGAAGACCACGGCCCTGGCGATGGCTATCACGGACTCCGAGTTGTCGGATGAGGAGGCGTCCATCTTGGAGAGTGGAGGGTTCTCCGTGTCCAGAGCAACCACACCTCAACTCACGGATGTCTCTGAAGGTAAATATCACTCGGGTCAATGAGACACTTGAATTTCTGCCAATGTAGAAATAGTCTTTTTTGCTTGGGTGGGTGGTCAAAGGTTGGGGTAGTTTGAGCTCTGGAGCCAGTAGAGATACAAAACATAGTGTGCCAACAGAAAACTGGTGTTCAGCTCTCATTATTTTAAAGTACTAAAGTTATATATGTGTGTGCAGACCACTGTCATGACTGATTCTGTGCATCAATTTGTTTTTACTGCATTTCCACTTCAAGTCTGCAGTCAAGTAGAAAGAGCAACTTTTACTGTATATTTGTATATTTTTGTTCTGTTTTTCAATACCAAAAAGTCAGTAGAGTTTGTTTTTTTTGCTGTCTCACCTACATTACAGATCTGGACCAGCAGAGTTTACACAGCGACCCAGAGGAGGCCTATCTGCGGGATCTCCCTGAGTTCCCCTCAGTTGAGGAATTCCCATCCATTGAGCATAGCCTGCTCCACTTTCCTCTGCGAGGCCCCGGCCAGGGAGACGGAGCCCAGGCTGGCGCTCCCTCAGAGGGGGAACCGTTGAGCCCCGCCAGCCTCCTCATCCAGCACCTCGCGTCCCCGCTCCACTTTGTGAACACACACTTCAATGGACATGGACGACCACCTGGGGGTGAGGCGAGCTTGTTGCCTGTGCCAGGCGCAGGGGAGGAAGCGGGGAGACAGGGGGGAGACGGGAAGGAAGCCGAAGTAACCCACGGCGCACAGCGCTCTTTGGAGGCCTTGAGCGAGGAGATAGTGAGCACGGCTATCTCCACTGTGGTGCAGAACACTCTGTCAGCCCTGCTGCGCTCCAGCGAGGCTAGCGAGGAACCCACCCTGGCTGAGTTCCTTCCCACCGAAACCCCACCGGGCGCTCTGGAGACCTCCACCCAACCAACCGACACCACTGCTCACACTACAATTGCCACAATAGGAGCGCTGGGGCCCGATGAGGACCTGGATGAGGCGATAACGACAGAAAGCGGCGGTGGCGAGGAGATGCCTGATGACACACTAGTTCCGACCGAGGAAGAGGACTTTGAGCTTCTGGACCAAAGTGAACTGGAGCAGTTGGATGAGGGGCTGGACCTCAGCTCTGATAGACAGGTGGTGGGTGGAGCCTCAGGAGCTCCAGACACACCTCCATCTCCTCAACATCAACCACAGTCATAGCTTCCCTGTTACCTCCCCGCCCCCCGCCCCCGTCTTCAACTGTTTTTGTTTTTATTTGTACGTTAGAATGACATATACATGCATACATACATACTGCTATATACAAAACATTTATCAAAGAGTTTGGCGTTTAATACTGTTGGTTGGTGATTGTGTGGCAGATGGTTGAGATAACTATGTGCGTTCTGTTTTCATAGCCTCAAATTTACAGGGGTCTGTTCTGCCTTGGTACCTGAGCTGTTTCTAGTTCAGGACCATCACATTATGGGGATCATCAGTTATTATCAAGTGGCATTCATAATGACACAGCATTGATCTGAAGAGTAATTTTTGTGGTGTTAAACTGCCTGCTGGCCTGATAGTACCATGTTTGATGAGAGCGGGTTTAAGGCAGAGTCAGGTTGGGTTAACAGTTATAGAGACATTATTGTCAGGGGGTCTGGGCTCCGAGTTTTGCTCGATCATCTAGCACTGAAATTTGCTCGATAATTTAGCAAGCTAATTTCCCACTGCGTAGCGAAACACCTGCCCAGGTTCAGCCTCATGTCACAATAATGATAGCTTTATTTTCAAACCTTTCCACCTTGTTTTCTGTCAGACGCCAGATATTTATCCAGATGGTGTTGCGGAGAGTTGAGATGTTGGATTATATAACTATTAATATATGCTATAAATTATTTAATTTAACGGTCAGTCAATGAAACTTAATTGTTGTGCTGACAGGGAGTTTAAAAGTAAGTTTTATCCCTTCAGTTGCCCTTAATGATTGTATGATAAGCATTGACATCCAGGTTTAAAATGTAATTGCATATTCCCAGAGTTAGACTTAGTAAAACAATAGTATTATCCATCACTTTATCCTTAAATCCAAGGTTACAGATTTGACATTAGTGGTCTTTCACTTGTTGCCTGGAAATTGAAACTTAATCTTTGACATTGTTGGATGTTGACAAGTAGTAGATCTCTACCCATACAAGTGACTTTGGTGTGGCAAGATAAAACGTTCCCGACTTCCCTCTCTGTGATCGATGCCTCATTTTTGTTCATATTTGTGAGTAGAGTTTTGATTTCATACATCAGTATGTAATTGAATTTATTCTTGATCTACAACAGGCTTCTTGTTAGAAAGGCCCGTCTATACCCAAACTATTTGTACATGTATAGTCATCACTGGGATATGTATATTTACCAAATAACCTCGTTTGTGCCACGACAAGTCCATGCATGCCATACATCACGCATGTATTTACCAGGATCAATATTTGAGGTCGTTTCTCAAAAGAGGGTTAATTTTACTGGAGAAGTTGGGGTTTTTTTTTGCAGTTTTTTCAAGGGACATAATACTTTAATCACACAATATCTATCTGGCCGCTGCTGAGGATTCATAGAAAACTTTTGACATGGCAAAAATTGACAAGAAATCTATGCTCGACTGTATGAGGAGGCAGGTTTTGCTTTTGTAAACCACTCAGCATCCAAATCTCAGGGGTGGGTTGTACAAAATTGAATATAACATCGCAGAATATGTGTCCATTTCCCGACTTGTCGTAGTGCACTGTATTTGTACTAACCTTTCCTTTTTTTTTCAGTCAATGCCTCCTTGTGTATAGTGTAGAAATGCTGAAAAAGGAACGTGTATATTCTGCATGTAAAAACAGCACTCTGTTAAAGGTCTCCTTGTCGACTGACAAAGTACTGCACAAATTGTGAGAAAAAAAAAGAATCAATTTGAATGTTTCCGTTTAAAAGAGCCCATTAAATTCAGTTGGTTTATTTATTTTCCAACAAGGGGAATAAAAGTTTTGATGTGTCCTCATTTTTAAGACTGCCCAACTGTAAATGGAAACGGGTAGCAGGTGATAACATCAGATTTAGAGAAGGATATTAACAGACTAGTTTGTGTATGGTAGTAGTGTGTTTTATGCTTAAAATATTGCTTCTTGATCTATAAAAAAAGCACTTACTGAACTGTACAATTTTAAAAAAGGAATATATTTTCTAATTTCTCCTTTTTCCATAAAGTACTCAGTTTGATCTTTTACATCTGAAAATATAACAGCTATGGAAGAGTTTCACAAAAGCGGAAAAGATTTAATGTCGTTAAACTGGTAAAAAAAAATAATAAAATAAAACTGCAACTCCACATGTGAAAGAGAATAAAAGAACAAACTGAAACAAACAAGATGTGGCACTGAAATTTATCTCATTATTTCTTTTGATTACTTTAAGCAACTTCTATGTTTTTAGTTAGTGTTGTCAATATGCAAGTGATTTTTTTGTTTTTTTACAGGAAAATCTTAACATAAAACAGTTTTTTATGTCTGTTAAGCTTCCTCTTGATTCATAACAATCATGCGGTTTTCTGATCCAAGTTCTTTTTCCTGGGAAAGAATAAAAACACCACATGTTCAAGTGTTAACGAGGAGGTATGAAAATATGTGTTGAGCGCAACATTTTTGCAACTAGACACACATACCTGTCTGAGCTCACTTGCAGAAAGCTGGAGTTTCTCCTTCAGCTCATCTCCAACTGTCACTTCAAATAGCGTGGACCACTTACCGTCTGTGAAGGTTACTGGAACTGAAAGAACAATGCCATCTGGGAGATTGTAGTGACCTATAAGTAGCCAAGCGCAATCACATTTCACTGTTTAAACAGTCAAAAGCAGGAGATATAGAGATATGAGTTCAGTCTCTTTTCTTAAACTTCATCCCTGTACATACTACCCGCTCCCCACTGTGTTTTCTGTGTCTTAACCTGAGCATAGCACACCCACAGAGAGCACCTCATCTGGAGTAGAGGTGCCATTCCAAGCTTTTAGCACAGTGAGAATCCCGTTGGCGGCTGACATGGCAGCTCCTTGGCAGGTCTTGGAAACCACAGCTGCACGCTGACGACGTACAAAGTCCTGAAACTCTGTCTCCAGCCATTTCCTGGAAGGGAAAAGAAGATCATTGGCTTTTTGGCAAATACCAGTGTAAGATGTTTTTGATCAGAGGGGTTAGATTTCTGGGTCAGATGCAGGCTATTGTGCAATCAACACTGGCACAGACTGAAGTCACAGCAGGGTATGGTTTGGAAGGCAGTTACATAATTTGATGGTAAACGAGTGCCAGACCTTATCATATTATGTTTGTTTTAGCTTGCTTAAGTGCCAGGTAGGTGGAGTTAACCAATGAAATGTAAGAGTAAAGCATATAAAGCTAGATAACTCCATTAATCTAGAGTTTGAAGCACACTATGGAATGAAAACTTGTACTTTGACTTGTTATCTACTGAAATCATGGTTTTTGTTGTTACAAACCTGTCATGGAAAACCTGTAGGACTGGTTGGGAAAAAAAAGGTGGTCCTTTGATTGCTCCATCATAGTTGAAAACTTTTGCCCTCTGCAGGTCAATGTAGAAACTACCACTGATGTTTCCCCACACGATGACATCTGTAATATCTGGAGCAGAGGAAGAGGGAGAGATTACTCATCTTGCATGAACAGACATGCTGCAAAAATTCAACTGGTATAAAGGTGAATATGAATCACCAGACAGTGACAGAATTTACAGTAACTACCTGAAGGCCTCACTTTCAACTTCTTGGCAATGATGGCCCTGGCTTCATTCTCCAGCTGAGTTGCCATGGTGACAAAGCGGCGGCTGTCGATGGAGCGTGCGTTGTTTACGAGAAGCGAGCACCTGAGGTTGACGAATGAGCCGCCGGACACGATCACCTTCACCTCCTTCTTGGCCCTTGCATCAATCAGTTGTCCATACTCTGTGTAGCGGTCTGAGATTCCCTTTACTTTCCTCTTCTTTTCCTCCTCATCCTCATTCTCTGTATCATCAGACCACCACTCGTCCAGCAGAAGGATGACATCCGCTTTCTGGAAGGCTTGTTCCAGATCTGTGTGAATGGCTACCTGTTCATAAATATAGTCAGATAGCTTTAATTTCTTTCTGAGATGATTAATTAATTAACATTTTGTTAAAACAATACCATACCTGATGGAGCAGAGGGAGAGCCAGGTCCTCCGTCTCCAACCTCAGCCACTCTAATGCCTCCTCATTCCCCTCCGGATCCAGAAGATGGAGGCAGATTGCTGAAACTTGGGGGAACACCTCAGTGGAGAGCAGATTTGGGATCAGGAAATGGCAGGCTGGGCTGAGAGCACTAAGCAGGTACAAAACAACCAATCTATTGTAGTAGCTGACACATTTAAGACTTGAAACATTTCCACAAAGTCTTAAAAGGAAAAAATGTTTTTCTTTGGTTTGAGTTTTTCAGACTAACCCACCTGCTGATCCATATCTGTAGGGGTTGGATAAGACTGAGTCGATGCTGCTCCTCCATAATGAGGTTCATCTTGGTCTCCAGATTCTCTGCTGCAACACTCAGCATTATATCTGTGGGCATGTCTGATGTGATGCTGTAGTAGTCCTACAGAACCATTGATATAAAGAAAGGCAAGTTTGGAAGGTGGATTCCATGTCTGTCTCCCTCATGTTGAATTCAGAGTTGACTGCAGTTATTTAAAATTACCCTCTGCAGCATTCCCATGGCATGATGCTGAGGCTAAATATATAACATCACTAAAAATAGAGGTCCAGGAGCAGAGAGTGCGAGTTTAGGGATGATTTGAATTAAGGAAACCTAATGCTGTAATGTAAAAACAGCAGTCTGCTGTGTTAGCATGTCTCTGGAAGCTGCTGATGCCACCAGAAGTGCCAAAAATAGGCAACAAGTCACAAATACTCAAGTCAGTATTTTACAATAGTGTCTGTCTGGCATCTGTCAGAACAGCGGCACAAACAGCAGCAGCCAGAAAGGTTCTCAAGGAACACTCTTGTAGTACCCCAACTCCTGTCATTATTTTTGAATGTAGAGTCAACAAACATATTCACAACGTCTTTAGTTTCTTCCTGACAAAAACTTGCATTATGTTGAACTAGACATTCTCTGATTCTGTCTGCAGAGTATCTAAAAACAAAAAAGCTTTAAAGACATCTCATCTCTTGAGAAACATTGTGGACAACATTGCCAGATGATTAAAGTCAGTTTGCTATATTGCGTATTCACTTTTTAAAGTTATATTCACTTATTTTTCTCTCTTAACTTCTGTATCATGTATCTTTTACATTGTGCAATTTTGTGATTAGTTTATATTACTCCCTGTACTATTGTTTGTATTACAATATTACTGTGCTGTTAATAAAGTAAAAAGTGTAATTTATGCCTACCTGGCAATGCTCCAAGAAGTCACTGAAGCCTCCTAAGAGCATCCCTTTGCCCCCTTGATCTACGAGTTCCCTCCAAATCAGAGGGGACTGCTCGTGTTTCCAGCCATTTCTTTTGCAAGTTGCCTCTAGCCATTCCTTATTAAAGAACATAATAAGTTACGAGAAGAATATATGAATGATTTGTGACAAGAGAAAATAAGAAAGATTACCTTCCAGTCATCTGGGAGGATGGAGATCTTATGGACCGTGAAGTTTGGCAGAGATCGTTGTAAGCTGTCTGCTAAAAGTTCCGCTTTGGCATAATGAGGGCAGTCTGTTTTACCTGCAGAGGGTGGAAATAGTAAAAATTAATATAAAATAATAATGTGATGTTTATATATATATATATACTATACAATTAAATGTAAAACCAAACGTTACCAGCAAGCACAAATTTTGCCATTCTATTCGGATGGCGTTGGTTGCTAGGACACCAGGGCTTTTGCGCTTATTTGTGTCCGAAGGAAACACTGCAAACAAAAAATGTCAAGAGGTGCTTTGACTGCGAGAGCTGTTGTTTAAAGAAAAATGTCACAGTTTGGTATTATCAATAGTAAATTCAAACATTATATTTCACGTCATTTGTATTTAAGATACATGCTGTTTTTTTTATATTTTAAGTTTGACGGTGCGTTGTGTACTTACTACGTTTACAAGGGGACCAAATATGCCAGCGCACACAGCAAAAAGCAGCGTGTGAGAGGGGTACAAGCTGACATGGATTTAACTTTTTAATGTGTCTTTTCCGCTAAAAAAAACCCCATTTTCTGTCAAATGTTATATGGTCCAGCAAGTGCCATGTGTTACTCTGGGACAGTGTATGTCTCTGCGGTTAGAGTATTAAGGTAGGGATATCACTTAGCTATCATTAGCTAATGTTAGCTAGCCAGTTTTTTAATAACTTGAAGGGGTCTCTTGACCTTGTGGGCAGTGTACATTATAGTACATTATCTGTGCCAACTATTTTCATAATTTAACAGTCTATGCCATTACTTTGACTGCATCTCTATAATTTCCGTCCCCTACATTATTAGAGAATAATGTTTCAGTCAGTCTGGGTGACAGAGGAGGTCATAAGGTGGTCCCTGCGCTTCTGCAGCCGCCGGTATCCATGGAAACAGCGCAGTTTCCTAGTGACATCTTCAATTAAAGACACATCTCTGCCCAGTCAGCAATTAGCACACAGTTGGGGCACAAAGCAGAGCTATACAAGGCTGTCTAGTAGTTTAGTAAGTTCAGTTAGGTTCTACTCACAGGGGACGATTCACAATGAGGAGCTGGAAGAAAAGGAGCGTCTCTCTTCTGCAGTGGCGGAGTCCTCACTGACTGCAGAGACCCCCTCAGAGCCGAGACAGAGGAGATCCCCTTTCTTGGACCACCTGCAGCGCTGTAGATCCCCATGTGACGTGCTAGACCTCACCTGCCAAACCTCACCCACAGTCCGACAAGTCAGCAACTGCCTGTCCCAGATGTGGGCCACCACCAAGAAGATGTCAGACGAGCAGCGGCGCTATGAGCTGCAGCTGATGTTTGAGCATCCTGCATTCGAAAAGCTACTGCAAAAGGCCATGAAGAGTGTGGGGCAAATGCGAAGTGAGGATATCGCATACTCTCTCCTGGGTATGGTGAAATTGGGTGTGCCCCAAAGTAGCCGTGTGGTCCAGACTTTCCTCCGAAACTGCCAGGTAGATTGTAGTCCGGCAAGCAAAGTTTTGTTTGTTGTTGTTTGTTGTTTCTCCATATACATCTGATATTTTTCATTAACAGGAGAAACTGAATGACTTTGATGAGAAAAGTCTGTCTGTTGTGGCCTCCTGCCTTGAACATATGAAGGGCAGCCCCAATGTTGGTGCACTTAAAGACGGCATGAGGTCAGACTTGTGGCTAAGCCAAAAATATACTTTTTTAGCACTACTTTTTCAGGTCTTTTACAGCGATGTGTACTGCTGTATCCTAGGTTGGTGGTTGAGGCCCGTCTTCCTAGGATTAAGAATGTAATGACTCTCCAGATCATGATGCGTCTGTTGGGGAAAGATGCACCGCTGGACCTTAAACGGAAACTAGAGGTTGGTGTCGCTTTAGCTTGATTGACACAGAGCATTTAGTCACTTAGGCTAGTGAAATGTGTTGTTATGCTAACTTAATCGGAGTTTATAATGGTCATTATTTTGCTTGATATAGGCTAACTCATAGTAACATCTTAGTATGTTTGTATCACTAAGCATGAACAAAAGTTACCTGTATTTTGTTAACACTCGTTATGTACACTACTTCCTGCAGGGAAAGGCTTTATCAATGGCAGACCAGTTCAGCCTTCCCAACACCCAGTATATGATCACCACTATGACCACGATGGGATTCTACTCCAAACCATTGCTGGACATCTGCAGCAAGAAGATTATAGGTAAAACCTTTTCTTCGTGTTTAATAGTAATTGATTTTGAATTATGGTCTAACTTAACTTCATAAGGAGTAATGACATGGTCACAAAGTCGGAAAACATCCTGGTGTATTTTGCAAATTTGTCAGTGCAGATATATTTTAAGGAGCCTAAAATTAAGATTAAAAATTGAGTTAGGCTTCTATTTTAAAGTTTTGCCAACCCTCCATCACCTCTCATGTTCTGTTTTCACATCTGTCCTTCCTGCTAGAAAACATCAATGGAATCCCCTTCAACAGATTGTATACAGTGCTGCAGTCCTGTAGGGAATTGCACTACAGAGACGTGGATCTTCTCACTGGCATTTCAGACTACGTCACCTCCATGATAGACATATGGAGCAACAAACAGGTGCTGCAACACACAACTGTATTCTAACAAAAGTCTCAATATCTCATTAGTCATATATGACAATTTAGTGTTCTTTCTTACCTGCAATCACATGATAAGAGTAGGAATTGCTTTTCCGAGATATCGCATGTGACATTTTCCTGACCTCTAATGCTTCCTTTCTTTCTGTTCAGGTGATCCTCTTCCTGTCTCTGTTCGAGAACCTCGTGTTCTGTCCCGCAGCCTTAATGGAGGCTTTTGCTGAGAAGGTGATCGACAACCCAGAAGCTCTGACGCTTAAAGACCTCCTCTGTCTCCTCAAGGTGTACTCCTATCTTAACTATGATCTGCAGCACCACAGACAACAGTAGGTCACTCATTTGTCTCCATCTTTTAAATATTAAGCATACACAGGCCATTGATATTGTACTGTGTACTTCTTTAAAGGGCTAAGAAAATAAAATATTCCATCTTGGATGCATTTCCTGGTCTGGGTTGAACAATGGTTGTGTCACTATGGTTTTGTGTCATTATCTTCGAACAGCAGAGGCTGTGTAACTTACATGACTGTTGGCTGCAAGACCTCATCTTGTTGTTGTGTTTCTTCTTGCTGCTCCAGATTCCTGGACAGTCTCAGCCGGGCTCTGGACTCCTATCTGCCCAAGATGTCTAGTTATGAGTTGTTAAAGGCTGTTTATTATCTGTGCCTTCTGGGCCACTTCCCCTCTGCACCACTGGAGAAACTCCTGCAGAGTAGCACACTTGAGCTGTTCAGCTCTACAGGTCAGACACTGAATCTACTCACACATGCATTATCATTTTGTGTCTGCCACTTGTCTTTATTTTTTTTTTATTTCTCTTGCACTTTGAATTTCATCCATCTGAACTTCCCCTATTTCTCTCCAGCACCCAAATTTCTCCAGAGCCAGGAAAGAATGTTTCAGACTGTGCACTTGTGCCTCAGTCTTGACCGTCCTGTCCTCCCTCTGCCGCTGACTGTCCCCCCATCTGTCCTTGGAGACCCCGTTTCCAGAATCCCGTCGGTCAACCCGCATCTCTCGCAGGCCCTGCAGAGTATACTGGAGGACCTGGCAGACACAGTGCTACAGGAAATGGTGGTGGTGGAGAACTCCTACTTCGTAGGTAAAGAGAGAATTATAGAGTAAAGAAGAGTTTCGGGGTGAATTGTGAAAGTTTCAGCTTTCATAAGTTTCACCTTTATCTGTTTGGGCCTGTCCCTCTGCAGGAATGCTTTAAAAACTTGTCGATTCATCATATGAAAAGCAACGAGTGAAGATAGACACGTTTATTTTCAGTTCCTATCATAGAATTAACAGTTACACTTAAATCAGTCCATTGTGTCTGCATTTAGCTCTCTAACTTAAACTAAGCATCTATACGCTGTAGAAAATGGCTTTAAAATGCAATTTCATCCAGTCTCGAAAGTGTGATGCTAGTAAGAAACTGCGTATGTGTGTGTGTGTGTTGACTCTCAGACGCCGTGATCACCAAACTTCTGCCGAACCAAACCGAGACTGAAGAGAGCAGCTTTGCAGGAGAGGAATGTTCTCCAGCAGAGAGCAGTCAAAGGTAAGATATCAGCATTAGTTTGCAGTCGATAACATCACCAGACACAATCTAGAACAAGTCTACTGTGGTGTTTTACTGACATGTTTTCTGAGACTGAGATGAATCTAATGTGCTTATGTCATGTTGCGTGAGGTTTTAGTATGATGCTGTGAAAACAGGTGCAGAAGATGTTCAGGCTTTTTGTTCTGATAAAGTTGGGTGTTGAAACATGCTGTGATGGCGAACATCAAACATCTGATTCCACAACTTCGCATGCAACATATAACAACATGTCCACACTTTGAACTAAGAATAAAGAAAGTGCTTTCTAGGGTATAACATAGTGATCTAAAAGCAGGTCTGCTTGTTACTTGTATTAAACACCACAGTGATTACAGCTGCTATGGAGTTAAAATCCCATTTTAAAAACATATAAAGGTTTGAGATAGAAAATTAAGATTCAGATTCATCTTTAAGATTAAGGTTCTATACTTATTGCCATATCAACACATGGTTATTAAGGAAAAAACTCTTTGTCTTGAACAGAAACTCAACAAATTTTGAGAAAACATTTGTCCACTTTTATCGCTCTAAACAAGAAACTTGTTTTTAAAGTTCATAAAATTTTTAAAGTTCATAAAATTGTGTATGTGCAGTTGTGTATTGTTCATCTAGTTTATTAACGATCTTTGAAATAGTTTGGATATCACCTTGCGTTGACTCTTTTCACTGTTTTCATTTTTCTGCACAAAAGTCTTTTGTGTCATTTTGTATGCGTTTTTTCCTTCGACTCTACACAGGGAGTCTCACTTCAATTATTCATTTTCATATATACGTAATCATTTTTCTCATTTCTCCTCACGTAGTCCTTGTTTTGATTCTGTCTGTTTTTCGTTCAGTCATTCAGAGCTTTAACAAAATAGATTTCTGCTGAGCCTGTCGCTGCATTTTACTCATATTCAACCAAATGGTCCGGATGATGTACGACGTGCTGAAACATTAATAGAAATAAATGCGTGATTCGTTGTTTATACCGCACAGTTCTTGCTCTGAACCTCTATCTTTATACTTTAAAAATAGAATTGAAACACATTTTTAAAGATTAATTAGAAGAAGATAGAAGACAGTTACTGACAAAAAACAAATGAAAAATCCTATAGTACCCCTACTGATTAGAAATCTGCAGTTATGCACGTGTCAAAGGAAGCCAGAAGTACGAAGTGTTCCGAACATGGTGTTGTCTCAGTGAAAATGAAGCCACAATCTGCTCAGTCTGTTTTTCAACTTTTATGTTTTTTCCTCCCAGTGATGTTCTTCTAGCCAAATTTCTACATTCACTCTGTCATGCCTTTTACCTAAATTCAAATTTTGACCTTTTAAATGCTTGTCTTTAAACCCTTGTCTTGATATCCTAGAATTGCAGTAATTTGCGCTCCATACTCTGGTTTTTGCTACGGAACGTCCAATCCCCGTGGTCCCCTGGCTATCAAGATTCGCCATCTGAAGATCCTGGGATATAATCCCGTCCTGGTGAGAGTCATATGATGAAATTTTGGCTCTTCTTCTTTTATCAGGCGTTCTGATGTTAATATTTCCATATTTAAGAAGCTTTTTGCTCACTTTGTTTGCTGTTAAAACTTTTATTACAATTGGACTCATGCACTTAAATGTCATAATCTGTAAAACTCACATACTTACGGATTATTAATCTATATATTTAGAAGGGAAGAAAGTATTGCAGTACCATATTTGTTCTAATGACTTACATATATGTTATATGGGAGGGCCCATTGCTCATTTTCTCCAAAAGAAAACACCCAAAAAACAAATATTTGAGGCTGACATATATTAAAATGTTTCTTCAAACAAAAAAAAAAAAGTGTACTGCTGCTAGTGGAAGCAGCATCAGTGTTTAGTGCATCTCAACAACATCAAAGTTTACTCTATCCTAATCCTGTTCTCTCCATTGTCCAGTTAAGCGAGCAGCAGCTGAAGTCGGAGCCTGAGGAAAAGAGAGCGGATTTCCTCAGGGGACGGATCTTTCCAGAACACCTCACATCAGACGCACGACCGAAAGTGGAGCAACTGGGATCTTGAGGACAGGTGGCTTGAGTAGTCTCAACCTGTAAAAATCATGATGACAACGCAGCTTTAGTTTAAAGCTGTTTAAAGCTCTGTAAACGATTAAAAAGACATAAATATATTCAAGTGTTTAAATAAATGTTTTTTTTGTGAGATTACAGTGATGTTCTGCAAATCATTTTAAAAAGTCTTTTTTTTTTTTTTTTACTTCCAGCGGTAGATTTATTTTATCTCCACATTAAGTAAGAAAGTACAAAAGGTCATGGTTTGAGCGTGGGAATAACGGCTTGAATAACAGTTGAATCATATGTTTCCGGAGGATTTACAGTAAAAAGCCACACTCTGATGAAGGCAAAAGCTGAAATATTTAGGTTATCCTTGAGTCCATCAAAACTTGTATGAGAATCTTTGAATAGCTTTTTCTGTCAAAGTCCTAAAATGACTTACAAACCTAACAGAAATTAGTTAATCCTGATACCTGTGGCATTTGATGAGTAAGACCATACTGCTGAATGAAACCAATAAAACCAGTATGTGCGTTTGCAGTAAGTGCACAGAAACTGCAAGGTGAGCAAGGTAAATTTGGAGTCTCTTTGAAGCTGCCACATTTGCAGAAAGCACGAGGAAAGAGAAAGAAATGTAGAGGGAGGAAGGCAGGAAATGGTGCAGATTGTTATTGTTTGAAGTGTTTGCGTCTCCTTGTTGTATATCTGGTTGTAATCAACCTCCGCAACGTTAAACTATCCGACAACACATTCTGATGTTTGTTTGGTTTTTTTTTTTTTTAGAGATGAGGGCGCGCAAACTGGAAAGAGCGTGTAATGTGATTTTAATCAGAGGGCTCTTAACAGCTTGTTTGATTTTTTTCTTTTATGAAATTGTGGTCACTCTTCTCCACATGATGTCACACTGATATACTAGATGAAGTGACACTTTGAATGTGGTTAAATCCCCTCATTGAGACACCACCTGCTGTTTCAGCCACAAAGATAGGGGTTTCCAACTACAAATTTCACATGTGTGTATGTGTGACAGGCAAACACAGTGAGTGAGTGAGACAGGAAGTGAGCAAAACCGAAGATGTTGGGTAAGTTATTTTTATTGTTTTATACAACCACAACTGGTAAAGGACCTGCTACTTTTGCTGTGTAGGCACAAAAACAACTATGCTAATTACAAGAAAACACACCAAACAAAACAAATCAAACGTCACTCACTATAACGTTCTGTTCAGAGTAAGCTACTACAAGGACACCCCCCCCTTCCGTTTCTATGTAAACAACTTATGGGGGCAGCTGTGCAAATGGACAGGTAATCAAAAGTGTCGTGGTATAGGATTCTCTAACCCTCTCTTCTTCTTGCGATCCTTGGGCGCTCTGGGTTTGGTGTTCATGTAGTCATTCTGGGAATCTGAATGCTTGAACTTCATCTGTAAGACACATGAAGACAACTTGAACAACGGAGTTATATCTGTCTGTCTTTCTAAGAACCCAAGAACCTAAAAGGAAAAGTTAACATGTTCCTATTTAAAAGTTAAAAAAATGAAGAAATACTTAAAAGGTTAAATAGAACAATTTCCCCAACCATGAATTAAAATGCTGGTGGAGAGGAGAAAAGTTTTTAGACTCTCTTAGTGGGGAAATTCTGGGACATAGAGCTATTTTAAAATGACATAAACAAGACAGAATACAGCAGCTGAATAAATGACACATGGAAAAAATCTATATAAATATGTTACTTTCAATTCTCAATTATCATCGGGCGGTTGCTGAGACAAGTCACTATTTATAAGATTCTGGCTATGACCCCGAGTGAAAATATGTCATTACGTATGTGGCTAAATTTGCTACCAGTAATTTGCATTTTCAAACCTGACCACTAAAATATGAAAAGATACCTATCTAGATCCCCACCAGACACGTTTGAAGACATCAGATTTTTACTAATAATTTGTGTCTGATAGGTTTTGTTTATAGAAAAGTTCCTTTAAAAATCCTTAAAAATGACATCTACTTCTTCTCCCTCATTCAAAATTCAGAATCTATGAATATGCAAATTTACCCTTGTTTGTGTGCTTCTATTTTAGCACCGCACATCTATTCTATTGCCTTGCTGTAAATAGTTCACACGCAGTGGTTTTGTTGGTATTGTCAGGTGAGAACTTTGTAACCCCAAATTAACAGGAAAACAACAGGTTCAATTTTACATTTTTAAATTGCACAATTCTTCTTCTACATAATCCAGTGTGTTCAAAGGTTTCATAAGGAATGACTAGTGCTGTGCCATTTAAATATCGTATCGTGTTATCTTACGTAGTTGACCACGGCGATGATGGTGACAGCTGTGCTGTAGATGATGAGAACTACAGACACACAAATCCAAATCCAGTGAAGTCCAGGGACTACAGATGGGGCAGGTTTTTCAAGACTACTGACATTGCATTGGTGTCCTGATAAAAAAAAAAAAAAACATTAAGGAAGTATTCAGTGTACTTTACTGTATGCAAACAAAATTATAGATTGTGCATCTTAGGAATACTTACCCTGTACCAGCACCAGGATCCACAAAACATTTCCTTCTTTTATATAGGGAGGAGGGTACGTGACTATGACCTCACATCTGTAGAGTCCATGGCTGTTGTCATTCACTCCAGTGAGGTTGAAACGGACCGATTTGTTGTGCTCATGCAGCGCCACACCCATGCTATCGTTTAATTTACAGTTGGACGTGGGTTTTCCAAAGTTGCATGTTTGATTGTAAATCACTTCATTGTTCTTAAGAAGGCTAAAGGTCATGTCTTCACCGTTCATGTCTGGGCAAGGTATAGACACAATGTCTCCAGCAGGTACACAGACAGTTTTCACCTTGTCTGGGGAGAAAAAAAAAAAAAGTGATAATGATTCAGAGTGCAATTTCATTCTGATTACTGGTTATAGATACCTCTCACACTCCCATTATAATGTAAGATCTCTGATTAGGAGTCATGAACTAATGCTTGCAAAAAATACTTAAAGGATAGGTTCACAATTTTTCAAGTACAGTCAGGTGTCCATATAAACAGTGAAAGAGGTTTTCCTCACTGTAATCATTCCTCCTTCATACTGACTATTAAAAAATCCCCTTCAAATGCTCTTTCAATGTAAAGTGTGTCCACACACGTCATTTTGTGCAAAAATGCAATCTGAAGGTTATATGAGGCTTCAGCAGTCTGAGTTAGTCATATCAAGTAGATATCGGCCACATTTACGGTCTTTTTGACATCAGATTCTATGGTGGAAGTATAACAAAAAGAGGGACTTTGTCACTAAAAAGACTAATGTTGAAACTGTGACTGTGGATTTTGTCCCCCATCACTTACATTATGAAGGGATCTTGTAATGGTCAGTATGAAAAGTAAGAACGATGATGGCAAGAAAAACCTATTTTAATGTTCATTTGGGCTCCTGACTGTTGTTTTAAGACAGACTTGAAAAGTTGTGAAACCGTCCTTGAAAATGCTGAAACTTCAAAATATGGAAACAAGCTGCTTAAGCCGCGAGCCACAGATGTTACAGTAACCCAAGCCTTTGTCTTCATCTGTGACCAACACCAGACACCTTTGCAAAGGAAATGACTTGTTTCAGCTACAACTCCAGCAAAGGTTGATTTATTTGCATTTAATTCCCCTAACTGAAATTCAGGCTTTGAAACCCGTCATTTCACTGCAACTCCACCCCCACACGGAATTTGTTCAATATCAGCACATCTAGGCACATTTACCTCTTTTAGCCAACCTCACATTTCACGTTGAAAAACAGGCACTTGCCATGTTAGTGGCATACTTGAGTCAGTCAGCGCCTGACTCAAGTATGCCTTCAGGTTGTGGTTTATCTGATGTAGCGCTGTAGCTGTTGCACGGATTCGTCTTGAAACACACGCCTTCTGCAGTCGGTTTTATCAGCTAAAGTTGTGGCAAACTGTATTTTGATAATTCTCTGCTGACTGTTTGCATGAAGATGTTTCTCAAACCACAAATACATGTATTCAGTCAGCATTAGGGGACTATACATAAGTCTCATTTTAGGTACTAATCAACAGATAAACAGTCAAAAACTGAGATTATGTTTTATGCGCCTACACTTAAAGCTGTCAACCATAGAGTAGATAAAATATCAATGTCCACAACTGTGATTTAACAGACAATCATTTAAATACATTGATAGTCAAGTTTTTACTGAGGGGGCAAGTCTAAACCTCAGTGTTTACAAATGAAACCAAACTGTCCCACTGTCTCACTGTAACCACACATGCAAAACAAAGTGCCTTCAACTGTCAGACTGTGAGAAAAAGACGATTCACTGTTAAGTAAGTTGTAAATACTCACAATTACTTGTTTTTTTCTGGCAAATAGAAATTTCAAGCAAATTATTTGTACTATTAGTAATAACTACAACTTGCATATTAGTTGCGATAAACATATGAATTACTGTAAGCGAGAATTTGTCTTTTACTAAAGTCTACAACTTACGATCGCAGGTACAGGAGCTCTTAGACTCAGATGCATGTGACAACCTGCAGCCCAGGAGGATCGTGAAAATCCAGCAAACCCTCATCTTGAACTTTTGCATTTTTGAGAGTTTGTGTCCAGCAGAATGATGCTCTCCAGACTTGTCCTCATCACCCAAAACTTCGAGGCCCTCAAGCAAACTGCATCGACCGTAGGCTGCAGAGAGATCTGATCCGTTAATCCGATATCATCAGCCCTGGTTCCATGCGTGCGTCCCTTCGACTGTACTGCATCACATCCTCCTCAGACTGAAGCCCTCCCACGGTGCTGCTGTGACTGAAGATAACACACCCTCTCTTGAGGGAAAACATCCTGTAGCAGCAAACGCCTCCTCCTCTGAAGTTTCCGCTCTCTCTCCCATAGCGTGTGACCTTTGATACGCAAGGTCATTAATAATTGATTGATTTAATGATGGATTATGTTAATTTAGACCAGAAAGTCATCACAGGATGCCATTCCTATTGTCTGTCCTGGGCACATAAGTTCAGTCTTTTTTGTAAGTTTTGGAACAGTCTTGGAAATGTTAGTTGCTGCACTGTGGTAAAGGGGTGATACTTTATAATAAGAATACAAATCATATACTTAACTAATGCTTATCTAATGCATGGCTCCTGATGATTTATTGCACAAATTAATACATGATGTATCATAAATTCCTGTAAACATTAAAAAATGATCAAGTCACTATGACGTGATGTGATTAGTTCACATTTAATTGGTAAAAATTGTTTCATATTTCTGTGAGAATAGACACTCAGTTGTTAGTTTATTTGGTAGGCCTATGACACTTCTGTTGAACTTAATTGGTACGTGCTAGATGATTGATCGATTGATTGATTTTATGGATTAAACAGACAAAGGATAGCGTGTTAAAGTGAAAACACTTATTTCCAAGATGTTAAAAGACAAAGAAACATAAAGAAACACAAAGACAGTCAACATAAAAAATTAAACAATACGATCCTGAAATTCCAAAAACACATCACCACAATTTAAGAAATAAAAAATAACTCCCACATCAGAAAACAAGGACAGCTAAAGTAACGGTGTCATTGCAGATTTCATTATGTTACTCTGTTCTATAAAAAAAAAAAAAAAAAGTCCTAACTTGACTTATATAAGCCTCTCTCATATTTAAAAACTTAATGCATAACAGGAGGCTGTTCCACAACATAGCACCAGTGTAAAAAAAAAAGAAAAAATTTTCTACCATGCTACACTCCAATGCTTTCAACAACAACACAAATAGAATTAAAAAACAACTCATTTTCCACCCGCTATCTTGTAAATATGTCAAAAAAAATACCATTGAATCTATTCTCATATAAATATGAAGCTATTATATCTGAGCAAACACATGGTCCTGAAATAAACTTTTATGTAAGAGGAATCCAGCTAATTTGGTCGCATATCAATGAATGTATGAAATGTGAAACTGTGAATTAACACTTATTATAAAGTGTTACTGGTAAAGGTGCTTGTTCAGCAAATTTGTACATTAAAACATTATGCTATGATTGTGAATGAATATGAATTTGTGTCTACTGACATACTAACATTGAGTGTGAGTATCAGCTATATAGATAATAAAAAAATATACTGTATTTTCAGTGCCACTCTAAATATGTGCATTTTCTCCTCT
The DNA here is from genome assembly GCF_963924715.1 of Thunnus thynnus. NCBI lineage: Eukaryota > Metazoa > Chordata > Actinopteri > Scombriformes > Scombridae > Thunnus > Thunnus thynnus. The sequence continues at coordinate 8,870,913 of NC_089540.1, forward strand.
GTAGCTGTACGTGTTGAAGCAGTATGAAGAGAATAATGTTGCAGCTACAGATGGAGGTGGAGTGAGTTGCCAGAAGTGCAATGACCCAGTGTACCGCACGGAAAGGTTTACTGAACACAATGAGACGAACTAAACAGATCTGGTTTGAACTGACATTTTGTGTTGCTGCCAAATGTGTCATTACCTCAGAAAAACACAAAGAGAAAGGTGAACAAGAAACTCTCTGTTCTGCATGAGTCACTGAGCAAAACACATGTACAGACTCTGGTGTAGTCAAGATACGTCTGTGAGGGAAAAAAAAAACAGTGATTGTGTTGCCAGTAGTGAGAGAAAGTAACAAGTTTTGAATCTTTGATCGATTTGTGCTAATAATTAACAGACCTTGGCTGTATCTACACCAGTGGTTCTCAAACTTTTTCCTATCAAGGACCCCTAAACTGACACAAATTAGACCATCATTTGATAAGGTTTTGTCCCAGTGTCCCTCATCTGATAAGATTTTTGCTTTTAGATGTTTTATCACAGAAAGCATCTGCAACTCATCATTGAAACTGTCACACATTCTGTCACTGTGTTACTCATGGATTATAGTGGCAATAAATTATTCCCCTTTTTGCTGGGGACTGCCCACAAGGACCCCTGAGGGTCCCCGGGCCCAACTTTGAGAACCACTGAACTACACAATAGGTTTGAGGTGAAAGTGCAATAGCTTTCATCTTCCACTAGATGGCAACAAATCATTTTATTTTGATCAGCCTGTTGATTACAGTTTTCTCCTGCTGCAAACTGTCAGGTATATGAGCATTTGCTGCAATCTTTTTTTAATCTACAGTAGGATTATAATCCATAAAAAGGGTACAAAATATTTATTTTGTGTGTGGTAACACGTGGTGACACATTAATGGGATTGTGAAGTGGGGATTATAGAATTTCCAAAATGTTGTCTGTAATTCTAACTCTGCAAATGGATGAAGGGGTTGGTAATGCCATGTGTCCATATGGATGACGCGCAATAATCTCCTAATCTGGAACATGCCCCTTTTGTCTGGTGGTGGTGGTGGTGAGCATCAGCATGAACCCATGCAGAGCTCATGTGTGGTTTTAATGTGGCTGCTTGCTTCACTCAGCTGCTGGAGTCTGATGCTGCCTTCACTGTTTCCCAGAGAGTCCTACTTTTCACTACATCACCACATTGCTCATTCATGTGCTTTTTTTTTTTTTAGATGACCCCAAGTATCCTGACATGTTAGTTTTCTTTTTCATTTGTTGCTTTATTCTAACAAAAAAAAAAGAGGAGCACTGAATGACTTTGCAGGATGAACAGCAGAAAGTGGGTACATAATATCTTTTTCAGCAATAATAAGCAAGAAATGGTGCAACAATGTGTCATTTATTCAACACTGGCAACCCTAAAAAAATACATGGCTTCCACTTACTTTACTTCATTTCTCCTCTCTGTTTTAAGCTCCAATGTAAGATATTTCCCACAGGCCATGAAGGCAGCGTGGGTTCTGGGCTGGACAGGAAACGACGGAGAGGCGCAGCGTGTCTCCTCCTCAGCAGCTCCGGGAGAGAAGAATGGGAAAAGGGAATGGGATTGTATATGTAGACGAGGCAACGCGTGAAAACATGAGGACGACGGGCAGTTTTTAAGTAGCTTTTTATTTTAAAAAAAACACCATATCTATCAGCAGGAGTTCCTCTTCTTTTCCCTGAGGAGGAGTGAGATTTGCTCCCATTGGAAAACACAGGAGGAGGAGGAGAGGAGCCTCTTTGTGACTCCCATTTGACTGTAAGTGGGTTTTTCTTCCCTAATTAATGCTCATTTTTTGTACTCTTCTTTATATAAAAGCAAACTCAGGCGCTGGAAATGTCAATTATCAATCAATAAATGTCAGTTTATCATGTTTGTAGCCTTCACTGTTCACTCTTCCTAGTTATGTCCTCGGGAAAGGAGACGAGAGATTTACGTTTACCACAAAACCACGAAACGAGTCATTCATTTGTGATATATTATTGACTGAGTTTGGTGTGGCAGGCTGTTTGAATGGGAGGGGGCTTAATTTGTGCCCCCTATGCGGCCATTGAACAATCCCCTTTCTTGGGGGAGAAAGGGTGCGCAGCGTTTGGGCCGACTGGGAAAAGAGCCGCAGCTTTCATGATGGCACTGACAATTGAAGTCTATTGTTGGGATGTATTTGTTAGTTATGTTGCCAAAGCCGAGCCCTTCGTAGCCGAGCTGCAGGGTTTTTTTTATTTTTATTTTTAAAAAAAGCTAATTTTCTTGTTCTGCATCTATGTGAGCAGAAGAGAGATGTACAGTCTCCACCCTGTTCAGCTCCTGGTAATGGCCGATGGTTTTTTTTGTCGTGCTAATGTTTGTATCCTGCTGGTGGGATTATGAAATGCCACATTTTATGTCTTTAAGAAAAAAACAACCCTATATAATAAGTGTTTTGTGCGTGTGTGTGACTGGGTTCAGCTTCATTATTAGCTGCCTCGTTCACTGCAGCTCATGAACTGTGTTTTAATTCCCTTTGTTGGATGAGGCCGCCGGCTGCAGATTGAATAAAGCCAGTTTGACCAGTGGCTATCTCCAGTTTAATGCCACCATCCACTGCAGCTTGTAGATGTGCAACTGAACTACATTGAATACAATATTTGTAGTTTTATCTTCAGAAGCCAGAGTGGAAAAGTTAATTTAACACATATTTGTATTTACAGTTGTATGCAAAAGTTTGACAAATTACATTTTGGTGATTTTTTTTTTTTTGATTGAAAAGATATAAACAGTCTCTCTAGGATATGGAAAAAAACAATATTTTCAGCAAACATTAATACTTATGTTATAAATTGAACAAAAATAAAAACAACATTGTGGCATGCGCAAAAGTTTGGACACCCTACATAGTCAGTGCTGAGTAACACTCCCTCTGGCAGATATCACAGTTTGCAAACGCTTCTTGTAGCCAGATAAAAGTCTTTCAATTCTTGTATTTGGGTTTCTCTTCCATTCTTCCTTGCAAAAGGCTTCTGCAATATTCTTAGGCTGTCTTGCACGCACAGCTCTTTCAGTTCTACCCACAGATTCTCAGTTATGTTTAAGTCAGGGGACTGTGAGGGCCATCCCAAAACCTTCAGCTTGCATCTCTTGAGGTAGTCCACGGTGGATTTCAATGTATGTTTAGGATCGTTATCCTGTTGTAGAAGCCACCCTGTTTTCAGCTTCAGCTTTTTTTTTTTTTTTTTTTTACAAATGGTGTGATGTTTGTTTCCAGGATTTGCTGGTATTTAGTGGAATCCATTCGTCCCTCCATCCGTGCATTGATTCCTGTGCCGCTGGCTGCAACACGACCCCAAAGCTTGATAGATCCACCTCCATGCTTAACAGTTGGCAAGGTGTTCTTTTCATGAAATGCTGCTCCTCTTTTTCCTCTAAATGTGCTGATTGTGACCAAATAGTTCTATTTTAACTTCATCAGTCCACAGCACTCGTTTCCAAAACACATCAGGCTTCTGTAGATGTTCTGTTGCAAACTTCTGATATTGGATTTTATGATGAGGACGCAGGTAAGGTTTTCTTCTACTGACTCTCCCATGAAGGTCTTGTTAATGCACCTCCGCTCCTTATTCCGCTAAATCTTCATCCTGCAAGTTTTTTGCAGTCAAATGGGGGTTTTGATTTGCCTTTCTGAACAGCATACAAGCACTTCTCTTTGAGAGTTTTCTTGATCTTCCAGATCACATCTTGACCTCCACAACTGCCATCTCTTAATTACATTGCTGACAACACTTTGCTATCTTCATGTAGCCTTCCCCTGCATCGTGGGCATCAATAACTTTCATTTTCAGAGTCTTACACAGCTGCTTAGAGGAACCCATGGCTGCTGAGTGTTCACACAAGATTTGAAGAGTCAGAGTATTTGTAAAGCTTTTAAACTGGCACCAGCTGACATTTCCTAATGATGGTTGTTTACATGCCTCAAGCTGATTAAGATCCGAGACTTTGTAAAAAGAATCTGAGACTTCTGAACTCTTAGGGCGCCCAAACTTTTGCACGTCACAATGACGTTTATGATATACAAAGTAACTATGCATTAAGGTTTGCTAAAACTATTGTTTTCCATATCCTAGAGAGACTGTGTTTACAGCTTTTCGATTAAAAATCACCAAAATATGTTATTTATCAAGGGTGCCTGAACGCTGCTGCTGCTGCTGCTGCTGCTGCTTTACTGGCAGAAATAACTCCCAAAACAACAAGCCTCTCCATTGAGGTCAAGCTATGTTTCCCTCTGTAGCCTAAGCTTTGCTGACATTAACACTGGTGAAATAATGACCCTTCACTGACTGTGGGGTTCAAAGGTCATCTGTAGGGGCTGAACACCATGCCACTGTCTGGCTGGCTGCCATATGAGCCCAGGTTTTCACCCAGTAAACATTCCCTGTATGGGTGCTATTTGTACTGCCAAAGCTGTATCTCTTCAGTTCAGGGGCTAATGCAGCAAAACAAACACACACACACACACACACACATAATAAAAGCCACTAAAAAGAAGCCACTTGGCCCAGCCTTTATTCCCCACAGTGGCATTATAATAGACCGTCTGTGTCCTTAAGGCACGCTTGATTTGCATCCACAAAGCACTAGACTCGAAGCACATTATTCTGGGCATGGAGACAGTGCAGCAACAATGCGACCCATTCGCTTACAGTGCAGTTAATGGGTTGAAAATAACTACTGGCCTTCTGGTCGCTCCCCCCCTCAGGCAGATGCCTTTAAGCTTGTTATGTTGTTTTTTTTTTTGTTTTTGCATGAGGAAAATAGCTGGAGTTTGGAGTCAGATTTCACTCATTGTCTAGTCGGAGATATAAAAAAGGACAGAAAATGTGCGATGCCCCCGAGCACATCTGGAAAACCCAGCGATATGTTGTTTTTGTTCCTGTAGGCATTGTTACTGTGGCTGTTTCCTGTGCTGTAACCCATTATAAATGTGTTTCTTAAGAACTTAGTTATCAGCTGGTTATGTAAAATGGAAGGTTTGAAAATATTTGCTTTGTTTTTGATGTTAGAGGCAATTTCGGGGGGTTATTTTAGGCCTGCGGTTAGATTCCAGGAGATCTATTTTGAATCAGTGTAAACAGGATTATTATTGTTGCGGTTGTATCAATATCATGTAATGTAAGTTCAACAAGTTCATGTTTGAATCAGCATCATTATTCATATCAAGTTCCCACCAAGAAACAGACATTTAATGAACTTAAAAAGTAGCAGCGGACATGCACCCCATGTAATAGATCGTACAAAACATCTTCTCAATAGACTAAATTGTCCTGAAGTCACTGCTTTCAGGCTGTACGCTATACAGCTCAGCCATAAAAAGCTCAGTCATGGATTAAATTTCCAGCCACAGAAGTAAAACATATGTTAAAAAGGAGCGTGTCATTTCACTGCCCCTGTTTAAGAGCACATGTCAGGAATTTTTCACTGTCATCTTTTCTTTCTCGAGGCTATTGAAAAGAGAACCCAGAGACAGAGGGTGTATATATTTTTTGGAAGAAACATCAGCTCAAAATAACCAGAAACATGGTTTTCTCATTCACCCGCTCTGTCGTGTTTTGCCAAAAGAAGGAGCGAAGAAGAAGAAGAAGAAGAAAAAAAAAAACCTCTTCTGCTTTTCTCCCTCCATCCCTCTGCTCCCTTTCATCCTTTTTATTTTTGTGTACGCTTGATTTCCTTGGGATGTAGTTGATTAGATGAGAAAAACAGTTGTCAAAGAAATTTTGGGCTTGAAGAATGATCCCCAGAGATTGTGTGTGTGTGTGTGTGTGTTGGAGAAGAAAGATTTGAAAGCTATTCTTGGTTTGTCTGTGTGTATATATATATATATGTGTGTGTGTGTGTGTGTTAGCATCTCCTGCGTGCTGGTCTGTCAGCACTTTCTTGGCGCTGTCGTGCGAGTTGCAAGAGCCGTGTCAGACCTCCGCCTATCTATCCATCCGTCCACCCACCCATGTCCTTGGGCATGAGACTACCCCCGCACAAAAGCTCCAGAGACGAGGCGGGGGGTTAGCGGTGGTGGCTGGTGTAAGTTTACCCAGGTTGTGTTACAGCCAGGGGTGTAGGTGGGTAAAGGAAGGCAGTGGGAGGACGCCACTTCAAACGCAGCCTTCAAAACACCCTGATGGAGAGCCGGAGGGGAGAGTGTAAACTGATATTTCCACACAGGTAGCAGGTACCTTTGCTTCAGATGAGGACTGGAGAGTAGATGTGTGTGGGGGTGGGAAAGGGCGACCAGCTGCAGAAGGTACCGGCTCCTTGATGCCAAACAAAATGCCACATTCTGGCTGTGTTGTGTGCAAGTGAAAACGAGAGGAAAAGTGTCCATGTCTCATTCCACATGGGTGTGTCCCCCCTCTTGTCACAGGCACGAGGTCCCGGCCTTGTATAGGGCCTTGTTCTGGTAACATTTTGCTGACCTTTGGTGGCAGCTGCCCCTGCCATTTGGAAACAAAGACAAATGGCATGGCCTGTAGGCTGCGAAACCTCTACTGTTCCAGATAGCGAGCCGCTCTTCCTGTTGGCCTTTTCATACATGCTTAGAAACTTCTATCAATGCCCTCAGTGGCAGGAAATCAATTGTTCGGAATCCGCATGCAGCCTTTTCTTTTGAGATGACTGATTTCAATTCTTTTGACAAGGATAGGGCAGCTGTGCAACCTTAAAAACATGCACACACTTTCACTTTTACTTGTTGTTTTTTTTTTTTTTCTTTCCATCACTTTTTTTTCAGCAGCAGGAAATGTAGAAGGTGTAGCCTGTGCTAAACCTATAAATGCTCTATCTCCAGCTGCACCGCTGATTGGAGCAGGCAGAAGGAGGGCACCCTCCTCTCCTTTCAGGGCAATACATGATCTGGGTCCTCGCTCAGCAGGTGCACTCAAGCGCACAGCTGCATACACACCACTATATAAAGACAACCGAAGACACGGACGGCGAGGATTGACCTACAATTCAGATCTCCTCGCCATGTTAGTTGTCATATCTGTGCCATTGGGGTGAACGCTTTCTCCTGAAGCATTTTGCAGTATCACAAAGTGTATACATTTTTAGTGTGGGTGGGATTTACTTGCCTAAAGGAAAAGTCCACCTCCTAGATGCTTTTACTTTGTCGGATATCATTGATTCATCATGTTCAATGTGCTCCAGGAGTTAATTTATGATCACATTTACATTTTGGGGTGATTATAATCCCTCAAACAGCCTCGTTTACCATCCTACATTGCCCAGATTTCCTTTTTAACAACATCAGAGAACGGGTTTGCACTTGTTGCATCTAGCTGTTTGTTATTATAATTTTTAGGTGGGGAGAGCAAGTGTTTTTGAGTGAAGAAAAGTGGCTGCATTGCATTCTGGTCTATTGAGGCCACTGTCATCTGAGAAAAATAATAACTCTGCTTCATTTACATTGGATCTCTTCCTGTATAAATGTTACGCATCAGTAGAAACTTATGAGTCTAGGAATAAGTGCTATGATTTAGGGCGACTGAAACCAAACTTGTCTTTTAAAGCGTGATTTTGAGGGAAGATTTTTCTTTTATGGATGAATATGGCCTCGCTCCACCTTTTTAAACTACATAAACACATCTGTCTTATGTAAAGTTTTTCCATGACCTATTTTCCTACATTGTATCTGATGTGCTGTGATACTTGTTCAGCTTGTTGTAATGCTCATTCATTAATTGTCCCTTTTTTGTTTGCCACATCTTTCACTGTACAGTCTGTTTAAACAGCTTAGCAGCTATTAATCAGTGGGACTTTGACAATGGCAGGTGGCTGATTCTCACCGCTGGGTTGCTGGTGAAGACCCCCTCCCTCCCTCCTCTCTACTGTATTACAGATGGTCTGTTCCATTCACTATTGTAGGGGGTCAGTCTTTGTTAACTCAGCAGTGCACGTGACAGGAAATGGAGGGGGGGGGGGGCAGTCTTTTGTGAAACATACTGACTTGATTGTTGTTCTGTGTGGCACAGTTAATCATACAGTCAGCGTGATCAACACCTGTGGCTTCCATAATAGAGCTTTGAGGCTGTTTTTAAGGTAAGTCACACACACAGTCGGGTAATCACCCTGAAACTGATCCTAGCCTTCAAGGTTGGAAAAGGGGAATCTCATCCCAGTGGGAATTCTCGGCTTGAATTCCAGCAGCCACATCACATAACGGCGGGCAGAGCGGCAGAGGAGGTGATTTATGGTATCGCGTTTCCTTGTCTGCCGCACCTGCCTACGAAATCTGCAGCAAAGTCTTGTTAAAGGCTCCACCGCCACAGTCAGGGGATGGGTTGATGGATGGGGCGGCCCGTCTGCGTGGATGGACAGCCTGTAGAGATAGGGGCCATGGATAATGGGTCTTTGACATGAAGAGAGAGAACATGAATTGCTTGAGGCAAGCAGGAGCGCTTCAGAGAGAGAGTAGTACTAAGAGCACACAAAGTGCCAACACAGAGGAAATATACATGCGCTGTCTGGCTGCTGTATAAAAAATATTCATTATTGACTGAGGGGAGGGTGATGTATGATCTGTCTGGTGTAAAGATTACATAGGGAAAGAGAAAGTGGATTTATTCCCTACTCTCTGTATTGCTTTCACATACGCTCCTTTGCGTCTTTAATTGAATTATACTGAATGGACAACCCTTTGCAGCAACCAGCACTATATAGTTGCTTTATAGCCTGGGATAAACATCAGTGGCGTCAGTTCCCGTGTCCTCTTTGCTCCTCCGTCCGATCAGAGTTCATCTAGTTCTCATGAAACCATAACAGTGGTTTCCGTGTGTGTGTGTTTATGTGTGTGCGCGTGGGAGGGGGAGGTTGATGATGTTTGTTTGTCTTCTTGCAGTCTCTGGTAACAGTTAAAGCCCGTCACACAAAATCTTTTGAGAGACGCACGCAGATGCGTACGCTGTACTGTTTCCCCCCCACACCCCGTTGTGAAATGCCTGCCTCTCGGCCAAAAATGTTTAGATGAGGTTGTGCTTGTACAGTTGCTTTCTAACCATTGACCTCCGGGTTACATTCCAGTGGAATCCACTGAGGATTCAGTTTTATAGGATAGACTAACAAAAGCGGCATTATGAAACTATCAGAGAAAGTCGAGGATGATGGTGATTACAGTGTTCTTTCCTGGTGTCCCTTTAGGGAGGTTAGCATCATATTGTGTTGGGGGGGGTGTCATGTTTATATGTGTGGTTTCAATGGCTGTGTCGTACAAGTGAATTATTGGAATAAACACATATCTGACCATGCATAGAAAATAGATTCTAGACCTGAGCGTGCGCTGGATTTAAGTTGTCATCCTCTTGAATTGTAGCTCCAAAGGGGTTTCTGATGCACTGTATGGCGAAGGAGAAAACAGGCGCCCCTTTACATTATTTAAAAGTTCCAACTGTTTCAAGTGTTCAGTTCAAGCCCCGAACTAGCAGTACACCAAAAACTGGGGCTGAACAGGCTTGTTTTGCCATTAAATATGCACTGCAGCCTACTTTCCCCATCCTCAGATCTCTAGCTTCACTCTCACCCGTAATCATGAAATTTAGCCCGGCTCATGTTTGTAAGAAAGTAGCAACACTATGCAGGCGGTACTTAAGTGTGCGGTGAAACCTCGAGGAAGGGAAACGAGAGGGGTTGGAAAGCAGCCTGCCCTTGTCGCCTCGCCAAAAGCCACAAGGGTCACCACACATCACACACGTCACTAGCGGGCCCACTGGCTTCGCTCCGCTCTACAACCGAGCTGGCTGCCAAAAAGACTCATGGAAGTGGAAGAACACCTGTGAGGAAGAGGGTGAAGAATGGGGTGGGAAAAAGGGGCGAAGAAGTATCAGATGGAGGAGGCAGGGAGAGGACAGGAGAGGTTTATGAGAAAAAAAACCAATAAAAAGTCCTTCGGTACGGCTGATGTCATGTGAAATACAGCGGTTTGGAAACACTGAGGTCATTCTTCTCCTCGCGTCCTCCGCCAACGTCTGGAAGTCACACTTCACACTTGGCTTCAAGCTAGCATTCTGAATTTACTGTACAGGCTGATGCTGACAGGCTGCTCCTCTTTCCTCTTACATTAAGGTTCATGTAGGACAGCACAGGAATCTGGAGTAACAGCAGTGACCTACAATGCAAAGAGAGAACCCAAGCGAAAGCAGACATGCTCGCCGTGGTAGAAGTGGATTGACACATTTTTGTGAGAGAATCCCCTGACAGTCAGTCAAACCTGCAGGCTTAATCTCACAAAATAGCTGTGTGTGTGTGTGTGTGTGTGTGTGTGGGTGCGCTTGTATTGCTGCCTCTTGCTAAATCTCATTGACTAATACGCTGGCAGCTCTGAGTGAACCCGAGCCTCTATTGACTGAGTCTGGGTTAAGTTAGTGGCTGAGTAGCTTGCTAATCTCTCTCTGCTCCGCTGATCTTCACTCTCTAGTGATTCCTGATTATCTGGCCCACGTGCCACACAGGCAACTTTACCCGGTGATTGAACTGGGATCGAGTTTGGCACCATGACCGGCTTTGGGGCTACTGGCATATTTGCGGTCAGTCAGCTTGACCCCCTCTCGCCCCTCACTGCTGTTGGCGAATCCCGTCGGGAGATTATCGGAACAAAGTGGTGCGAAAGAGAAGTGAGATTTCTGTCTTTTTAAGCTGATCAGCTGTGAAGCAAGCTGTGCTAATGATGAGTTTTGAGAGTTGAGCACAATTTCTCTTGCAGTCAAAGTGAAACCAGCGCACACATGTTCAAATGCTCTGACACAAAGGGCTCTTTTGATGCAGCGCAAGAAGAACAGGTCCAAATGTAGACTTAACACAAGAGGCATTTTATCACGTAACTCTGTATGTGTGTGTTACATTACCCATAAACCCCCCTGCCGGCAGCTCGCCAGCCAAGTGGGACCTCCATCAGATCCCACTGGCCATCGTGGGAACATTCCTGACGCAGCATTATTCCGTAATTCCCACCATGTGTGGTTTTTCCAGAGCCGAGCGCTCGCTGCACGGACCGTGGAGAATCCCACTGAGTAGACCAGATCAGCTCCTTGTAATCACAACCAGACTTCAACGTGTGCGAGGGGAGGAACAACAAAAGTAGTGTGTAAATGATAGTTCAACAATAACTTCACCATAGGTTAAAAAGATGGTCAAGAGGGCAGGTTGTTACGACATTGACAACACCTGACTTTTTTTTTTTTTTTGCATTAAATCACTGAAGAGGTCACTGCAAGGATGGAGGCTTTTTGAGTCGCACTTGACTTAAAAGTAGTTCACTGATCAATACTAATGCACCCTCTGAGTGCAGATCGGCTTTGTAGCGAATCATCAATCAGCTGACTGATGCTTTACCTCAGTGCCCTTACAAGAGCGCTCAGGGTCACTGCTAAGGCCTTACGTAGCTCTCAAACCAGATTAAGATGCTGTTGGCCCTTTCTGATCGATAGCTCTCTCTCAGTCCAGCCGTCGTCATCCAGATTATTGGTGAACGAGGAAGTGTGTCCATTTTTGTGTCGTGAATCAGAGGTCACCGCCAGATTATCGCGCCGAATGGTCTCTGCCTCGCCGTGTTCCGCAGAACACATAATAAATCACATTTGCAGATGCTATCTAATCATGCGACACAGGAATGAGCGGAATGCATCTTTAATCATTTATCTGCCGTCTCTGTTGAGTCACGAAGAGTGGTGTTTTTTTTTTTGTGTGTGTGGGTGTAGTTTGGAGCAGACTTTACACAGTGTTTATAGAATGGTGGATGGTTATTATTATGATTTTTAAATTGTTAGTAGATTTATTATCTTGCAACGTTACAGATAACCAGGAGACTGCTGTCTCTAAATTATCTAGGCACATTCCTACTACAACCCCGCAAGATTAAGAGATGTGTTGCTTCAACTCTTTGGTTGTTTATAAGGCCGTAGTTCATAGTGTTTTTGTAGCCGATCGTTTTCTGCTGTTAATAGATTCACGTCTTTTATGAATACTCAAATCAAACGGCATAAGATCTTGTGCAATCTGCGTTAAAAAATGAGATAAATTTGTCCATCATGTCTTCCTACAATGAGGTCGTCACAAAAGATTTCATTTAATGTGTGGGTGTGCCAAAACCTAAAGAGAGAATTACAGTTTTTGTCTTTATTTCTGTTATTTTGACCATCTTTCTGATCACTTATGTTGTTCTAAATGACAAAGAAAATATGTCATGTGGATCAGTCATATCAGTTTAACTGGAGAGTCATAATGGTGTATATATATAGTTTATTTTTCTAATTTTATGTATTCAAATATATGAAAATGCCATATCAGATGTGATGCTGACCATTCCTCTGTAATAACAGATAACGCTGGTATGATAATGGCTATAATAGCTTTGGCATTCTGACTGTCTTTATAGGAAGTAAAATCATTTGAAAATGGTGGAGTAGAATAGAGGATTGTTATATAATCTGTTGCAAAATTAGAATTGAATAACATAATTGAACACAGCATGAGTGAATGAGTTCTACATAAATGTCTAAGGGGCACATTGTACTCTGATCTGTCCAGTTAATGTGTTGTGTCATCCTGAGTAACAAAGACTCTGTGTGGTGGCGTGTGTGTCATATTTGCTTTTCTTTAATGTGTGTTTGGGATCAGTCTAGTATGTGTGTGTTTATAGATGTATGATGCTGACTAAAATTCTCATCACAGGAAGTACTTTTTACAGTGTAATTGGTGAAAGAAGTCACAGATTGGAGACACATTTATCAAGTGTTCGGCTCCGCTCGTCCGCTGCTTACTCATTTTCTGTGCTTCCCCTACAACACAATCCTGTCTTTCTTTTCCTGTGACATCATCAGCCCATTGCCCTTCCCTCCTTCCCACTTCCTGCCCCGACGGGAAACGAGCTGCCCCGAAGGATTGCAGTTAATGCAGGAAGTGTGGGTGTACAAGGACACACCTGTGTCCACTACACAGGAGCCTGTGTTTTCCCCCCTCGGTCTGTTGTCGAAGTGGGGCTCTAATGTAGGCCACAAAAAAAAATCTGTTGAAACTTACTGTTGTACCCAGGGCACCTTTTGGTCGCAGTTGTGTGTGTTTTTATAGTATCCACGGAGTTGCCAGGGCATGTTGCTGTAAAGTCATTGCATTCTGTGTAGCTAAATACAGGTGCATGTAAGTATTTATACTTTTCATACCCAGATTAGTTGTGTACCAGAGCTGTAATGGCTCTGCAGGACCAAAAAAAAAAACCCATTGTCCTCCCAGAATTTACAGGGAAACTGAAGAGGAAGATGATATGTCATGTCAGGAATTCTTTAATTTGAATCTTTTTAAAAGTTTATTTTGAAGTGACTTGCCACCAGTGCTCCTCAGTCATGAGTTGGTCATGTTTGTCTGTGCATGTGTCGCAGGCCCTGCCTTTGTTTTCGGCGTCGGAGCAGCTGCCCGCCGGCTATCGCGCTGTTGTGACTGGAGCAACTGTGTTCCCCCCCGCAGCTGCACTGATCCATGTGTCACTAGCACACCTGTTCAATGGCCTTGTGTTGACTGAGTGATATCACACGTTAACTGTGTGCAAATTACACCAGAGAGATGGTTGTTGTTGGGGGAAGTCGGGGGAGGCGCGGGGGTGACTTGTTGTTGTTGTCTGAGCGGGCGATTGTGTGTTTTACACGCACATAAGCACACAAACTCATGCTCTTCCTGACACTCTCTCCCTGTTGCAAGAAGCCTGTTTGCTGTGAAAACATGCACTCACACGCACACACTTTTTTTTTTTTTTGGCCACATGCTGCGGGGGGAACAACAGTTGGTGCGGAGAAAAACGAAGGAACAGCTGAGGCCAGCGGGAATAGCTTCCTAGTAGTTAGCCACAACATCAGCTGCCTACCTCTCACACTCACACACATACACACACACACACACACACACACACACAAAGTAAATAAGACCAAATCATAGCATTGATATTTCCTGGCCAGCTCAGCATGTTGTAACCTTACAACCCCAGCAGCCCAAATTACATTTTGTCACCAGATTATGATCCACCATCCAGATTGTTTCAGATGAAATAAGGTTAGGCTGGTATGAGTCAGCACTGATGTAGGTGAGTCAATGATTCGCCGAAACGTTCAATGCCAGTCAGCTGGTAGAGATCGGTGAGTCAAAGTCAATACACAAGTAAGAATTTTGCAAAGGTTTTCTATTCTGACTCATGTCGTGAAATTATCAGCCTGTGGTGGTTGCCATGCTTATTAGGGTTGGCCGTGTGTGTGTGTGTGTAGAGAAGGCTTTGTAGTCAAATGAAGAAGGCCTGTGCAGCTCAAATGTCACATTCTTAATCTCGCAGTAATGATGAAGAGAGTTTATAATGAAGGGAGAGCTGCGCTTGATTGCTTTCAGAGCTTTGCGATAAGTGTCTTTCAGGGCTGTGCGTGTCATTTTGTATGTGCGTAGTTAAGTCTCCCGCTCAAGCACCCTCTATAGTTAATCCTCTGCATTCTTGTGACAGTGAAATCGGTCTGCTCCCCTCCAGCTGCCTGCTGCCAAGTTCCTGAATTCTCCCGCAGTGCAGTGAGAACAAACAAAGTCGATCCATAAGTTTGGAATTTCACTGACTAATGGCCTTGGATGAGGTGACCATAATGTGGATTGTGTTTTGCCACTGCAGCCACAAAAATAGACAGTAAATCATATCTCATAGATTTTCTTCTTCTTCTTTTTTTTTTCTCTTTTCTAGGGGATAAAAGCCCAGTGACGGAGTGGAGTGGTGGTTTCATCTGACCTTTAACCTCAGTAGGAGGAAGGGAAAGCCACTTCAGAGGTAAGAGTTCCTGTAAACTGGAGTGAGTAAATGGCGCCATTGCTACTTTTGTGGGTAATAAAAAAGGGAAAAACTGCTGCTGACGTTGATGCCAGTAAGCTTTTCGAAACGAATGCCACAGAGATTGTTATTTTAACTCAAGTTGCTGCCGTAGCAAGCTAAGTTATATCCAAGGTGGTCTCAAAACGCCGGCTTTATCGCAGCGCCTCCGACACGCACGTCTGAGGTATCACGTGCTGGAACCTGCTATTGTCTGTCACCTCGCAGCTTTACATTTTTCAGTAGGCGGAATCTGCGGTTGACAGCGTGGATCCATGTGTTTGTTGTTTGTTGTGAAGAGAGGTAAAGAGCTGGTGGCTTCACCCCCTCCACCACCCTAAAAGCCTCAGTCAGAAGTCCTTGTAAATCAAAGCCAAATGAAAGAGGAGTCAAGCCTCTGAGGATCTTGTCAGGGGGAGAGTCTTCCTCGCCGAAGGAGATAATTCCTGACTAAAGTGGAACCATGTGAGGGCGAACCATGCCTGTGGTCTGTCGCGAAGAGAAGCTCCTTTCAGTGAGCCTTTATTCTTCTCTCATTATCACAGATCTGTGTTGAATTTGGAACCTAGAGTCTCAATTTTTCCCCCCCCGTTATTTATACAAGTGATGGTTATTTTCACAGATCAAGCGATTGCATAACATACTCATTTTCAGATTGATCACTCGCACGACAAGGAAATCTATTTTTGGAACACTGTTTTTCGCTGTGTGACGCAAGTGTTTTTCCTATTAATGTTTAGCCTGTTGTCAATAGACACACAGAATTTTAACTAAGGAGTAATGATTGATCTATTACGCATATCACTCCCTAAATTATACTTAGACATTACTTTTCCATTCATGACTGGGAATGAATAGTGTTCTTATTCATGTTTTAAAAGTTATAGACCTGGCCTTGTTAAGTTGGAAAATAGAGTACAGGTCTGGTCAAAGTATTTAAAAATGAAAAATGTCTAGAAAACGGTAATGGGGGGGAAAATGTGTATGGATAAAGGCCCAGACGTACACTGGATTATTTTCATCTTGGAAACTAAACCCATCATGTGTAAAAAGGTCTCGATGTGGAAGGAGATGGAGTCCAGGGGCTGAGAGGAGGAAGCCTGCTCCCCATGGGCTTTAATGGTTCCAGGAAGTAGGGATGCGTATGTGTCAGAGAGGTTTATGGCTGCGTGTTGGCGGGTGACTGTGTGTGTGTGTGTGTGTCATGTGTTTGCGGAGGAGGAGGAGGAGGAGGAGGAGGAGGAGGGGGTTGTCATCTGGGGATGCTTACTGACTTTGACACTCAGCTGTTGATATTGTTAAACATGTACATCACACACATGCAAGACAATGGTTTACATTTTTCTGGTGATGTGGTCGTCATAGCAACCATTTGTCCTTGAAACTATCTCCTCCGCTGTTCTTGAAGGCGTACAAGTTGCGACCACAAAGCACCTTTGGGAATTGAAAAAAATACTGAAGTCTGTGTGTGTGTTTGTGTGTGTGTGTGCATGCGTGCGTTCCAAAAGTGAAACGGTGGCAATATTGGTGCAGCAGAAAACAAACTTTGCGTCTCTTTGATGAGACACTCACACACAAACACACACTTGGACAGTTGTGTCAAATTCAGCTAACAAGAAGCCTTTCAGCAGCAGCCAATCACTGGCCAGCTGCAGGGGGTTATGGGGTTGAAGGACTGAGCAAAGGGGGGAGATGGGAAACGTAGTACGCTCATGGAGGAGAAGACATTCCCAGCTGCTGGTGGCATGTGCGCACACTCATGTGTGTTTTCTCTCTGCCTTTTAGGTACAGCACATTGCACATGGCCGGCTTGTTGCAGGAGGAATGTGTTGTTCACGCTCGGGTTATCCATCTGTGTGTGCGTGCGTGTGTGTGTGTGTGTTGCTTGTGCAGTATGTTATACCTACTGTGCTTTGTATTCCCTAACAGGTGGCAGATGTAAACCTCCTGTTCCGCTCGACCAAGCAACAAAAGCATTATGAAAGAGGCTTTCTGTTGGCACCATAATGGTTTTTATTATTTAGAATAGATGATAACAAGATGGGAGGGTTCTGAACATTTTAAAAAGACAGTGGCATGCCTGAATTTTCACTCATGAGTGGAAGACATTTGCAAAAGCTGACATTGATATGGAGCCAGTCTTGGCTACTGGGTGGGGTTTTTTTTGCCCAGTGTCCTAGATACAACCAGAACCCATTTACCTACATACTGCAAGTTAAAGCAGGTTCTTTACATTGTAGCACTACACATGAATACCTGACCATGCATAAAATAATTTGCATGGTGCTTGCATGACTAAGCACATCAATTCCACAAAAAAGATTGCCTCATTGTTTTAAGTGTTGCCTGTTTTTTTAATGTCTGGCTGTGTCCTTTCAGCAGTCAGCCTCTGTTGTCTGCTGCTGCTGCTGCAGTGCTGCATCATGTTTTAAAAGTGTGTATGTGTGTGTGTGTGTGAGCCTACTGCAGCAGACCACCTGAGCCCCTTTATGTGTGTATACGTACGTGGGTGTGTGTGTGTGTGTGTGTGTGTAACCCGATCTCCTGAGGGGCAGGGACAAGACTATTGATTTCACATTTGGACCGCTGCCCCCGGAGCGACGCAGGGAAGCTGACACATCCCCAGCGTGTTTGTGCGCAAGAGAGAGAGAGACAGTCAGAACGAAAGCGAGAGAGTGAGACACACACAGACACATAAGACAAGGGGAGATTTCACTCACATGCTTGATTTTTAGCATGCCTCTATATTTGAAGTCAGCCATTTTACCCAACAATCACCTCTGTTTGTTTCTTGTATTAGCATAACATGAAGTAGTGGAAAATTATGGAAATCTAGAGAAACGTCAGATGAATTCTCTGTTGTTCTAATGAACAAGCAGATGGACTCCCTGCGGGACGGAAAGTGGAAACATCACATCAATATGTTAGTTACTGCTGAGGATCTAGGCCAGTCTAACACTGGAGCCTTGTGATAGCTGCATGTCTTGTCTGCGGAGCATGTCAAAGTGGAAGTGTGCATGTGTGTTGCCATGGCAGCGGCTGTTAGAAATAGATGCGGGCCAGCTGAAGTTTGGCTCTCTGCTGAATCCTCACACCTACCGCCCACCAGTGTGACCGTGCGTTTTCATGCTCCCTCTCCTCCCTCGTCTCGTTTTCTCCTGCTCTTCCTCTCTCTCCATCTCCGTCCTCAACCCCCCCCTCCCGACTCCCTTTCCATCTGTCCCCCTCTGACATCCTCCTCATCTTTTTCCCCTTCTCTCCGTCCCCCACCTCTTTCTCGGCCCCTTCCTAATTGGCCACAGTGGCTCACTGTGTGTCATGCCGCGCCTGAGTGAGCTCGTATGTGTGTTTGTGTTCGAGCTCTTCCTCTGCTAGCAGGCTGTTGGTGGCACTTGACTAATTGACACTGGAGCTGTTGTTTTGGCCATCAGGCCCTCCTCTTTATTCACATCCCAATAGCTGTCTCCCTCCCTCCATTATTGTACCTATCCATCATGCCCTCCTCCTGTTATGCTCTCTTCTTTTATGTGACATGTGTCAAGTTGTCTTGTCTTAAATAATAAATCAGTAGGATGGAAGTGGCTCTGTCTGAGTGCACATACACATTAAAGCTACCATGCTTTGGTGAAAGGGGTGGGCAATATTTTTCTTAAAATGATATCATGATACTGATATTTTTTTAATATCATGCTGACTAACCCCTCCAACGCAAAGCTGGCAGCTTTCATTTTGAGGCGAGGCTTCTTGTCGCTGTACGTAGTGCGTGTGTGTGTGTGTGTGTGTATATATTTATATCTATTATTATCAAATTATATCTTCTTACACAACCTTCAACCTTCTTCTACAAAGCACCACTCAAAAACATATATATTATACATTTCTATCTTGTCGCTGCCAACTTTTAACCTCAGTCTCAATTTTTTTTTTTTTTTTACCAATTACATGGGGAAAGTTTGTGGTTAACGTGCGAATCCTAACCAGAAAATATAATGTTAATAATTGCATTTGTGGACCTGTTTTGCTGCGCGGTGCTGTATTTTTCTTACATATGGCCGACATCTGCATGACTGTTTTTAAGCAGACAGTTAAAATGTCAACGGTAAACGTCTCAGAATCTGTCAGAATTATAGACTTTCCATTTTGCTCTTCCTATGAGTGAGTATATACCAGAAGAAATCTATTAGAGAGGAGGAAGAGAAAGCAGCTAGACACTAGACTCAACTGACCAGAATCCAATGCAGGAACAAGATATCTAGCATTTTCTGTACAAAAAGTGTTATATTTATATTCTATAATTTCTTATTACATGAAAATCTTTTGCTTTGCTGTCATGAACACTTAAGTAGAAAGGTTGAGGGGAAATGTCGAATACTTCATAATGAAATCTCTCAGAATCTACTAAACATGAGCTATTAATCATTTTTAATAGTAACAGAGTCTGCAGGTAAATCTTTGCTTTGCTATAGAGCACATAAGTGTTACTACCCACTGCTATTTGTCCCCATCCCTAATTATACACACACACACACACATAAAGTATTATGTCATTTTTAGAGTCCGACATCAGTGGCCACTGCAGGTCAGTTGAGCTGGACAAGCCAACCACACCCAGTTAGACGTTAGCTGACTAGCCGCTCCCTTGTTCAAATAGTTCTTTTAGCCGGTTTCCGCTTTCCATTTTTAACTTACACATGTCCATCTGAAGCAGTGACGTTGGTTTCTGGCCTCTGTCGCTCCTCTCAGCAGGCTGTCCGATTGGAGGAGAGGGAGGGGGGAGGGAGTCGGGAGTCAACGAGGAAAAATAAAAGGCAAAGGAAGAAAGGAGGGATGGGAGCGGAAATGAGCAAACGACCGCAGACTGTGCTCAAAACAGGAGTCTTGAAATAACAATTATGAGATTGTATCTGTTTTATATTTAAAAAAAGGCAATGAAACCAAGCCTTAGAAAGCAGCAATAAAGACTTTGTTCATTCCTGACAGACGCCTTCCTGCCATAAACAAGATCAAAAGACGGGCCTCTAAACTGTATAATGGCTTGAAACGGCTTCCGTGTGACACATCAATTATGATTTCTTGACACTTGGCGTTTCAGTGTGTTTTATGGACGTTTATAGGCCAAGCAGGCTATGATGACAATCAGACACATGTATTTGTAATAGGTGATTCACAGTCTCACAGGTCAGGGGCACATTTCACACCAGATGAGGAGAGAGAGAGATAGAAAGAAGGAAAGAAAGGAGGTCAGGAGGAGAGAAGAGAGGAGAGGAGATTTATGCATTTTGTGTTTGTTTTTTTTTGAGAGTGCAGCAGTTGAGCATTTTGTTTTATGTGCTTCTGTTTTTTTCCACATCACATTTAAGGGAGGGGAAAGCTGACTTGGAAGATTACCATAAATTTGGATAGTTGTGTAAATCATTTTACAGCGTATGAAAGCATTAATATGTAGTTTGTGTATTCAAATTGGAGTCATTAACAGTTATTTCAAATGAGCAGCAGCTTCTGGAACAACTAGGCTGCTGGATTTTAACTAGGAAGTCGTCACCAGGGAGTTTACAAGGAAATATTTACTGGTATTTATACAAAACAGCACTTGTATAGCTGGTAGATTAAAATTAGCCACTGTGAGAAATATTTACCTTCTGCAAAGGGTAAAATAGATGCAGGACTTGACCCTTCAAACATGCATAATCACCTCACTTCCTCTCAAAATGACGCACCATTCCCTCTTGGTGTTTCTCACACACATTTTCCCCCCCCGGAGTCGTTCAGCATCATTTAGAATATGTTGGCCCTTTACTATTCTGGCGAATGACTGTGTCTGGAGCTATTCTTAGTCACGGATATGCTAAATGCTTTACCTCTTGTTTGAGTTTTGTCTGCATCTGCCCCCGGAGAGCCAGCGTGAGCGTTTGCGTCCCACTAAACTCTCAAGAATTCCCACTTTCTATTTACAGCCAAGACCCATAAGAGTTCACTGAGTTTCTATAACTGTCCTGCTGTTTGTCGACCTCCATGCACAGTCATCGTTTCAGTTTTCCCTCGCTGTGGTGGGACGATGTGATGCGTCGGGAGTATTTTTAGAAGAGAGGTGTCAGATATTTGTGTAAAATGATCTTTTATGATGACAATTTGAGAGAAAAATGGAAAGAGTTGTGAGGGTAAGGTGGCTTTGGAGGTTGGTTTTTTTTGTGTAATTTGCAGTTTTTTTCCGAGGTGGAGATGAGAGCCAAATGACTGACTCCCTCATATGCAGAAAACATGTCTAGGTGGAGTATTTAGTCTGAAAATAGTCTACTTAGCAGCGCTTGGTGGAAACACCCACTCAGTCATCACAGCTTTGGTCATATTCCACGTCCCTGCCCTCCTGTTTCCTGTGTGATTGAAATATGAAAGGATTCATTTGTAACTCAAATGTTGGGAGCAATTCAACATTTGAATGTTAGACTGTGAACAGAGCAGGTGGCGCTGACACTGTCATCAAGCAGCTGCCATATAACATTGGGACCTGTTGTCCATTCTGTTGTGTTTTGACGTTGCGTGGAATCAATTAGCTGTTTTGTTTGTTGTCAGAAAAATGTATTAAATTCAGTGCAGTGACCAGGATACGGACATGCATTTGAATAGTATGGAAAAGAGCAGAACTTTGGAAATTTGGGCATTTCCACACACACACACAGGAAGTTACTTTACAGCAGCAGCAACAGTGTCTCTGTTTGTGATTTACTTTTAATAAAAAGAAGAAGAACTGGGTAGAGAGAGAACAAAAAGAGCACCACAAGGAAACGTACCACCCTGAAAAGTGCTATTTTTTCTAGTGGGTTGAAGTAATGATGAATGGGATGATACAATCAGAATGTTTGCAATGTTTTGTAATGAATCCAATAGTGACTAGAAAATGTTACAGTCCTTGTAAACTACCCAAAAACCATCATCACCGCCGTGTTCGTCCACCCAAGATTCAGCTTTATGTGAACCAAATGAACAACAGCTCTCTGTCCCCATCATGCAAACTGAATTAAGAAATAGCACGCCACCGAGACCTAATCTGAACCATGATGTCATGTCTCCCTTTTTCTGTCTGTCACACCCAAATACTTGTGTGTCTTTCTTTCCTCTCTGCCTGCTTTTTTTTTTTTTTTTTTTTTTTCTCTCCTTCTCTTTCTCACCGTCACCTCACAGCAAGAAGATGTTAGACCACCAGCTGGGGGCTTCTTAGCGAAGTTCGACTTCTTTAGGGAAGTTTGTACATTCTCATCATGTTTTCATTGGTTTCCTTCGGGTGCTCGGGTTTCCTCCCACCCTAGAGATAAAGTTAGAACTGGAGTTGGTCCTAAATATTTAGAACGGGTCAGTTGCTGAGAATGTATTTCCCTACAAGATCTGATGCACTATAATGAACTTCAAATGTCTCTGTCACTAACCTAAAGGCTCGCCTGCGGTTTGGAGCGACTTTATTTGTTTGTCACATTCGGTGCCAAAATGACCCTCAGGCAGCATCAGTTGTTCCAAGTCGTGTGACAAGAAGTCAGCGAGTTCACTTTTCAGCCAATATGGCTGCTTGTTTTCTAGCCTCAAGTGATGGTCCTCATTCTCAATCATTGACCTACTTTTCATAGAGGATAATCGTATTTTTAGGTACTACTGTCTGTGACCAAACAACAGTGTGTACTGTAATCAGTTTGCATGATTTAGGCATGATATGTCTGGAGCTACTTGGTTGAAAAACTGCCACTTTAAAACCTATTTTTTATTAATATTCAGAAGGTTGCCAGTTGTCTCAGAGTTTGTTGTAATTAGTGCAAACTTTGGAAAAGTTCTCCTCTTTTTACAGTGACTTAACATCTAGTCTTTACACCGCTCCCGTTTCCAATCCTCATGACACTGTGATATGAATGACTTAGTCTAAAGATAGACATGTCCTCCTCCTCCTCATCCTCCACCACCTCTTCATCCTCCTTAGCACTGGATGCTAGCTGTAGAGAGATTCAATTTTTCCCAGAGCACACTTTTCATCTTCCTCTTTTTGTTCGTCTCTGCATTCTTCATCTACCTCTGCCGGCGCTGTGGCATCAGCAGGAAGTCGTTGTAGTGTTTACAAGGGACAGAGCAAAAGGCTGCAGAGAGGGACTCTGCTGGGGAAGATCTCTGACCTTTGACCTTTCACCCTAGACCTATGAGCCACCCAGTCACAGGAGACAGATGAGTGCCAGTCATGCTTAGACAAGAGGGAGGGATCCTGCGTTATCAGGAGATAAAAAAAAAAAGGGCTGTGGCTGCTGTTTGGTTTGCGATGACACACACACACACACACTCACACACACAGCTTCCTCTCATCCCTGTGTCTCTCTCAGGTCATGCTCCATAAGCTTAAAAGCAGGGGCCTCAGTGGTAATTCACTTAAACCTGCAGCAGCAGCATCTGCCATTGAGGCTCTGATTCCATTAGAATGACAGCAGCAGAGCTATTTTCAATGTGCCGTTTGGTTTTTTTTGTGTCATTTTTCTATTTTTATTTTAAGTCTTCTCACAATTAGAAAGAATATGCATCTACAGCCACCCGCAAATGTGTGTATAACCACAGTATATGTGAGGGACCGCAGGCTCATTGCTGTTTAAACACAGCTGTTAAAAGTGTCCTGCAGTGCGACTTGCTTTCTTGCTCGTGTATTTACATATGGAAGCAGCTCAGAGGATACATGCTAACACAATGCAGGCTCATTTGATTTTTAGCTGTTTCCTCTTCCTGTCTGCCTTCAGCTAGCCATGATGTCATGCCTTACTGGGTAGGAGTATTCATACTGGGGAACCCCCAAATAGTCCAGTGTGGCATTGTGGCTCCATTTGCTCCCTAATTGAGCCATGTTTGAGGGTAGTTAAATAAACAAATGGTTCTTCAGTGGTAGAAGATGTCACTTAAACAATGGCATATAATTTTGTCATTTTTCTGGTAAACCACCGGGTCAGCTGAACCAACCTTCCACCCGCAAGTCCCTCCCGTTCCCCCAAATAAGTGGCACGGATGAACTGAAGGACAGCTGGAGATTTCCTGCCAAGAAACGGGGCCATGGGGGAAATTAGGAATTCTGCACATCCTGGTCATTTCCTGTTCTGACTCCCACACATGTTAATGAGTGCGTGGATATAATTTCTCTCTGACACACACACACACACACACACACACACACACACACACACACACACACATACACTCACTTGACTTGACTCACATACTTGGATGCCATCTTTCCCGACAACATTACAAGTCCTCCTGTATTTGATGAGTGTGCTAAAGCAGGAAACTATCTGTCATCAACACTGTAATGCAGACTCACACACACACACACACACACACACACACACACAGCAGTGGCAGCTTTGGCTTGTCTGTAGAGACACAAAGGCTGGAATGAGATGGGAGGTCGGGGCTACAGAGGGGAGTATATTTGTACATGCAGCACATAAAGTGAATTTAAGGAGCAGAACACGTGTGCCGTCTGGAATGTGGCCGCTTCTGATCCGAAACAAGCGCCCCTCAACTGCTCCGTGTGTGTGTGTGTGTTTGTGTTCACCTGACCGATTTTCAATGGGGCTGCTATCATATTCCTGTTTGCTTTGCCAAACGCAGCCTGTTTTATTGCCTTTAACCTACTGCCTGTTTTATTACCTTGCAATAACAAAGCATGACTTCTAGATTGCTAGCAAGTATTCTGTGTAACCATAAAGGCTTAAACACATACACACACAGATGTTTCAAACGAACAGGGGTCGTCAGAGGGGTTAATCCTGGTTTGGTACAGTCCCCACTAGCGACTGACACCACACAGCTTGGATAACGGGAGGGAATGACACCCCCCCCCCCTGAAAACATCAATGGGATTACCTGAGACAATTCCATCTGACTAGACTGTATTGGGGGGCACTGGACTGTACCAAAAACAGGGGCACACTAGAAGGGTGGAGTAAGCGAGCGTGTGACTGAACAGTGTGTGTGCGCCTGTGTTCACTTCCTCTGGCATCTGACCAGACGTCCCTGGCGTGACTCCTACCGTGCTCTACCACGCTTTCCTTGCACTTGACGCATGAATCACCAGATCAGACAACATTGTTCCTCAATGCTAACTGGCGTGTGTGTGTATGCGCGCTTATTCATTCCCCAGGTTAGGGTAGTATCAGATTGACTAAATAGTCTGACTACCCGGCTGACCTAGAAATGATAAGATACCTAAAGCTACGTCAGCAGCACACATTAACATTACTGTACATATTGCTAAATACAGTGGAAAAGACTCATTTTATCTTATCTGTTAGGCTCCTGTTTCCATGTTTTTGTCCTAGACAGTTTTGTCTACTATAAAGTGTCCTTGTATACACTGAAAAGGGTTAGGTTGTTTGCTTTTGTAACTTTTATTAAGGGCATTTCATTTTAACTGAATACCACATGACTAGATGGAGAATTCTAGTGTCTTGTCATGTTTGTAAATGTTATGAGTTGAAAAGCAAGTGAATCATCACTTTAGATCCTCACATGCCTGATATGTGATCATATCTTATCATGTGAGTGATGCCCAGAAGGATTAAGTTCTTCTACCTCTGTAAATATGTCAATATAAAGATGTTTTTCAGTAACCCATACAGATACGAGCTGCTGGAATTGAGTTAACTAGGAACACAGCTGCATGTTGCCGTTGCACCACTTTCCTTTGTGTCCAGTAGAGGGAGCTCTGCCATCACCTTTGACAGGACACAGCTGGGCCGTTACAACCAGCTTGCTACTGACTACATATAGCCATTAATACCACCTGCTAGTGGTGTTCAGTGTGGTTTGATTGATATCTTCTCTGTGGGTACGCCACTGGTTTTGTGATCTGGTTTATGGATCAGAAAAGCATCCTGTGGTTTTTGATTCTGGCTTGTCTGCCGACCCTAGGAAGGTTATCTGCCCCTCCTTTCTTCCAGAAGCTTCCCTCTCCTTTAGATCCTTCACTGGAAGTAGAGGTGTTGGGTGTGTCAGCAGAGACACTACAGGGCACTCCACCGAATAGACTGCACAGGGTGCCCGCTAGGGGTCCGTGAGTGGTTGTCATGGTAACAGGCAGTGAGGTTGGCATGAGCTGAGCTGAAGGTTTTTTTTTTTTCCTCTCTCTCTCTGGTTTAGATCATTCCTGCTATGTGGGTGTGATCTGGTAGTGTGTGAATGTGTGTACATGTGTCAATTCAACTGACAATTTCACACTTGCTGTGTCTTTGTGTGTTTGTGTGTAGATGGAGCAGGTATCAGATGACGAGCTCGACCATGGAGCGGAGGAGGACAGTGATAAGGAGGACCAGGACCTGGACAAGATGTTTGGCGCCTGGCTGGGAGAGCTGGACAAGCTCACACAGGTTAATACACACACACACACATAAATACACACACAAAAAAAGGGTGCTTTGTTACACAGACTCACACAGGTAGAAGAGCAGAGAAAAAGGAAGGGGCTGTATCCATAGCAACCTTGACACTGCTAATCCTGTCTCCCTATACTGTATCCTAGCAACTCCCCTCCCACCACCACTTTGTTTTGTGTGTTTGTGCAGGTCTATGTGTGTGTGTGTGTGTGTGACTAAGGAGTCTAGCAGGAAGACATGGTTGCTTAGATCATGTGCTTTGACTGGAGTGTCAAAATGTGTAAGTGGTTTTTGCATATATGCACCTCATGTTTTGCTTGTGTGTGTGTCTCTAGAGTTTGGATGATGGCAGGCCCCAGAAAGCAATGCAGAAGCCTCCACTTAGGCAGGAGACAAACATGGCCAACTTCTCCTACCGCTTCTCGATGTACAACATCAACGGTGAGACCTCGCTCATCATCTCATTCATAGTGTCCACATCAGGACAATAACAGCACAGATCCACAAAAGATAAATTAAATCATTACACCCCTTCCCCGCTCTGCCCTACCCCACTCTCTGTTCTTCCTGTATCCTTTATCTTTGCTTCCTACAGAGGCGTTGAACCAGGGAGACACGGTGGACTTGGATGCCCTCATGGCTGACTTGTGCTCCATCGAACAGGAGCTCAATACCATTTCCAAACCAAACTCTACGTCTCGTGGCCAAAGCAAGCGGGGCCCTGGGGGACGCAGTGCCAGTGCCAAGCACACAGGCACCAGTGGAGGTGGAAGCAGTGGAGGTAGTCCCTTTTGAATATGAGTAAAAGAATTACTGCATCATACATATTGATATATTTGTTGTAAACAAATAAAGCTGTTGTAAAGAACCATCTGCCAGACTTGGACTTGCTCTACTACACAAAGGAAGGTCACTTAATGCAATAAAACAGGAAGAGGTCACTCTTCTCCTGGAGCACTTGGAGTTTCTGGTGGCAGGGGGTAGAAGCAGTAAAAAGGCTGATGGAGGAAAAAATCTCTTCAAACATGTTTGTCCTCTTCAGTGAAGCCAAAATAAAACAAACACATACAGAGTTATAATATACAGGAGGAAGGAGGAAGCAATTAGCAGCATCCTGTTTGCAACAAGAAGCAACAGCTTTATGGGAAATGTAGTCTTTAGCAAACACAAGTGCTGACTGGAGACATTTTTGTAATGGTATTATTTATTTATGGTAATTATAAGAAGGTTTCCTAACAAGCAAACCTAATCTTTGTGATGAAATATTGATGTTACATGTAACACAACCTGAAATCCTACTGGAATGTGTCATGAATGCAGCGTAATGTTAAGAAATGTATTAAAATCCTCCATCTGAGCTGTAAATGTTGAACTACCCCAACAGGAAGCACCAGTAGCAGCACACGGGCATCGCCGGCCAACACGGTGCGAGGCGGCAGCGTCAACGCCCGCCCCGCAGCCTCCAACATTTCCTTAGATGACATCACCTCTCAGCTGGAGAAGGCCTCTCTCAGCATGGACGAAGCGGCTCGCCAGACCTCCTCCTCTTCCTCCTCCTCCTCATCTTCTTACTCCTCCACCACGCTCCGGCGGCCCTCGTCTGGCTCGTCCGGCGGCGGGCAGCAGCACAGGAGGACGGGCTCAGTCGGTGCCGTCAGCGAGCAGGAGGCTCCGTCCCAGCGGTCCAGTGTAAACTCAGCATGTGCCTCAGCGTCCAGCATGGACTCCCTGGACATTGATAAAGTGATGACGGGAGGAGAGGCGGAGGACAGGAGCAGCCCGAGCACACAAGGACAAAGCCAGACCAGCACGGAGGTATGACTAGAGCTGATACTGAAATACACACACAGACCAAGAAGGTTGACATAGTATTATCAGCTAAAGAAAGAGTGTGTGTGTGTGTATGAGCCACAGACTGTGTACATTTCCACATGTACTGGTAAGTGAAACGTGTGTGAATCATGATTGAGGTCAATTCAGGTTAGTCATTAAGGACCTGCACTTCACTTGCTAACAATGAAGTCATCATTTTCAGGTCTTTAAAAGGTTTTTTTTTAATATATATATATTAAAGTAAGTCAGAATCGGCTGAATTGACCTCAATCCGGCCCTGATCCTGCATGTTTAACCACACAGCATGACGTTTTGAAAGAAACTGCATGCCTGAAGTGTATGAAGACTCAATCCATAATACGGCCCGTGTATTGTGCATTGGATGGTGTGCTCATGAAAACATTGTAATCTCCCATAAGGCTCCTAAGTGTGACTTGGATTACAATGTTAAGATCTACCTTTTCTGAATGCTTATATTCACTCACAGAGCATCTTGACTCTCTAACAAATGTGAAATCCCCTTTAAGTTTAACCCATTTCAGTAACAAAGCAAATATACAGCACGTGACATATATAGGTGACTTGTAGGTGAGGGCAAAAGCTAGAAAAAGGAGACGAGTTAGCAAGAGAAAGCAAGAAAAGGTGATTGGAACAGTATTCCAGCTCAGAAATAAAGGTTTAGGTGTAAAAAATAACGCATGTCCCCTGTCCCTCTGCATGTGTTTAAACGATCTGTGTTTGCATCCTTTCCTTCATCTGTGGTCTCTATCCACGCACACGCCTTGCCTGCACCTCCTGATTTTCCCCCAGCATGTCACACTGCGACGGGCCAACGGTAAGACAGCCAGACGGCAGCTTGACTTTGCCTCACGAGAGGGTGAAGTGGATCGGGCCACTGTAAGTGCATGTGTGTGAGCTTGCATGTGTGCACGGTTGATCGTTTAGAGTGTAATTACACATTGACATAGTGTCGCTTTGAACGATGTATACTTAAGATAAAAGATCCCAAAAAAAGTGCAGTCAAGACACTTTCTAGTAATTATTTTACCAATAAACTAATTTGCAGGATTTTAAAAATTAAGCTTAAAAAAATTGAAATTTTTAATTGACTAAATCAACATTTTCACCGTAGTTGTGCAGCCTTTGGTTTGTGTGTAATGCTTGCACATGTAACCATAAGTATAACTGTGTATGTTGTGAATGAGGGATTGTGTGTGTATGTTTGTGAAAGTAGCTGTAGATTAAAGGTTGTATAGCAAGTCAGAATGCTCAGTATACTATGTATTCACACACTCTGCTCTGTACATATCTAAAATACTTCTCACAATCATTGCCTCTTTACCCACAGCTGCAGCTAATGACAACCACAACCGCTGAGCGCTCCATTTATGGAACCTTCTCTCGCTTCCACGCTTCTTTTATACAAAAAAAAGATCAAAACACCTGCGATTAATAAGCCTCCCAAGAATCATCTGGCACTGACTTTTTCTATATTTTGTCTCTTCCTCTGCTCTCCTTTTTTTTTTTTTTTTTTATATATATATCCCCTCTCTTCTCTTCACCCCAAGCACTCCTATCTGGACCGAGAAACCTCGCTCATTCTGAAAAGCATAGCTGGAAAGCCTTCTCACCTCCTGACCAAGGTGACTTCCTCATACACTCGCTTCTTTCTCTTTCTCTTTCTCTTTGTTTTTTTCTCTTGTGTCAGCACGCCTGCTCCTCTCTGCTGCTTTGCATGTCATTTAGTGGGAAAAAAAACTAGAGAACTTTTGAAAAACAGCTGTTGGCAGTCTGAGCAAATTATTTATTTACTTATTCTAGAAAGGAGGCAGAGATAATTTCTCAGCCAATTATAAAAATTGGGTACACCAAAAAATATATTTCAAGACCGTACCACAAGTAATAGAAATCAAATATTCAAATTCCAACAGGCTGAAAGTATCAGAATGGATTTTTCCTTTTCCATCCGTTTTCAATCTTCACCATGCACATGCTATACCATACTTATACACTGAGTACACTTGATTGTTTCTTCCATCTTTATCTTTCCCCAGCATGTGGCCTTTTTGTCTCTGAGTCTTCATTCATCTTCCTCTCTATCTCCATGTAGCTGACTTTTGATTTGCACTTCTCCATGTAGCTGGCTTTTGATTTGCTGTCTTCTGTTAAGAAAGAAAAGCTTGTGAGTGATGCATCATTTAAAAACTGGTGTTAATGTAAAAGTCTCTGTGTACACGTTTTCACTGGGAATATGGTTAATATACAGTATGTTTCACATCTGTTTGTCCATGATGACCATCTCAACCTCCTCAACACTACTGTAAACCAACTGGCAGCCGACAGCTTTCCCAGCGACTGTATTGGTTGCAGCCTTTGGCTCCCATGCAAAGCTTATGCCGATCAGATGTGTGCAGATTTATGATTTTAAAGTTGGCCGCTGCAGGTTGTGATTTATCCAGGCCAGAGTTTCTGAAATCCTATTTATATTTAATAACCCAAGAGCTTTCCCTCAATATGAGACAAACCACAAATTATATTTTAATATAAGATAATATAAGGGTTCCTTCATGGATCTGGAAAACTCTGAAGAAGGATTTTGATTGTTTTCAGCGCTTGAAAAGTGTCCTTCCTGTCTTTTAAAAAACAAAAGACAGCCTTGTATTATTCATGTAAGTGTAAACTGAAAGAACTCCATTAGCGGTCATTGGCAGCGTATTGGAGATTTCTCTCCAAAAAACCCCCTTTCATTTATTTGAACATAATGGATGCCAACAGTGAAGCACATTGGGTGATAATCATTGCTGGCTGACTCTCAAGGGACACTTA
The DNA here is from genome assembly GCF_963924715.1 of Thunnus thynnus. Lineage (NCBI taxonomy): Eukaryota > Metazoa > Chordata > Actinopteri > Scombriformes > Scombridae > Thunnus > Thunnus thynnus. The sequence continues at coordinate 8,901,835 of NC_089540.1, forward strand.
CACCATCTTTCTCTTTGTGTTACAAAACAATGGAATTAATTCAGTGTTTCAAGGCTGTTGGTTTATGGCATATCTGCTCTCAGTCTGTCGATGAACGCACAACGGTTTTACAAAGAGGGAGAGGAGAGATGGCCGACGGCGTTATGGGCTGCGAGCGAGTTTATGTGTTAGTGTTACAGCCGCGATCGTACAGACTCACAAAGTCTCTTCCTACTCCCCGCTCACAAATCAGAATACTGAATGAGCGCGGGATGTTTGGGAACAAGCGGTGAGGGAGAGAGTGGAAAGACATCAAAGGGAGAGGGTGCCAAGATTTTTTTTTTTTTATTTTTTTTTTCCAGGCTAGGCAGAAGAGCCTTTTTTTTAAAATTGGCTCTGGTGTGGCTGAGTGTGAAAGTGGAAGGGAAAACGCCTGTGGAATAGGAATCAGACTAATGTCTAATAAAAAAAGCTGGGTGTAGGTGTCATGTGGAGAGGGAATAATGAAGAGGGGAGAGCGAGATCTGGAGAGGTTATGCTGACATTTACGGGGGGCTAAACCTACAGTGTGACTCCGGACTGTAATCTGCACAACCCTCGTGACCTCTTCTCTCTCTCTCACACACTCTCACACACTCGCACGTCTCACACTCTGCTGACTAAAAGCCTGCCAGTATGTGTTGGCCAAACAGAGTGTTGGCTTTATTGCATTAATGTGCATGTGCCTCAGAGTGGGTCATGTGGAAAAGGGGTAGTCTGGGTCAAGAAGGTGGGGGGGGGGTTCTCAAGATAAGAAGCTTGAGGAGGAGTGTTTGTTAATACCCCTCACCCCCTCTCTGCTTGTGTGTGTATATACACACACACGATTTCAAATATTCACCACCTCAGCTTCTCGTTCACCCAAATTCCACTCTCCATCCTTGTCACTGTAGTTTAGCTCCAGGGGGTCCAGTCTCGGTCACGGTCTCCCTCCTCATCCTGATTGGCTAAAGGGGTAGAAGGTCTTCCAAATGGTTGGCTTGACCCGTCATTCTACTATTTTTTTGGGGGGGGGGGGGGATTATGCTCCATCGATTGGGCACGCTCCCAAACGCCTGCATCTGTGGTAAAGAGAGAGAGAGAGTGATGGAAAGGGGTGGAAAAAGAGAGAGAGAAGGAAGCAGGAAGAGGGGGTGGGAGGATGGAGGATGGCGGATGGAGGGGAGAGGGGGGGGAGGGGCATGGTCCTCCCCTACTGTCTCACTTGGGGGGTTTCAGTCAAGTTGTGCTCATGTCGTGCGCACATGTCTGCGTGTCAGTGAACCTGCGCCGTCACAGAGTCTCTGCTCAGCACAGCCTCGGCTAGCTTCACCGCTGTCGTCTTTGAGTGATGGAAGATGCACGGCTGCATTTTGTTTTCACTGAGGATCAGTGTGGAATAACTTCTTGTTGCTTACTGTGAAAGGTGGCGAGCGGGGGGAAAAAATATTTTTCTAATTTAATCTTGCAATGTAAAGGCAACTGAGGAGTCTTTTTTTTTTTTTTTTTTTTTAATTAATGACGCATCTGGATTTTTTTCCCCCCCTTCCTGAACATGATCTTTCTTGGATGATCATTATATCTTTGAGTGGAGGGCACAGCGGCTTTCTGAACTGATCCTACGCTCATCCGCAGCCTCTGGCCCTTCGGGGATCTTCTACTATTGTCTCCCTTCTGCTGTAAAGCAAGATCAAAGGAAACCACTGCAGCTCCATATGAATCCAATATGGAACCATAGACAGCAAATGCAGCGCCATATTGGAGGCAACACTTGGACCAATGTCACAATAGAAGCGATTTAGCATCACGGTGTCTATTTGTGTCAGATCAAATATTCACTCAAAGTGATAAAACACTTAAACACGTGGAGGCGCGCACACTCGATCACTACCTGCGGAATGGAGGTGATGGCATCTTGTTGGAGGGGGCAGGTAAGCAAACTAAAGCATAGGGGGAAAAAAAAATAGATTTCGCACATGACACCATGCGACACCATGCGCCATCATGCCAGAGACTTGTGCATTTAAATGGTTCTGAAGGCTGATAACTATTTAATGAAGTTGTGGTTGCATGATGTCTTATTCCTGTCAGAGGAATAATGAAAAACATGCATGAAGAGGATGAGGCAAGGCTATGAAATCATCGTTTTTCGGTTTTTCGTCTGGGTTTTGTGATTGTGTGATGATAACTGTATTAACCACGCTCCTGTGTGTCCATCTAGGAGGAACAAGCTGCCAAATTGAAGGCAGAGAAGATCCGAGTCGCCCTGGAAAAAATCAAAGAGGCACAGGTCAAAAAGGTAGGACCACCTCTCTCCTTTTGTACGCACAGTTTCTCCTGTAAAAAAAAAGGCCGTTTCTGACTGACATAATAAATGCTGTCTTATCATATCCACCGCACGCTGCATTTCTTTGTGAACTTCATCCACAGCGAGGCGGTGAAGCACAGAGAAAATAGGTCATTGCAGTGTTTGATTATGTGTGTGTGTGTGTGTATCTGCTGGGGAAGGAGCAAGAAATCAGGATTCAGAAGAGGATGCGCTGTAAGACAATGCAGACACATCACACACAAAAAGGCTTATTTACAACCAAACCAGCCACACAAGTGCTTATTTTCAGTGAACAACTGGGGCGCCTTGCTCCATTGAAAGCCATGGCATGTGTGTGTTTCCTTTGGGAAGCTGGCGTAGGGACTCCACAGGCAGGCCATTTTTAACAGTGAATAAACTGTCGCTGTGAATGAGAGCAGAATGGTGTCCTTTTACATGCAGTGAATAGTAGAGACCCAGTAGTGCTTCAGTGAACAGAGCAAGACTTCACTCTGCCAAGTGAATACAATTGGATAAGATAAAGACTGCTGGTACTGCTGGTACATAAAAAAAAAACCTTCGGCCAACACAGGAGAATGATGTGATGTGCTAAATTATTAGTGCTATGCTTGTCAGCATTTTACACAGCAAGGTATGTCTCATAATTTACTATATTCTGTATTCACATTGAGGCAGATTGATTGTGTTTAGACAGACGATTCAGAATTTTCTCTCGTTGAAGCAGTGCGATTTTTTTTTTCTTTGGTTAATTTTTTTTGTATTTTTTGTTGTTTTTATTGTTATTTTTCCCCCAGACTAAGGGGATTTTAGGGGTCTCTGCTGTGAGAAATGTAGGTCAGACTCCCCATGTCTGAGACTGGCAGCTCTCCCAGCATTCTCATTCGTCCAAGTTCCTGTTCAATCAACTGCACCCACATACTGATTGGATGTCCCAGTGGGAGTGGACAAACAGGAGGTCAAGGAATTGAAGGCTTTATTTGGTTTCACACCAGAACGGGTCTTACAAGCTGCAGTTCTGTTAGGCTGGATTTGGCACGTGTGTATGTGTGTGTGTGTCACGTTCAGCTTAGTTTAAGCTTGCTTGTTACAGAGGACTTTTGGTTGCTTTTGGATTCAAAAACTTTGACCAGATTAGTGGATGTTAGTGGCTGTATATGTGACATTGTGACTCTAATGACGCCATAAATAGTTTGACGTATTTGAAACAAGCCTTATAACCATATGACCTGGATTCATTTGAGATAGACTTTTAAAGATGTTTACACACTAGCAAACACTAAAGCAATGTTGTGTTTGCTAAGGTAAGATAATTGGGCCACATAAAAATGTATTTATACCAAATTGTTCCAGGAAATTTTAATTATTTTTTGAAATATCTTTATCTTTTTGAATGAGCTTCTTGCAAAGCGATAAAAGGAATTTTCATTTGTCCCCAGAGATTCTTGCTCCATGCTATAATATGGTATGGGATAGTTGACTACTGTTATGTAAAAAGTGATCAATTTAAAACTTGTAGCAGCTATAATGCTAGGTCTGCCTAGTTAAGTAACATTTTTCTTAAAAATGACAAATCTTTGAAATGCCAGGGACATATTTCCCTGTTTCTGTGGGTACTGAATGTGATGTCAGTAGAGACCAGTTTGCAATGAAAAATTACTGCTCAGAGAATTAATGCATGATTGGAGGCCTGAAATAGTTCCAAAAATAAACCTACATCAGCCGTAATGAATGATTGATTTTTACATTTAAATAAAATAATCTACAATCCATTCCTAATTTAAGACTAATTTAAAATGATGCTATGTGCCAGAATTGCTGAACATAGTTTCTGCTGAAGTGTAAGTATGGTTCTCCTTCTTTCTCCTTCTCAATCTCCTCTTTCTCCTCTTCCTCAGCTGGTGATCAGGGTCCACATGTCAGACGAGAGCTCCAAGACCATGATGGTGGATGAGAGGCAGACAGTCAGGCAGGTGCTGGACAGCCTGCTGGATAAGTCGCACTGTGGCTACAGCCCAGACTGGTCTCTTGTGGAAACCATCACTGAGCTACAGATGGGTAAGGGAGGAGCCACAGACAGTTTACACCACACCTGAGTCAAATAAACATTGTTTATGGTTTGCTTTAGTCTGCACTGCTGGCACACGAACAGGTGCGTTACACATGGACAAATGAACAAAGCATTGAGGCCATGTGGTTGGAGAAATGTCAACAATGTAGGTGACAAACATATATTATTATTATCTGTGATCTAAGAATAGTCTCTGTTTGCAACTTCAGGCTAGTCGCCAGGCTTACAGTGAAATGTTCTGCCCCACCCAAAAAAACTGAAACCCCTGGAGGGAGGAAATTAAGTGCACATTTTCAGATCAGCAAAAAAAAACTGCACATCTTGCATCTTCTCTCTCTCCTCTCTCTCTCTCTTCTTAGAGCGCATTTTCGAGGATCACGAGAACTTGGTGGAGAATCTATTAAACTGGACACGAGACAGCCACAACAAGCTTATGTTCATTGAACGCATCGAGAAATATGCTCTGTTCAAGAACCCTCAGGTGACTGTCCATTACACGCATATACAGACATACAGGGGAGAGCGAGGACAGATCATTTTCTCAATGCCCTCTGTAGCCACTCTGCATTCAGTGTGTAAATGCTGAAAGCATATGCCATACACACAAACACATTGTTTATGCATGCTCGGCGCCTGCACAGCCCAGAGAGTGAACAAGGGAGTGTGTTTGTGTGGGAGAGTTGGAAGTAGGTCAAAGCTCTAAAGCGAGTAAATGTGAATAATTTATTTGACATAAGACGAGTTGAACCACCTCCCTCCCTCCTCTCCTTGACCTCTATTCAACTTTCTTTTCAATCATTTCCAGAACTATTTGTTGGGGCGGAAGGAAACATCAGAAATGGCTGACCGGAATAAAGAGGCTTTATTAGAGGTAAACTTACGTACAAGCACAAACTACAGACTTTCCTTTTCATTTTTACGACTCACACTTGAAAACATATATTTTTGTGCATGTGTGTATCCTTCAGGAGTGTTTCTGTGGCGGCTCAGTGTCCGTGCCAGAGATCGAAGGCATCCTGTGGCTGAAGGAAGATGGGAAGAAGTCATGGAAGAAACGTTACTTCCTCCTCAGGGCTTCAGGGATCTACTATGTCCCAAAAGGCAAAGCCAAGGTCAGTGAGACTCGAGATGGTGCACTGTAGGCACACAGTCACCCTGCTCAAAAATAATGAAGATAGAAATGTAGATCGGGGTTATGAGAACCAGATCCACACAGTTTTTACTGTGGTATTTCCTGTTTAGGGCCTGATCACTTCAAACACAACGGAAACAGCATTTTCTATTTCTATTTTTAGCACCTCCAAAGTCATTTACAGACCATAACACTTTCTGTACAGTCAGACTTTTTGTACATTCAGTAGCTGTACTACTAGAGACCAATACCATTTATCACTTTGTTTCCTTATATAATGCTGGAATCTTGTGAAAATTTATATTACCCTCAAAAACATGTACGCACAAGCTACGTCTACAGCAAGACCTGGATCCTCTTAGCATAATTATTTAAAGCCCATTTAGAGCAATTTCTTTTAAGAGTAGACATAGCGTGCTCCAAAAATAGTTTTAGACCATTAATTTGTAATATAGACTTTGCCTCTGCTGTGCTCTGCATGTTTATATACATCTAATCAGTCCAGACTGGCACCAAAAGTGTCACTGTTTATGGAAGCGTGCATTTTTAGAGATTTAATTACTTGGACTGCTTGAATGTGAGTTATTCTGGCCTCATACACGCAGCTTCTCCACCGTGCTCAGAGCAGCAGCTGCAGCCAGACTCGGTCCCTTATGTAAGTCAACCATGCATCAGTACATCCTGTTAGTTCCTCTGTCTCCCTCTTTGCAGGCGTCCAGAGATCTCGTGTGCTTCCTGCAGTTGGATCATGTTAACGTGTATTACGGCCAGGACTACCGCAGCAAATACAAGGCTCCCACTGACTACTGCCTGGCCCTGAAGGTGAGGAGCCATTACTATGTCTCCCACTGAATGGGTAAAATCTTTTTCTGAAACTGAAAATGCCCGTCATGGAAATGCAACACTTAGAGTATGTAGCTTCTTAACATGGACAGAGTGATTCTTCTTGACCTATGTATGGGTTTAAAATAGAGGTGTGAACATGTGTAAGTGTTGTGGTCCCAGGAGACATAGTTAGTGCTTGTCTCTCCATCCATTTACTGCCATTAGCCTCCCATTAGAAAATACCTCTGTTTCTTTAAAAAGCACTCCACAAATTGCTTCCAGACTAGTCAATTAGACTTGTTTGATTTAATATGATTGCCATTTAATAAGTCGGAATTGGATAAAGTGTTATTACTCACTGGAGTTAATTTTTAAAAAAAGGTCTCTTAAATGACCAGAAGATGCTTTAATGCCAAACAACTTGCAGCCCATTATTATGATTGTAAAGTTTTTCACAGATATATGAGGCATTAGAGGATGGTAAAATATATATTTACTTCTTTTTGCAGCATCCACAAATCCAGAAGAAGTCACAGTACATCAAGTATTTGTGCTGTGATGATGTCAGGACCCTGCACCAATGGGTGAATGGAATTCGCATCGCTAAGGTAGGTGTTAGCCCAAGTTCCTGCTCAACACAAAAAACAGTTCTTTCAATTTTAAACCCTGACAAAAGAAGTTCTGTTAATTAATCCTATGTCATTATGCTCTTCTGTGTAGTATGGGAAGCAGCTATACGTGAACTACCAGGAGGCCATGAAGAGGACAGAGGCGGCCTACGATTGGTCCTCTCTCTCTACTTCCAGCATCCGATCAGGCTCCAGCTCCGCCAGCATACCTGGTTAGTTCATCATCTAATAAAACCTGGGCTGAGCACCAGGATAATAGAGCGTATCATTGATATTTTTATGGCTGTTTGAGAAAGTGAAAAGTTAATCAAGCACACCTCATGCTGTTCAATATTAGCGCAACAGTCTGCGTTTGATAAAATCTGTGGTTTAGAGCTGTTGTCTTTACCAACTCCATCATGTTTTTGTCTGTGTTTCCAGAGTCCCAGTCTAATCATTCAGGCCATTCAGACAGTGGAGTGGACACAGGCTCCTCTCATGGCCGGTCCCAGAGTGTAGTGAGCTCCATTTTCTCTGAGGCCTGGAAGAGAGGTACCCAGATAGAGGAAAGCTCCAAGGTATGGCTGTCTTTCACGGGTAGCAGATCACGTCGTGTGGATTTAATTTTTTTTTTAAAGTAGCTTATTTGTAACAGATACTGTTCCCATCTCTTCCCAGCATATGAGAATGGAGGCATCCAGAGGGGCCACCCTGCCACATGCTTCCCACAGTCACCGGCATCACAGCCAGCATTCAGTTGATCACCCGGCGCTGACGCCCCCTCCCCAGCCTCAGATGCAGACTCACCCCCAGCCCCATCAACAGCACCCGCCACAGCCTCAGCACCCATCAATGCAGCCCCAGACACTGGCCCAGCCGCAACACCAGCACCTGCCTCCCCAGCCTCAGTCTCCTCAACAGGCCCCACAACCACCGCCACCCCCACCACCACCACAGTCGCCCGAGCGCCCTCAACCACAGCCACAGTCACCACAACAGCAGCTGCCACCACCCATCAGCAACTACAATGACATGCCCCCACAGCAGCAGCAGCAGCAGCAGCAGCAGCAGCAGCAAGAACAGCCAGCTCCTCCTCCCCCACCTCCTCCGCCTCCTCCCCCTCCACCCCCACCCCCAGTCCAAACTGTGTCACACCACTCGCCAGCTCCCACCATGTACAAGTTCAGCACCATCACCAGGCTGCAGAACCAGAAGGCCTCCCAGGCTGCCAACCACAAGTTACCCAGTCATCTCTATGCAACAGCTCACCAAGTTCTACCCCCAGTTCCGACACCGCCTGCAGCACAGGCGCCCATCAAACCCAATGTGAACCACATTGCAGCAAGGACTAATGTCCCGCCTCCCCCTCCACCTCCTCCTCCCCCGCCACCATCCATGCCAACCCCTGGGTCAGCCATGGCTGTGTTGAAGCTGGGCCCTCCCAGCCCAGCTACCCCACCTGCCTTCACCCCTCCGCCCCCAGGTCCTCCACCTGCTCCACAGACCAATGGACTAGCATTTCCTCCCCCTCCTCCCCCTCCACCCCCTCCTGCCCCGACTCCTATGAGCCAGCCTGTTTACCCCAACGGGCTGAAGCAGGCACTGAAGGAGAGGTTTCCCAGCCCGCCACGGGACCTGCTGACTCCAGATGGAGGCCTTGAGGAGTCCCCACCACCTGCCCCAGCTCCACCACCCCCACCTCCTCCACCTCCACCTCCGCCACCACCTCCTCCTCCTCCCCAGCAGTTCCCAGTGCCAGCCCAGTTCCCACCTCCTCCTGGACCCCCTCCAGCGCCACCTAAGTCCTTCACCCCAGGCTTTGTTCCCCCTACCGCCCTCAAACCCATGTCGCCCGTCACCCCCTTCCCACCCGCCCCACCTCCTGCAGCCCTGGGTGGCCCACCACCACCCCCACCCCCTCCTCCACCTGCACCCCTCAAGAAGCAATTCAGCCTCCAGGCAGGCCACACCTCCAGCCAGCCCCCTCCGACTCTGCCCAAGCAGCACAGCCTGTCTAAGCCACCGCCCATTTCCACAGGAGCTGCTCCTACCATGTCTTTGGTGAAACAACTAGCAAGTCAGTTTCCAGGAGCTTCATCCCAAGTAGCCAGTCACACAGAGAGCCCCAAAGCCCCCCTCTCCCCACCTGCAGTCAAGACCAAACCAAAATGGCAGCCTGGGGGTGGCCAGCAGCTACACTCTCCAGAGTTCCCTCCTCCTCCTCCAGACAGCGGTGCTGGCTTCCCTGCTCCTCCTCCTCCTCCACCACCCCCCCCGGCCCCTGTCACCGGCCCAACTCCACCTCCTCCTCCCCTCCCTCCGGGTAACCTGGGCTCCCCCACAAGGAGGTCACCCTCTGGTCCCTCCAGTTGGGGAGGTAAGAAGCCTCCTCCCACCCCCCAGAGGAACTCCAGCATCAAGGCCGACTCCTCAGCCTCCTATGAGGAATCAAGAAGGAACTTGCTCAGCAAGTTTGCTCCCCAGAGCAGCACCCCTCCTTCCCCCCCGTGTCCAATCTCCTCGTCCTCTGGATCCCCATCCAAGGACCCCTCGGCTGGACCCCCTGCTCCCCCAAAACCGGGTAAGCTCAACCTGTCCAACCTGCCCTTGGCACTCCAGGCCAAAGTGAGCCAGGCGAAGCAATCCAGTGGCGACTTCCCTTCCCCACCACCCGAGTGCGCCTACTTCCCTCCTCCTCCCCCGGCCTCTGAGCTCTTCCCCCCTCCTCCACCTCCTGGTAATGACGCTCCTAGTGGAGGACCTCCTAGGGTAGCTGTGGTCAACCCTCAGCCCCAGGCTCCCCCACTTCCTCCCCCTGTCTCCCTTGTCAGCAACTCTTCCTGGGGCAAGAGCTCACTAAAAAAGACTCCTCCACCCACACTCGTGCGGCGTAGCAACACCACCCCGGAGCCCCCTCCACTCTCGCCACCACCTCAGCTCCCTCCACCCACCTCTCCTAAGGGCAGCTCAGGCCAGCCCAACTTCTTGGAGGACCTCAACCGGACTCTGAAGCGAAAGTCAGTGGGTCGCCAGGGTTCTGTCAACTCCGCAGGCCTCTCTGCGGGGACTATGGACGACATGGCGCTGCCTCCGCCGCCCCCTGAGCTACTCGTGGACCAGGGAAAGCAGAGCAATGGAGGAAATGGTGGCTACATGTCCGGAAACATCTCAGGCTATGCAACACTACGACGAGGACCCCCGCCTGCACCACCAAAACGGGGGGATGCCACCAAACTTACTGGAGAGTGTTGAAATTGGAGAACAGGACTTTATGAAGGTGGATGAAAAGACAATGAAAGAATATATGGAAGTGAACATTCATTAGTGAAATGGGAGCGAAGTCCTATTGGGATTACAATGATAAATAGATGATTGTGTATATACGAAAAGCCAAACCAGATCATGGTCAATTAGTGTTTGCATATTATTGCATTTTTAACATGCTTGGCATTCTAGATCAGTGGGGTTTAACAACATTGGGACAATTTTGACTGGAGCAGGCAAGTTTGAGGTCACAGAATAGTGCTTTTCTTCTCTGTGATTGTCTAAACTCTCTGGAACACATTTTTATTGCCCTGTATGATAAACCTCGCCCATCTGGTACACCAAGCCAACTTAAATAAACACTAATAAGAAATGTGCAAATATTACTGGATCCAGGTCTGAGCCAAACCATGTATCCGCTTCTTTGCCATAAGTTTGTGCCACGTACTGGAGACAAAAAAAAACAAAACAAAATCACATCAGGATCTTTCTGCTTTGGTACTGCATGGACCTCATGTAACAACAAGCTGTAAAACATGAAGCTGTTCTGGTGTGTGTGCATGTGTGTGAGAGAGAGAGAGAGAGAGAGAGACTGAATATGCATACATGCATTGTGTGTATGATCATATGGCGGTGAAGTAGTTAAACAGTAGGGAAGGCCTGCGTGGAACGAAGATTGTTAGGTTTGCTTTTATATAAAATTATTTAATGATTGATAAACGGAAGGATTTTTTTTATAAGTCTGTCTTTTAATAGCAGGTCAACAAAGTCTAGAGAGGAACAAAACAACATTAGGGCACAATGGAATGTATATGGGAAGGCGTGTTGGAAAACATTATGAATTACACACATGAAGGCAATTATTCAGTAATATAAAACACTCAAAATCTGCTACAAATTGTGCTGAAATCTGTTGTCTTAAGCATTTCTAGACTGTCTCACCACTTGGCAAAAGCAAATCAGAAGGAAGCCTTATTCCCAAAGTCTTGCACAGAGGTCAAAGCAGAAAGGAGATTTCTTCCAAAGGCTCTGCAAAGTCTGGACTGTGCAACTGAGAAAAAAAAGCTACACTTTGTTTTTTTTTTTTATTTAATGTAAAGCTTGCAATGGACTTCTGTAAAAGGAACGGGGGGGGGAGGGGAGGCCTGTGGTGGTGTATCTTCGTGGACTTTGTGAGTTCCCCTGTGCGTTGGCTTGATTTCTTTGGACCTGATCCTTCTATCTGTACAGTTGCAGCTGCTACTCCCTTACCGTTTGCCCCCGCCGCCTTCTTAAGTCACATGGTATCACAATCCATGAAGTAGAATGTACAAATTGCATTCAGCCATGTGAATTATAATCATCTCGCTTTACACAAGGTGACCCTGTCGAAAAACTATCCGGTTAATGTACAGAGCATTAAATCATGTAGTCAATAACAGAAATCATGTGACTGGCATTAGACTGAATGTTGCTTTCAACTCTGTGTCTAGCGTATCTTGTTTCTTCATGGTGCCAATACTGCTTCAGCCCTTACCGCACAGGGACTAAAGTTATCTCCGGATTTGGTATCGACAGAGTGGATCATGAAGGGTTTTTTAATTTCGAGCAGCAATGCCTTTGTTTTTTTAGGGTGCTAGCGCTGTCCTTCAAGAAACTCATTCTCACCATGTCCTTGTGTATCAGGATGTCATATCATTAATATTTCCGACCATTTCAACTGGTTTTTAAATTGGATTTATGTGTGCTGTCGAAATGGTTTACATGATAGAGTTCAGAGGAGAGCATTATATCTAGTGAGCTTATCATGAAGAAACTTCACAGGTATTGGTGGATCCCATACAAGGCCTGTTTAACATGCTATTCTTTTGTCTTCTCGAAGGTAGTGTACCATTTCTTAAAACTGAATATCATCGTCCTCAACAGGATGTTTGCTACAGTACAGTATGTAAGTTATTGATGTGCTGATGTGAACATGTGGGGCCAAATGAAATGAAGACAAACGGTTGCAGATAGAGTAAATGTGTCCTCTTGCATATAAACTGAAAATCACAATATAAATGTTCAAACCAGACCTCAACCTGTCTCGGAGTCCTCTTTTGTTGATTGATTTTTGGATAAGGTGTAGCTGGGAAGATCTGTATTGGGTCAGCCAAATGTAATTCACTTAATGTAATGCATTTAAGCACTGTGATCTTGACAGTCCAAGTACAAAGAATTAAAATGGGAACCATGTTAGTGGACCTCAAACTCCCTCTAGTGGTCTAATCCTGCCTTACATTTTTTTTGTGTGTGTGTGTGTGTAGTTGCAAAACAGGATCATGCAGCCTTTTCTAGCCAAAAATATATATAAATTATAGGGATTTATTAAACTCCAAAAAAATGAATCATCGTCAAAAAGCAATAAAAAGACACAGAAGTGTAAATTCAACTTTTATTTCAAGTTTGTCTTCTGACAAGCACCTTTTTTAAGATTTTCAGCTGGAACTTTTACTCCAGGTAATTATTCAGAGCGTCTCCTCTGGGCCGAATGTCCGCTGGCTGGCCAAGGACTGAGCGATCAGACTGGGTGGGCTGCGGAGGTGCAGGGGGAGCCGGGACTGTTGAAAGTCATTGGATCTCTGGTCAGTTACACTGAAAATCACACTACATAATGAGATGTTTTCAGTAAAAAATCAAGCTTCATTGTCTTTATTTTTGAAGTAACTGGTGAATGTCAGGTATCAAATTTGTCTAAAATTGTGTTTAGTAGTTAAAGACCTCAGTAATTGATTGTACTGTATCATCACAATGGTGCTTACCTCTGCTTACAGAAGGGATATCGAAATGGTGTCTCCCTCTTCGGTACAGCTGTGAAAAAAAAGCCTAGATATTATTCACATGTACTACATGGGTATGAGTTTATTTAAAATGATCATTCTTCTCTAGTTTTTCCTTTTTGGTGACTCACTATCAATGGGAAATGAGCTTGGGAAATTAGATAAAAATGATCCTCTCGGTCTTTCTTCCCTACTCGCTCTACCCCATTTTTGGACTATGTCCTCCTCACCTCCTCACTGGACTCCTCACTGGAGCTGCTGGTGCCGCTGCCGCATCTGACAGAGACCACCTGGGTTGAGCTGGGGAACATCCGAACCCGACTGGAGCAGGAGAAGGAAGGCTGAAGCGGGGAAAGGGAAAGGTGGTATTTTAACATGATGTATATGCTAAAATACCTCAGTGTTTGTTACAGCTGTTCTAGTTTTATAATGACCACTGAGTCACTGCATCACAGCAGAAGAGATTTTGGATTTCATGCCAATGCAAACATTGGGCAGCAGTCTGTCAACACATGTCCTACTCAGAATTGAGATATCAGGCCTTCACAGTGAAATATTTAACATCCAACACACAACAGCAGCTTTTAACTGATTGGCATGAATGTCACTTTGGGTGGTGTCATTTCAGGTGAACATTTATTTATTCTAACCTTTTTTACCTATCTGTTTTCTTCTCTTTATCTGTTAAACTGCAACCTTCTGGCACCAAACAGACTAATACAAACCATAATCATATATCATTCATCTTATTTTTCGGCCCCTGACGAAATTGAATGCCTCACCACAAAGAGGCCAGGTCTGAAGGCACATGTCTGCGGGTCGTTTCTGGAGGTCTTCAGACACTCCGTCTCTTTAATGCCAAATACCATCATGAGGTCAACGGTGTTCAGGCCCATGGGAATAACCTGGCATACATGAGATATTTGTCATAATCTCACACAGATGACACAACGCAATAAAACAGGTTTAAACACATTGCCTTGAATAGATACTGCATGAAGATAACACACCTGCAAATTCATGTGTGTTTTTTAAGATATGGAATAGATTGTACTGACTCACCCTTGTCACGGAGCCTCGAGTCACCCGATAAAGATGATTGACAGCGTACACAGAGTTGACCTCTGCCAGAGCAGCCACAAGACCCTTGTCTGCCATAGCTTCTAGCTCAGGGCTGTGCAGTGGGACGCCTGAAAAGTCAAAAGTCAATGATGTGAAACAGTCAGATATCTCTGTATGAGGTGATCGGTACAGAAAGCAACTCACCTGAGCATCCCAGAAACTGCAAGAGGGCCAAGAAAAGCGTGTACGACTTCATCTTGACTAGCACCAAACCAAAATGTCTCTTCATGGATTCTTCATTTACCTCCCTTTAAATATGTGCAACGTTGGTCCCTTTGCGCCGCCTCTTACCCTCCATAACCCCTAAAAGAAAACACACAAAAAAAAACAGCCTCCCTCCCCCTGACTTTTGTCTGGCTTCCTGCTTGCAGTAGCTCTTAACCTTTGTTCAGCACTATTGATCCCAGGGTGATGTGCCAATTTAAATGAGCACTATGATAAGAATTCAGATTCTCAATCTGTACTTTTCATCCATGCTATCAAACATGTTTGATGAAGATGTTGAAATATGTTATTGATCAGTTAAATTCAGCAACTTATTAAGGCACTTTAAGTCATTAATTAAAGTATTTTTTTTATGAAGAATTAGTTTAATAAGCTTACAGAAAGCACAATTGTGAAGAAAATTGAATGTAATTTCAATGTAATTTTCTTTTTATATATATATATACAACTGTCAAGAATATATGAGCAATCCAATATTTTTAAAAAGGCTGTTATCAGTATGGTGATTATATCCCATAAAAGCCATTATTTTGTCATTTTGGTTTAAAATAACCAGTCATCTTTGTTATCTTTTGAACAGAACAAAGTTGCATAAGTAGATAAGATGAACAAACAAATGCTGTTTATGAAGGCAGAGCATGAGTATGTATGTAATTTATGACTGCAAAGTGTCCAGATTGTTTTTTTATTTCATTTTCATGAACAGATAGTTAAATTTGAATGGCCTTGTATGCTGTTGTTAAGACCCGACTGCAGCATTTACAGCTTTCTTAGCATTATAAAAAAAAGTTATTGGTCAATTTCAAATGATACAAATATTATTAAGTGAAATCCCCTCTATCACATCTTAAAGTAATCCTGCTTCAAATAGAGATGATGATTATATCCAGCTGACCGTCCACTGGAACCACAAACACACAAAACAAACTTACATGAAGCGAGAAAAGAAAATCTGCGAAATGTTTTTCCATGAAGTAACACTGCTACTAACCTCCTCTGAACCTCCTCTCTCCTTCCTCTGGACAGATCACTGACCTCTCTGCTCCACAGCTCTGGGCTCATTTCAACATTTCAGTTTTGTTCATGTGCTACTGCAGGCCAAAATAAATGGAGTAAAAGAAGAATGCGTGTAACCAACCTCTAATTCAGTGCATTCAAGTTTATTTACAACGATAAATCATCTTTTCAGTTACACCAATTCCTCATTCCCATCATATATTTGTTACATTCATCATTAATATCAAAAATACTTTACATTTTTTGGGTGTGTATAGATTTGATTCTAGTACTTGTAAACAATAAATATGTGTGTCCCTCAATATTTTTCAGAACATCATTTTATTAAACTAAAGCTCACTTGTTCCCATTTTAACCAATAGTAAATAAAATACATTCGTTTTAATGAAACTAGAACTACTACGAAGGAATGACTCCTGTAAAAAATGTAATACAAGCTTGAACTGTCACCTTTTCACAGGACAAACTGGTATTTATCTCTAATAAAAGTACAGGATATACTGTAGCTGGACTCACACTCTCCCACATGTAACAAAGATCTGTTGTTTTGATTGCACATGATTTCTATCTGTACCTGATTTGATATACTTTGATTTTTATTGGTTTGTTGGCCATTGAGTGACTCTGCCGCCCAGGAAGCCATGCAAACAGTCTAGTCAGACCAATAAATGTAATCACATTTTGTCCCCAGACCTACAGTGTAAACACAGCCAACATGCCCACAGTGTCAAATAGCTACTATCACATGAACCATACACACACAAAAAGAATGAGTCCTTCTCTCATCGCTCAATTGTTCCCATTAGAGGCTCCATAGCGGCCAGGAAGCAAGCTTCAAACTCCTGATCTGAGAAGCGAGCCACAGACTGACGGGCGTTGCGTCTGATCTGCAGGCGGCTGGCAGGCGGCAGAGCCAGGATCCTCTCTATGGCCTCCGCGTAGCTGTCCTCGTCATCTGCCAGGAAGCCTGTCTGGCCTCCCTCGAAAGGTACCACGATGTCTAGCTTGGGACCGCCGGACTTGTGGGCTAGAATGACCTTCCCTGCTGCCATGCACTCCACAACACCTGGAGGAAATAGAGAAGATGCACTTTTAATATCATCTTAAAAAAATAGGGTTACTACAGCTACTATAACTATAACTTACCTATCCCAAAGTGTTCGTTCCACATGGTATGCAGCCCTATGGTGGCTTCCCCCATCTCTCTTTTCAGCTCCTCAAAAGGTACGTTCAGTTTAAACTCCACCCTGTCGGCCACCCCCAGCTCCTGGCACAGCCCCCTCAACATGAGCACCCTATCCTCGTCTTCCTGGTTCCTGCATCCTCCAATCAGAACCAGCTTCAGCGCCTCCCTGCCCCCCACCCTCCTCGTCCTGTCTAACACCTTCTTGAAAGCTCTGATCTGCAGCCGGTGGTCCTTCTCGGGCCTGAACTGTCCGACGGAGACGATTGAGTGGCACTTTCTATCCCTGTCCTCTTCAAGCGGGACATCCAGGAAAGCGCTGACATCGCAGGGTGGGTAGACCACGCTGGTGCGGTTGGGAGCACGCCACAGTGAAAGGATGTGATCGAGGGTCCAGGAGGAGTTGACCATGATGAGGTCGCTGCAAGAGCCGGCCATACCGTAGAGCAAGGCGAAGAGGCAGTAGTAGACCACCTTGAAGGCACTCAGGAACAGACTGTTGGAGATGTAGTCTGGGTTGTTGAACCTGGGACATTAACAGTCTGTGTTATTTCAATGCTTAGTAAGAGAAATTCTTAAGACACACGGTAAAACACATGCAGTGATTACCTGGGGTTCCTCTCTCTTACAACAGACAGCATGTCAGTGCTGATGGTGGGGTAGTGAACATAACTCCCCACGCTGCAGCCTCCCAGGTAGCGGAACAGGGGCAGAGTGAAGGCGTAGCCCATGGAGTCGATGTAAAGGTCCGGGACAAACTCTGTCAATGCCTCCCACCCCAGGAAGATGGAACCCACACTTTGGCCCAGCAGGGTGAAGTGAGGAAACAGGCCGGGCTCCACAAGCAGCCGGTGCCTCAAAAACACAAACTGAACCGGGCGGGGAAGCACGATGTTGAAACGACGCCGCGCCCCCTCCAGAATCTGCTGGCCAGTCACGCCCAAGTCTCCCGTGTACACTACAAAGTTGATGTCTGCATACCTGTAAAGATGTGTAAATTAAAGGACACAAGTTAAGAGGAAAGGGAGGGAAACTAGACATAAAACAGACCCAATATCCAAACTCTAAGTTTAAGAAAAGAAACAATTAATTATTATTAAAATTAACCCTTGCAGTTAAACTGAACATCATGGACTGATCAACAAAGGAATCCAACGGTATCTCTTGATGGTCTCAGATTTCAGCTTCACCTGTTCTGTAGTGCCCTGATAGCACACCAGAGCACCCTCTCTCCCCCACCACCGGCATTGCAGTAAGGGTGGAAGAAGGCCACTGTAGGACGGCCGTCCCTTGCCCGCCGAGCGTTCCTGTTGCTCTGCAGCCAGAAACGCACCGCCAGCACCAGCAGGACCAGGACGGCGACCAGCAGAACGCACAGAAACACCAGAGGCAGCAGCAACTTCCACAGCAATCTGAAACACACAGAAGTGATAAATAACCCTGATAAAAGGTATTATCAGGGTAAAGCTGAAGAAAACAAAGATAATTTTTTAAAAATGTGCACTGATTTGGCTTCTCAAAGACTTGAGTGAGTCAAAAATGAAGGTTATACTTAGAAATACTCTCATGATGAATAACTGTGATCCATACTATACATTATAAAAAGAAAATGCATACATCACAGCAAAATCTTCAGTGTAACCCTGTTGTATGAGTATTATAACAGCGTAGTAATGACATAGGAGATACAGGAGTAGCATAAGACATGGATAAACGCATAATCAACTTATGTCTATAGAAATATAACATATAACAGTCATAGAAATAAAGTACTGCTTACTGTACATATGCGTGATATTATATTAAAGCTGAATGTAAGGAGCTTCATAGAAACGTTAGTTGTAGCAATTTTAAACAAACAGGAAGACATATATTTATCTAAAGACTATAACCAACAATTTAGCTTATGTTAGCTAATTAACTGAAATATTCTCAGTGGCTTGACTGGTATGACTGTTTATAAGCTAATGCCAAAGCAACAGGATGAAATTAAATGAAACAAGCTCACTTCATTTTCAAATCGACATAACTAACATTTTATCCATTTATTTAAACACTTGGTTTGAAAGAAAGTACATCTTACCTTGTTAATTCACACAAACACAGGACCAGCTGATCGTGGCCCGACATCTTGCCAACGGAAGTCTTCTTCTTTAATTTTACTGGCGGACAACAAGCCAACGTTAAAGCTGCACGTCGCCACCTACTGAATCAGAGTGTGCAACATCATGACTTTAAACAACAAAAAATAACGACAACAACTTTATAAAGAGGTTATAGTCTAGATATTAAAAATAGCCAGCAGAAATTTAACAACACATCACCTTTCACTTTGTCACCACTTCTTCTACTTCTTTTTCTTCCTCTTCTGCTTCTTCTTCTTCTACCGCTTCTTCTTCTTCTTCTTCTTCTTCGTGTGTTTTGGATTTGATTTTTTGTATTGCAATCTATTGCAATACACACGTACTATTACTGCTAGCAGAGTACGTTTACTGTTATTTATTCATTGTTGGCGTCTGTATTTATTGATATTCTGATCGTGAATTCTTTATTTTATAACCCAGAATATGACCAGGCTGTCTTTTGAACACCGGAAAATATTTATTTGGCTAAATGTTTCAGGGAAAAAGGAAATTATGTGACTCAAAAAGCCCGACGCTGAGGAATTTTCAGCCTTACAGGTGACTGAATGGATATGACGACAAATTATGTAAAATATAAATGTTTTCTACGTTAGACAGCTTAATCCTAGTTCAGTTTATTGACAACGTCCTTTTTCTAAATGCCTCTCTGTGGTTTCAGGTACTGCCTCTTACTGCCAACTGTAGAGGATATGACAGTGAAGTCAGATCAGGTTCAAGCTTATTTATTTGTTGGCTCACATATTTAGTCCATATAATGTCCAAACACCTTTTAGTTTCCACAAGATTCAGTTTGACACGACACAGCAAAAACACACTGACATTCAATTTCTATTGAGATGAAAGTAAGAGCTGGGAGCATTTGCTGCTAAAATTACTCAACCTTTGAGTTAATGATCAAAACTGTCTCCTGTGGCAAGCCGTTTTAACATATAATCACACTCCTATCTGCACATTTGATATCCATAATAGCATTTCTCATAGGCAAAACTATATTCGTACTAGTCAGAATGGTAATTAAAGATATAAGATCGCAGTTCAAAAAAGCTGACTTTGTATAGCGGACCTTTGTTGTTGAAAGGTGCAGTACAAACAAAACTGCTTTCCCTTGTCTTTGTTAAAGTGTTCAAGTTCATATTAATGGAAGGAATCTCTGCATTCAGAAAACAGATCCAATCAGCAGAAGTGATAAAAGTTTTTAGTCTGCCTCCTTTTTTTAAAATAAAATCTTAAGAATTCCCCCCCAAACACACACACACACACATGCACATCTCATATTACTATTTTGAGCTACTGTATCAATCCCTTTTGTATTGTAAAGAGGACATCCTGGGCTTTCCAGTGATATGTCATGTGATAGGCTGGGATGCTGGGAACTTCCTCTTGCTTTTCATCCAAAATGAACGGCATAGCAGCAAGCACATTTTCTGGTAAGAGGAGAGGTCAAATATTGTTATTGGTATCTATTGTTCTTGTTAGTATGATAATTATATATGTTTTTTCTTATTAGCATGTCAGGAATGATATATTTAGTTCTGAAAGCAGTTAAATTATTTGTGTTTTGAAATAATATCTCTTTTATGAATGTCAGTTATAATAGACACCAAGCCCATCTGTAATTAATGACTCAACATTGTTGTAGGAGACAGAACTGAAGCAGGATTCTTTACCGGATAGTTGAGGGAGCTGTCAGATGATGAGGATAAGTTTGAACCTGGGATAGAAGAAGATGGTGAAGAAGGAGAGGAAGAAGATGCAGGAGGCTCAGATGAGCAGACAGAGACAGACACAGAGACAGACAGGGATGAAGAGGAAAGACGTCATCCTCTGTGGGCCAGGAGTGGCACGTATGTTTTATTCAGTTCCAGGATAATATATTCAGTTCCAGTAATTAGCAAATATTGACATTTATGGTAACAAAATACTGACACATATTGGTATGTATCATGTGATATTTATCAGTGATCCTTGAAGTTTTCTAGAGTGGTATCATGAAATATATGCAAATTGCCTCAAGAATGCAAAGTTTGTGCTTATGAGTATGTTCAATAGGAGACCATATCACATCCATAACACTGGAATTGTCCCAGTGATGCCCTACTACCTGACTGCATTTAATTCAAATAGAGTTGTGTAAGGTTTGATTATTATTGCTGTTATTACCTTTCATTTATTGGTGTTTTTTCCACCATAATAGTTCACACCTGTAAGCAAGGGATAGGTTCTTCAAGCTAAGAAACTCATTCAAGATTCTAGATGACTTAGATGTAACAGACAAAACAAAGAAGGCAGACAGTCTTTGAAGAGTCGGGTCATTACTTGACTGTGTGAAGCAAAGCCGTCTCAACCTTCCAAAGTCTGAGAGGGTCTGCACTGATGAACAAATCCTCCCTTTCACAGGCTGCTGACCAGTCAGGCAGTATGTTACAGGCAAGCCAAACCTTACTGGCCTAAAGCTCTTTGTCCTTGCTTCTCCGAAAAGAGGGGAGAGGCGCATTCATTCTGGTGATGGTGATTAAATTCAGATACATGTCCATACATAATTTGGTGTAACCATTAGATTCAGCCTCTAACCACAGGAGGGACCCAGCTGGGAAGGCCTATGCCCCTTATGTCACTTTTCCTGTGGTCGTAGCAGCGAGCTACCACCTGGAGTGGGTTACTGGCGGACCCTCAAACCTCGAGAGTAGCAGGAGGGCATGCTGGAGCTGAGGGAGGAAAGGAAGCTGCAGGAACAAGTGGAGATAGACAACACCTAAGTGCTTAGCCTTAAAGACAAACTAGAGTTTACACCCAAAGCAGCTCTGAACAGGAACCGATCAGAAAAGAGCTAACCCATCCTGGTGTGAGAGACTGTGTGAGGAAATGAACTCTTTCCACTGACATGTGTTATGACCCGGCTCTTTGGTCACAACAAACGTAGACACATGTTTATTAACTAAATGAAACCAAATTGAAGGATTAACTGAACATTTACAATATGGGGTGTGGGTATCACTATAATCAGAGTGGAGAGTCAGAGGCGAGAGTGAGCCCTGCTGGAACCAGGACTTAAATAACCTGGGAACACCCTCAGGTGATCTGCCTGGGAGCAGTCTTGAAATTTAACAACACATCACCTTTCAACTTGTCACTGTCCTTGTGTGATTTATATTTATCTGCTGCCACCTGTAGGTAAGGAGGTACAACTGCACTGACTTCTGGGAAAAAAAAAAAAAAAAAAAAAAAAAAAAATATATATATATATATATATTTTTTTTTTCTCACTTTCTGTATTACACACGTTCGTATACAGAGGTGCATACAGTCACATAGA
This sequence comes from Thunnus thynnus, assembly GCF_963924715.1. Classification (NCBI taxonomy): domain Eukaryota; kingdom Metazoa; phylum Chordata; class Actinopteri; order Scombriformes; family Scombridae; genus Thunnus; species Thunnus thynnus. The sequence continues at coordinate 8,923,860 of NC_089540.1, forward strand.
CAATAGAAAACAAAAAAAGACAAAAAATAAACCAAAAAAAAATTACATTTTAAAAATGACAGAGTTTGTGTTATATGCAACATGTTATATTCACTTGATAACTTAATGCTGTTAATAGCTTTTTTGTTTTTAACTGACTTCTGAAAAGATACCAAAATCATTAGTGGCTGATCTCTGCCCTAGCTCTTTCCAAAAAAAAAAAAAAAAAAAGCAAAGTTTAAATAAACATGTCAATCAATAACGTGTCCCAACTCCCACAGTCTGAACAAACCTCTGTCATTTCTAGTAAGGGTGCGAGTCCGTCATCATGAAGACTCTTTCCGCTTTCTTTGTTTTAATGATCTTGGACAAATTCCTGACGGGACACTGCGTAGAAACACAGTAAGTTGATTTTTTCATGACAGCATTTATCACAGATTATATTTTACAGAGAAAAAAATGGGTTATAAGACAGTTACGCAAACACCACACCCTTACACCGTGTATGTTGTATATGCACTCACGTAAACTCTGAGACAATTTTAACAAAAATTATACACCACACCTTGGCATTCTGGCACTGTCATCACAGGTGAAAGCATATTTGTTGCTGATTGGTCCACAGGGGGTCTGCATCATTCATAGAGGACAATAGGATTCACTCATGTCTTGTTTTCTCTTTACTTAGAGATGAAATTCTATCAATCACCCCATCAACACAGGAACATGTCGACATCGTGAAGAATGTGTCCACCCAATATGAGGTAGAAATTTTACCAGTGATTGTGTTCCTCTGATTTTTTTTTTTCCCTTCCTGGGAATCATTATGTTACATATTTTCTCCCAGACAGCTTTATGGCAGCCTGCTTCATATCAGTTCATTGAAGAAGAAACTCAAGTTCACCTGTTTGTCCCGGCAAACAGCTTGGCGACTGTCAAAGATTTGCTGCAGAAAAACAGCATTAAATATGAGTATGTTTGCTTGCCTCAAAACATACTCACTACCTATCATATTTCATTCTAGTTGCACAATTTGTATAAAAGTTTTTGTTGTTTATTTCAGGACGTTACTGGCCAACGCCAACGATTTAATCGAAATGCAGATGAGGAACGACTCCACAGACCCACGAAGCAGCTCAACTTTCTACCAGAGATATCACAATCTGGGGGATGTATGCTTTTCATCTTCACCTATCACTGTGTCTGGGGGGAGGGGGGGTGGTTGTTGAATGAACTTGATTTTTGATGCTGTTTTCAGTGGTGATGTTGCACTGTTTACCTCTGAACATGCTGTCTCCACTGCAGATCTATGATTGGATAAACAGGACCACGCAGGACAACCCCAGCACAGTCAAAGCCATCCTCATCGGCTCCTCATATGAGAAGCGACCGCTCTATGTTCTGAAGGTACAGACATCCATCACCTAATAAACTGTAATGATCATTTAAACTTTTTTTTTTTGCAAACATTCAGAGCCAATTAATCAGCATTATTTGTTCTGTTAAAAGAGCTGAAAAGTGTTCAGAGATTTTTGTTTTACAGACATACAGCTGATATGTTTCTGTCTAAAATCTGAAAATGTTGTGCTGTTGCAAGTCAGATTAATGTTTGACCTCTCTCTCTTTAAGTTGTCTTTTAATAACAGACCGAATAAGAAGGCAATGTGGATTGACTGTGGGATCCACGCCAGAGAGTGGATTGCTCCTGCTTTCTGTTTATGGTTTGTACATCATGTGAGTACATTTGATCTTGTATCTATAGGCTGGAAATGTTTTTGTTTTCTATCAGATCAGTTTCACAGTGGTCAAATCAGTGTGGTAAAACCTTGTCCTTTCTCCCACAGTCCCTGGCTTTTTACAGCATAAACCAAGATATCACTCAAATTTTGGACAACATGGATGTCTATGTCCTGCCTGTGATGAACCCTGATGGATACCATTACACATGGACAACAGTGAGAATACACATGCACACACACATAAAAGAAAAACCCAAAACCAGTATTTTCCAGAGCACCTGTGACATGATTTCTCCCTGTCTGTGCATTTTCATCGTATGTCTAAGAACCGGATGTGGAGGAAGAACCGCTCCATCAAGAAGGGGAGCACCTGTGTTGGAGTCGACCTCAACAGAAACTTTGATGCCAACTGGTGCAGTAAGTCTCTCTCTCACATCATTGTCCCTTCCCAAAACTCTCAATGCTTCTTCTACAATGTCCTTGATTTCTTTCCAGTGTTGTGGAAGCGTTGAACATTCCCAAAGAACATGATCTCAGTATTTTGAAGATGTTTCCTTTGTTTTGCATGATTCCTAATTTATACTTGTGAGTACCACAGCAAGTAATTTAAATGTAGAAGTATGCTGACACACTTTATGATTCATCAGCTTGTTCTCCTGTTTATCATTTCATCATATGGAAGAGTAATATGTGCAGTATTTAGATAAAGTGTTACTGTTCTTTCCAGCGGAGGGAGCCTCTGACCAGCCCTGCAGTGAGATCTACTGTGGTGCGTTCCAGGAGTCGGAGCCAGAGGCGCAGGCCGTGGCCGACTTCCTGCGCAGTCACAAGGACACGGTTCAGCTCTACCTCACCATCCACTCCTACTCTCAGATGCTGCTCTTCCCCTACTCATGCACCTTTGATGAAGCAGAGAACCACAAAGACCTGGTGAGTGGTTTGGTGCAGACACTGGAGAGCTCAGTGACTGATCAATCAGACACTCAAGTAATCTTGTAGTTCTATCCTATTTAAGTAATTAGAGTATTTGAATATAGTACACCACACAGTTCATATCACTTGAAATGAAACAATGATTTTTACCACTACATACATACTAAACAAGTCAACTGTCTTTTCTAAATGTTTGTGTGAATAAACTCTGTTTCTGGAAGCTTGAGATGGCCCAAGAAGCTGCACAGAAAATCAGAAGATATTATAGGAGTATCTACAAAGTTGGTTCTGGAGCCAAGACAATATGTAAGTAGGACTTATTTTTTTAAGCAAAAACTGATTGAGTTACTCTCAAAGTACTAATGAGTGGCTTTTTCTGTTCTCCAGACCTGGCTCCTGGTGGCTCTGATGACTGGGCGTACAACCTCGGCATCAAATACTCCTTCACATTTGAGCTCCAGGACAGAGGGCACTACGGCTTCCTCCTTCCACCATCTCACATTCCCACAGCCTGCAATGAAGCTCTGACAGCTGTGAAGACTATCGCTCTCAAGGTTATAGAGAAAACACAAGCTCAGACAAGTCCTCCTCAAACTGTTTAAGCAGTTACAACTACCATTAAAGTTGAGAGTTTAATATTTTCAAATAAAGACTGACAGGCTTCATAGTTTCTCGATCACTTGTAAGAGTGCTTTGTGTGCCTTGTGTATTATTACATTATTTTTGCAGGGATGTTTTATGAATTCACTAGATGTTTCAGTTGGATCTCTGCTTTTATTAGCTCACTACCTTATCTCGTTGCTCCAAGAGGAGAAGGAAAGTATGATGCAGCAGGATATTTCTGTCAGTTTTTAATGCAGTTACATAGAGGTCAATAAAGGTCATTGTTTGATGCAGTTTTGATTGTATACTGTAATTATTTGTAAGAAATTGTACATTATTCAGTGTGGTATTTAGAGAAAAGTTTATGATATGACTATATAAATAAAATTTACTTAAAAATAGTTAAAATAGACAATATGTGACATTAAGACAAAAACAGAAACATTAAGGCATCATAATGAAATAAGGATGATATAACAGATATGACTCCACACTCAATAATAGATAGATAATACATTAAACATGGTAACATGACATTGGGTAAATATTAAGATATATAACATAATAAAACAATAATTTAAAAAGACAACAATATAAAATATTAACAAAATGTAGGCAATAAAATCTCATTTCTTTAAAAAAAATCTTTTACTAACTGTATGAGCACATTTCTTATTGTTTATAACTTGAATAGACTCAAAAAACTTAATACCTAAATTCAATCCTGGGCTTTATGGATGTGAAAATTTTCCAGTAAAAATAAACTGACAGTCCGTTGAATTTTCTGTTTTTAGTTGTTTCTTCTTCATTTGGAATGGATACTGTATGTATGTTTACACAGCCATTATGACACAATTTCCTTTACCACCACAGAAGAAGAACATGTACACAGCCATAATGACATAATTTCCTTTACCACCACAGAAGAAGAAGACGGCATATGACGTGCACCGTCCGCCAACATGAAGGCACTCAGGGCAGTTTCTGCCTTTGCTTTAACAGAATAAGCATTGTTATTTCTACTCAAATACTGAATCCACTAACTGGACAAAAGTAGATGCGACACCGACTTAATATCTTGGGTGAGAAGCAGTTTTTTTTATCTGCCCATTGTTTAACGTGCATGCTACTGCAGGCGGCTTGAAGGCCTTTAGCGCTTTGGTTAGCTAACTTTAGCCTCCATTTGCTTGTTTTCTCTAACATAAAGCATGTAATATAATATATATTAGCCATTAACCGAAACATTAGAATCTCATTTACATGTATTTATGAATCTAAAACACTTGCGCATGTCAGCAATAGCGTTAAAGTCGTGAAGTGAGCTTGGTACTTCTGCTAACCTGAAGCTAACATACTCATTATGAAGTTAGCTCAGAGCAGCTGCAGCAACAGACAACAACAGACAGACCAAAACATTTGTGTTTTGGACATGAGGGATAACAAGTCAGCCCAGACCATTAAGTATCACCTTTGAGGAAAGTTGCTACATAAAAATTAACATTTTAGTGTCAGTTTAGTGTGCTTTTATCTATAGCAGTGCACCCAGAATGAATGAATTCATGCTTTGCTTAATAACGGAAATGCGTATTTATCACACAGCAGACAAAGGTTAATGGCTTAGTTTTAAAAATACCGCTTTTAATGTAATTTTGCATCCTTGAGTTAACTCTTGATGTATAGTAACCTGTCTCAATGTTATTGATTTATTTTGCGTGCATGTTATTACATTAGTTCACTACTTTTATGGATGCACTCCATGTTGAAAACACTCCCACTGATGTCTTTCTCTCTTCAGACTTTGCACTAGTGTTCAGTTATATTGATGCAGAATATTACATGCCAGAATACATGTAATAAAGCATTGTTTGTCATATCTCCAGTCCTGCAGAATGTCCAAGATCAGGCGGAAGGTAACAGTGGAGAATTCAAAAACCATATCTGACAGCAGCAGCAGCAGCAGCACCACGACCAGCAGCACCGGCAACCCCGCCGCCCCCTCTCGCCGGCCCAGTGTGTTCGAAAGACTCGGCCCCAGCACTGGGAGTAATGCTGCTGATGTACGTATAACCTAGAGTGCAAGGTGCAAAATAATTTATTTATTTCTTCCTGGTCTCTGAAAATACTTAAGAGATGCCACATGGTATTTCCAACACATGTCGAGGTTGTAGATTTTTCATGCCTGTTTGTCCTTGTTAATAAGGAGTTTACTTTTGAGTGCTTTTTGACTTACTGCTATAACCATATGTAGTAATACATGTAGCAAATGCAGTCACTCATAACTTCTTATCATTATTGAATAGTGAGTATTGCTGCAAAGAGTGGACTTTTTAAAAGTTTTTTTTTTAACAGAATCTGTCTAATTTCATCAGGTGTTGCTTTATCTCATCAACTTTATTTGTTTGTGTCTTTCAGAGTCACTGTAGAAATTGGCTGAAGACCGGAAATTGCAGTTACGGCAACACTTGTCGCTACACACATGGAACTCAGCCACGAGGCAAAGGATTTAGCTTTAGTCGGTAAGATTGCTCGTTTCAATCTTGATTCATTCATCAGCATCTTTATGTGATATTGTAAGTATATGATTCACATTCATTTCTGTTGCCATTATGTATGTGTCTAAATGGAGCAGGTCAGCAGAGAGACCCACAGGTGATCTGCGGGAGAGGATGAAGAATAAAAGACAGGATGTTGACCCAGAAAACCTGAAGCGAGATCCAGACGAGCCCATATCCCCCACAGCAAGAGTGAGTTCTCTGCTCCTTCAGTCTCTGCTTTTAAAAGAGCTCTCCGCAGATTTACTCCGCTTCTATTATATTGTCGGTTTGAATTTATTATTATTAAAGAAGTCTTTAACTATGATTTAGGTTTGAAGACATGCAAAAGGAGAGGCACAGGAAGCAACGCAACATGTATGTGTCATTCTAACTAAATCTGTTTGTATTCATTTACAGCAGAGAGACTCCTCCAGAGGCCGACACAGAGAGAAGGAGGATATAAAGATCACAAAGGAGCGCACCCCAGCCAGTGAAGAAGAGCCCACAGAGTGGGAAACGAATCGTGAAGGTTCAACAGCTTTTTTTTTTTTTTTTTTAAATTTAAAGGACAAGTGACCTGGTTACTGTTTTTACAGTGTTTGACCATATTGACTATTCATTTAAATGGGTTGTCTTTACTCGGTTTTGAATTTTGTGTATTCATGTACACATTTACTATTTAATGCTTATGTTACTATCTGTACTTTTTCCACTGTACACATAAAAAAATAACAAAATAGATGTCTCATACCTAAATTAATTGTGGTTCTTTTTGGTTGACTTTCAGACTCAGATATCGGTGACTACGACTACGAGTTATCCCTAGAGATGAAGCGCCAGAAGATTCAACGTGAGCTGATGAAACTGGAGCAGGAGAATTTGGAAAAGAGAGAAGAGATCGTCATCAAGAAAGACGAGACCTCCGCCAAAACAAGAACCACCGCCATGCCGAAGGTAAGTAACAAGGTGCACATATTTTAGTTACTTTCATGTTTCTGTAATTTACATTCACACTCAGTCTTGCTGCTTGTGGTCCCTCTGGATTTTGGGGCTTGACCTCCAGGGCAAGTCACCACACTCGCTGAAGTAGTAGTGTGTAGACTGAATTTCCACCTGATCTGTCATCTCTATCCCTCAGGCCTCCCCTGAGCAGTTAAGCTCCAAAGATTCCCCCTCATCCAGGAAGTCCAGTGGCTCCCCAAAACACAAAAGTGGAACCAAAGGGCCAGGCTCTGGGAAGAAAGAGAAGAAGATGTCGGTATCCTCACCTGTCTCAGAAACTGCCAGGTAGGAGTCTGTGGTTCTGTTAGTTAGTATTTTTGTTCATTTGTTTGTTACTTCTGAGAGGGAGTTTCAGTTTTCAACCCTGTTGCTGTGTTAGTTACCAGGATGCAGTAAAAGCACCACTATGTATCCGTTAAAATAATATTTGACACGTATCAAAACACCTTTTTTACCTCTTTTTCAACAAATTTCATCATGAGACATGAGATATTTGGATGAACATCATGTTTTTTATCCCATGCCTTCTTTTGTATCTAGTTACTAATTTCATATTGGCATAGTCAACTGCCATGTAGGAGTCTATTAATCATGGCAGTTTATTGGTGACAATGTGCAGTTGCAAACAAATGACACAAATAACTGCACACATGTTGTATTCACATACAATAAAACACTACTTGAGATTTATATGCCTATTAGGGGAAGATATAATGGACATTTTCTATTTTCTTCCAACCAGGCCCTCAAAAGGAGGCCACAGCAAGAAGAAAGGACCCCGTACCCCCAGTCCTCCTCCCCCAGTCCCCTTGGATATTCCTGTGATGGGGAAGAAACACAAGGGCAAGCACAAAAACAAGGAGAAGTCTGAGGAGAAGCTGAAAGAAGGGAAAGATCGGGGGCGAGATACAGAAAAACACAAAGAGAAGAAGGAAAAACGCAGGTACAGTGTGGACTGCAGAAATCTGCCAGTCGTCATCACCACATAAAGCAAACATCTTCACATATATTCTCATATCATCTGCAACTTTTAATACTTGTCCGTTTGAATATAATCTTGTTCCTTATAGGGACCGATCAGACAGTTCCCACAAGGCCAAGCGTTCAGTGACATCAGAAGAGCGTTCTGGTAGTGTGTCATCTCCCTCCAGGGGCGCTTCACCCTCAGCCAGGAAGAAATCCACCTCTCCCAAAGCTACGTCCCATAAGGCTGCTGCACTGGCTTCCCCTTCTCGCAGGTTAGCATGCGTGGGCCACCAAGTAATAATTTCACTACAGGCTTAAAGCACTATGAACCGACTAGACTACTACTTGACAAAACTTATCTTTAGTATAGTATCTTTTAGTATAATTTGATAATGATGCCTCTTTATAATAAAATATTTTAATCAGTAAATATGGGACCTGACACCTGTGATGAAATAACCTGCCTTTGTCATTGCAGGTCTCCTTCTCCTCCACGCCACCAGCGTACCCCCACTCCTCCCCACCACCGCTCCCCTTCCTCCCACTCCGGCTCCTCCGCCCAGCGTAATTCTCCCTCTCCTCCCCGTCGCCGCCGCTCATCCTCTCCCACCTACCACCGGAGCACCGCAGCCACGGCCTCTGCCTCCTCACCTCCGAGCTCCCGCCGCTCCCGATCACCACCCGCCTCCCACGACACCTCCTCGCCCCACCGTCGGTCTGACAGATCGAGCCCCAGCCGGCGCCACTCGAGGGGCCGCGAGAGGAGCCGCGGTGAGAGAGAGAGGAGTCCGCCCGCACAGGAGCGCAGACATGAGCGCAGAGATGGTATCTTTATATTCTACTACTGTATTTGTTTGTCTTGTTTCTCACGTCTCTATATATGTATATGTATAGTTTCACTTCTTGCCACAGTGGAGCTTCTTGATGCTAATTCAGATATTGAGATCACATCACACTTTCACATCATCAGTGATTTTGGTGGGTCCTGCTTTTCTGAGACTTAGTAATGGTTCAAAACTTCAAAATAATTACATTTGAGTCCCTAAATTTCACATAATTCCAATTGTTCTCTTGATCTTTTCAGATATAACTATATATTACATGATATGTTTACAATCGGTCCCATTTTGCAGAGCATTAATTGGATTATGTTGACAAATGTAGCAATTGATTTGAGCAAGAGGAAATATAATTTCCATTGTGGTATCAGTGCAATATCCCCAGTGCATAGTAAGCCAATTTAAAACATAAATCATCTTATTCATCAGTTGTTAAGCTTTGTCTCTCTTGCAAACAGAAAGCCGCAGCAAGCGAGAGAAGGACAGCCTCCGTGACGACCGGGACTATGACTCTGAGCAGGTCTCATCACGGGACAGTCGCGACGACAGGGAGACCAGAGACGCCCGAGAGCGACGGGACGGTCGCGATCGAGGAAGGGAAACGACCCGAGAGTCTCGCGACCACCGAGACAGCAGGGATGTGAAGGACTCCAGAGAGAGCAGGACAGAGACCCGCTCAAGCCGAGAATCCCTGGAGCGGCGCGACCGTGAGCGGGAACGAGAGAGGGAACGGGAGAAAGAGAGAGAGAAGGACAGAGAGCGAGAAAAGGAGAGGGAAAGGGAAAGGACTGAGACGCACAGAAAGGAGGAATCGAGCCAGGAGGACAGGAGTTATGGGAGAGGTTATGGACGTGATGATGGAGGGAGAGCGGAAGGAAGGACGGAGAACAGGACGGACAGGACTGAGAGGAACGGACGAGGGAGGGGACGTGGAAATGAAATACCTGATAAAGGCAAGAACTGACATTACATATAACCTTCATTTGCATAGTTTGTTTTATTTGTGGCTATAAAAACAGTATTGCTTACAGCATCATTTGAATCACTAATTGCAACTTTCCTATGTGTGTGTCTGTGTAAAGTGAACATTTTCTCCTTTTGTCCTCCATCAGGCTCAAACAGGAACTCCAGGGGTTCCCAGCTGGAAAGCAGCCACGACAACTGGGAGTCACGGAGCAGCGCGGTGCGTGAACGGAGCGTAGAGAGGAGCACGGACCGCGGTGCTGCCGAAAGAAGCTCCGACAGGGGTTCAGACCGAGACCGCTACGAGGGTGACAGAAGAGGAGAGCAGGCCCGGGACTCCTCCTATGACAGGAGAGGAGGGCATAGTGAACGGGATCGCAGAGACAACCGAGAGAGAGGTGGGTGTTAGAAATAAGTCACAAAACAGCAATTCGTATAGTTCCTCAAAAGTGATTAATAATAATAAGTAAAAATCTACACAAAATCTTGTACACAAGCTAATTAAAAACCATGTTTTTTATGTTAAATGTGTTTGGCTAAGCTTTTCAACTCTCTGTTTTTCTAGATCAAAGAGGAGCTTCTCCAAATAGACACCAGGGGAGATCAGAGGAGTCTGAGAGGGAAGAGAGGAGGGACGATCGCAGGGCAGACAGAGCAGACGACAGACGCGACGACAGGACCCGCGATCGGGAGCGAGAGAGAGAAAGGGAGCGAGACAGGGAGCGAGAAAGGGAGAAGGAGCGAGACAGAGAGCGAGAGAGGGAGAAGGAAAAGGAGCGAGAGAAGGAGAGGGAGGCCGAGAGGGAGCGCGCCCGGGAGAGAGAGCGGGAACGAGAGAGGGAGAGAGAGAGGGAGAGGGAGAGAGAGCGGGAGAGGGAAAGGGAGCGCGAGGAGCGGGAGAGAGAGAGGGAGGAGAGGGAGAGGGAGAGGGAGAGGAAGGAGCGCGAACGGGAGAGGGAGAGAGAGAGGGAGCAGCGGGAGCGAGAGAGGCAGAGGGAATGGGAGGAGCGAGAGAGAGGGAGGGAGGAGAGACGGGAGAGGAGAGAGGAAACCAGGGATGACCGCTCTGTTCGAGAGACCCGGGACGATCGCAAGACAAGGCATGTATCTGTGAAGTTTTCATCCATATCGCAACTTATTTATGTCAATCTATTTTTTTTTTTTACCAATTCAGTATCTCTTATAAATACTCAAAATGCCGTTTAAATCCTCCAGAAACAGTCCTCGAATACCATATTTATACATATTTTGTCATAGTAATCCTCCTCTTTTCTCTTTTTCTCTCCCTCTAGTCGTAAGAGGCACAGAGTAGAGAGCAGCCCGAGCCCCCAGCCTACATCTAAGCGACAAACACGGGACCTCAGTCCGGCCGACAGCGACGGCTACAACAGCGCAGAAGAGAAAAGTGAGCGCCCGATTGGCCGAGGGCCGGCCAAGCTCCACCCACAGCCCCTCCTCCCCAGCCCAGTGTGTCCGCCTCCATCTGACAGTAGGGAAATTCTTTTTGAAAGGACACACTCCTGTTTAATGGGGAATGCACCTCTCGTCTAATTCCAGCAATGTAAAGGGGAATGCATGATGCATGTTGATGATTTAAAGTTTTATTTCTCTTTGGTCTAACGTGTAAAGTTTCTCGCCAACTTGTCTTTTTGGTTTTATGTATTCCAATACTGGCAAAAATTGTTGTGAACAGAAATGTACCAAAGTCAAATAATTCTTTAAATAATGCACACTACAGTAAAATGCACTCTTGTGTTTATTGGTTTTCTCTCCAGTTCAGTAATTGCCAATTTAAGTTGCACTTTGGATACAAAGAAAAGACCATAAATTAGCCTTAAATGCAATGACAGTCATACTGAAGGGCTTGTTTACATTATATTCTGCTTTCACTGTAATTATGGCAAATAAGATGCTTAAATAGTCCTGAGCACGGTTATGTGACTGTTCTGTGTGCATATGCAGGTGCGGACAAGCATCGTCTGCTGAGCCAGGTGGTGCGGCCCCAGGAGCCCTTGTTGCGTTCGCCACCAAGGGCAGCTCCATCTGATGAGAAACCCGGTCACTGGAAGGATGAGGAGCGCAGAGGAGCTGCGGACAAAAGGGAAGCCCGCACCCGCCACGAGGACCTGGAGCCCCGAGGGGAACGAACCAGAGGAGGCGACAGACGAGGAGAGCACCTTCCAGACATCCCTTCTGACTCCCGTACACGAGGCAGAGACCAGCGAGAATCCACACCGCCTCCTGCTCCTATAGCTGTGGCTGCTGGCAGTGAAGACAGAGACACTGCTGGCTCCCAGTCCCATGAGGAGGGCAAAAAGAAGACAAAGTCACAGAGGAAGGGTTTGAAGAAAGGGCGCAAAGATGAGGAGATTCTTGCTGGCAACAGCCTGGCTGGGGTGAGCGACCGTTTCAACCCCGAGCCCCCAATCAGTGTTTCAACAGATGGGCCTCCACCCTTACACTCCCCTAGGAAAGGAGCCAAGAAGAAGGCGCTTGATCGTAAGAGGAAACGATCACGTGGAGGAGAATCTGATGTATCTGAGGAGGATTCTTCAGCCCATCTGCCACATAGTAAGAGGAAGAGAGGTCCCAGGACGCCACCCCCCTCAATGAGGCCTGATCACCGCGGTACCGGAGGCAACGCAGAGCCGTCTCCACTGTCCAAAATGGACAACTTCAGCGACTGGTCCGATGAGGAGGTCACAGACCGAGGAGGAGGACCACTGGAACCAACAGCTCCCCTGGCTTCTGCTGAGAGGGCTCCAGCTGAACCTCTGAGGAGAGGCGGTGGACCCAGGGTGGGCAGGGACAGGGAGAGGTGCAACCCCCCACCCATCGCCCCACTACTTTCCCAAGATCCTCAAATGCTGCTGCCGACTCCACAGCCCCTCATGTCCCAGCCCGTGCTCCGCAAACCTCCCCCAGAACAGACGCGCAGCAGCAGCATGGGGAGCAACCAGAGCCGCACGTCATCCAGACGCCTGCGATCTCCCTCCAACGAGTCAGCCCACCGAGATGACCCCCAGGGTGCACGATCTCGCCGGGGCCGACTTCAGGGCACCAACTCGCGTGACCGGGAGAGAGAGAGAGAGCGGGAGAGAGAAAGGCCGGTGGTGTCTGACCCTCCAGGGGCCGAGAGGAAGTCTCGAATTGACCAGTTGAGGAGAGGAGAGCCCAGCCGCAGCACCTCATCAGGTACTTAAAGTCATACTTATCTTGATACTATATTGCTGAACATGAAACATAATCTATTGTATCTTCCACCAGGATCATACTTAATTAAAACTCTAACTTGTATTGTCTCATCTCATCTTCCAGACCGGCAGGATTCCCGCAGCCACAGCTCCAGGCGCAGCTCTCCTGACTCTGAGAGGCAGGCCAGGTCCCAGTCCCGAGCCGGCTCCTATGACAGTCGAGAGCGGGAGAGAGACAGGGAGCAGTTCGAGCGGGAACGAGACCGCAAGGACCTCCGGCCTCAGCAGCAGCAACAGCAGCAACAGCCCCTGCTCCTCCAACAGCCTCTTCAACAACAGAGAGACTGGGAGCCCGAACCTAGAGACTGGCCCAGCAGGGGACGGGAGCCTCTGCTCATGCGTCCTGGCCGTGAACCTCTCCTGAGAGAGCGGGATATCAGGGACAGAGAACGCTTACTTCCTGAAGGACTCATCCAGCAGCATGAACGGGAGCGAGAACGAGAGCGAGAGAGGGAGCGGGAGAGAGACAGTAGGGGTGATAGAGGCGGCGATCGAGAGAGGGAGAGGATGATGATGATGGACCTACCAACCCATGGGGACTCCAGGGCTCCGGGACGCGGGGACCTTAGGGGCGAAATGAGAGGGGACATGCGAGGGGACATGATGAGGCAGGACAGGGGTGACTACGAGCCCCTACTGCCAAGAGAAGCCTTCAGCCCTCCAGAGCCTGAGAAACCAAGCAACAGTCACCACCTCATGGCAGAGCTGGAGAAGGCCGACAGCATCGACGGTAAAAACATGAAAGCATGTTTGCATTTTCATGTTTTCACTTTTTCAAAATACGCTACAGTGAATTTAAAGGAATCTGTATGTGCTTTGTTCTCAGCAGAGGATGATGGAAAAGAAGACGATGGACAGTCAGTCGCATCAGTCGGAGAGGAGTATGAACCAATCAGTGATGATGAGCTGGATGAGATTCTGGCTGACAGCCAGAAGAAAGAGGATCAGCAGGACGATGAGAAAATTACAGGTACCAGAAAATACTTTTACTTTGGAGAAGGTCTATTGGGAATGTTATGTAAAATTACCTCTCTCTTAATAGAGACTTTTAATTTTCCAATGATACTTGATGTAATGGCTTTTGGTCGGACACTGTTGGATATTCTTTGTAAAGTTAAGCACCTGGTGTCATGTGTTGGCAGGTCCTCTGGATGTGATTGATGTTGATTGGTCCAGCCTGATGCCCAAAAAGAAGCAGGAGCCACGGGCGGCAGGGGCAGCGTTGCTCCGGTTCACCCCAGGGGCTGTACTCCTCAGGGCAGGCATCTCTAAGCGACTTGCTGGGCCTGAGCTCCTGGAGCAAGTCAAAGAGGTGTGCAAGTCTGAGCTGGATGACCCCAAAGGTGAGTTTTACATTTTGGGGACAATTTAAAGAATGTTTTTACCACTATGATTTGTACTTAACTGAATTAGCCCTCAGTGGTCCTTGTGTAACATTTCTGTGTGATCCATCAGTGTTACATTCTGTCAACTCTGTCCCTCCAGATGCTGACAAGCTGTTCGAGCATGACCTGGGCGCCTTGAATATGGCGGCTCTGAACAGACGGGTGGAGAGGGCAGGTTTACTGAGCAACCTGGGGCCCTGCTGCAAGGCCCTGTGTGCCCGCAGGGACTTTGCCATCCGCCGGCAGCTGTTAAAAAATGACAAGGTAGATGTTATCTGATCACTGGCAAGATAAATAATTCAATACTGCCAATTACTTAGTGTTCATATAAGCTATGTTCTCTCAAGTTTCTCATTTAAATCTACTGACATTACAACAGAATGGTTAAGAGAATTGTGTTTAAATCTCCATCTCCTTTTTTTCAGGGCCTAACCAAGCAGTACCCCACTACACCTGTAGTAGACAACGAGCTGCTGCAGATGAGCATGCGTCTCTTTAGAAGGACCATGACCGGCCAGGCCACGGCCCCAGAAAGATGCGATGGTGGGTCAGCACCAGCAGCAGCTGATGTCGCTGCAGCTGGTAGTAGTAAACTCAGCACAGCACAGCCTGAGGTGTGTGTGTCCTGAGAGAAATGGGTTTCATGGGTCAAACACATGAAAGTAAATGCGACTAAGCCTTTACTTCTTCTAGCCCCTAACTCTCCCTGACTCTGTCCCATTTCATTTACATACATAACATTTTTAGTCATGAGAGGAAATAAAGCAACACAGCAAAATTGTGAGTCTTTCTCAGTTATGCCTAACATGTTTTGGATGATCTGCAAGTGCTGTGCCATAGACTACTGGACATTCTAGCCTATGGAGGTGTGTAATGAACCTTGTATGAGAAACGTAAAACACACCTAAAAAAAAAACAACAAAACAAAACGTCAACTTTTTTTTTTTTGTGCATTACAATGTTTTAGAGCGGCTTTTTAATTGTCAGTTTCACCTGCCTAACCAAGTTCAAATGTTTTGTTTTTGTATATTGTGCATTGGTTACTACAACTGTGCATTAAAATGGTTAGATGTTGATTTTTGTAACGGGTCTTTTGCTTTGTATGAAGTGACTGTTCAGCCTTTTAAATAATGTGACTCTTGATGTTGTTATTATTTTTTGTTTACACCATATCACAAAATATCTGCGGAGCATATCTAAAGCAGCTACTGCAGAGAAGTTACTGACCAACAACACTGAAACATCCTGCAGGGACTTGAATGAATGTTTCTCACAAATAAGCACTGCCAAACTATTCCCTCACTGAATGTAATTTGTTACAACTGTTAGTCTGTGGAAGCATTATTGAGAACTGCTTTTTTTTTTTTTTTTTTGCTTGATGTGTTTGTTTTGAATGGTTTGGCAATGTCTCCCTGAAATGAACTGTAATGGGTGCAGAGCACACTATAGACTGCAGAGTACCAGAGCAGCAACATTGCCATGTGGAATTCCTCTCCATAAGTTTCACCAGCGCACACCGTCCAAAAAGGAACTGAAATGTTCCCCAATAGGAAAAGACACTAGACTGCTTAGATAAACATGACTGAAAAGATAATTAATTTGAACTCCACATTTATTTTCTGTGCCCCAGTGGATGAACATCCAGAGTCACAATAAAAAAAAAGACTTTTACAGGTGGATAAACTGACTTCTGGGATGTGATGGTTTCAAAGCAATTAGCTCAACAAGTGACGCTTGAAAAAAAAGAAAAGCAGGTTATGCATGCTGTGAGTGCTGGAAACACCAATTCAATGGACAAACCAGCATCAGTATTGCACCCGAACAGAATAAAAATGGAAAAAGGCTGTTGTCTTAGAGCCCTGGATTCAACATGACACCTCCGCCCTGCGATGCAACTGTGCCTTTAAAGTGACATTACAGACATGCAGAGATCGGGCTTTGAAGTTGTAGCCCAGTATCTTTAAGTTTGACCACAAATCAATGGTGTTGGAGACATATTTCCTACTACATGTTTCTTTTGTCTAAGGTTCAAAGTCAATTTTGGGATGTGTAAGGAATGATACCTGGTTTAACGCTGTATTTTTTTAATATTGTAAAATAAATGTAGAATGACATTTCTAAATTGTAAGGAAAGTAAGTTTAACTGGGGACCTTTTTCATCAAGATTGTCAGATTAAATGATTTTAACAAGAGCTATGAAGACAGCCACTAAATGCATGCTTTTGCATTTTCAGGTAAGTGCTGAATTTGACACACAACCACTTTAGGAATGTTCCTGATCGCACCTGGATAAAAAAATACTAGAAATTCTTACAGTCCTATGAAAGAAGTGTGAAGTGTAGATACAAAAAAAATGCATCCAAACTTTTACAGTAATTCATAATTTTTCAATAAACAATAATGTAATTATGTTAAAATGACCACTTTCTGTCATTGTTTGAGTCATTTGGTACCAGTGTGATGAAGACTACCCCAGAAATAGAGCAAGTGTCTAATAAAAGATAATTTATTATGCTGTAAACAGTTGAAATTCCTGTTTCTAAGTTCTGTCTTAAAATGGTTATAAACTGCTTTTTGTGTGTCATACCATTGAAACAGTCGTTTCACATCTGATAACATTAATCACAATAAAACAACACATGCCATATATGTTCCTAAACAAAAGAACATGATACATAAGCAGAATAGAGACATAGAACCCATACATTTATCTCTTAGTCAATGCTTTGTCTAAATAGTCTGATAATGCAAAAAATGTACGTCTCACAGAGTCTTCGTTATCTCGAAATCTCTCAAATGATACAATATTTTTTTTAAAAATTCAATTAAATGGCAAGTTTCTCTCCTAAATGTTTTTCTTTTTCTTTCGGGGAGGAACCTTCAGTCATGCATTTGTTGTTGACGTATATCACATAAAACGGACCGGTTTCCTTTACCCACAATCCTCAGCGTTAGATCCGTCCTTCCGACTTCCGCCTCATCTGCTAGCCGATGTGAGTAATTTTTCAGGAAATTTTATTTCTACAATCTAAGTCCATCCTGCGATATTAAAGTAGTAATTGACCACAAATTCACCATAAATATACACATTAGTGATGCGTTAACGTTTGTATGGCGGTTTTGAGGCGGTTAAACGTCCGTAAGGATAATTTAAAACGGTGAACGGTAACAGTCCGATGGATTCTCCCGGAGTGGCTTCATTTAGCCCGGCTGCTCTGTGCTCGTCCCGCCTCAGCTAGAAACGGTGGATTTATGATATTGTGTCTGATATAAAACACTAGTGCACGTCTTAAGTGCTGTTTTTACTTAAACTTAAGTGACTTTTATACTACTAGTAGCCTGCAGGCGCCTTAGAGCCGTGGTTCCCAACCATTGTGGCCTGTAATCCCTCAAAATAAAGTAAAGTCTTTACTAGGGACCCCTCCTCACATGTTGCATTGTCTACCAGTTAAGTTACTGATTATTGTCTTGATTCAAATATTCGTTAAAGTTGACAACAGTCCTTCAAGTGTCTGGTTTTGTCTAACAGTCCAAAACTTGAAGATCTTCAGTCTATCACCATGTTCCACAAAGAAAAGCAATAAATCGTCACATTTGACAAGCTGAAACCTGCTTATTTTTTATATTTTGGCTTTAAAAAATGACAATTATCCAGTTATCAAAGTAGTTAATGATTAATCTGTTGATCAACTAATCAATGAATTGACTAACGTTGCAGTGCTAGAAAAAGTACTTATTGTGTTTGTATTACTTTTAGAAGCTAAAAGAAGGTAAAACACAGAAAGTAAACATAAGAAGAAAGCTTGACCAAAAAAATCACAATTTTGCATTCAAATGTTATTTTCTGTATCTTTATCTTCCTATCATCTCACGACCCCAGGTTGGGAACCACTGCGTGCAAAAAATTCATTTTCTAAGCTAATGATGCTGTTTTTTTGTTTTGTTATTTTTTTTTCAAAATAAATCGGTGTAGAAAGTATCTTGCGTTTTCAGAAGTGTTATTTAATTCAAACTATTTGTGTATATTGTTCATAGATGGCCCCAACTAAGAAAGGAGAGAAAAAGAAAGGGCGTTCAGCCATCAATGAGGTGGTGACCAGAGAGTACACCATCAACGTCCACAAGCGCATCCATGGAGTGTGAGTATGACAAGAAGAATCAACTGTTAGTGCTCTTGTATCTGTCGGTAAACTGATAATCCAGCTATTATTGCCACTTCCAATCAGATTTAATTCAAAACATCCTGCTGTGCTGGTGTTTTTATTTTATTAAAACTATTCACATTTTAGAACAAAGCTTTGAAAACACATGAATGGTGGTCTTACCTTTTATCTCCACCCACATTAAAGGATAATGTTGGCAATATTCATATATAACAATGAATTAAGACAGTTTATTTATTGCACATGTCACATTTTAATGTGCTCCTCACCTTCATATGTTTCATCCACTTCATTTCTGGGTCCATATTTTCTTTGTTCAGTCAGTATTTCATTTCAAGTTTTATATCCCATTTCAAAACTATTAGTATTCCATTCTGTAAATGGATTTTTTAAATGTTCATTTCATTTTTAGCAATACTTTGTCTATTATTACTGTACTCTTCTGTTTTCTTCTATGTTGCATTTGTGGGAGCAAATGCCAAGACACATTCTTTGTATGTTTGCATACTTGGCTATTAGATTCTGAAACAAGCTCGTTTTGAGTGTAAAGATTTGGTCAGCAGGGCTGCAAGCAAAGCTGACGTCACTGCCATTAAACATGTCAATGAATTTTTTATTCACCCTTGAAAATGTCAGAATTAATAGCACATGGTGTCATATCTCGCAGGAGCCCAACTAGTGTCTTGAAATAGTTTAGACTATTAAGATATAATGAAATGACTTAAGCGAAAGTAACCCTGTTTGGTGTTTTATTAATTACTAAAACAAGTATCATCAGTATTAATCTTTATTAATTCTGTCTGATTCAATGGTGTCGTCTCCTTGCAGGGGTTTCAAGAAAAGGGCTCCCCGCGCCATCAAGGAGATCCGCAAATTCGCCATGAAGGAGATGGGAACTCCCGATGTCCGCATCGACACTCGCCTGAACAAGGCCGTGTGGAGCAAGGGTGTGAGGTAAGATGAGAACTTTTATACTTATATCTACACAAAATGACTCTCTGTTAAGGCTGACCAATATTTCAATGAAAAGTATCTGTGATAACATAACAACTACCCTCTGAACACATAAAATTTTGGTTTGACCGTCGTCCATTACTTTAATTTAGATTTATAGTGAATGTTTTTCCTGTAAATTAAACTGAGTGTAATTTAAACTGTGCTTATAATGAATGTATTTCAAATATTGTCACAACTGTCTTTTATAGACTTTTTTTGCCAGTTTGGGGTTATTACATTAAACAAAGCAATCTTCTATGTAGTGAAAATGTTGACTGTTGGCTCAGACATGAAGTGTCTCAGTACACACCACTAACAAGTCACTGTGGTTGGTGATTTTGACACTGAATGTTGTGCTCAATAGATGCTTAGGATGGCTGGAATATTTACTGACGAGTCCTTAACTTTGAGTGAGGTGTTAATCATCTTTTTTTTTTTTTTTTATTCAGTACTGTCAGCAAGTATAGAAGAGAAGCTGCAAGAAATTAGGAATTTTTAGTCTGGTTGCCCTATTTTCACTGTAAAGAACATAAATGCAAACAATCAGACTTTCAGAACTTATGTTTTTAGTTTACACTGAAGTTCTCGCTATACAAACAAGGGCTTCCTACATAAACGAATCATTCTTATCATTATTTTTACTCTAACGACAAATGTTTTGACACTCAAACATGTATGCAGCATTGGGCTATGACACAATCTACTGGGCAGTGTAACCATTGCGTTACTGTGTTTTTCAGGAACGTGCCGTACAGGATACGCGTACGCCTGTCCAGGAAGCGTAATGAGGATGAGGACTCCCCCAACAAACTGTACACCCTGGTCACATACGTTCCAGTCACCACATGCAAAGGTAAATATGCTGCTCACTGACTTGATCATTCACCTACTGAATTAATAATCTAATTTTAATTTTAATGTTTTGTCCTCTTTTGTTTTTCCAACAGGTCTTCAGACAGTCAATGTTGATGAAAACTAAAAATGTCCCCTCTACGAGTGGAATAAATAAAACAAAAGGAGCCCATGTCTTGTGTCTTTATTTCTGCTTTTGCATTTAATTCGAGGTTTTATTTGGGATGAGACTTGGATTTGGTTTAATAGTTATATTAAATGTTCTTATGCAGAGGAATGTTAATAGAAATTGACCTTAACAATATGTTTGTTAGCAGGGCTGTATGTGTAATTTTACGTTCCTGCATGAAGGTTGTTTCAGGGATGCAGACAGTCATTGTCCCTTTTTACAGCAAAGGGAAACTGTTTCATTATTTCTTATTAAACAGTGGCAGTGCTGTCTTTGGCACTAAGACTTGGTATTATGATATCCATAGGGTATACAAAGCAATATTTTTTTTCCTAATACAAGCAGGATGATAGCAAGAAGTCTAGTCAAGTCAGTGACGTGATTAGATATGGACTTTGCAGTTTGTTTAGTTAATTGAAGTCAATATTAAATGTGTGATCGATGCTCATTGAGATGCATCAGAGTGAGCAGGCAGGAGATAAGCACTTTAATCAGACACCTGAATATGGGACTACCACTTCAGTTTTGCTCAGTTTGTCAGATTATCATGAGTACATAATGAAAGGATCGAATCTAATACACAGTCATATGTTTTATACTCTTATCTCTTACTATTGCTTTTACTATTTTACATATTTCATTCTCTCCTTAGTGCATTGTCAAGGAGCTGAAACCTAAGACTTTCTTATACTCGTGTAATGAGATGTAACAATGAAGAACTTGAGCAGGCTGTAAACATGAACCTGAGCTGTAAGCCATCAAAACTTGATTTTTTTTGTTATCTGGTATTTTGGAAAAGCACCTTTGACTCTAAATGAGTGGCTGATTCAGTGAAAGTATAGGGGACAGACAACTTTATTTGTAAAGCACATTTCAACAAGGCAATACAAAGTGCTTTACATAGAGCATAAAAGGCATCGAGACAGAATATAAAAGCAACATAAGGCAATATAAAGAGATTTAAATACAATTAAATTTGTAAATAAAAAAAGCTAAAATAGAATAAGAGATAAAACAGGATAGTAAAAGTTACAGCACAGTGTAAGATATTAACCATCATATTTGGTTTAATTGAAAGCAGCAGCAAACAAAAGTCCTCAGCTGTGATTTAAAAGATCTGAGAGTTGCAGCAGACCTGCTCATATGAAATATGCCATCCAACTGGGTTTAATGTGCATGTAAGGATTTTAGCTGTGTATTTGGAAACATGCTCATAAAATCACTGTGCATGGAGCAGCTGTAGGATTTGTCTCTTGATGTTAGCACTAAAAATAAACTGGACGTTCACTAGTTAAACTGGGCTGGAAAAACCTGATGTATAATCTGTGTAAAAGTGGATGGTTTCCCTTTATAAATGCAAACATTTAACATGCGTTGCTAGCCTGTGGCCACTAGGGGGAGCTACTTGTTTAGCAGCAGCGTAGACTGACTGTGCAGCAGACAGTCGGATGTTGTGAAGAACAGGGACGCAGCAGTTTACAAGCTATGGCATCTCCCAACATTTTCTCCAGAGTTTTCGCTGCTGTGAAGTAGCTGTAACCAAAACGAGAAGGTAAGACACAAGGCCGGTCTGGTTGCCGTGTCGGCTTTTTAACATATTGAGTGTTAACCTCGCTGAGAAGTTGTCTGATGATCTCAGTCTGGGAGGGACAGGTGTGGCTAGCTGGTTAGCTAACTGACCAGTTAGCTCGCTCAAATACAGTTAAAGTTAGCTGGTATGTATTTTAGTAAGCTAGGTAAGACGTTGGTAGCTATAAATATCAAACAAACTAAAGGCAATAACGTCAGCACTTGCCCACATACAGTATAACATGAGTAGCTATAAGCAGCATAGTTGAGGTGTCACGCAGATAACATTAGTCGTTGTTTAGCGTCGATTTAGGTCAGCGGTTCCCAACATTTGTGGCCTGTGACCCCTTTAAATGAAGCAAAGTCTACCAGGGACCCCTCCTCACAGGTTGCATTGTCTGTCAGTTAAGTCACCTATGATTGTCTTGATTCGTCGGCTAATCGTTTAGTCCACAAAATGTCTGAAATAGTGAAAAATATCCGTTACAGTGCTCTACAGTCCAGGGTCTTCAAATGTGTGGTTTAGTCTGACTAACAGTCCAAAACTCAAAGTTTTAGAGAAAGTTTATGTTCAACACAGAAAAGCAATAAATCACTACATTTGAGAGCTGTAACCAGCATTTTTTTTTTTAAAAATTGCTTAAAAATGATTAAAACGATTATTCAATTATCAAATTAATTGCTGAATAATCTTCTGTCATTGACTAATCAATGAATCGACTAACCTCACAGCTCTGGAAAGAGGACATACTTTGTTTTGTTGGAATAACTTTTAGAGGCTTAAGGAGGTAAAACTAAGGCTGTGTAATATATCAATATTATCAATATCGTGATATAAGACTAGATATCTTGTCTGATAATATCTGTCTTAGATTTTGGATGTTGTAATATCGTGATATTGCGTAAGTGTTGTCTTTTCCTGGTTTTAAAGGCTGCATTACAGTAAAGTGATGTAACTTCCTGAACTTACCAGACTAGCTGTTCTATTTTTTGCCTTTACCAACTAACTCATTATATCCACATTACTGATGATTATTTAACAAAAATAATAATAAAGGTGTTTGGTCATAAATATAATATGATATTTGATTTTGTCCATATCACCCAGCCCTAGGTAAACAGAAATCCACAAGAAATAAAGCAAAAATTAGAAGAAAGTTTGACAAAAAAATCACAAATTTGTCTGTCCATCATCTTGTGACCCCATTGATTAATCCAGCAACCCCTTGTGTGGGTCCCGACCATTAGGTTGGGAACCACTGTTTTAGGTGATGTGGCTGGGTCACTATTAGAAGTAGTGCTGCCAACTAATGTTTACTATAATACCTATGCCAGCTATTCAAATACAGTCTTCAGTCAGGTGTGTGTGTGTGTGTGTAGGTGGGAGCGTACACACAGTTTCCATGGCCGTGGGCTGATGTGCGAAGCGATGCGGCACCACTGGCTGCTCCTCGGGGCTTGCGGCTGGGTGCTGCTCATCCTCATGTTTGTCAGCAAGTTCATCAACTTCAGAGCTGTAGATGGTGAGCTGCTGCCCCCTTTGTTGATCAGCTACTACAGGTGAGTGATAATAATAGGGTTACATGTGATAAGCGCACTAATATCTGATATGTATTTTCAGACTATGGAGAGAGGGTTGCTGGTCAGAGTTGGACAGTGTCAGGAACCAAAGTGGTTAAGCTTATTCCTGTGTCCAGCCCAGAAAAACCAGCTCCAAAGCCGTCAGATCAGGTAAACTCTCTGACCTTGCTACTTTTCATGTTCTTTTTAACTTCTTTTTTAATTAATTGTAGAATTGTTTGCTGACAATGTGCATGTACCCCATTCCTGTGCAAATGGCCATAAAGTCTCTTGAATCTTCTCTGTCCTTTTTAAAAACAAGGCAATCACTTACATTAGTGTTGTATGTGTGTCTCAGCCCTCTGTTCCACCTACAGCGGTAGACTGGCAGTCAGTTGCTGACAAACGAATCGAGCTGCTTTCAACTGTATGTAAGAACAGCAGCCTCAGGAATTTGACTCACGTCTCCATCAGCAAGTTTGTCCTGGACCGCATCTTTGTCTGCGACAAACACAAGATCTTGTTCTGCCAGACGCCTAAAGTGGGCAACACGCAGTGGAAGAAGGTCCTCATTGTGCTCAATGGTAAGTATGGGGTGGATGAAGGTAATAACAAGGCACATGTTTGCTATAATAATAAGGAATGGCTGATAAACCCCAGTAGTGCGTGTGTGATTTAGCTGCATGACAAAAATAGCAGCAGTCTCCTACAAAATGTAATACATTTTTTTTGTAAAACACAGTGCTGTATAATATCCACTGTGGTTTGAGGTCTGTCTGTTTAATTAGGTAATTTCGTGGATGGGTTACTGTATGTTATTGTGGTTGGCAGGAGCATTCCCCACTGTGGAGGAGATCCCAGAAAACCTTGTTCATGACCATGAGAAGAACGGCCTGCCCCGCCTCTCATCACTCACTCCACAGGAAATTACTCACAGGTTAGATCAGAGTTACTGGGATGAATATAGTCTTATTCTTTCCATGAGTAAGATACTTCTTAGGTAGAATTTGGCACAATGCAGCAGCAAATTGTGCTGAATTTGAGCCACACATTTGCTGAGAGAGGATAATCTTATAGCTTTGTTGAGGCTGTGTTATGATCCTTTGTGAGGAATGTCATGTAAAGTAGTAAAGAGATGCCTGCTGTCTACGCCGATCCAATGAATCAAGGATATTTTCATCTTTAATAACTATTTACTCACAAAACCTTGTTATGTTCCTCAACAGATTAAACACTTACTTTAAGTTTTTCATCGTGAGAGATCCGTTTGAGCGGCTGATTTCTGCGTTCAAGGACAAGTTTGTAAAGAACCCACGTTTTGAACCTTGGTACAAGCATGACATTGCTCCGGTCATCATCCGTAAATACCGCAAAAGCCATCGTGACAGCGACCTCGCCGCCTCTGGCCTGCACTTTGAGGACTTTGTCCGTTACTTGGGTGATGTGGAAGGCCGCAGGCGCATGGACCGGCAGTTCGGTGAGCACATCATCCACTGGGTGACTTACGCAGAGTTGTGTGCGCCGTGTGAGATCCACTACAGTGTGGTAGGCCACCACGAGACGCTGGAGCAAGATGCCCCCCACATCCTCAAAGCGGCGGGCATTGACCAGCTGGTGTCCTACCCAGCCATTCCTCCAGGTATCACGCGCTACAACAAGACCAAGGTGGAGCATTACTTCTCAGACATCAGCAAGCGAGACATCAGGCGTCTCTACGCACGTTACCAGGGCGACTTTCAACTGTTTGGTTACCCGAGCCCAGAGTTTCTACTGAACTAAAATGATTAACCCTAACTACAAGACATGTTTTCATATCAAATCCTCTCGACATCTTGAGACAAAGGTGTATCGTAGCTGACCGTGTGCCACAGAACTGGTTGGTACTCAGTAGATGACACACTGTAACGTCTTTTCTTCTTATTTTAGCCATTTGTGCAGGAATAACTGGTTGTTGCTATGTCGGCTGTATTTGCAATGACTGAAAACGCGATGCGTATTTAACATTTTTATGGAGAGTGGATTTTTAACTGATACTGACAAAATATAGAGAAGGGAGAAAGGAAGTGAACACCGGCAGCTGCATATACCTCAGTAGCCAACATTTAACGATTAACAGAGTCAAACAGTGAGATTGAGCTGCATAATTTATCGATTTGCTGATGAAGGTGCAGAAGAAGGTCAATATAAAGAACAAATACAGGTACAGGTCAAATGGAAACACACTTTTCTTCCTTATATTTAATGTTTATGACTGAATGATCCTTATAGGTCAGATAGGTAGGGATACAGGCCCGTTACCCTGTAATGTAGCTGTTACATTGCACTGTGTGGATCACCAAGCTATGGACGATGCCATGCGTTACAACATGTTGTGTCTTCTAGACGTAGGTGAAGATAATGTGTATCAGGGATGCTAACTTTTTTTGGACAAGGAGGGTGAAAGGCAAGAATTGATACCGCCTCATTGATGTTTTTATAACATACAAATCAATTTTTACCTTTTTTTTTTTTTAACAATCAGTATTTCTTTAATGAAAGGCATATTGATGTCTTGTAAGAATGTCGTTAAATAGCATCAAAATGGTCAAAAAATTGAACCAAGACCTTGATGAGTATTGCACAGAGGGTCAGTTTTACCCAGAGGCCCAGCTTTGTCCAGCCCTGATCCATAAGAACAGGTATCAACTGCTTTTGACTTCATTCACTCAGCTGTTAATGGCAACGGGACATTGAAGAAAACAGGATTTTAAAGGATTATTTTATATCCTCGGTCAGAAATGTATTGTGTAATGTATGTATGTATGTTCTTAACATGACTTGCAACTCCAACATTTGTATTACGTGTTGCTATTTATAATGTTATTAACCTGCTGACTAGTGGCACAAACAGTGTTTCAACTGTAAGACAGTACTGCCTCCATGCAACCTCCTGGTGACCTTTTTGGACAGGTGGTTGTGATACAAGAACACAAGTTAGTAATAAAGTTCCATGTAAAATAACAGTATGCGTACTTATTGTGCTACCTTCACATCTTTTTATGTCAATTATTACATTTTTGTGTGTTGCCGTAAATATATTTTGAAGGATTTTGCTTTCAGAAGTGTAGGTTGTTCAGTCCTATTAATTTACTGGAATTTTTTTCTTCAATTTTTTTTAATGTTTAACTTGAGGAAACTTGAGGAAGTACACCCTAAATCAGGGATCAGCAATTAGATTCAACCATGGGCCAGTTTTTTCATTGTTGTTCAATGGGAGGGCCACTATTTTGCAGGTGTGGTGAAGACACAGGCCTGTATTTTTCCAATATTTTTTTTCTATTAATTAATATAAGAATATAATCTTTCAGGACTGTATCCAACAAATTTGGCAAAAATGACTCTTATATGAAAATGTTTTCTCTGTGTTGCACTACCACACCACAGATGCAATAGTAGATTTGCTATCTACTAATAGTTGATTTGTGGAAACGTATCGAAAAGTTTGGATGTAAACTATGAAAGTAAAAAGTTTTCTAGCTTTTTTTCAGGGGCAAAATCTTTTTGCTGGAGGGCCACATTTGCCCCGCGGGCCACTATTTGCCTACCGCTGCCCTAAATTACAATGCCACCCAAAAGTTTGGACACACGTTCCCATTCACTTGAATGGGAAAGTGTCTCCAAACTTTTAACTGAAATTGTATGTCTTGCTGTTTTTTCCAACATGGTTAGACAACACAGTAAACCTGATTCACAGGCTTTCATTTCACATGTTATGTATATAAGTCAACTGCAGTAATATCAAATGGCCACAAGGTGTCAGTAAGCCATTTAAAATTTGACTGCTTTCTTTAAGAAGCCACAAACCTGGTTGAACCCTTGGACTAAATGCCACCACACAGGACTGTTGAATTGACACTTGAACCATGGGAATGAGGGCAAAACAATGACTCTATATACATGCCAGTAACAGCAACAAACACTTCACGGCAGTGCAGGCGGGATGGAACAGGATTTTCATTATTACTGTCCCAAGCTTAACGTACGGCAGATGGATTTAACTTGATTTACAGTGCTTAAGTGTGAGTTAAGTGTCTTAAGTATTACACTGAGTGCCCTAAGTTAAGACTTGGCGCTTGCACACTCATGTATGTGTGTATCCACACTGTCAGGTGACTTCCCTCACCCTGTCTGACTGGTTCGTCCAGCTCTGTCGTTTGAATGTTGAGCTGGAGTTTGTTTAACCAACAGATTAACTGCGCCTGTGTGAACGTTTCATTGTGTTTTGATAAATTACTGAAACACTGCAGCTGAGAAAAAAAGCATTTTCTTGTCCACTTTTCTTCCTCTCTGCAGTGGACTTGCTTGTGCTCCTATTGAAACATTGCTTCTTATTTTGTTGGTTATAAAATGCTGGGGGGGACCAGTATATTATCACAGAAAGTCATCTGTTTAACAATACACTATATACACTAGAGTATGTAAAGAAGTGAACCGTGATCAATGCGTTAGGGTTTTCAGGATCAGCACTTTTGGGTGCACTGCTTTCAGGCCTTTAAGGATTCAGTAGCCTATACATCAATGTGCTGCTATAAGATGAGGCTGATACAGGCTGCCTGATTGCACAGTTATACCCATATTCATATGATTAAGGATGTCATTTCTATTGGAAATCTTCTGGAGGCACACCACAAAGAGTGACACTGGCAAAACATCACTGATAAAACACTCAAAATGAGGAAAAAACATGATAAATTGTCATATATCTGCTTTAAGAGGGCAGATAATGAGTCAGTTATGCATTTGGCTTAATTAATGACTGAATAATCTGTCTGTTTCTCATGTCCCATGTTGGTCCACTGCACTAACATACACAGCATCACTCCTGAGATTGCTCACTTGCCACACCCATGATTACCAATATTGACACTGAAGTCTCACATGCGCATGTCCATAAGGATGCTGTGCGGTGGGGAGGGTCCGCTCCTGTCTAGCTCTATTTATCTCACTCACCCTGCTGCTTGTGTGAAATGCACATATACTAAAGTGAGGCGTGATATATGACTGATTAGGTGAGTCATGTCGGTATCCATGCCTGATGTGCTGAGGCCCAGCCCTTTTTCTTTCTGTGTGAAGCCGACCCGGCTTCCTGTGTTTGTGCGGCTCTCAATCAAAGCTGCGTCAAGTCAGACAGAAGCAGGCGGGATGAAAGCGGAAATTAAGCAGTGTGACTGAACATAAATTATCATGTGAAGAAAAATTCGATTGGGAGGTACACAGAATAACAAATCAAGTAAAAAAAACAACTCTTCTTCACTATATATGTTCTACCTGGAAAACATATTGATATAATTAGTAAAGGACTTAAATCAAACACGTTTATTGTGATTTAGAGGTTTTTCACTCTATAAATAAGACATTTTTGCTGTATTATATAAAAAAACCCTGCTGTTATTGAGCAGTGTCTGAGCCAGAGTATTTCCATCATATGCTACTTTATTTTCTACTCTGCAACATTTCAATTAGAAATATTGTACAATAGTTACCAGTAACATTACAGATTCATGTGTATATATGTTATAGATTAAACAACCCAACAGTATATAAAGTAGTTAGAAAAAAGCCCCACTTTTACTAGCTGCATAACTAAAGGAATTAATTATAATCCAATAATAAAATTTACACTCACCGAGCACTTTATTAGGAACACCTGTGCACTCTAATGCAATCCAATACAACAGCTCTGCCAATAAATCCTACTTGTATGCGACTAATACATTTTCAGTTCTTGTTGACATTGTCAGAAAGGTGATAATTCTACTTTATGTTTATTATTGAGGTTGTAGTGGGTGGTGGCGTACTGGAGTGCATTATATTATATATAACCGAAAATGTATAAGCTTAGTAAAATAATTTATGGCAGATGTTGTATTTGTATTAGATTGCACATGTGTTCCTATTAAAGTGCTTGGTGAGTGTACATAACTCTCTAAAATGTGCCTTAAATATATTTTGCTGATAATACATACACAATTTACCTTAAATACACCTTATCTTTTACAGTGTGGTATTACTAATTGTCCTTAAGTTAAAGATGTGAGTGTTTCTTCGAACACTTGTTAATGCAAGCACACTTGGCAAGACATATGGCTTTGAATATAAGCAGAGGTCATTTGAAAAACATTTTTGAAATTCCAATTTGATTAATCTTTCAGTGAAATCCCATGGAGGCTTTTGTTTCAAATGTTTTTATTGTATTGTGAAGCATTATTCTCAAAGATAACAAAACAAGGTGTTGCCATGCTTCTTTTCCATATAAACAAACATAATGTCAAAAGAAAAACAAACTTCAAAAAAATAATAAATAAATAAAGGAAAACAATAATAGTTATACAATAAATTGATTAGCCAATTAAAAAACATAATAGACAGCACAAAAGAAACAATCACAAATATAAAAAAGAAAAACACAACAGCAAAGTACAATAATGATAATACTAATAATATCAATATTATTAATAATAATATCAACAACAACCATAATAATAATAATCATCATCATCATCATCATAGAAAATGAGGCTTTTTCATCATCATCATAGAAAGTGAGGTTTTTATGTTGAAACCGAAGCGGAAGTGTGATTTTCACCTCTAGCTTGACGTCAGTGGCACAGTCAGGGAGAGATCCCGCTGCTGCCACCTCAACATGGAGTAAAGACACCCCAGCGTTCACTGCTAACCAGCGGATCCCACGGAGAGGAATACGCGACGGCCTCTGCTTAATTTATCCACCGAGGGTCTCCGCAAATGATACAGCGGCGAGCATTTTTTGACGGCGCAAAGAAAAGCTCTGCTTTTATTTGAAAGATGGCGAACGACTCTCCGGCTAAAAGTCTAGTAGACATAGACTTGGCTTCATTGCGGGTGAGTGCTGCCGAACCGAGCCTCTGTTTTTTTTTTTTTTTTACGTTTAGCGAGCTTGAATTTTATGTAGCTCGATAAAACACACGTCTATAAGTCTGACTGATAAGAGCAAGTTTTAACCTGCTCTCAAATGTGCCTCCTTGTTAGAGCTGAAGTATTGAAAATGACCGTTGAGCCATAGCGAGGTGTTGCCAGTGTCTGGTTTTCCTTTGTTCGAGATGCATTTGGCATGTAGGGTAAACCAGGGCGCAACAGCTGGCTCACAGTGGACATTGTTGTTTATAATAGAAAAATATGAACATTTTTCTTAATATTCACGCTTTCTCTCCTTTTCTTTTCAGGATCCAGCTGGGATATTTGAATTGGTGGAGGTAGTTGGAAATGGCACCTATGGACAAGTATACAAGGTTGGTTGTGGAGGCGCAGTGCATGGCCTGTCCTGTTTTCACAGCAGAGGCTGAGCATAGCCAATGTCCCCCCCTTTCCTCCTCCTCCTCCTCCTCCTCCTCCCCTGCTCTCTTATCAAGTCTGGGAACAAAAGAACTCCCATTAAAAAAACAACATGTTTTTAAGATGTAGCTATCAGGCTCCATCACAGATGTTTAAGCTGAAAGAAAACAGAAGGATGTAACGTTAAGAGTATGTAGTTATACTAGTTTGTTTTGGTTTCAGTGTGATTAGGATCATTAATGGTTCAGCTGGAGCTGGGAGCGATGTGTAAAGAGTGAATCAGACAGTCTACAGTCTGATGCATCACCTATCTCTTACATCACCTGCTTTACTGAAAAGCAAGTGAGGAGGCAGGGATGGGGAAACTGTCGTAATCCTGCTGGCTTCACTTCTCACCCTGCAGCTCATATAAATATATATATATATATATTTATATATATATTTATATATATTTATTTTCTTCTAACAAAACCAACTTTCATATCCTGTCTAAATCAGAGCTTTTCCACTTCAGTGAATGGGAATCCCACTCTCTGCGCCATCTGCTCTCGGTGTCACATTTCTCTTTTGAAAATTAACATTGCGGCTGTTGAAAGACATCACCAAGGAAAGAGAGAGAGAGAGAGTGAGAGAGAGGGAGAGACGGCGGGCGCTCGTGTTGAAGATGTGTTCATTCTGTGTTTTTGGTGGAGATTGGGAGAGGATTAGAGAGTTGTGCATCCTTGCCTAAATGTTGCCTTCTTGTGTTGTTATTTTTGCGGCCAGCAAGCCAGTGTAGGATCCATTTTGTTGCCTACTGCTACATGCACTTAACTACATACATATATATGTAAAGCAGACAGCGCACGGACTGTTAATAGGCTAGAAGTAGCTGGCTAGCCCCCCAAAAAAACATCAATTTGCTTGTGCACTAAGCAGCAAGCTAAGCTGAGTATTTAATTCTGACAGCCCAGAGTGCTCCAGTGACCTCCATTCAATCCCCCAGTGCTCCCAGGATCTCCCCCGCCTCAGCTCACGGAGAGACAACCCCATCTGTGTGCATGTGTTTGTCTGCTTATACACCTGAAACCAACCCTGTGTAGTGTGAAGACAAGGAGCGGATGACGCTGATGTCATTAGGAAGTGTGATGCTCGCGTGCTATCTTCCCACCAGATGGTTGTGAGCCGGGCGTATGGGACAGAGAATTACTGCTTCTGCCTCTTTTTTTGTCCCTTAATCTCCCGCTTCCATTCACTGTCCGATGCTAATTCTATTTGCGAGTGCTGCTGTGTGGGAATGGAGCTTGTACAAGAGAGGGGCTGTCAGATTAGCCTGCAGTTGACACAAAGACATGGTCCTAACAGCAGCCTGCATGAGATAAGCCAAACTGTCTATACTAATAGCTTAGTGTAGCCGAATACTACCGATCAGCTGTCGATCAGTGCATCATTGACTGTCATGTTAACCAGTTGAATAAGCATGTGGCCTGTGAAGCATGTGTGGTGGTGGTGGTGGAGAGAGAGTGGGGTTGGGGGGTGGGGGGGGGGTTGCAACTGGTAGAAGAGCAGCTGTCCAGTTCCACACAAACCTGCCCAGCACTCTCACAAAGCTGAGTTTGTCTCCGCACTCTTTTGGGTCTCTCCCTCGAATCGCCGGTCAGTCAGTCAAGTCAGTTAAAAACCACAGAAAGGAGGTGTTTGTCTGCAGGCGTTCAAACGCCAACCGACTGAATAATCACAACAGCCCCCCAACTGAAAACGGGGTGGAGTTTCTTCTCCCTCTGAGGCCTTTTCTGCTTTGTCAAGCACTTGGTCACAGTTTGCAAGCCCCTTTTTAGATAACACAATGTGGGCCTGAGCTTCTTTACTCTTTGATTTGTAGTGACTTTTGATTCCTTTGAGACATTTCTCTTTGGCTTTTTTTTTGTTATTTTAAAGGGGACTATAAGGAGTAGAAAGCCTGCTCTTGAGAAGTATTGAATTAAAAGTTAGTTTTTACAACAAATCTCAAATATTGAAGTGCAGTTTTTGCATTTCTGCCTTGCCTTTATGACCTTACTGAGTTCCTCTCCCCTCCTATTATTCATTCTAGAGCTGCAAAGATAATAGACTAATCGATCAATCGGGAACTGTTTTGAAAATCAAATAATTAAGTCATTTTTTTGAAGCAAAAATATCAAACATTTGCTGGATATAGCTTCACAAATGTGAGTATCTGAGGCTTTCTGTGTCATACATTATAGTAAACTTAGCTAATTTCTTTGGATTGGATTTTGGACTGTCAATGGGACAAAACAAGACATTTGAAAAGGTCAAAATGGGCTCTTAGAAATTATAATGGGCATTTTCAAAATAATCAGCAGATTATTTGATAATGAAAATAATCGTTAGTTGCAGCCTAATTCATTCTTAAAGACCCCACTATGAACTGGAGATTATTTGTTTGCCTGTATTTAGAAATAAGATTTAAAAAATGGCACACAGACGTAGTGTAATAATAAATTTCCCTGCCTCGAGAGCCTGGTCAGTCTTGTACAGCCGTATATGGTTTGAGAACCAATTTTGTTAAACGAAAAAAAAAGGTTTTGTAGAGAGACGTATATGCCTCAAAGCAAAGCATGAAAACTAAGTACAATTGTTGGCAATAATATTGAAAAACTTCATCAATACCCGACCCAACCTGATGAAGATCTATTACTGCTGGTCACACCGAAACCTATTTCCGTATCTCTGCTGTGTCGCACTACTTTTACATTTGATCACAGAAAATTAAAGACCCAAGCTGTTCACTAAGACCTGAAATGCCATGTCAAGGTTCTTGTGGCCGTGCTGTGCTGCTGGCCCCGTAGCCGCAGTCTCTGCCAAGAGGGCAGCCGTTGCCCCTGGAGGGACGCCAGATTACAGTCGACTTCTGAAAACACAGCACAGCAGATTTTGACTGATGGCCATAATGAAAATGACGTTATAGCTAAAAAGCCCCTTTTTAAATCACTTGATTTAGATTCAGCCAGCTGGATGATTAGAAGTGAAGCCTGGATCCATATACAGATTCATCATCGTCAGTTTGCAAAGTTCCGTAGTCTTTTGCATTTACTGAAAACAAGGATATAAAAATAATTTATTGCAACCAACACAAGTGTTTTTATAACCACATTATTTAAATTTCTACCAGTAAAATGCTAATGAATTGCAGGACCCCACATCGTAATCCCTAATGTTGCATCAGTTGGTCGTATTCTTTAATTTCTTTAATTTTGTCTAAAATGGGACACAGCAGCGCTATAAACCAGTAGATACATGTGGACGACGTCTGTAGTACATCGGCCTCCGTGTTTGTAGTAAATAAGTAGCTAGTGGAAGGATTACGCTATTAAGTCTGCCACACACAGCGGGCCTCAAGTCATTAGTCATTTTAAAATAATGCATTTGTATCCACACACACACTGTGAAAACACTGCGTAAAGAGCTTCTCTCCTTCCTTCACTCTTTATCAGCTGGCACTAGACCAGCTGGCTCAGGTGCCTCACTATGGATACAGGGGGGGGTTTAAAAAAAGAGAGAGTAACGATAACATAGCAAAAGCCCCGATTCCTCAAATTGTGTGTGTGGTATGCGGGGAAGATTCACTCCGCTCTACAGTATGGCCATATATAGTCAGGCCTGAGGCACCAGAGCCCCTGCTGACCTGCCTCCCTGCCTGCTGTGCATCCATGGGGTGTGCCAAGACTGTGCCCACCAGTGTTTTTTTTTTTTTTTTTTTTCTCATATATGTCACATCCAGAGGTTTCATGTGCACGCGTGTGTGTGTTCATCCAGTGGTTAAAATCTATGGTGAAATGTCTGGATGCTCTTTGGTGCAACGCCAGCACTCACTGACAATCCCCAGCGAGGTCATGTAGTCTCACCGGCACGGAGATGATTTTTATTAGGCTCATTTGTTCTCTTGTAGATTATATGACAGGATGTTTTCAAAAGTAAAGACAGATTTCCTCCAGCAAGCGGTGTTACTAAAGCTCAGCAGCTCCCCCCTTTTTCCTCGCTCCGTCCTCCATCTTCCTTTGTTTTCTCCCCCAAAAACCTTCAGGGCAGCCTCGCCCCTGCCCTCAGGACAAGAAGCTCTCTCCTCGGGGGGCTAGCTTTGCCTGACGGGCACACGGGGTGGGAGCTGCTGCCGTGGAGGGAGCAGAACCTCTCGTGCAATCTGTTAAATGCCTACCAGTGCCATATGGTGGTGAGCTAGACTGGTGCTTACCTCAAGGCAGTGGTTGTCTGCGATGGAAGCGGCAAGGTAGTTTGAATGTTTGTTCAAAAATTACGAAAACGAGAGATTGTGGATTTTATAAAATAGGCTGGTGCTGGAATCTTTATGCAGTCTGCAAACAAGTGAAAGATGTTCTAGGTTGCTCTTAAAATGAGCGAGGAAATGATGAAGATGCCATTTAGCTGCATCAGCTCACCAGAAAGGGGGTAGAAGATGTTGTCTGTCTTCAGTTTAATCCTCATCGACCCTGCTGCTGCTGGCTTTAGAGTGTCTTGACTCAGACCTGTAATAGAGCAAAGCCTTTTCCAGAGCTCAGCTGATGCTGGATCATTAAGGCATCAGTGTTGATAATCCAGTCTCTTGGTTGTTCAAATATCAATATTTGAGAGTAACTAAAAATCTGATAATGATGTAGTGACCAATATTCATTTTTAACATTTACATGACTGACATTTTTTTGGTAAGGGTCTCCCAAATGTAGTTGTTACAGTTGAACCATCAGTTCATCAGATATTTGGAAAGCACACCTGTAACATCATTTGGTGACACTTATTATTTATTTTTTATTTAGTTATATTGTTGAAGAGTAAGCGTTGATACTAAACTGAGAGATTTCACACCATCTCCTTAATGTTTCTGGCTAAATTTTATAAGAAACGTGCCAGAACTATGTGTGATTTGTACATCATGTGTTTTGTTCCCAAAATAATCAATTGTGAGATTTTGATATGGCTGTAATATTGAAATGTTAGGAAACTACATGGACCAGTGTAATTGAAAACGGTCAAAATGAGGGATGTACTTAAAAATCATGATTGTGGGATCTAGCAAAAACAATCGAGATTATCATTAAATATGTAGGAATGTAGCCTTTTGTCTGTTTTTCCAGCTGCATGAATAAAACAAATGACTGGATACTTGCTGAGCGATGGATAAGAAGCCATTGGTGGCCTTGTGGTTTCCTGCTTGGCTAATGAATGACTCTTGTATAGAGCTCATTGGTAAAGGTCCTGGGAGCCTGTTCGCTGATTGGCTGAGGAGCTTTTAGGTCAGAATCCGGGGGTGTTGAATGTGTCACCAGCTCTGCAATGGGGGCCGGGGTCTTACATTGTTTCACACACACTGAGAGCATGCAGGTTTGCAAATACATTCATTTGTGTGTGTGTGTGTGTGTTGAAAGGCATGATGTGTGAAACTTTTCAAGCTCAAGTGAAAGCTGTGAATATAAGACACACAAACACACGCTCCTCCAGTCTGCATCCTCTCTAGCCGACGCTGTCCTCCATCTCTTTTTTTTGTGCCCATCTCCCCCACAGTGACCCTCTCCCTAATGGGTGTCACAAGACCCGCAACGTCCCCTGACTGTCCAAGCTGCCTGAACAAAACTCCCTGTGTCTTGTTGTCAGCGCGTGTGTGTGTATGTGTGTGCTTGCGCGAGCGTGTGCATGACACAGTCTATGTGTAGCTCATTGAGCCACCTCATTACCGAAGTGGGGTTGAGATGAGACACAAAGGCGCTGGCAGACAAGACAGTCTCTTGCCTGTCTCTCTCTCCAGTGCCTTTTTAGTTGACAGCTCTTTTCTCTTCAAGATCACTTCTCTTTAAGAAATTTCTTGTTTTAATGTGGTAATGGGCTGCAACAAATGAGCCCACCCGTATATAATAGGCACACCGTATTCAAGGATGGGATTTTCTCAAGAGCAAATTCCTCATTTTCTTTATTTTTAGACCCTCTCAAGTTGTTCCCATTCATGCCACATGCAGTTGAAGCTCCTCTTCTAGTTTTTTATGTTTTATCAGTGACATCATACCAGAGCTAAGGATATTTTCTCCCAGTGGGAATCCCACTAGCCACTTCACCTGCTTAAAAACCTGCAAATTAGCATGTGAAACACACATGCCTATCATACCCTTCAAGTGTTTTGCTGTTGTTAATTCCTGTTTTTAGTCATGAGGAAAGGCTCCGCCACACATCTTTGATCCTTTAGAGCAGCCAGCCACTGCACTGTGATCAATAGACGCACAGTCACATCAGCTGGCCTCCCCTTTCTGCCAATCTAGCCCTCTTCATGAGCAACAGCCAGATCTCTGGAGCCAGTTTTCTTTCTTTTGCTCATGCCATCTTATTCAGCCTTTCATGCGCACTTGCTCTTCCCATTTATGTTTTTGGTCTCTTTGAGTTGCATTATCCTTCGCTTATCCCACTTTCTCTCCTCATCTCTTTCAGTCTTTTATTCTCCATCCGGTCTCATCGCTGTGTCTGTCTCACAGTGTCCACCTCTCCTCCTCCTCTTTGATTCCTCATCTTTTGTCACTTCCATCCTTACTTCTCCGGGGAGTGCTAGAGTGGAGGCATTAGGGCTGAGTGTGTGTGTGTGTGAGAGAATTGGGTCAGTGTGCTGGTATGCAGCAGTATAAAGTAGTAGAGCCCAGAGTGGCAGAACCCTGATTGATCAGTTCTCTCCCCAGGACTGATGTGTGTAGTGGAAGTCATAGGCTGAAGCGTGCATCTGTATGTGTAACCGAGTATTGAAATGGACTTGTGTTTATACGACTGACTGTGTTTGAACTTACCGAAATATTGCGACAATAGTCCGACTCAGTGTGAGTCCCAGAGCCAGCAAGTGCAGCAGGTGAGCCAACTGTCAATCACAGCTGTCAATCAGCGACCACACAGCAGACATCAAAGCATACTCTTCAGAGCAATAATTTCCAAAATGACCAACAGCACACTTATTAGAGGGCCTTAATCTAGCGATTGAGACCATAATAACTCATTGAAAATAATTATTGACTTTCTAGAGAGAAGTTGACGCTTCTTGAATGAGTCTCAGTTGGAGCCAGCGTCTAGTGGGCGTCGATGGCATTGCACCTAACCGTACCCGGA
The DNA here is from genome assembly GCF_963924715.1 of Thunnus thynnus. Taxonomy (NCBI): domain Eukaryota; kingdom Metazoa; phylum Chordata; class Actinopteri; order Scombriformes; family Scombridae; genus Thunnus; species Thunnus thynnus. The sequence continues at coordinate 8,961,844 of NC_089540.1, forward strand.
CCCGCCTGTTTATCACCTCCTGTCCACCCACCTACTCACTCTGCCAGTTCATACGACACCTTAAATGTCCACATGACCCTGTGGGGGGGGACGGAGGTGGGGGTCATCCATCCCTCATTATCACAACTCTACCATCTAACACACACACACACTCGTCAGTGACCTTTTGAAGAACCGAACCATGGCACCCAGCCGTTCCCTCTCTCCCTCGCTGTGTGAACTAATAATATGAAACCGGAGTTTGTTTTGCACCTACATGGCTTGTTAGAAAGCATGTCGCTCAATTTCAGCGCTCTGTTGTGCAACGGCAGCGTGAGCCAAGAGTCTGTTGGGGAAAAACAGTAGGGTGACCTGGTTAGAAAGGCGGCCAGCCAGCATTTTGAAATAGTTGCTAAGTGTGATTGATTGTGCACTAATGTGAAAGATGTAGGGAGGGAGGGGTTCTTTGTGTTCTGGTCAATAAGGATGCAGTGGATACGAGCCTGGTGGAAAAGTGTATGGGAAACAGTACTCCCCCTTTGTCCACACCGACTCTGTGGGCAGACCACTAACGATACTGCTGAGCATTACTGCTCACTTCTGTTAAGTGAAAATCCACCCTAAAACATGAATCGTAGGTTTCTTAACTGTCACCTCGCACGGCTCTGTTTTTAATTTATGCACATTAAAATTCTGGATCACTTACGGTGAAACGTATTGTGACAGCACCTGAAGTGTATTTTCTTTAACTGGCACTCCGGGCACACTTTCTAGTAAATACATGCTTGTGAAATAATTCTCATTTTAATGGGACCCCTCATGTCAACACTCAGTTTAATAGTGCCGCCTGTTAGAGCCTCACTTGTCGAGTTTTCTAGCGTTGAGTGAGATTTGTTCTCTGCAGCATTATTAATTGAGCCCTTGTAGAATAGTATATTTTGTTTTAGGGTAGATTTGAACTTAATGTCTCTGGCTCTAAAGGCAGTAAGTCAGTCAGTGGTTTAGTGCTGAGCTGGAGAGAGGCCAGCAACACATCTGGCCATGGTTAAGAGGAGCTGTGATGGAGGAGTGGAGATGGAGGCCAGGGAGGGCTGAGTGATAGCTCAGTGCCTCAGATAACCCCTCCACAGCCACGCCTAGCTGGCTGCTTCAAGGGGCCCTTGTAGGACCTAGCCGCAGCCCTCCAGTGATCAACCTATGGTTCGTCAAGGGCCTCTGCAACAGGGGCCCGAACACAGGAGAGTCAGCCAAGTATGGAGAGGAAGTTGATGTCATGTGGTTGGTTAGTTCTGATGGGAAGTTAGGATAGAGCCAAGTAGACTATATATTATTATTTATATTTACAAGATTTGTTTTTAACATCTATCGCCAAGACCGGATCTTTATTCTTGATTCTTTATTTACTCTGATCTCTCTCCATAAAACTCGAAGCCAAATGCTTATCTTATTTCACTCAAAAAACGCTTTGTTGGTGAGTTGGGGCATGTGACCAGTCTGCGTTTGAACATTTGAACATTTATGCCAACCTTTTAGTCTCAAGTAATACCTGAATGTTAAGTCATACTTCGTAGAATTGAGTCCTTATTGGGGTTATTGCGTACAAACGTTGCTGGTGACGTGTTGGTTTTACACAAGAAATTCAACATGTCAGATGCTGCAATTCTTTTCTTCAACTATGCCCTGTGGGCTCTTATACTCTGCTACGCCCAATAATCATTTTTAAGTATCTTTGTGATTGAGAAGAGAGCATGATTTAGAACCCCGAGGGCTAGAAGTAGCTACCATTAACTATTATAACAAGTTGATAATACAGTAGTTAGGTATTTCATACCGAAGCCAAGCAGTGCCAGATCCATGTTTTACTCCAGTCAGGAGCCAGGTTTCACAGCCTGGTTGTATCTGTGTTAACCCATTATGACCAGCAGAAAACCTTTTCCACTGGTTCGAATGGGTTTGACCCATAAAGCTAAAGGTTTAATGCTTGAATGCTGCTTATTATTTAGTGCTTAGTGGGGCCAGCCCTTACATTGGCGTGGCTGATTTTATCAGTTAATTATAGCTTGTAATAGATACTGTATATGCTGTATCAGTGTATGTCTGTTGATGAGTCATGTTAGACTGTTGGACTGTAAAATATCTACTCAGTCCATATACTTATCTCAGTTCTTTAGTAAACACATCTAACTGATCCTTATCAAAACATTTTATTATTATTTTGGGCTATAAAATTATGCTACGTGTTCATGTTTAGAGCTGCAATGATTGAGTTAATTGATTAGTCGATCGGAAATTAATCGCCAACTATTTTAACAATTGATAAGTCGTTTTTTGTTTTGTTTTTTAAAAAATACTTTGGGTCCAGCCTCTTAAATGTGGATATTTTCTGGTTTCTTTAGTCTTCTCTGATAGTAAACTGATCATCTTTGGGTTGAGTGGGGACCAAAACAAGACATTTCAGGTTGTATTACATTAAAAAGCAGCCTCTGGTCGGTCTGTTGATCTAAGTAAAGACATTTAAAGTTACAGCATTTTGTTTTCTACATCATATCATTTAGATTTTTTTGTAAAAACCTTTTTAAAATGGTTCATTTCCAGTTGTATTGAGAGTACAGTGGTGAGAATTGTGATGGATGTAATGTTGACCCTGGCTCTCTCTATCATTATGTCTGCCAGTCTTTCCTAGAATAACCTAATTTATAATAGATTTGTAGGCTCTATTAAGCAGACTTGGAAGTATCCTTACTTCAGTTTTTCAAAAACCTGTCAGTTTAATTTGTGCTGACTCACATCGTGTAATTACTCATACAGTGTAGTGCCATCCCCAAAGCAATTGCTCAGTGTTTCCCTTGTTTTCAAGGACAGTGGGCGGATGGTGTGAGGAGATAAAAGGATGTCAAGAAGTCTGCGTGTAACCCAGGCACCCATCTCATTACTCATGTGCTAATGTTGTGTAACCCAGTTGTTTTGTGGTATCAAAATGCAATAACCTTGTGGCCTAGATAACCCCAACTCCAACCAGGAGCTAAGAGACTTCTGGGTTTATATGACTGTAAATCCTTCAGATACGCACCTCACGATATCCATTCCAAAGCACATACCTGTAAATCATCAATAAACCATAAACAGACATTTGTAGGCTGTCCATAGGTTTACACACGTTTATCCAGGCACTGTCCACAGCAACATTGTAAGAATTAACAGCTTTGGTTTATTAACAGCCAAAAAAAAGAGAGATTAATGTCTTTGTTAATGAGTTAGCTGTATCTCACAAAATATCTGTGACTAAACTCTAAGATCAAAGCAAGCTTTGTCTAAAAAGAAGTATTGATTTCTGAGTGAGCTGTGGTGTTAATAGATGGGGGTTGTCGGTGAGCAGAGACAGAATTGGCTTCATGCTCCGTCAATTCCAGACCTCATTTCTCTCTGTCCATTTTTAAGACTTTGGAAGAATCGTTCTCCCTTTGACACGGACGTACAGAAAAACAGGCTTTAAAGATGGAAACTTCTCTGCGTGTTTGGTTTGCCAGCTCTGTGTCGACTAGGTGATTAATGGGTTGTTAGAGCATTGCTTGGCTAAGAAATGTTTAGTCGATTAATTGGTCCTAATGAAACGATTGTCCAGTTAATGGATACGTCGATGGACTGAAAGTTAACAATCATTTGAGTCATTTATCAAAAACACTCAACATTCTCTGATTCTAGCTTTTCTAATGTGAGGATTTTCTGTGATTTATATAATTGTAAATTTAATGTAATTGTGTTTTGGACAGTTTGTTGGACAAAACAAGGCATTTCAAGACACCACCTTGGATGCTGGGAAACATTTTAAAGCTAAATGTTTAATTGAGAAAAGAATTGGCAGATTAATCAATAATGTAAATAATTATTAGGTGCAAGGCTATTACTACTATATAGTTAGTGGAAAGTTATAATCACATGTTGTCACGTATTGTGGCATCGCAATATTATTCATGAATAAGTTTTGGTCTTTAGTCTCTCTGCATGACCGCATCCATCTGCAGAACGATAATGATTGTTTAGGAACAATTTGACTGATTTTTCCAGTTAAGTCAACTTGTTAAGTAATATAATTGAGAGGTCTTATAAGTCAGTGCAAGTAGATTTTTTTAAAAAACTGAAAGACTCCCAAGTGAGGTTGACGACTTAGTTTCTCTTGGTTACACCTGTGACCTGTGAACCCAGCAAAGCAGACCGTATCAGCGCTAGCAGCCAGTACACGGGGTTCTGACAGCCATAATGTCAGCCTCAGTGTTGTTTTTGTAGCGGCGACCCCTGGGATCAAAGTGGAGAGGATTAAAGGCATTGTAAAGTGTCCCTCTCATCCCCCTCTCCTGCCCAGTGAAAGAGAGGGCCCCTAAGCCTGCATGGCTTTTATTGTCATAATCCATACAGTTTCAATTGACTATGGAATGCACTGGCTAAGATGATGGTGGTGGTGGTGGTGGGGGGTGTTCACATGTGTGTCTGAGTTTGCGTGAATATGCTTTTACGTGTGTCCTCCTGCCGCAACAGTGCAAGAGGTCTGCACAGTGTATTGATGTATGTGTGTGTGTGTTGCCGCAGAGACACAGCAGCAGTATCACTGCAGTGTTGCCCTAAAGAGAGAGAGAAGGGGAATACCCATACCCATTTGGACCGGCTCCCAAAAATGTCCCACGTTTTATCTCCTCTCGGGGTTGGGGGGTGCGAGGGAGGGGTTGTAGGCCTCTATTTCGGTCTTTTGTTTATGTAAGGAGTGGAAGTAGGGTGTTGGGAGAGCAGAGGAGTCTGGGAATGTTGGGGCTATATAGCTTGGGAATAATATGCTCATCTTTGGTATGTACTGTATATAGTAAGTTTAAGCAGGTCGTGGGATACATCATGTATACAATCCAAATTTTGTAGAGTACAAAATGTATATTTTACATTTATTTAATTTAGTAGGAGAACACGCACTGGAATTACAAGTCTTTCTGTGTTTCTTTCAGTCACACACACACACGTGCGCACACTTCCTTAATTCATTAATAATTACCCGGCTGACAGTTAATAAGAGTTTGAATGAGTTTGCCGAGTGTGAATGCTCACCTCTGTTCGGTCTCTTTGCAGGGACGACATGTCAAGACCGGACAGCTGGCTGCCATCAAGGTCATGGACGTCACAGAGGTAAGGCTAAACAATATATTGTTTCAGGACTGACGTCACAGTGAAATCATGTGCGGTAGCCTCTCTGCAAAGGACGCAAAGTTATAAAGCAAACAGGGTACACTATACGAACCATTTTACTGCATGAGGGAAAGTGATTTGAGTATTTATGACTAGTTATGATTGATGATTGATAGAATTATGGCTAATCTAAAAGACAGTCGCCATAATCCATTTGATAAGCAACATAATTTAGCCTGATTTAAACCACATTTGGTTACTGATTTCAGCCTATCACAGTGTGTTTTTCCTGTGCTCCCAGAAATCTACAGATTAGTTATGTTAGGTGTTTTTGTTGAGCTTTATGTCACAACTTTTTTTTTTTTGTTTACCCCCAATTTAATTCGAAATAGTGGAATGTGTAGTGAAAAAATGGTGAGCATATCAGCTATAGTCAGATGTGAAATTTAGAGAACATAATACTCGGAGTCTTTGCTCTTATTGTCTGGTTGATATTAAAATCTGTAGACATTCCTTCAGATCTGACGTCTAAATGTTTCTGAGCTTACAGAAGAGAAAATGACATGCTCTGTAATGACTCCTTACCCCCATAATAAACAGCAGGGGGAGGGGAGAGGCAACAAGATGCTTTTTGAGTGAAGTGCGTCATTTCGCGGGCCAGCAGGCTGCCCTCAGCTGTGGGAGGTCCCGTCTGCAGATGAGAGAACGCACACAACCACACATGCTCGTATGCAGAAACACAAAGCAGCATATTTCAGAGTGGCAGCGAAGGCCAAGCAGGGCCAACCACCCACACGGCCGTAATAACGATGGAGGAATCTGGGCGTAATCGTACTGTACTCGCACGCGCACACGCACCATTAACAGACCTCTCACTGGTGACTTATGGATTGGATCTTCCCCGGTGGAGCAAAGTCTGAAATCACCAGCTAAATTTCACCCGTGCATCAATACCCATATAATGACACATTTACCACTATTATGTCCCACATATTCTCAACGCACCCTGGCAGTAGTGATCGTCGTAAAACTGGAATAGGCTAACGCAGCAGCAGATAGCCTATATGCCCTGACTTGCCTGCTGCCGCTCCTCACATAACCCCTACGTCACAATGAGTCAGAATTACACAGTGAGCTGATTTGTTATCATGTCTAACCAGCATAGAAAGTATTGCCCAACTGTTTCCTGTTCTGTCTAACACTAGGTGTGCCCTCTAGACACAGTAACTTACAGACAGACTTTGGTTGAACGGAAATCATTTGTCACATAAAGCAGATGCCTGCGCATGTACAGATCAGTGCTACACTCACTGTTTCTCTTTTTTAAAGTGACATTAAGTGATATTGAGTAGCTGCCGTAAACTTCTCAGGCAGCTATCAAAACACAACGTCAAGATTTTTATTACCTGCACATGATTGAACGGTTCATTTATTGCCAGCACCTTTTAAACTGATAAGCTTACTTACTTGTAGACCTCACACAGTGAATTTTAAGTCAGTGTGACTGATTTAATTTGTAAGCATTAAGTATGCTAATGCATTACCAAGACGAATTTAAATTAGGATTGCATTGACTACACTCTGAGAGGTGTTGGTATAGACTGTGAGCATGTTATTTGAGCCTGTATTCAACCAGAGTGTGTAAGTTAGAGATACAAGCTCATTAGAGCTGAAACAACCAGCCAATCAGTCTATTTTCATCAATGATTATTCGTTAAAGTTATTTTTTCAAGCAGCTCTTGAGGGGATTTGCTGCTTTTCTTTGTCTTATGTGAAAGTATATCTTTTGGTTTTGGACGGTTGGTCAGACATATAAATTAATTCTATGACGGCACCTTGGGCTTAAGGAATTTTTTCTGACATTTTATAGCGTAGATGATTAATTGATTAATTCTATATTAACTGATAATGAAAATGATTGCGGCCGTAAACCTCACCGTCACTCACTAAAATTATCATAAGTACCTAGATAGAGAACATATTCTCTCAGATATTCCATTACCTAACCTCCAAAATAGTTTTTTATTTTACACAACCTCAAAGCGTTTTGATCAGACTTCGCTCATGAAAGAACGTAGCTGGTTTTCCTTCTCTAACCGCTACCTGATCGTCACTATGATTAAGTTCGGCCATGTTGCGCTCTGGTCTGTCCTGCCTGTAGAGCTCATCCACAGACACGCTGGCCTGTCCAGTGTCACTCTGACCTACATTCTCATCCCTGCTCCACATTCTCAAATCCAAACACTCCTCTCTCTCTCTCTTTCTGCCGCCATATAGGCCTAAAGCTAAAAATGAATGCCTTTCCACTTTGAGTCTCTATTTTGTGATATATTAAAAGCATTTTCCAATCCTCTGGTATAGAGCTGACTGGATGATTTGGGCGCGTAGTGGCTTTGTCCTTGTTTGTGTAGCTGCTGTGTACTCCTTTTCGACTGTCTGGCAAAGGCCGAGTTTGTTTGTGCAATTTGGGAGCCGACATTTAAAGACTTAAACATCACATGAGCATGGCTTTTTTTTTTTTTTTTTCCTCCAAAATATACAGTATTATGTAGCTTTTAATGACAGAACATGTTGGCTAAATATCTGTTCTGCGTTCATTTTGAGCTGCTTACAGATTTGTTTTACATATGTTGGCGAAGACATAAAAACAGAATCTTTCCATTCCTTGAAGTCCATCTCTTACAGTGAATTGTATTTTATTTGTCTTGTATTACATCTTCTTTAATTGAGTATCATGCCTGACCTATAGCCGCAGATTAATAACCTCTCGTGTATGTATTGTACATTGAGACATTGTTTTCCCCTCATATCCTCTGTGCCGTCATTTGACCAAAACTCCCCTCCTCCGCCTCTGACACACATCACCATATGATTGTGCCTGTCTTTCCCTCACCATGTGACTTGTGGCAGCGAGGCTTTCGCAGTCGGGAGTGTGATAATCCAACAGCTGCACAGCAGAGAGGGGTAGATGTTGGGGGGAGGGAGGGAGGGGGGAGGGAGGATCGGGAGGGGGGGGGGGGGGGGAGCGCACAACAGAAAGGCTTACGTCAACTCAAACGAGTCATGCAGCAGCAGTATGGCCACCTGCATAGACAGCCAACTGCCATTTTACTATATAGGTGATGCATGCACACCAAATACTGTGACGTAATATGCACACATTGCATTACATTTCTCTTAATTTCACTACATTTAGCTGCTGTGCGTGCTGGTAATTAAAATAAAACCACTCTTAATAAATGTAGTCTGCAGTGATAATGCTGTGCAACAACCCCCCACCTTCGGTTTCTATACCCCTCCTCCCACTGTACTTTCTATAGGAGAGGCCATGTAACCATAAAGCAAACCACTGCCGGGCTGATCCCTGCATGTGTTCAATTAGTATGTCACTGTTAATCATTGTCAAGTCGCTATCGGGTGCTTGCAGGGGAGTTAGCACCGCAGCTAGCTCTGACCTTTTTGTGAAGGCGTGACGCCGGACAGGTTGCGCGTCTTTCACTTGCACTAAAAGGCCATTTCCAACAGAGACTAAACGCTGCATTCAAGCTACATCTGGCAGTTGATTTAGCTCTTTTTAAACTCTGGATAAACCCACTGATTTCCCAGTTTGCCTGCAGGGCCTGCGTGTGTAATTATCGTCTCTGATTTTAGGTTACGTTTGATTATTAAGTGCATCCAATTAATGCTGATTTATTAGTCTTCCGTTGAGTGATCCTACACCCAGGATGCATATTTTAAAGTGTCAAGTCAGTGACAACAACTCTATTTAGGATAATGTCAGTGTGAATCTAATGTATATCTGTGGAGGATTTGCCATCAATCTAATGTATATTTAGTGTTTTAAAACGGATTACAGATAATGGCTACTGTACACATCAACTCACAGTGAGACTCACTCATGCATCATTAATTCCTAAACAAAGGAATCATTTGCCAGTAGATGGACTACTTATACTGCATTGTTAGGTAGTTGAGTCCTAGACAAACGATGACTAAGTGCCTGGTCAGGCCCCACTGAAACAGCATCAGGGCGTTGTCACATAGCTTGACACTTTCTATGACCCCAAGTATGGAAGTGAATTGCTTTGCGAAATGTTACGCAAGGCCAAACGATGACACACACTAATTATTGTATTGAGGATTTGATGAAGATTTTCCAGTGTGAAATACCTACTTTTTATAACTCCGTATCGTGTGGGTGTGTTTGTTTGTGTTTCTAGGATGAAGAGGAGGAAATTAAACTGGAGATCAATATGCTGAAGAAGTATTCCCACCACAGAAACATAGCCACCTACTATGGTGCTTTCATTAAAAAGAGCCCCCCGGGACACGATGACCAGCTATGGGTAAGTCCTCAAATCCATTCAAGAAATTAATGTTGAGTAAGAAGTATGGAAGGAAGAAAATATGGAGCAGCCATGCTTATTCGTATTTTCCTAAGCCCTATATCATCTCATATTTTTCTTTTCTCCCTTAAGCCTCTTGTCTTTTCAATTTTCCTTTAGTTACTACCTTCTACTGTGGTGTCCTTAAATATAGGCAATGTTTACTACAGTCACATATTCAGGAAGTTATTATTTGGTCTCAGATATCATGGACTTATCCTCTGATATATTTTGTATTTTTTGTGTAGTTGGTGATGGAGTTTTGTGGAGCTGGTTCGATCACCGACCTGGTAAAGAACACCAAAGGGAACCAGCTGAAAGAAGACTGGATCGCATACATCTCCAGAGAGATCCTCAGAGTGAGCACCTCTCCTCTCCTCACCTCACCTCTCCTCTCCTCTTTTCTCTGCCTCCATCACTCATGTCTTCTTTCTCTCTATCTTCCTCAGGGTCTGGCCCACTTGCATGCCCACCACGTTATCCACCGTGACATCAAGGGTCAGAACGTCCTGTTGACTGAGAATGCTGAAGTCAAACTAGGTGAGTTATAACACAGTTTTTTTCCATGTGTTTGCTACATTTTTCTCAGATAAAGAAGAACTATTATCTACTTAAAGCCCCTTTACACTGCATGATTCTGTCCCCGATGAAAGTTGGGTGAAACCCTATGTATGGAAGTGAGAGAATCATGGTGAAATCTTTGGTGGTCAATCAAAAAAACCCACAATGTGACTGCTACTACAACACACATACAAACCAACCAGTGTACACTGGTGAGCTGCCATAACGCTGCTGCTAAAAATGCTGGTCAAAGTTTGTGTATTTTTTTTTTCATTTTCATAACAAGAGAGTGGTGCAGATACATGACATAAGTTGATGACATGTCTGATTTCATCAGGGGGTTTTTTCCACTTACATCACAGCACTACGATTCACCTGGGATTCTTTGCACAATCTGATATGTCTCAATATTGATCTTGTCTGGTCTGTTTCCACAACGGGAAGGACAGCTCATTTCATGTGACTGCTGCTGTGAAATGAAATTATTCACTTGCCTTTACATTTAAACCACTTCTCTTTTTTCATGTAACTTACAAAAAAAGGTAGTGACAGCATGAAATCAACACTAGACTCCAACAGTCCTTATTGGCTGGTGATCAGTGTACTCTGAAATTAAAGCATAGAAGAAATAAACGACTGGAAATAAAGTTTTTGTTTAACACAATTAAATCTAAATTTTCTGACTCATCAAAGTAGCCACCTTTTACAGAACAAGCAAACACACTTGTGGCATTCTTTCTACAACGGAAATCAAATATTACTCGGAAAGTTCCCCCAAATGTGTTAGAGGTGTTAGAGTCAAACCAGCTAAATGGGGTTTAGGTCCGGACATCTCATCTTTTAAGGTAATTCTGACAGCGTGGAGGTATGTTTTGGCTCATTATCTTGCCGTAGGATGAATTCTGAGCAACTAGGCGTAGACCAGAAGGTATTGCGTGACTCTGCAAAATGCTGTGGTAACCCTTTTTGTCCAGGGTGTCAGTCACTCTGGATCCAGACCATCACGCTTCATCTTCCAAGTTTTTATGCGGACAGAGGGGTTTGTAAGTAATCAACAAAAGTTGGGACATCTGTAGGAATTTTTTGCATCAACTTTCAAGATGTAATTTATGTCCACTGCTGCAGAAAAGCTGGAACAATGGACATAAATAAGTTGTTTTTTGTTAACCCGTTACTTGATCCCTAAAAAAGGCCTGTTTATAACTCTGAAGTTTACATTATTTTTCAGTTTTTGGTAATCTAAACTTTTTTTTCACCTCTGGCAGATTACCGCTTACCTTGCTACCATTTAAGGTTATTCACTGGACTTTGCTTAAATGTCAATAAAAACTGAAAAAACGGGGTTGTTCTAAAACTTTTGACTGGTAGTGTATATCAAGAGGTAATTACAGAATTTAAATTCACTGAATGGCTATTTCCTAAAAAATGTTGACCATCAATAGAATCAAAAACCAGGTTTGATTTCATGAAAATCTTTAGGATGATAACTTGAACTTTTTAAAGTTGAATTTCTGTCATAGCAACAGAGCTCTTCAGCTGTGACTGATCAAGCATAAAAAAGTGATGACTTGGCCTCCAGGCTTATGGGGAGTGCACAGGAAAGCAGAAAAAAAGCCCTCAGTCTCTCCTGAAATTAATATTTAACTTTGAATCAAGTCTTAGAACATGAACGTACAACACTTAACACACTGTGGTCACCCTCATTACTCTCTGCAGTGGACTTTGGCGTGAGCGCCCAGCTGGATCGGACAGTGGGGAGGAGAAACACCTTCATCGGGACTCCCTATTGGATGGCCCCTGAGGTCATCGCTTGTGACGAGAACCCAGATGCTACATATGATTACAGGGTAAGACCCTCTGCTCAATGCCCTGTTTTACTAAAATAAAAAACTGACATTATGCTGTTGTGTAAAGCAGGTGTAGTGTACCTGTGAACACCTTCATTTAGCTGAGCATGTGTTCTCATCGTGGTTTTGATTAATGGGTGTTTTCTCCTCTTGCAGAGTGATCTGTGGTCTTGTGGTATCACAGCAATTGAAATGGCTGAAGGAGCACCACGTGAGTGATAGTTGTTGTTTCAGTTAATAATTTTGTGTTTGCTCAGTCTCTTGAATTCTCATCGATGTACGTGTGTGTGTATTCTTGCAGCACTTTGTGACATGCACCCCATGCGTGCACTCTTCCTTATTCCAAGAAACCCCCCTCCTAGGCTCAAATCAAAAAAATGGTGAGTAACACAACATAATGGATGTATTCTGTGTACATATGAGTATTTGTATTCTGTCCAATCCTCTTTTTATTAATCCTGACATGTCAATTAGTCTTTAATATTTTATGTATGGATTTCAGTGTAGATTTAGTTTTTATCTCTGACCTCAGACCAGGCAGCTACAAAGGCTTGAATCCAGAGCTTCTCCTCTGTGACTTGCTGCTGAGCTGAACATCTGTGGTACACCTGCTCTGGCAGGCTCAGCCTCTCCTGGCACACACTGCAGCGCTGCAGAAAAGACTCTCTGAGTAACCAGTTCAGAATTTTCTTTATAGAAACAGACATCGCGGTATTAAGACACATATATATGGGTCCTACATTATTCTTGGCTCTATCTAGCATAAAATAATACATTGTTTTACTGTTAGGTCATTTCATTTTTTTATTTGTTTAATTAGAAGTGAATTGAACCCAAATCCTAATGGCAGCAGGTGCAGTTTTGATGATTTCATTGTACTACACCTCATATTTCAGAGTTTTCATGGTATATATGTAGTGAAAGGTTCAATGCTGCCTGTCCACATGTATAAACATCACTTTACACAGAGAAACCAGAGGCCCTTGTCATGTTGTGTTTCTGAGACACAAAGGGAGGGAGTACTGTTAGGACTGATTTGTGATTTGGAGTCGGAGCATGTTTGCAGAAACGTTTTACTCCAAGATCCTTGGATGCACTTAGTCCTTGTGTGGCAGAAATATCTGTCTGGCTCCCGCTGTCTCTTTTAATATATTTCACCCTCTCTGTCATGCATTGTTTGTCTTCCTCTACAACCCCGACAGGTCCAAAAAGTTTTTCAGTTTCATCGAGGGCTGTCTGGTGAAGAACTACACGCAGCGCCCCCCAACAGAGCAGCTGCTGAAGCACCCCTTCATCCGAGACCAGCCCAACGAGAGGCAAGTCCGCATCCAGCTCAAAGACCACATCGACCGTACCAAGAAGAAGAGGGGAGAGAAGGGTGCGTCTGTCTTACTCTGCTTCTTTTATGTTAATTGTTACAAGAAGTTATATGATCTATGTATTTTGTGGTGTGTTCATAACCGTGGTGAGTGAGTTATACATTTCTCCATGTGCAGATGAGACCGAGTACGAGTACAGTGGCAGCGAGGAGGAGGAAGAGGATCCCCCGGAGCAGGAGGGAGAACCCAGGTATGGTCTAGTAGTCATAGCGTGTCCTAAAACCATGTGGTTCTACTTATTGGAAGGCATTTTAAACTGAGCTCAGTGTCTTTCGAATCTAATCCTTCTGTCCTAATTTGTCCCGTCATCCAGCTCCATTGTCAATGTGCCAGGTGAGTCAACTCTGCGCCGTGACTTCATCCGCCTGCAGCAGGAGAACAAGGAACGGTCAGAGGCGCTCCGCCGCCAGCAGCTCCTCCAGGAGCAGCAGCTGCGAGAGCAGGAGGAGTACAAGCGCCAACTACTGGCTGAGAGGCAGAAACGCATTGAGCAGCAGAAGGAGCAGAGGAGGCGGCTGGAAGAGGTAGGATGATTGTTTTGGTCACGGAGCTCTCAGAGAGATGATGTTGGCAAGCGAAAAGATGAGACTGCTGAAAATCATGTTTTGATCATGAAATTTTGACATTTTTTTGGTGTATTGCCCCATAGCAACAGAGACGTGAACGGGAGATGAGGAGGCAACAGGAGCGTGAGCAACGTCGCCGGGAGCAAGAGGAGAAGAGGCGCATCGAAGAGATGGATCGCAGACGTAAAGAGGAGGAGGAACGCCGGCGGGCCGAGGATGAGAAGAGAAGGAACGATCGTGAACAGGTTAGCTTATAAACATTTTTTTCTTCTTCTCCTTTCAAACGCACAAAGTAAGAATTTCCTAAGGGCTCCGGTAGACTAATTTTGAAATTGTCTGTCCGTCCACACCAGAAGGTGGAGTGTGTATGTCGTGGTGAAGAGGTGATGCTGGTCGCTGTAGCTGTGCTAAGGTTTACATCTAATGATTTAAGAGGAAGACTATTTAGAACCGACCCCAGAGCTGTTTTCACAAAAACAACAAAACAGCAAAAGATGTTAGTTCTTTAAAACAAATAAGGAGATAGAAGGGAGACACAACTCTGCAAGTACTGTATACATTGCTAAAATGTATCTTAACTCTGTGTGAATGAAAGTGAAGCTGTGGGGAAAAAACAACTTGGTAGATCTTTGTGCATTCATTCAAGATCATTTACGATCAATTTCACGGACGCACACCCAAAAATCAGACATAGACAAGGAGGTAAAGCTGGACATCATATCTTTACTATTGATTACTAACTACAGCGGCTGCTTTGCTTTGATTGACAGGAGTACATCAGACGTCAGCTGGAGGAGGAGCAGAGACACCTGGAGATGCTGCAGGAGCAGCTGCTCCGTGAACAGGCCATGTTGCTGGTCAGTCACACACATACACCTCATATAAAACCTACAATATATTAACACTGTATCTTTCCTCCCTTCTAAGGTTCCTGTTATAGATGCACTAAAGTTATTCACATCAGGATCAGCATTTCAGTAACTAGTTAGTTCCTAATCAAGAATTTAATTTCAAGGCATAACATAATTTGAATTTTGTTAATATAAATTATTGTGGGCATCACAGTAAATTACTTTAACCCTTTAATACTGTTAAAGATATGAATTATATTAAGACTGAAACTACCAACATGATAATGATAAAGTGGTTCAGTCGGAGTTCATGTTTTGACTAAACTATTCATATTCTAGTGACATGATTATGAATGAAACCCTTGTAAGATTTGCCCACTGATTTTAAAAACTGAGAGACAATTTTACCAGTTTATATCTGAAACATTTAAAGTTCTCAGGAAATGCTCCACAACAAATCTTTGTTTCTAATAGGTGTGTTTTCTTGTGTATGAAGAAACGAGAAAATGAGAAGAAATGTTCTTTCATTGTATCAAGATTTGTCATTTCATCCTCTTTTTTTTAAAAAAAAATCACATTTTGCATTATTTCAACATTTTAACATTCATTTAATAATATTTTATGACATTCAATCTGTTCATGTAAAAGTTTGAAATTGTGTGACTTTTCATAGATTTCCTAAACGACACAACACAAGTTAAAAATGGTAAAACAGGCAAATGAAGTGACAAATGATGCCAAAGTCTGTCTGTATGAATGTGTTTTTGGGGAAGGATTTAAAAGATGTCACTGATTTTAAGTCAGCCTTAGTATGTCAGGCTGATGGTCGGTTGCCGGCTCTCCCGTCTCTTCTCACCACCTTGAATCAACCCCACACTCTGCAATAGGAGTTCAAGTGGCGGGAGCTCGAGGAGCAACGCAAGGCCGAGCGACTCCATAAGCGGCTGCAGCAGGAGCAGGCTTACCTGCTGTCGCTCCAGCACGATACCAAACAGCAGCCTGGCGACAAGACCAAACTCCTCTCAGACCATAGCAAACCTCCACAGACCTCCACCCTGCCCCCTGACAGAGTCCTCACCACAACCCCACAAGCTCAGGTCCTTGACAGTGCTGTCTCTGTAGCGAGAGGTGCTCACGAGTCCCCCAGAGGCCTTCAGACAATCCCCTCTGACAGCACGAAATCCCAGGCAGCGGTGCCAGAGAAGACTGACTCTGATGAGACCTGCACCAGCCAGCTCTCAGACTCCCCCAGTCCCAGCCCCCCTCAGACCGAAACCCCTACTGACTCTAAACCTCCCCAGGCAGAACATTTGGAGCCCGATAGGCCCGCCGAGCCTGTCAGTCATCCTCCTCAGCCTATCAGAGAGGTGAACCTCCTCCTCGGCTCTGACTACCCCGCTGCCTGCTCTTTCCAGCTGCTTCTTGCTTGTCTTCACACAGCCTCAGTGGCCATGGTGATAGAGGTGGTGCGAGCAACAAATAACAGTTCTCTTTAGTTACATTCGATTCATATTTGCTTCCCTTAAGCCTGCATGAAAAGATCAAGATGGGTCACAAAATGAAATCTATAGACAAAAATGCAGAATAAATTATAATTCTCACTGGGTTCGGACAAATGCTGCGTAGTGTGTTCACTTGTGGAAGCTGTGGTGTTATCCCAAAGCAGTAACTAATTTGTTAGAATGCAGGCCCACTCAGACAGGCCCTTTGTATGAGACAAGTAGGGGGTACGGTGGAGAATGGAAAACCACAGGCTCGCAACCACCAGCGACCAGCCTTTTTTATGTCCTGAATAAAAAAAAAATAAATAAAAAAACGGAGCTGTTTTCCTCCACACTCTCTCTCTCTCTCGGCACTCGTTCTCACTTGCACTGTTGCTAGTCTCCCTTGACTACTAAAACCAGTCGGATGTCTGAAATGTTTTCGCCTTCATTTTCACTTGAAGCTGGCTGAGCAAGAGAAAGAGAAATAGTCCGTTTTTAGGTTTGCGACAGAGTGGAAATAATTAGCAAGGCTCCATTTCCAAATAATGTTATTTTCCCCCATAAAAAATAAAGATCCTTGCTTAGATCATCTTTTAGGCTTTTGTCCCTCATAATTTTTCAGGATCAAACTTTCAACGATAGTCTATTTGTTCTCCTTTCATCCATTTTTTTTTAGAGGGTTTTCTCTCTAGAACAATAAAATACCACAAGTGTTCGTATTTTCTCTTGATCTTGGATGGCCGACCTGTGAAATTCTTCATTAATGCTGTTTTGACTCTGTCAATGTGTGTGGACTGGGTCGTTGCATGTAGACGGCCAAACTAACATGCAGGACACCCGAGCAGTGTCATCAACCAGAGCTGTTTCGTGTCATTAACAACGATCTTCTTTCCCACCATTTATGAGTCTAATATTGTTTTCAAGGATGTTTAAAAAAAAAAAAAAAAAGAGTCCTGTCTCCAACTCTGTGTGTGTGTCTGTACGGCTGCCTCGAATGGCCTTCAAGCATGTTTTTAATATCATCGTCACCAGTTGTCTTGATTGTTGATCTTTGTCAGTCGAATATGAAGGTCTCTGAATATGACAAATGATTCTTAATGGACCTTTTTAAAATGTGAAAAAACAAGGAGATGGGAACCATTTTTTAAACAGGAAAGAAATCCAAAACTTAAAATCTGTGCATAGTCTACTGAACGGTAGATGTGACTTCCAAGAACATGCACTCATCATCAGGCCATGAGGTATTTCACGGTCTATTTATCTTGAACTTTAGAAGTGGTTCCCTTCTACTTGATTTTCTTGCTTTCTCTATTTTAGTTTGGTCACTGACCCTCACTCCGTCTTTTGTCCTGTGCGATTCCCTCATCCCAGGCCGACGAGCGGTACCGTAAGAACATTCAGGGCTCCCCTCAGACTGCCCCTCCTCCCAAGCAGCCCCCTTTGCCTCCCCGCTCCTCTGAACCGTTCTCCAATGGCGGCTCCTCCGAGGCCTCCGCCATGCACCGACCCATGGAGCCTCAGGTAACGCCTTCCTCCTTCCACATCCCTTTCCTCTTTCTCCTGTCGCTCTCTTCCTCACCTTCCTCACAGCTGGATTCGTGTATTCACACAAAAAGCAAAGCAACAGCAGGGACAGTTTTGGGGCGGAAGGGTGCTATCGTGTATCTGGAAGTGTCCGCCAAATATCTGCAAGCACCAGCTGCTGTGAAAGAAATTAGATTTAGATTGCTTTTGAGTTTTTAAAACTTCAATGAGACGATTTTATACTGACTGTATCTCACTTCAGTGCAGTGGGTTGAAGTGCAGTTAATATCTCTGAATCCTAAATCATTTTAAAACTATCTGGACTAGCACCATATAGTTTTGAAGCTCTCTGGGCAAGAAGAAGAAAACAGTGTGTTATTGTGTGTTTGGATGAATTTTCTCACTGTGACACCTTTTCGATTTCTCCAGTTGTTTTCTGGCAGTTGACTCTAACAAGAAGTCACCATTATTGGTATTTCAGACGGTAGCATCAATAGTAAAGCGGGATAGATCCGGCTCCTCACCAGCCCCACCCTGCTCCTATTAATGGTTTTACACCAACAGCAGTTTATCATCTATGTGTCATGTTGTTCAATGTGTCACCTTTTGTTTAGTTTTCTTTCCACTGAGCAAATTGACCTATTATTTACTCTCTGCAAGGAGTGCATACTCAAACACAAGTGAGTAAGAAGTGCAACCTTTTTAATTATATACTGAACACCAGTCTGTACTGTAGATCCGGAGCTGAGTAATGTAAAACCGCCACCACAGAGGAAAATGCGTCTGTATGTGTGCTTTTACAAACTAAGTCAACAATCCAAGAACAGACTAATCCATAAATTATCCAATTTCTACTTTATGTCACTTAAATCCTACTATTGGTTTTTATATTTTTGCAAAGCAGCACCTACAACTAGAATAACTTGATTATACAAAATAGTCACTTGAAGCATTTGCATCAATCTGAAACCAAGACAATCAACAATCATCGTTTTGTGTCGTGCTTTGTCTGCTGTATGCATGTGTATATCTAAGTGCATGTATGTGAAAAGCCACACACATCTTCCCTCATGTCTCACTGTGTTGTCTGCTTGTTTCACCTCCCCTCCTCCCTCCTCCCTCCTCCCTCCTCCCTCCTCCTCTTCCTCTTGTCCCCCCCTCCTCCCTCCCTAAAAAGGTCCAGTGGTCCCACCTGGCCGCTCTAAAGAGCAGCAACAGCGCCGCCCCCTCTCCTCCTCCTCCGCCCGTGGTCTCTCGCTCCCAGTCCTTCAGCGAGCCCGGCGGCGTGACCTCTAGCTTTGCACAACTCCACCTGCGTTCCCAGGACCCCCACCATCACCACCACCATCACCACCCATCGCCCGCACGCACTGACCCCCAGCCCCAACCTCCCCTCCACCACCCTCAGGCTCAGCCTCGGGCCGAACACCAGGCCAGCAGCGAGGAAGTGCCTCCAAAGGTAAGGAGCTGACCCTCCCCTGATTCCCTCCCTTCCCTCGACTCTCCCTTCCCTCATTCACTTCTTGTCATGCAAGCCACTTCTCTTATCATGCTGTCTGTCTGTGTTTGCCTTGCTGTGTTCAGTCTCATTTGTTGATCAACATTGAACACTGATGCCAAATGCAACTATATATATATAGGTTGTATTAAAACTAAAAGAGGGAATTTTGCATTTCTGGGCCCACAAATGGCGTTAAGAGGTAAAAATGTGAACTTTGCATCTCCATAACTCAGAAATTATATGACATGATGTCGATAAACAGCATATTCCTCCGACCTGATCAATGTGTGGGAGGGGTGCTGGTATTGGGGAAGTTCTGACGCCCCTGAGGAGTCCTCTGAGAGCTGTCGGTTAAGAAAAAATGTTGTATTTCACTGTTTGTTGTCTGTTGGTATTAAACTCTTGGAATCACATTTTCAGTTTTAACATGTCTGTGATTTCCAATATTGTGATCAATGTCTGTAGCTGAAGAGTTGAATGAAGAACTGCTCTTTTTTTCTCATCACAATAGAATTTGTACAGATGATTTACATTGAGTAACATGTTGAAGTTCATGCTTGATGATGCAGCAGTGCAGTCTGTGGATCCGAATATGGTAAATGCAGACGTGTGTTCATTTTTCTGTTAGGTTGATATATATATTTGTGAGATATTTTATTTGTTAGTTTAACGGGTTTAACATACATATACCTGCCACTGTGTGAAGACCTTTGAATCTGTCTTCTCCAGGTACCAGTGAGGACTACATCCAGGTCTCCGGTACTGTCGCGCCGAGAGTCCCCTCTGCCATCACAGCCTGGCAACCAGGGCGGACAGAGGAATGCTGGCGGGTAAGTAAAGAGACCTCAGAATGTGTACGGATTTCTCCTTTATGTGTCTGTATGTAGCTGCTTTTAAAGTTTTGAGGCAGTTGTGCACATTTAAGCTGTTTAAAGTTGTAAAAGCTAATTATAAGAATTGGTTACTAGTGTTACTAGTGACAAAAGTGGTGAGCAAGATTGGAAAAACAAAGCTGTAAAGTCTGTACATGTTAATTTGGTAAAAAACTAAATCACATATCTGAATATACTCATACATAACTGATAGATTTAGCAAATACCACTAACAAAATGTACCATTATTTAGTTAGAATTCAGAGCTTTTATTAAATCATCAGTAACAGGTAGACGAAAGAAAAAAAGTTCAAGTTTCTGGACGTGTGAAGAGAAACCACTCCCTCATTTTAATGTTAAACATTTGATTAAGACTAATGTGAGATGTCAGGCATGTTATCAGAAGCACAAAAAAAAAGCATATTAACATTCAATTAAATAAAAGGACTCTGGCTAATCCTACTGTGAATTATATGTGAATTATATCACTATGTGACCCCACTGAGCTTGTTCATGTGTCTTTGTTCCTTGCGGCAGTAACGTGGAGCAGCGCCCGCTGTGGGACCGAGTGGAAAAGCTGCAGCCTCGGCCAGGCAGCGGCAGCTCCTCCGGCTCTTCCAACTCCAGCTCCCAGGCCAGTTCTGGGGACCGCTTCAGGCCACGCTGTGAGTCCCCTGGTACTGTACTCGGCCACATTTCACTCACTACTAACCGCTAATGAATACATTATGAGTATTACCATATAAACATCATTCTTACTCCATACCACGGTGTATTATCTGCACATGCTCTTGCACGTTTTGTGATGTTTTTTACAGGCAGTTGAAGACCTCCTGGCGCTATTGTTTCCCCTCACTAACACTATTTCCTTTTGTTCACTCAAAGCTTCCTCCAAATCTGAAGGATCACCTCTCCAGCGGCCTGAAAACGTTCCCAAAAAACAAGATGAAAAGAACCTCGCCAGGCCTACTCGACCGGCTGTAAGTCCACCGTTTCTAAAGTGCTGGTTAAACTTCTTTGATGCTGAATAGGTGAAAACTGTTTTTGTTTTTCTTCCACTTGTGTTTTTCTCTATTTTACTACCACTTCACATGAATCCAATGGTTCGTGATTGTTGGGGAACCTCTTAGGGTGATGTGGTAAGCCTATTAAATGAGATTACATAATCACACCTCTGCTATGCTTGCACCATTGCCCCACTCATTGCATCAGTGTTTCCTCTGTATTCATTTAGCAGCGGTGCGCGACCACAGCAGGAACATTACCACCACTGAAAGAGAGAATGTTAAATCGATATAAAGATTGTTAACTTAATGTTAAGCATTAAGCCTTAATGTTATCTAAAACTAAAGTGTAGGCCAGATGCTTTAGAAGTAGTGATTATATAGCAATTAAAAACATTTTTAACACTCGAGCCTCAACTTTAAACATAACTTACAGCAACAGATATGGGACAACACTAGAATTATTGCCAAAAGCACCACCGATGTATTAAAATTACAGAGGAAACACTGTTGCATTATGTGATTGAGGTTTTCGGCCTGTCACGATAACTACTTTTGTCGGACAATATATAGTCCCAGAAATAATTGTGATAAATGATATTATTGTCATTGTTTGACCATGTTATGCCACTGATATAACGATAATATAATAGCATAATAATGCAAGTACACCCTTTCAAAGAGCAATGAACTTTCAATTCTTACAAATATGCAGACATCGGAATGGGAATGTCATCAAAATCTTTCATGCAAGCTTATTTGGGATTGCCTGCACATGGCTTCCACCTCTGAGGTCACATGTAACCATCGAAGCGGCCAGGCAGTAATGGTGGCTTTTCTGTGGATTCAAGTGGGGGTGGTGGCCCCTGGTGCATGAGGGGGGGAAATGATTGATTTGATTTATTGATTGGGACAGTGTGCAGTTTTAAACACAAAGATGCACTGCACAGGAGTTAGCTCGAAGCTAATTTGCATCCGTAGTCCCCCACAATCCAAAAAACAGTACAAAGCAAAAAAAAACCAAAACAAAACAAAAAAAACCACACAGAACACACAATACAAACTACAAAGCTACACACAACAGCACGTCACATACACCCACAATGTCAATTAGAAATTAATAATGTAAACTAGACTCAGTGGTCACACAGCTGATTGGTCTTTAGTACATGTTTTTAATCTGAGGGTGGGTGCTACACTTCCATGAAAATGCCGAGCCGCCATCATGGGCCAGGACAGAGTTATTTATACGGTTAATTGCATATGAGCGGCGCCGCCAGCTTGCACATTCCCCACTCGGGACATGTACTTAGCTTATGTGACATGAATAGCTTATTAGCCACTAACGTGGAGTGTGGGATATCTGCCTGTGATGTTGAGGCCAGGGAAGAGCGGGCCTAATGCGCTGTCGTACCCTTTTTTAAGTTATAACAGCAGGATCAGAAACTATATTTATCAAAATGCTGAAACCTTCTGCAAACAACCTGCTGAAACAGGTAGATTATTTGGCTCTAATAGATAGTATGCTGTTTATTCTGGCATCACGTTGGCTAAAATGTCTGTGACACTCTTATGTAAACAAACATGCATGTAAACACAACGGACAATATCAAGGTCAGCAGAAATGATTGAGGTCATGTCCATATATCGTACGATAAGTCGATAACATAATTATCGTGACAGGCCTAGAGGTTTGCGATAAAAGAACTTTGTGAGGATTGATGCAATAATTCTTTGTATTTCTGTCATTGGTTACTGTCCTCTCTGCCTGTGATGTGATTGCCTTCTGCTGGCATCTTGCCTTGTGCCTGCACAGTTCCCTCCCACTTTATTGCTTGTCATCAACAAAACACACATGGCGCTAGAAGGGTTAAAACCCTCTGCAGCAGTTTCCTGAGCCTGGATTTTTAATGCAAGCACATCTGAATGCAAACACACTCCTTTTGTTTCCTTGTACTTGTCAGAATGGCTCTTAATCTCACCTGGCTTTGTTGTCAGATAAACTGTGGCCCATTTGCTTTGTTGAAATCGTCAGGGAAGTATCCCTCCTCCCTTTCTCGCTTGTCACTGACCTTACAAGACTGCATTATTAAATCTGCAAGGGAGAAGCAGAGGGCAATGTGGTTACAAGACTTGGACTCCAGAGGGTATGATATTAAGCTAGGAATCAGAAAATTGTTATTTTTTCAAACAATATGTTGCAAGAAGACTAACTGGAATCACAGCCCTAGTCCAACAAGGCTTCAAACTGACATTTTTCTTTTCTTTGGCCTTTTGTTGAGCCCAGGGCTGAGTTGCTCATGTCAACTCAGCCCAGAGAGAAAGCTAATCCAAAAAAGTGGGCAAAATTTCCCACTACACATACCAAGAGATCTGAGGCTGTAGGTATAGTAAGTTGAACACAGGGGCAAGAACTGATAGATGGCTGAAAGTTAATATGAAGCGAGGAGGGATGACTTCAAGACTCAGATTGTCTAGAATATGAGAGCCTCACATTACGAAGATGAGTTAAAAAAAAACAACTAATTTTGAATCTACTAAGGCATCATTCTAGACAACATAAGTTTTGTCAAAATATCAGACTTCTAAGACTTCATCACTGTTCCTCTCAGGACCTGACAGCTCTGGCCAAGGAGCTTCGCGCAGTAGACGACGTGCGGCCTCCCCACAAGGTGACCGACTACTCCTCCTCGAGCGAGGATTCGGGCACCACCGACGAGGACGACGACGAGGAGGTGGACCAGGAGGCTGGAGAGGAGTCCACCTCAGGAGCTGAGGACTCCAGGGCTGGGTAGGTCGAACTGTAATGATGCTTTGCATTCGTCTTTGTCTGTGAGACATGAAACAGGCGCTGCTCTTGAATTTTATGTTTTATCGTAGAACATAACAAGATATATTTACTTGTAATTGAAGCATGAGAGAAACATTATATTATAAAGAGAATAAACATGTATATTGACCCCAGAGGATGTGCATTTTGCATGGCTTCTCTGCATGACTGTTAACACTGGTCTGGTTACGGACATCAGATATTCCCATGGCTTCTGCAGGCGGCTGAGTAACGGGGAGACAGAGTCCGCTAAAACCATGCTGGTTGAAGACTCAGAGAGCGACCAAGCCACTACGCCCTCCAAGGATGGCACTCTGGTCATCAGGCAGGTAAGTTAAAGGCATATTCTGCTCGTATATAGTTGATAGAAATGACATTTTCCTCTTTCTTTGTCCAGTGTCTGTTTATCCACTCATTCTCCACCATTTCTATATATTATCATGCCTTTTTTATGTTTGTTTTTTTTAAACTATTAGTCATTGTAGACTTTCTGCTTCACATTTCACATCTAATACGTTTGATTATAGATTGTATTTACAGTGACATGCACAGCAGTGGAGGACTTTAGGAATATCTTATATATGATGTGGGAATAAGAGGATCTTGTTGTGAGATAAAAGAGTAACTCGTAACACAGAGCTGCCAAAGGTAAACGTACAGCTCCTCCTTCTCTCCACCTGCTTGCTCGAGCCCAAGTGTGCCTGTTCTTGCTTCCAGAGCACCGTTGACATAAAGCGGTTGGTCAATCTCTCTTCCCCGGCTGGCCCCGGTCATGGCCAAGGCCAGCCCCAACCCCCCGGCCACAGCCTCCAAGAGAAAAATGGCTTTGCCGGCCGCATACACCACCTACCAGACCTTATCCAGCAGAGCCACCACTCCCCTTCCTCTTCTTCAACCATCCCTTCCTCCTCCTCCTCCTCCTCTTCCTCCTTCCCCTCATCATCTAGCCATGCCAGTCCTGCCATGTCCCCACAGAATTCCCTGGACAAGCTCACTGCCATAGAGGTATGTCACCCTCACACCACTGGGGACAAACAGCCAAGGGATGGGCTGTTGTGGAGTGTACAGGCTTAGACGTGCAGTGTGCCTTGTTTTTTATTTAAATCTTGACCACTAAAGCAAACATGCCTCCATCTCCAAGCCTGTACACACCTACAGCCCCGTCCTCGGTTGTTTTCTCTGAGCATCTCTGCACCTTATCCTGCCCCCCCCCCTCTGTGTCCTCCTGGCTTCACTCTGGCTCTCCTCTGCCCCCTTCTGGCTTGGCTGACACCTGGTTTGAATCTCCTGAACTGCTGCTGCTGCTGCTGCAACCCTTCCACTGCATTGCACTGTGTCACTGCTAACACTGGTGCCTCCTGGTGGTAGAACGTGGTCATGGCATGGAGGAAACTAAACTGGAGCTTCTTTGGGGTGAACTACGAACAAGCGTATCTTCGCTGCTTTGAGTAGTAGTACTAGTGTTGGGCGATAGCATGTCTGGTGTGATGGTTTTGCAGAATTTTTAAAACACCAAACACGTAAATCCTATATATTTTTAATGTTGATTAGTATATATTATTTCCCCTTTTTGTAGTGTGACACTTAACGTTGCAAACAAGATGCATCTTGGGTGGTGGAATAATGATCCTCTTCTGTCTGTGCTTTATTAGGAGCATCTTTTTCTTTTAACACTTCACAGCAACCAGATCATTTCTCATTTCCCTCAACACATTTCTTTCCCTGTCACACATGTTGTTTTCCTCTCTTACATTTCTGTCCACGCCAGCTTCAAAAAGAACTAACTGCACGCCATCTTTTCATTTGATTTGTTATTAACTCGAATGTCAGTGGAAACTATGTGTTCCCAATTTCCTGTGTCATAAAAATTGCAGTATGTCATTGTTTTAGCCAGTATGATTGAATACAGTTCAGATGAATGCTGCTGTTTATGATCCCCTAGAGAGAGAACTGTAACTCATATGCTCAAAACTGAGGGCGTGTTTTGCTAATGTAGATTAAATCAACAGCTCTAAATTATAGTCAGTTTTTTTAAGTCAGCACTGGTATAACAAATCTTTATGTCATGGTTTGGACCACAGTTCTAATTTCTGAGTTAGATCTGCTGTTCACTATCTGTGTTACAGTTTTGTTGTCTCTTCGCTCCATTTTGAATAGGAATACTGTTAAATCCAGTCGTCTAGACAAAAAGTGAATGGGTGCTTTTTAAGTACAAGTTGTTTTCTAAATGTTTTTAATCTTTGTCAGACCCAGTCAGAAAGCAACTCCATGTCCAAACACAAGTCTTCCTCTTCCTTCACTCCCTTCATCGACCCACGCCTTCTCCAGATCTCTCCATCCAGCGGCAGCTCCCTCAACAACATGGGTAGGTCAACAACTAACTGACCGTTTGAAGCGTCCTCAGTTTTTTTTCCACAATAGCTTCTCCCCCACACATTTTTTGAACATTTTTCCCATGAAATTATGTTGAACGATCTGAGCTGAGGATTCAGGCAGTTCAAACTATCATGTTGCCTAATGGATTATATAACTCCCACATCATTGCTGGTCATTCGTTGACATGCATGAGCTGTCTACATCAAACTGAAACATGTACTTTCTTTATCCTTTCTGTTTTGTTGCACTGCTGTGGGCTGGGAGGAACAGCAGTTTGGTTTTTTTGTGTATGCAAATACACAAGAAAATGACAAACTAAATCTTGAATGAGTCAAGTTGTACATTGTACATTACAGTCTTATACTGGCAAATATTGGCAGCATAATCCCACATACATGATGTCAATAAACTGAAGAGTATTTATGAAGATAAACAGAGACACACACACACACAGCACCATTTCTTCAGATCAGGCACCAGGTTTCTCATTGATAAGTTAAGTAATTTGTGGCATTCATCCTGACTTGTTCTATCTCTGTGCCCCCTCCAGCAGGATTTGGGCAGGACGGACGGCTGGCGGACCCGCTGAGGTCTGACCCATCCCGTAAAGGTTCAGTTGTCAACGTCAACCCAGTCAACACACGCCCGCCGAGCGACACGCCAGAGATTCGCAAGTACAAGAAGAGGTTCAACTCTGAGATCCTGTGTGCTGCACTCTGGGGTAAGTGTGTCTTAAAAAAATAACCATGTGATGTGGTAGTGTACTACATACAAACTCTGGTAGGGAATCATAGTCTTGCTCAGATACACAGCAGTAGGAGCTCTACTTATCTGTGTTCATTTGTGTGTTTTTGTTCATGATCGCTCCAGGAGTGAACCTGCTGGTGGGGACAGAGAGTGGTCTGATGCTGCTGGACCGGAGCGGTCAGGGGAAGGTCTACCCCCTGATCAACAGACGACGCATCCAGCAGATGGACGTCCTGGAGGGACTCAATGTCCTGGTCACCATATCAGGTAAATGCTACTTCGCACAGATATTGAGTTTTGTCCTTAACTATGAAGGGATTCATTTTTACGCCTCCACGCTGGCAACAGCCATGGCTGGATGCATTATGTTTTTATGTTGTCCGTCCGTCCATCCCATTCTCATGATGCAATATCTCAGGAATGCCTTGAGGGAACTTCTTTAAATTTGGCACAAACATCCACTTGGACTCAAGGATGAAATGATTAGAATTTGGTAGCCAAAGGTCTACATCACTGTGACCTCACAAAAAAAAGTTTTCAGCCATAACTCAAGAATTCATACGCTAATTATGACAAAGTTTCACACAAACGTCTTAGAGGATAAGATGATGAAGTGATGACATTTTATATCTAAAAGGCCAAAGGTCAACTTCACTGTGACATCATAATGTTCTGCAAGTCATTATTCAACGCCATAGCTCAGGAACAGAAGGGGAGATTGTGACCATATCTCACATTTGATCAGGATACTGAATAGGTGACACTTATTTTGGGTACTCACCTTGAAAATGTGATGATTGTAAAGATCTTTTGTGCTGCCGGGTTGAAGATGTGTGTGTATGAAGCATTGACATTTAGAATTTGTAGTTTCTTTGCTGCAACATCCATATCTGAAGTATTGTCTACTGTCATGGCTACAGCTTTGGCTAAAAACATGTGATCACATGCAAAGAAAATACACTTCATACCTTTTTATTAAATTCCTTCAAAGTCTGAAATATTATCTGAGTCTGGACAGACATGGATGTAAACTTCAACTTGACTGATTGTAGGAGACATACAACCATGAGGTGATATTTACGTAGTTAATCTAGAAGTAACAAAGGTTTGGATGGATGGATGGGTGAGAGGATGAATTGACAGACAGATTTTATTCATTAGACTGTTGAGCGTTGTCATTTCTATCTATTCAGTCTAAGTCATCTTTCAAAATGGACAAAAATGGATAATTATTGTCTTTGTATTATGACAAAACTCTTATTCTTTCAGTTTAAATGCCAGACCACTGTGTATAATTTGCTGCTACAAAGCTGTGAAACCATGTTTTTGTTTTTTTAAAGATTGTAAAACAGTTCCCTCTCTCCAACTCCTGCAGGCAAGAAAAACAAGCTGCGGGTGTATTACCTATCGTGGCTCAGAAACAAGATTTTGCACAACGACCCTGAGGTTGAGAAGAAGCAGGGTTGGGTCAATGTTGGTGACCTGGAGGGCTGCGTCCACTACAAAGTCGGTACGTTTCATATACCTTAACCGTCAAAGATTCCTGAACCTCAAATGAATAATACACACAAAGAGAGGGTTCAACTTGACCAAGATTTGTCAACTCACTATTGACTAACTTCTCCTTTTCATTCCAGTGAAATATGAGAGGATCAAGTTCTTGGTGCTGGCCTTGAAGAACGCTGTGGAGGTGTACGCCTGGGCACCTAAACCCTACCACAAATTCATGGCCTTTAAGGTAAGCATGGTCCCAGGGCAGATCTGGATCTCTAGTTTTTCCACCTGTAAGTTGTGACTTCACATCTAACTTGTTTATTCATGGTTGGTTTCAGTCTTTTGGTGACCTGGTGCACAGGCCTCTGCTGGTTGACCTGACTGTGGAGGAAGGTCAGAGGTTAAAGGTCATCTACGGCTCCTGCTCAGGCTTCCATGCTGTGGATGTGGACTCCGGTGCCGTCTACGACATCTACCTGCCCACACATGTACGTACTCAGCACAGAGTCTGACCCTCTCTTGTTTTTCTCCTCCTGTGTTTCATGCTCTTCACTCTCTTGACTTTTCTGTGTTTTTTCCACCCTCAGATCCAGACCAGCATTCAGTGCCACGCCATCATCATCTTACCCAACACTGACGGCATAGAGTTGCTGGTGTGTTACGAAGACGAGGGCGTCTACGTCAACACCTATGGACGCATCACCAAGGATGTGGTGCTGCAGTGGGGAGAAATGCCAACTTCAGTGGGTAAGTTTTTCAAAAACGAGACGGTCCAACTTATTCCAGTGTGGGCAGCAAATGTAACACATAACACATACTTTGTAATGAATCTGTGCAGCCCGAGTCATATAGTCTTTTATCTCTGTCTGTGTTTTTGCAGCCTACATTAGGTCGAACCAGATCATGGGCTGGGGTGAAAAGGCCATAGAGATCCGCTCAGTGGAGACGGGTCACCTGGACGGTGTCTTCATGCATAAGAGAGCCCAGAGACTCAAGTTCCTCTGTGAGAGGAATGACAAGGTGAGAACTTTATCTCTGTCTTCTGGTTTTTCTTTCTTTCTGATGTCCTTTTTTCCCTCCTTCCTTCTATCTCTTTACTTTCTATCTATATAAGAACAAAGGCTGCATTAATGACGTTAACACCATAAAATTGAATTTGATGAAACTGAAAATGTTCTGGAGATCGTCAGCATATGTTGTCATGATACTCCATTGATAATTTTGCAGCGTTTGCATTTGATTCACTGAAAATTTCAGCAGAAACTCCTGTTAATACCAGTTAGCAGAATTTGTCTCTATTTCTGTGTTCTCAGGGCAGCCTAAGACAACCTGCAGGTCACATGTTTCTGTCTGAATTGCCGAATATTAAAATCAAAACAAACCACACAGTCTCAATAGTTGCAGCACTTACTCAGGATGGCGGAGTTGCCAGTTGGTAATCAATAATCAATCAATCCACAAACAGTGCAGAGACCCAAGACACAACAATCTGGCTTACAACTTTTATTAAATATCAGACCTTTTACCTTCGTGAGCACAACCCACTGCATCAGAAATCCCACCAAATACTCTTAAGCTCATGTATTTGCTTTTGTCTTGTCTGTCAGGTTTTCTTCGCCTCTGTGCGCCCCGGAGGCGCCAGCCAGGTGTACTTCATGACCCTGGGACGCACTTCCCTTATGAGCTGGTAGTCGACATCCCGCCACACCAGCCGACATACGACGACCATACCTAAGCAGTGACCAACAGATGACGATTGTGACTATGACCAACGACTACGAAGAAGAAGAGAACAGCCTTGAGAACAGCTTCCTCTCACCCTGCTCGGGCAAGAAAACAACCGATTAGGACTGTAATCATGAAAAGAAGCGTTAGGCGAGGGACGGGTGTGTGTTTCGGGGGGTGGGGCGGGGAGGTGCGTTCTGTTTGCGTGCATTGTCACAAGTCCACTGAGTGTACTAGTAAACTATATTAAGACAACAGAAACCCCCCCCCCCCCATGAGCCTCCAGGTTTTTCTCACCCCGACCCCGCCACCCGAACTTTGAGCCGATCCCCCCCTCCTCCTCCCTCCTCCTCCTCCTCCTTCTCCTCTTCCTCTGCGGGACGTGGGATCTGTCGCCTGTTGATGGTAAATCTTTTATGTGTCATAGTAAAACTTTGCATCGTGTATGTGTGTGAGTGGAGGGCAACGCAAGAAACACTGAGCATGTGAATGACTGACCAAGTGTGTTTGTCTGAAGGGACGATAAGAGGCTAAACACAGTCGTTGCTGTACTGAAAGAAGGCGATTACTGTATGTGCCACACCTTTTGTCGCTGTGTTTAGTCCAGGTCCTGTTCAGGTAGATTTAACTCTTATTCCCACCACGGTAGATTTACGTCAGGCACGTCATTTAACACTAGTTCAAATGTCACAGCCACACGTTTCCTCCCATAAATAATGCTTGACATGAAAATCTGCCTCTTCACTTTTTTTTGCCTTCTTCTCCTTTAAAGTGAAGACGACTCTTTAAGGGACCTTCTTGATATATCCATTAAATACAGGGTACTGGATATCAGCTTGTACATACTAACTACATTCAACCATGTGGGCTTCAGACTCTCCCAGACTCAACTTTTACCACATTGCCTCACGTCAATGAGGTTGGACAGCCCTGTTTATGACAGCATGTTGGTGTTATCAACAAAATTAGCCCGTTTTTTTTTTCACACACTGTATATTTTGTATGTGACTTGCTGCACATAAATAAAGCATAAGAGAGCAGGAAGCACCCATAGAGGGAGATTACTCAGATACTCCTACTGTTATTTATCAGCAGTGCTTTCCAGACGTTTGTGATGAAGTGTTGCATTTTTGCCTCTCTGGTCAACCGTCTTTTTTCTTAATCCGTTAGTGGTTATAAAAAGGATTCTGTTGTTCTACTGGAAATATAAAAACACACCACCAAACCGACAAATGGACCCAGAAATGTGAGGTGCATTACAGATAGCTGTTTTTTTTCTCTCTCTCTCTTCTTTCTTCAGGTGGATTTTTCCTTTAACGTCAGTCATAAGTAGGGCTAGGATAAACTGTGAATTAGACATGCAGAATTAGCAGGTGGCCGTTATGGTAGCATGGAGGCCAGTGGGCAGAAGTGACAGTAAGGGAACGAAGGCAGCATGCGTAGAAGCTTTGAACATCACACTCTCCGCAGAAAGGAGGAAACCGGGATCAGCTGATGATCCTCCTGCACACTTTGAAGCCACATTTCACACCTATGATCCAACTCTGTATTCTGAAGGAGACTTTAGCGAAACGTTTGGGTCGCCAGCAGAATACAACTGCTCAAAATCCTCTGTAGGTTTTTGACAAGTTAAAAGTGAAGAAGTTTGGATTTTTGCGTACTGTAGGGACACTTTAGTCTGAACCAGCCATGTGATTCAATATTGGACCTCTTTTTGCCATTTCAAGCTTCAAACAGGCAGTTAGTTTTACTCAGTTCTGTCTGGATTGAAGACACAAATACACTACTTTAACTGGACGGTGACTCCATCCTAGAATTGTATTTTATTTCTTCATTTTTCATCCTCTGAAACCCGAACGACAAGGCTGCACTTCACTTCATGTTAAGACAGTCTCATTCCACTGTTAAATGTAGAATCCATCCGGCGGCTGTATGTGTGTACGAGTGAAAACGGGACTCAAATGCAGCGTTTCACTCCCCCCCACCCCCCCAACCAACACCACCACCACTTAAACTCTTAGACTCTTTAATCCTGCTCTCTGTAAGGGTGGTGCCTTCACTGTCCAATGTGGGACCTCCTGAGAGCATTGGAACGAGATGCTTTCACTGTCTGATCATCTGTGAAAAGCAAAAGAAGGCAAAAAGTCACACGTTCTAATAACAGTGTTACAAAACCACTTCAGACGGTGTGAAGTACAGTAAGCGGCATATTTTTAACTCGGACTTAGTTTTTAGTCTTGTTTCTGCAATTTTTATTATGTAACCCTTCAGATAAGTATGCGACTGCAGTGGTTTTTAAATTGTAATGCACACCTTATGTTGAAAATGTTTACAGAAGCAATTGTTTTGTTAAACCAATGTGCATCGATATGAATATTTATGGTTTATTTTGAGGGCAGTTTTTCCCTGTTTTTTGTATTTTGTATTATTCCCTTTTTGTACTATCATTTAGACGTTTGTGTACAGGAATAATCGACTTTTGCTCACGGTATGAAATACACAAGTCCAGAGTGTGATTTCACTGATTCCTCTACATCCTGCATAGTGCACAGTGTGCCCCTGGCTGTGTGGCAGCGTGGATCAAATGTTTTCTACCACCCAGGTGCCAGGTGACATGTTCCCCCCTCAAACGTCTCTCTGCCATGCCTCTCTAATTTATGTCCTCTCTGTGTGTACTATGGGAATTACTGTATTTTCCTGAAGGTCTTTTTTTCCATTGAATAAAATCAGAAGTAATTTACAGTGTGATGTTATTCTTTTTAATGCTTGTTTTAATCAAATTTGATGAGCTCCACATGTCTCAACCATAACTCTGCTCTGTGTCTAGGTTGTTGTGTTACCAAAGTTCCAGAGTTGAAAAGTTTGGAAGTTGTAGAAGAAAGTAAAAACAAGTCTGGAAGCTCAATAATCTAAGATAAGTAAAAGAAACAAACTGATTAGACGTCAGGGGAAACATTTAGTAAGAAAAGCAATACCAAACTAAAAATACAGCTAACTAAAGTAAAATTCTTGCATAGACAAAGTTAAGATAAGTACATTGGTATTGTTAAATGTATGTAAAGTAGAAGTACCCAAACAGCAAAAAGCCCCCAGGAGTGTTACACTATCAGTAGTAATAATACATCTTACTGTTATAATAATCGAAATGCTGTATTTTTGGCTATTTTAGATACTGTTGGGTAGTCTATAATAGTGCATCATATTTTATAAACTCATGTCAAAATTCATTTGGATACACTGTCAGTCATCCAAACACCACATTCAAAACATGTCTCATGAGGAATGTAACTATTTTAAATAGTCAAGCTTTCATTTATGTCTATGTGAATGTTGTAAATCAGTATTTTATGTCAGTCTGTGTTAACTACTCTATGCTGCCATTTTGGTTAGAGTCAATATATCATTGGCCTATGTAGCCTATGTTTCATTGTTACGTCTTGTTACACAAGAATAAAAGTGTAAAAATCTCAGGTTTTAGCTCCTCAACAAAGCAGTATGAAAAAAAAAATTTTTCAGTAGCAAAAGTAGTAAGAGTATCAATAACAGTATAAAACATGAATGTATGTACAATATGTAAAGTGCAGTATGCATGTGTTCCACCAACAATATATGACTATATATAAATGTAGTGAAGTAAAAAGTACAATATTTTTCTCTGAACTGCAGTGGAGTAGAAGTGTGTGTGGCATTAAATGGTAGTACTCAAAAGTAAAACTACCTCAAAATTGTGCTTATAGCCAGTAGATGATATGTTAATTTTTAACAGATGGGAGCATCCCACAACTACACGTTGCTACTTGTCTACTCTATACAGTATATAGGCTACAATATAGTGTAGAATCGAGTATTTATAGTATATAGTTCAGAGAGTATTATAGATCCAAGACAAAACTGACAGAAGGGCGGGACTGAGAGAAAAAGGCACGATTACAAATCTGTCTGCTACTTCAGCACCACGGACAGCACCATGGATTTATCAATACACAGCACAGTTAGGCTATTGATATTTCAGAACCATAGTCGGGGCGATAGATTCTAACTTGCACAAACCTCAGTCAGATAAAGGATCAATGAGTCAGGCAGACTAGACTAACATAAATAACCCCTCTGCCTCTGCACTCTCTCTGCTACTAGGGGATGGAGGTTAACAAGGGGGATGCATTTTGGTCATTTTGCTAACAAGGGGGACAGCATCTCCCCTCATCTCCCTCATATCACCTTCTGCTTATAGGCACATGACTAAATGTACTTAGTTACTTCCACCATTGGGTGTGCTTTAAAAAAAGAAATCTCAGCCACAATTATATTGCATCCAATCCCTTGAATTACCAGAAAAAAAGTGCACAACAGTCTTCTGTTCACACCCTTTGCTCAATTTCTTTGTGATAAAAAACAATAACTTCCACTATTTTATTTCACCACATGATGGAGCTGTTGCTCATGTCACCAGTTAACAAAACAGGTTAGTAAAACTCGCAGTAATACTCAACAATATAGTTTCCTATTTAGTCGATTAAAAATGATTGTTAAGCGTTAACCAAGAATTTAGCTTCACCTGAACCTCATAAATTAGATATGATACATTCTCAAATTAGAAATGTGGTCAATTTAAAATTCTGTGGCACTTTCTGACAAAAACAGCTGATCTGCGGCGTAGGAATACAGAAGGTGTACGTTTGAGAAGATGTAGTGCTAAAGGAGATGCAAGATAAAGCGGTGAAAATATCCTAAATATAGCGTACACTTAAACTGATATTGATTTTTTGGGGGTGGCCCTTTTCTTAGGGGGCTAAAATACAGCAGCAGTCCACTGCGTAGCTTCCGTGCCGACCCAACTACCTCATATAACCCCACTTAAAAAGCGAACTATCCTTTCAAACGAGCTTTCAAACGCTATTGTGAAGCGTCGTGAGACCGGAAGTCTCCCGGTCGCTGCCTTCCGCTAACTTGACGCAGCTCGGCTGGGTCACGCTGCAAGCCAGCCGGATGTTTTGCGTCGCCAAGCAGTATGTGAAGACATGAGATGGGAACATTTGCTCGTTTTAACAGAAAGCTAAACCCGTGCGGCTCCAGCGGAGGCCCCGAACAGGTGAGTGCATGTTTACTGAATTAGCAGAGCGGACTTTTGTCGCCGGAGGAGCCGCAGGTTGCTGTGGGTGAAAGCTGCAGGGAGGTCGTGACGGTGTTGGGTTTGCAGTGACCGTGCACGCCTCGTGCGCGCGCCCGCTCTCCCCCCCCCTCTCCACACACACACATCCATCATATAGTTTCTGGCAGATTGTGGCGTCTTCAACAGGCAGGAAACGTAGATGCTGCAGGAAATGCATGTTTTTAAACGAGAGGCAAATGTTTGTGCTGTGGAGTGAAGGAGGCCTTAGCAAAAACACAAGCTTTCCACTAGTTGTCTGTTTTCTGGTGGATTCAGGAAGGCAGCAGAGAGACAGTGAAGACCCTGTTTGTCTTTGTTATCACCTACCTAGTGTTCTCGTGTATCTGCTTTCTCTGGCAGCTGTGTCTCTGTCACACAGAGGTTGGTAGTGGCTCCCTGAGGATCAGAACAGTTGGGCCTCAGCAGCTGTCTGTCCTCATCCCATGAGGTTTTTAATTTCATCCTCTTGCTTTCTTATGACTCTGACTCTGATCTAAAAGTGTGGACTGCTTTCAAACTGCACTTCACATGCAGCTCTATTTCATGCAAACTCCCTCCCAGTAAAACTGAAGTTTAAATTGTTATTTTAAGGGCGTAAATGAGGCATAAAGTTCACTAACAAAGATTAAAAAGTCACTCTTTATTGTGGTTTTGCCTTCATCTGCTCCATGGTACGAGTATTGATTTGAACACATGCAGCAGACACACACCAGTGTGTTGCCACGATATCCTAATTTAATCCATACTGGCTGTTTCTTTGTTAGTGTTTTCAGTGCAGGCTGCAAACGCAGAGGTTAGAAGAGCAGTCAGAGGTCAGGAGGGCAGAAGCGCTCCTTCTGTTGCCTTTGTCAGATAGAACATGCAAATCATTTTCAGTATTTGTTTTAATCTGCTAGATGGGTGTGTTGCAGGGAAATCATCTGAAAGTGTTTTGTATAAAGTTGTTTAAGCAATTTTCCAAGCAAACATGCTATAGTTCCAGCTTCTGTTGTTGTAAAACATAGTAAACCTCAGTTTTTAGACTGTTGGTCAAGCAAAAAGCAAATCGAAGAAGTCACCTTGGGTTTTAGGAACTTGTGATGAGCATTTTTCACAGTTGTTTGACGACATTTTACAGACCATTTAATTGATCATTCCAGAAAATAATCAGTGGGTTAATCGATGGAGGTAACAAAATGGAAATAATTGTTAGTTGCAGCCGTACAACAGATTAAAACACCTTCTAACATTAATTTGCATCCTTTTTTTTTTTTTTACAACAAATACATCCTCTCTGCTATTCTCATCAGTATTGTTCCGTTGCCACTACTCAGTAGCTTGGCTTTGTTTTATGTGTACTCGTGTTTGTTATCTGTCTCCAAAGAGGAAAACGATCGTCCTGTTGCTGCTGCAGTTGCTGGGAGCAGCACATACACACACACACACACCTGTTTGTTACAACAGATGGTCTACAGAGTGCTCTTCTGTCAACTGAAGCCCACAGTGTGTTTGGATACGGCGCAGTCGGTCAGCTGTTGTATCTCCCCTCATCACCCTTATCTGACTCGGCAAGCTGACTCAGAAGACATTCTTATTTAATCAGGCAGTTGTTTTCCTGTTGAGCTGCTAAGCTGAGAGAAACACTTATTTTACTTGGCAAGTAAACTGAGAACACACACTGATACACATTGACACCACGGACCGCTTTTTGTTTTCTTTTGATTACGTACTAACGTCTTGCTGCCAAGATATATTTTTGCTAGCTTTATCTCTCTAAATTAATATTTCTGCTGGCTGACATCTTGTCCTTTGGTGTTATTTCAAACCGAGAGACTGGATCATACTGTGACTGTTTCAAAATGGGCAACGCACTGGTGTAGTATTGAGAGTAAGTCTGGCAATAGGCCTGCAACCAACAATCGTTTCATATTTCAATTTTAATATGTGGTTTTATGTGTGTCAACATTAGAGCTGCGATGATTAGTCGATTATCAAGCAAAGAGGCCAAGAATTTGCTCTTTGCAGCCTCTTGAATGTGAGAATTTGAAGCTTTTCTGTGTCATAAATGATAATATAGTGAATATCTTTAGATTTTGGACTGTTGGTCAGATAAAACAAGACATCTGAAGACATAGCTGAAGAAATAACAACACTGATCACTATATTCTATAGACAAAACAAAAGATTAATCAAGGAAATGACTGGCAGATTAATCGATAATAAAATAATAATTGTTAGTTGCAGCCCTGATGGCATCATTCCTCTGACAAGCTTTTTTTTGTAAACTTCCACAAAACCTTTTAAAATGTAAAATTAAAAAAGTTTTTATTTAATTTTTTCTTTTTTCCCAACTATGTATGGCTGTAGCAACAACTTTCGTTATCGATTATCTGCCAATTATTTTCTCAATCATTGTTTTGTCTTTAAATATATATAATATATAATGTATATAATGACCTTCTTGCTTAAAAACAACTCAATTATTCAACCATCAAAATAGTTGCAGATCAATTTTATGTCGATGGACTAATTGATTCAGTGACTAATCGTTGCAGGGCTAAATGACACCATCATAAACATAAACATGACTCTCTCTTTCCCAAATTGTATCAGTTTTCGAGCTGAACAACCAATTGATCAGTTGACCAACTCTGTCAGCAACTATAACCAAAGAATCATTTCCCCATTTTTGTTCCAGCAAACATGCCAGACATCAACCACTTCTAGTTTCTTGCTTGTGAGGATTTTCATGCTTTTCTTTGCCTTATGTGATAGTAAACTGATTATCTTTGTTTTTTGATTGTTTGTTGGACAAAACAAGACATGTTGGGCTTGGAGAAATGATGACATTGTGGCATTTTTCCACTATTTTCTGACGGTTTCTAGACTAGACAGTTCATCAGGAAAATAATCTGCATATTACACCATTACAAAGTGAATTGTTAGTTGCTGCTGTAATCAGTCATTGGCCACAGCTGCTTCCACATATCAGATGTTTAAACCAGCTAAACTGGCTTCTTGCATTGTGGACTCTAATTATTTCTCACCTGATCGTGCAGAGTGAGGTCAGCTCTCTTTAATACATCAGCTTCCCTGTAGAGGAGACTTATCTTATATCCATGATATGATATCTTCTGTCTCTACTGAAAGCGTGTGACCAGAGCCGATGTCAAAAGTGACAGTGAAAGGTTTGTTTTCTGGCTTAGTTTGATGCCATAAAACACTCACATTACTGGAGCTGATGTATCACACATCGTCATGCACTATTTGACAATCTCATGATCTCTTTGCTGATTATCTTCGCACCAGAGACGAGGAAAATAAAGTACGTTTATTGTATAATATGCACAAAACTCAAAAAAAAAAATAGCTCAATTTGGAGATTCATTGTGACACCCTTACATCTTGAGTGCAGTATATTCATCTCAGACAGAAGCGTGTAAAACAAAAGACAAATATACTTAGATCATCCTAGAGAGAGAGATAAGTTACAGGAAGCCACCTGCGCTACTGGGCTGAGCTCCAGAGTACTCTGTTTAAATAAAAATGTCTTTGGGATGTGTAGACAGCTCAAATATTGAAACTACTACATATTTTCCTTAAGCTTGCTTTATGTAACTTCTTTCCAGGCGTTTTTCAAAAGCAAGGGATGCCAAACTTCCCTTGTTTTTAACCGCATCCTGTCAGGTGTAATTTTACTTGGAAAAAGTGACCAAAAAAAAAAGTGAGTAGTTCAGTCCAAACTCTGTTTTTCTCCTTTTATTGGCTTGATGCCCAGTTTAGCCCATTCACTGTTTTTTTTTTTGTGTGTGTGTGTGAAGTCATCCTGGCATTGTGGCATCTGGACCTCTTGTGTCTTTTTAATGTGTATCAGCATCAGTGAGTCTGATGCAAACAAACAAGAGCAGTTTCGTATTAAATCATTCAAATTCTGTTCAGTTATTTGCACACGGGCTCCATAATCCTATTTAAGACAGAAAGCCAAAGATTTGTGCTTCCGAGTCATCTGCCCTAAGTGTGCCGCAACAATGAGGAACAGGTCCCCTCCTCATACTCATTGGGACATAAAACTTTTTGATGTCCCTCACCCCCCGCGCTCGTCCTTTTTCCCTTTCAGCCCAAGCCACACTCTCCTCTTTCCTCTTGCACTCTCTTAAAGGCCGCGCTAGTCTTTCAGCCAGGCTTGGTCCCCTTTCTTTCTTGTTTGAACCCCCCCCACCCATCCTCCTCTACCACCCCCAGCCCGAGACAAA
The DNA here is from genome assembly GCF_963924715.1 of Thunnus thynnus. Taxonomy (NCBI): domain Eukaryota; kingdom Metazoa; phylum Chordata; class Actinopteri; order Scombriformes; family Scombridae; genus Thunnus; species Thunnus thynnus. The sequence goes on from NC_089540.1 coordinate 9,001,516, forward strand.
GAGACGAGAGTGACTGTGGTGCTCTGTGGCCAGGTGTTCTCCATTGCTGCCCCGGGTCGTAATAGCACCAGCCCTCACACTGCAGCTGCCCTCCCCAGCCTCCCATTGTGTAGCTCTATTGTTCAGCCGCCCACCCCTCGTTGATTCATCGGCCACACAGGGGAAGCCCTTTCAGACTGAGGAGAGAGTGTGTGTGTGTGTATGTGTGTGTGTGTGCTGGTGCACGTTGAGTACGCGTGCCTTGGGGAAACTGGGTGTTGCAGGCATTTGCCCACAGCCACTCCCCTCCTCCTCCTCCTCCTCCTCCTTGTCGCCGCATCTCATTGTACGACTACCGTGCTCCGATTGGTGGAAGAGTAGCCACTCTAAACGAGGGAATGGCAGACATTGTTGGTCCATCTGTTCTGCCACTCATTGTCCAACTTGTCTGCTTCTGTAGGGGGGAAAAAAAAATAGAGCTCTGGAAGACAGTCAGACACTGAGGACAGAGGCGCTTGGCTGGAGTTGTGGATGCTCTGTGTTGGAGCTGCAGCTAAGGACCAAATATCGACTTTGGATTTAGCTGTGTGGGAACTTTAGGACTTTTTTTCTCAGTTTCACCTGCAGTGTTTTCAAACTGGTTTTTAAGGATTTTTTAATACATGGAAATGAACTAATCTGAGGCCTTTCCCCCCCCTCCTTCATTGTTTGTTGATCCTTTTTAAGTCTGGTAAGTGTGATACAACCTCACCTGTTTGCTGACTTATATTCTGTAAGTTTGTTCTGATCTCTGTTTTAAAAAGCAACTGATCTTTTTTTTTTGTTCTACTACCCTTGTCTCCACTGAGATGATGCTACAGCAGTTTTACCTGCATGACAGGTTGCTCCCTCACAAACAACCAGACTGAGCCTGTGCAGGGCTGCAGCATCATAAATAACTTGTATGCAGACGTAACAAAACTCTTCTTAACCAGATTCCCTTGAAATCAAAGTAGATCTGAGGTGCCACGTAGTCATGTTTAGTTCGCATTTTTTGTATGTTTAGTTTTGGATGTGAAATATTGCAACTTGGAGTGAGTTAAGTAATAGAGAGACAAGAATTGAGAGGCAACTTGCAGCTTCATAACTGTCACATCAATAGTCAGGTTGAACTGCTACATTAGGAGACGAGCTCGGTGTGCAGCTCAGGGTGAAAAGTTTGTAGCCGTGTAAGCACACCTGCCAAAAACAGAGCAGCTGTTACGCTGGCACTGCAGTTGTTCAAATTTCAAACAGTGTAATCTGTGTTGATATGAAACTCGATGGGGGGATGGGCCGGTGTTGCAGGATTTTGTGGGGAGTTAACAAAAAAAAGCTAGCTTCCTTTTTTATCTGGGTCACATGAGGCTGGTGGAAGAGCAGCTTTGGCTAAAGATGTTGGCTTTGGAAAGTGTGTGTGTGTGTGTGCGTGTGTGTAACTTTCACAGTGTACATCCAACCGTGTGTGTCAGCCAGTGCTCCCTGTCTGTGCCGCTGCGTCTTTCTTCTCACTCTATTGGCTGTGAGGAGACAGGGGTGCACTGTTTGTGTGTGTGTGTGTGTGTGTGTGTGTGTGTGTGTGTGTGAGGGGGAGACACCAGTTGTGAGTAGCGCTCAGTAGACATCTGTTGCCCTGTTGCTGGCGGGGAAAGCCTAACGCGCCATCTAGATGCACCAAAACACACACACACACAGAATTCCCCTGTCTGATTATTCTGGTGGGGACAGCCCCCTTTTTTTTTTTTTTTTTTTTTACAGTAAGTTTGCACAGTATCAGGCATACAGTGATATACTTTCAGACAACCCCCCTCTAGTCCTCCCTGTGCCCCTCCCAGACCGCCCCCCCCCCCTCCTTCAAACTGGAGACCTGAAACCCATTTACCCCCTCTCTCACCCACTGCACACACACACACACACACACACTAACACAAAGCTCCCACATACAAAGCGCTGTGAGGACTGTGTTACATATTCATTACTGCCTCCATCAAAGCCACCAGTGCTGCTGCTGCTGCTGCTGCTGCTGCTGCTGCTGCTGCTGTGTGTGGGAGCCGGCTCGCTGATGTTTGAAAGATGCACCCACTCAGCCTGGAGGTCTGGAAATGGTGTGATGAGGTTACTCTGCCGTTGGTCCATTAGGACTGAGCTTTATTCGGGCATTCCACAATGCACTGAATGCATTATTCTGTGGGACCGGGACCACACGAGAAGACTTCTTAGAAATCCCAACCAACTGTGAGAACTCATTATCACACATTTCTGCAGCTCAAACAGCAGGATTATAGTCAGATTTGTGCAGATTGTAAAACATGAAACAAGATTAAAGTGATTATGATACAGTAGCTCCAACTGGTCTCATGTGGAAGCCTGAAACCTGCACACAGTAAAGTTTCTCTTGATGATGACCTGCCATCATTTTTACAGATCAGACCATGATCTTAATATGTAAACCCCCCCCCCCCCAACTAGAAATAGTAGAAATGTGCAATTATTTTTGAGATTGGTGCCCTATGACAAGAGAAAACTGAGAAAAAGTCCGTAGATTCCCCATACCACTCTTAAGGGGGAATCCTGCAACAACCAGAATGCATTGCGCACGTACCGTCCAATCAGACTTACTGATGCTACTGACGGTGTGTTCACGGCCAGCAGAGCACCAAAGACAAAGTTAGTGAGTAGCAGCGTTATATCTCTTTACTGAGGCTTATTTTCATTTACAAAATGTTTTTCATTATTGAGTCTGGACATGTCGTACTGGTGTGCAAGGCGAGCAGGAGTGACACATTAAGAGGATGCAAACTTGCGGAGTGTTCATGGTACCGCTAGATGCAGCTGCAAGTTACAGGCAACACAGTCGCTTTTATTCTCTATTCAGAGTTGGCAAAGTTCGATATAATAATCCGTCAGAAAACAAAGTCAGGTTTACCAAAGCACTGCAAAGTTTGTTGTAGCGAGTTTTCTGTCTGTCTTCCTGATGATCCTCACCGGTCGATGGTGCAGCCGCCTCCACAGCTGCAGCGCCTCTCTCTCGGCTGTTGCTGTATCATAGCTCCGTTGTGTGTGATTCACTATATTTGGCCACATAAGTTGTAATAGTAGTTCCTCATCTCTGTAAAGTTGGTTGTTGGTTTGTGTTTGTTTGGAATCACGTTGAGATCACTCAGCAGATCACTCAGCAGCTGAAGTCAGGCTGCAGCTGTAACGTCGATCGGGTGGTCACTTCCTCTACCACGGTCTGTTGTGTCTCATTCAACAGCACATCATTCAGCTTTGTATCATGAAACTAGTTTTCTTCCAAATATACTGATATTTTAGAGTATTTAGTAGTATGATATTTTAGTGCCTGCTTTTCCATATCACTAGTGTAACGTGGTAGACAGGAGTGTTTTGGAAGACCCACATTTGACCGTCCTTGAAGGCACCACTACAGAATGAGGAAACTATGTTTCCTCATTTTAACTTAACTTTTAATTTAAGTTAAAAGTTGACTCAGTATCTATATAAGTTGAGGAAACTTATATTGGAAACTTATATAGGAAACTATGTTTCCTCATTTCCTGTAGTGGTTCATGTTTTATTTAGAGGGAAACTTTGCCAATTTTCAGCCAGCATTGTATCATTACAGTGTGGGTAGTATATGCAAATGAACAATGTTTAAACTTCCTCCATGTTGCCTGCACCCAGACCTCCCCGTTTATTCGGTGGCAAAAGTCCACTGTGTGACACATGCTGTTTCATGCATCAAATGCCTTATATTTAATGAATGCAACTGTTTCTTTGGGCTGTTATCTAACTAAATTGATTACAAAATGAGATGTGGCAGGATCTGTGTGTAATAATTTCCTGAGGGAAACACTTGATTATTCTTCAGATGCTTGTCATTGTTGTAAATGTGTCCCATCATGCATTAGCACAATATGACTTATGTCCTATTTTTGTTGTTGTTAATGATTAGGTGCCTGGTGCTGAATAGGGCCAAGTATGGTTTTAAATTCTTGCAATACCTTATGTTGAGGAATACTTTTCTACAAAATCCTTTTTTCATTTAACATAGAAGCTAAACCTCTCAAAACGTTTAAATGTTGCCTAAATACAAACAGGAACTTTGCCTCAATAAAATAGTCTAAAGTTGGCAAAATTTTGGATTTAATCAGGAATGATCTGATCAAAGACTATTAAAAACTACCAATCAGACCAGACACTGGCTGACAGTTTTTGATACTCAGCGTGATGGACACATTTCACTTGAAACCAAAAGTAGTGAAGTTTGATCATATAGGGATGCACTGATCCAACTTTTTCCCCTCTAACTAGTGCTCTCCTTTTCCAAAATTTAAAATCGGTAAACCTCACTGTGTTGAACTCAAAGATTCTGGATTTCATGAGAGACTCGAATACTCTTAATTTAATGACAGACTGGATCAGGAATCTGTATCCTTGTCTGCTGACACCAGATCCCACTTAAACTTTATTTGCAGTTAATTCTAAGGATTTATTGTAATTTGCTTCTTACAGTAGCGACACAAATTGTGGACATTCTCAGATAATTTTAAGTCAGTTAGGCGTGCTTTTTTTTTGTCACAAACTGCTTTTTTGAGTATAGTAACATATAAGTGATATTGATCTACTGTTTGCATTGTTGACCAGATTCATTGGTGTAATGTCTGGTGTTGATGCGTTGCTTGTGCTTTAGGTTGGATGATGTCAAGCCTGAGAGATACTTAAGTTGAATAGATAGTTTGGATGTGTCATTTCAGACCATCATCAGTGCGCATGAAATGTTCCCAATAGCCCCACAGCAGCATGAGTCACTTTGTGAGGTTGTGTATATGTATGTGTTATGTGCATGGGCACCATTAACACCCACGGTGGTTGATGCCAAGGTCCCAGTGCTAATCACTCCTGCATGTCCATTGTTGTCTTGGTTGGCGGGGTGGGATGCCAGTGAGGCACACTTAAGCCCCTCCCTCCCCCACACCAGACCCTTTTGTAATATACTGTGTGTGTGTGTGTGTGTGTGTGTGTGTGTGTGGAAGGCGGGCGCCGACTGAACGCCGCAGCCTCTGTCTTGGCATTTGGAAAGGAGAATGCTTTCAACAGCTGTAGCTTAGCAACAGTAGCTCAGCCACGTTGCTAGGCAGCCCTTTTTCATAAAATGCACACTCACTCCACCCCAGCCCCCACTCCCCCCCCCCCCTCCCTCCCTCCCTCTCTCCCTCCCTCCTTCCAGTCACTTCCCTTTCCATCATCTGTTTTGTCCAGATAACGTTGATTTTTAGTTGTTTTCTAGGTTGGAAGATTTTCAGGTCCCACTAGGCTGAAGCGCTTTAGGCCATGTCCAACTACACGTTTACATTTATACAGTTTGCTAGTATTGATCCCCTCTGGAGGGTTTAACTTAACATAAAATAACATAAATGTAACGTTTGTTTGAAGACACACAAAAGGGAATCAATACAGTAAATACTGAAACTTTCATTGACGTCAATAAGCATAAATTTTATGTCGACTAAAGTTGTCGTTTCAACAGATTAACGTATTAGTTTCATGATCACAGATTAACTTTCAAACGGGCTTCCTGTAATTTGTGTGGAGCTAAACCTTTGACACCAATCAGATTAGTCTAACCAGTTCCCATGATGTCCCATTGGTGTCTGAATGCAATATGTTGATTGGCTTGGTAGCCTCAGAGCCCCTCGGTGTTTTAATGAGTGACTCTGCCACCCCAGTGGGAAGAAGCATATGGACCTTAATTACCAGGTAGAACATGAGGGGGAAGGGTCTGTCGGCCCCATCGCTAACGGCTTGGTGTCTTTCTTTTTTTTTTAAACAGTTCACCCTCTGTTCCCCCCTTAGATTAATGTGCTGTGGCGTGGCTCTATAAAAACACACAGGGGCCAGACTAAAAAAAAAAAAACGCGGGAGTCCATTAATTAGGGTGAGAGGCCCCAACGGCTCTTTGTGTCTGCCAGTCTGCGCCTCATCAGAGTCCCCAACTACCCGACACAGCCAGTCACAGCGAGTGTAAACATCAGCTCAGAGCCCAACAGCGTTAGGATGACTTAAGCAAAAATTTCCCTAGAAAAATAATAATGCAAAGTCAGATTTTCCTAAAATGACAGTCAGTGCTGACTCAAAATGATCAAGAGTTCAGCCTGAATGCAAATTCTCTTATTTCAGTAGTTTTTTCTTTTTCTTTTTTTTTTTGACACCATACTTATGTTTTAAGTATTCTCCCAGAAGGTGTCATCTCATCTTATAAAATAGGTAGTTAAAATCTCGCAATCTGATATCGGCTATGATGTTTAATGTCTTTTTACAGTTCTGTAGGCAGTTTTTCCTTGGGTGTACAATTGATGGGAATGTTCAAATTAATGCAGATAGATAAACTCACTGACTAGCTTTAACGTTAGCTTAGCAGTTTACTAATGTTGCATGGCAGAACTACTTTCTTGTAAATGACTCTTGTAATTGTTATTTAATAAAATTGTTTTTATTGGATTGTGTCCATAATCCGCTGCGTGTCGGGCCAAATAACTCCCCTTAGCTGTGATATAATCACAGTAAACCACGGCCAGTCTTGAGATACTGCATAAATGTAGATCTACAGATTTCCTTTGAGTTCCAGTGCTGGTTATTGGAGATGAAAATGTCAAACATTCAACATTTTTGCTGCATTACTTTAATGATATTGTCAATCAACTTAATTATGTAGAGCACTTTCCTTTGCTGAGCTAAACTGGTGTTGCTGGTCCCAGCATAATGTATACCAGAGTTTAACAGCGATACAGGATGTCAGTCTCCCACTCACTCCATCCTCCTTCTGTCTCTTTCTTTAGGCACCAATGAGTCGAGCTTTGTGAGAGGGCAGCAGTCGGCCCGGTGTGCTGGATGTCTGTGACAGATCCATGGGCCAGAAGGACCATGTGGAGGCAGGAGCAGGCCACATCCTCGACCTGGGGCTGGATTTGGAGTATCTCCACGTAGCAGGGGCTGACCGGCAAGCTGGCGGTGCTGACGGGCCCCCTGCTATGGAGGAGCAGGGGGAGAGCTCCGGCAACAGCAGTACCGCCAATTCCCCTCCACCGACCACGGTGGAGGAAAACGCCGGGTCCGATGCAGAGTGCGAGCTGGCGGTGTCTTCCGGCGCCACCCTCGCCGCCGGTCTCAACCCGGATGGAGGAGAGGGTGGGATAACTCACAGTAAGAACACCCACCAGCCACTCTGTCGGACCCAGTGTGTGGACTTAGGGACTGAGGGGCCTCCTGAGCCCCCATCTGAACTCTCATCAGAGCTTGAAGAAGACACCCCTGCCAAGTCCCCACCCAGCTCCCCGTGTAAGCACCCACCCGAGCTTCCGTCCAATCCCTCCGCATCAGAGGGTAGTGGGAAGGAGTACCAGGCTAAGCTGGAGTTTGCGCTGAAGCTTGGCTACTCTGAGGAGACAGTGCGACTGGTGCTGTCCAAGCTGGGCCCTGACACTCTTATCAACGACATACTGGGTGAGCTGGTCAAACTGGGCACCAAATCAGACTCGGAGCAGCCAGCTGGATCTTTGGCCTCTACCTCATCCTCTTCATCCTCTTCTTCCTCTTGTGGTTGTTCTGACTTGCTGGACAGCCAGCGCTCAGATTCACCCTGTCCGTCAGACTCTGTGTGTGACCAGGACAACCTGCGGCCAATCGTGGTGGATGGAAGTAACGTAGCCATGAGGTGAGCAGTCTATGGTTACTATCATAATAAAGATGTATAGTTCAATAACTTTATTGGTTCCACACAACAGACATTTACATATAAGTATGTGTTTATTGTTGAAAATTGCTGTATAGATCAATATTGAAACCCAAAATGTTAATTTGCCATTACTCTGTCCTTGCGATGCCTTGTAGCCATGGCAACAAGGAAGTGTTTTCCTGCCAGGGCATCCAGCTGGCTGTAGATTGGTTCCTAGAGCGTGGTCATCATGACATCACAGTGTTTGTGCCTGCATGGAGGAAAGAACAGTCCCGCCCCGATGCCCCCATAACAGGTGAGCACAGGAAGCAGTTTGACACAAACACACACACACGCAGTAGATACAGTCGTGAGATTCTTCTGACCTCGCCGTATCTCCCTCACCCACCCACAGATCAGGAGATCTTGCGTCGCCTTGAGAAGGAAAAGATCCTGGTCTTTACTCCTTCGCGTCGTGTCCAAGGTCGCCGCGTGGTCTGCTATGACGACCGCTTCATTGTCAAGCTGGCCTATGAGTCAGACGGCATCATCGTCTCCAATGACAACTACCGAGACCTGGCTAATGAGAAACCTGAGTGGAAGAAGTTCATCGATGAGCGACTGCTCATGTATTCCTTTGTCAATGACAAGTAAGTGGGGGTGGATTGTGGAGGTGCATTTGATAAGTTTTGTCAGTATTATAGATCTTTATTAACTTATGTCAAAAACTATTTTTTTTCTTCATCTGATAGCTGTGAATAGATATGAAAGGTGACATGTACCTAAGATCTCTACTTCTGTTAAGCAAATGTCATGCAAACTGACATTTAAATATGCACAAACACCTTTAACGAACAGTGATGTAATTATCCTTTCTGATCCTCCCTTGCTGTCTCTCAGATTCATGCCCCCAGATGACCCTCTTGGTCGTCATGGCCCCAGCTTAGACAACTTCCTGAGGAAAAGACCTGTCATGCCTGAGCAGAAGAAACAGCCTTGCCCATACGGTAAGAACACAAACACAAAACTCACCTAAATGCAAATATGCACACACATAGAAATAACATGCTACTGGACAGAATGTACACTATAGTGCATCTGAAAAAGAAATTTTCCTTTAACAAGGTAATGTAACTTTATTTTAACTGTCCCTATTTTGCATTTATAAACACTATATAAATAACGAATGGCTTATAACACTACTTCACACTTTTTTGTAATTGGAAACAGATATAAGGACATGTTTAAGTGTTTATTAATGTCTTAACTATAACTCCTACTGTGAAGCATTCATAACTAGTGTATAAATATTAATGAATACTTGATATCATTGCATAACATATTTTTAATCATAGATGTCTTCAGTAATTTTAAACATAGTTATACGCTATTCTAAACCCATTGTACTGTGTACAGTTTATAAATGCTGTAAGCACACTGTAAAATTATTATAAGGCAATATATAAATATCTTTTAATACTTTTAAACCCCAACCCTAGCCTACACATGTTTTGTACATGTGCATTATCGGTTATGGTTATGAAGTGATATATAATTGTAGTAATCAATTATGAGGCTATTAATTTAAATATTCAAATATCTGAGCAACTTTAACACTAAACAAAAATGTGTATCCATCCACATATTCATTCATCTGTTTTTAGATAAGTTAAGTCCTTTGCTGATTTGTCCACCTGCTCTAATTCTGCATTACTTTAAAATAATGTGCTGTTGGACATTTTTACAACAAAATCAGTCAAATCTTCTGCAGAGCATAATTGTATACTGTTTATTTTTGTACATCATTGTGGAAACATTTCCTTATCCATGTTGTATATTGAAGTAAACTGTAGCTTTTAATTCTTTCCAAACATAAATGTGTTATATCACATGCATTATATCTGCAGTATAAAAATGACAAACAATCTTCAATTGGAGAAAGATTTTATTAAAAGTTCAGAACAAGAAAAAAAAACATTGCCACACATCTTATAACTTAGGAAATAAATACAATGTTTATTGATGTAGTTCATAAATATATTTAAAATTTATCATTACAACTATGTTATACAGAAGTAATGAATGCTTCAAGAGGAGGACTTATAGTTGTCAACAAAGACATTCATTCACACTTAAAAATGTCTTTAAAGGATTTGGCTGGCAATTTTTTAAATATTTTTCTTATTGTCAACAAATCTCATGTCCAGAGCCAAAACAATAATGACCTGATCCAACTTATAAGTCTTGTGTGTTTATCCAAAGCCTGCTATTTTGTATTCCTCTGTGTTGTAGACCTCCACTGTTGTCCAAAAATGATTAAAAACATGTTAGTGAGCCGCACCATTGCACTGGGTGATACTATCTTATCGCTATTTTTACCCTTTTGAACCATTTCTAAACATCTTACGGTAGCCACCCTCTTCAGAGATGATGGAACATGTCACCCCGTGCAGCGGTTTGGCTCACTGACATGTTTTTAATAGTTTTTGGACAACAATGGAGGCACAGAGGAATAAGATATATCGGACTTTGGATACACAGACAGTACTTGTAAATTGGATCGGTTCATTGTTGGTTTGGCTCTGTACATGAGATTTGATGGTGATAAGAGAAATACAGAAAATTGCCAGCCATATCCTTTAAATCAGTTTACAACTACACTATAGTGTTTATATACAGTTTTTAAATGCTAAATAGGGGAGGTTAAAATAAAGGGTTAACAGAAATGCTTTAGAGGTACAGAAGGGTGACAAATTAAAGGAAAAACCAGCCTGAATGCTTGACCCCTACAGACGGGATCCGGTGGCTCTGTTATGCTTTGGGTCCACTTGTCCCCTTAGAGGGAAGGGTCACTGCAAATCAATACAAAGTTGTTCTGAGTCATCACCTTTATCCTATGATGAAACATTTCTATCCTGATGGGAGTGGTCTCTTCCAGGTTGACGGTGCCCCAATTCACAGGGCACGAGGGGTCACTGAATGGTTTGAGGAGTATGAAAATGGTGTGAATCATATGCTATGGCCTTCACAGTCACCAGATCTCAACCTATTTGAACACCTATGGAAGATTTTGGACTGACGTGTTAGAAAGTGCTCATCAAAACTCCAAATGAAGGGATATCTTTTGGAAGAATGGTGTTCATCCCTCCAGAAGAGTTCAGAGACTTAGAATCAATGTCAAAGCTGAGGAAGATATTTTTATTTGGTGTTTTGATGAGTGCTTTCTAACACGTCAGTCCAAAATCTCCCATAGGTGTTCAACTCACTGGGTTGAGATCTGATGACTGCGAAGGCCATATCATATGATTCACACCATTTTCATAGTCCTCAAATTATTCAGTGACCCCTCGTGCCCTGTGAATTGGGGCACTGTCAACCTGGAAGAGACCACTCCCATCAGGATAGAAATGTTTCATCATAGGATAAAGCTGATTGCTCAGAAGAACATTGTATTGATTTGCAGTGACCCTTCCCTCTAAGGGGACAAGTGGACCCAAACCATGCCAGCAAAACGCCCCCCAAAGCATAAAAGAGCCACCAGATCCCCTCACTGTAGGGGTCAAGCATTCAGACCTGTACCAATTTCTCCTTTAATTTGTCACCTATCTGTATGTGTAGTGGTGACAGTGAGTGTGAACAATTGTGTAGGTTACATATTTATGGGGCTCAAATGTTTTGTCAATTTGAAAGACAAATTTGTAAATGGACAGCTAAAATTTGAAACTGAAGGCCGACCTAGTGATTTTTGAACCCTGAAAAAATAATAGTGTAACCAAACTACGAATGAGTGTATGAAAAGTTTTTCAGTTCAACTGTAATTTCGATACATTTTGTGATTTATTCAAAGAAATTGCAAAAATGTATCAATTACATTCAAAAATTCACAATTGACAAAACATCTGGCCCCTATTGAGCCCCATACTAACTTATGTTGCTTAAAGGATAAGGCTAATGATTTTCTATATTTTTCTTATCGTCAACAAATCTCACGGGCAGAGCCAAACCAATAATGAACTGATCCAATTTACAAGTACTGTCTGTTTATGCAAAGCCTGATATCTTACTCCTCTGTGCTGTAGAGCTCTGTTCAAAACTATTAAAAACACATCAGTGAGCCACATTGTTGCACTGGGAGACATGTTCCTTCATTACGAAGAGTTTGGGCACGGTAATTTGTTTAGAAGTGGCTGCAAATACTGATAACAGTAATCACATTTTCAGTCTCAGCAAAGCAGTTCCGTGTACGGCAGATGCCACTGCGCATGTGTGGGAACACGTTTTCAATTACAGTGCTTTGCTAGCTTGTTACTACATATCACAGCTCTGTACTACATTGTAAATTCCTCAAAGAGCTTTAGTACAAACCTCTGAGAAATTTACAATATAGCACAACAAGCTAGCAAATCACTGTAAACACGTAGAATGCGTTGCTGCACATGCTCAGTGGGTAATACAAGGAACTGCTATCTTGAGACTGAAAATATGATCACTGCCATTAGTCTTTGGAGCCACTTCCAAACAAACTACTGTAACCGTAATCTTCAGGGTGAAAGAACAAGTCACCAAGTGCAATGGTGCAGCTCAGTGATATGTTTTTAATAGCTCTAGGCTCTTGGACAACAATAGAGGTCTACGACACAGAGGAACTCAATATGTTAGTATTTGGATACACACACAATACGTGAAAGTTGGAACTCTTCATCGTTGGTTTGACTCTGCACATGAGATTTGTTGACGATAAGAAAAATATAGAAAATCATTAGCCTTATCCTGCAAGAAACATCAGTCAATATATATGGGGCTAAATAGGAGCCAGATGTTTTGTCAATTGTGAATTTGTGAATGTAATTTTGATAGATTTTTGTAATTTCTTTGAATAAATCACAAAAATGTATTGAAATTACAGTCGAACTGAAAAACTTTTCATGCTTATTCATAGTTTGGTTACAGTTACTTTTTCAGGGTCAAAAATCAATGCATCAGCCTTCAGTTTAAAATTTTAGCTGTTGATTTACAAATTTGTCTTTCAAATTGACAAAACATTTGAGCCCCACAAATATGTAACCTACACAATTGTTCACACTCACTGTCACCGCTACACATACAGACAGGTGACAAATTAAAGGAGAAATTGGTACAGGTCTGAATGCTTGACCCCTACAGTGAGGGGATCTGGTGGCTCTGTTATGCTTTGGGGGCATTTTGCTGGCATGATTTGGGTCCACTTGTCCCCTTAGAGGGAAGGGTTGCAAATCAATACAAAGTTGTTCTGAGTCATCACCTTTATCCTATGATGAAACATTTCTATTCTGATGGGAGTGATCTCTTCCAGGATGACAATGCCCCAATTCACAAGGCATGGTGTGAATCATATGCTATGGCCTTTACAGGCACCAGATTTCAACCCAATTGAACACCTATGGAAGATTTTGGACTGATGTGTTAGACAGCGCTCATCAAAACACCAAATGAGGGAATATCTTTTGGAAGAATGGTGTTCCTCAGCTTTGGCATTGATTCTAAAAGTCTCTAGAACTCTTCTGGAGGGATGAACATCATTCTTCAAAAAAATATTCCCTCCTTTGGTGTTTTGATGATGGTGTTGGAGAGCGCTGTCTAACACGTCAGTCCAAAATCTCCCAGATGTGTTCAATGAGGTTGAGATCTGGTGACTGTGAAGGCCATAGCATATGATTCACATATTTTCATACTCAAACCATTCAGTGACCCCTTGTGCCCTATGGATGGGGGTGTTGTCATCCTGGAAGAGACCACTCCCTTCAGGATAGAAATGTTTCATCATAGGATAAAGGTGATGACTCAGAACAACTTTTGATTAGCAGTGACCCTTCCCTCTAAGGGGACAAGTGGACCCAAACCATGCCAGCAAAGTGCCCCCAAAGCATAACAAAGCCACCAGATCCCCTCACTGTAGGGGTCAAGCATCCAGACCTGTACCAGTTTTTCCCTTAATTTGTCACTCGTCTGTATGTGTAGCAGTGACAGTGAGTGTGAACAATTGCTAATGGTTTTCTATATTTTTCTTATCGTCAACAAATCTCATGTGCAGAGCCAAACCAACAATGAACTGATCCAACTTTCAAGTATTGTGTGTTTCCAAAGCCTGATATGTCGTATTCCTCTGTTTTGAAGACCTCCATTTTTGTCCAAAAACGATTAAAAACATATCAGTGAGCCGCACCGCTGCATTGGGTGACATGTTCCTTCACCCTGAAGGTTAAGGTTAAAATAGTTTGTTTAGAAGTGGCTCTAAAGTCTAATGGCAGTGATCATATTTTCTGCCTCAGGAGAGCAGTTCTTTGTATGACAGACCCCACTGAGCATGTGCAGCAACACATCTTAGAGAATGTGTTTACAGTGATTTGCTAACTTGTTGTGCTATATTGGAAATTTCTCAGAGGTTTGTACTAAAGCTCTGAGAAATTTACAATGTAGTTCAGAGCTGTGATATGTAGTAACAAGCTAGCAAAGCACTGTAATTGAAAACGTGTTCCCACACATGCGCAGTGGTGTCTGCCGTACACAGAACTGCTCTGCTGAGACTAAAAATGTGATTACTGTTATTAATCTTTGCAGCCATTTCTACACAAACTACCATGCCCAAACTCTTCGTAATGAAGGAACATGTCTCCCAATGCAACAATGTGGCTCACTGACGTGTTTTTAATAGTTTTTGGACAGAGATCTATGGCACAGAGGAGTAAGATATCAGGCTTTGCATACACAGACAGTACTTGTAAATTGGATCAGTTCATTGTTGGTTTGGCTCTGCACATGAGATTTGTTGACAATAAGAAAAATATAGAAAATCATCAGCCTTATCTTTTAATGTTTGCTGGGAGCTTGTTCATTTACTATGTAATGACACTGAGACCTTCTGTCTCTTCGCTCCAGGAAAGAAGTGCACTTACGGCCACAAGTGTAAGTACTACCACCCAGAAAGAGGTGCTCAGCCCCAGCGTGCTGTGGCTGATGAGCTGCGTGCCAGTGCCAAGACCTGCGTCACCACAAAGAACCAGGGGGACACTGGGCTAGTGAAGAGCCACAGTGTGCCAGCTGGCAGCATTGAGGCAAAGAAAGGTGCCCAGAAAAGGCAGTCAGACCCCAGCATCCGAGCTCTGTCATACAGTGATGCTGAAGAGAAGCTACTGGCAAAAGGGAGGCAGGAAAGCCAAAAGAACAGCATATGTGGTAGCAGCAGCAATAGCAGTTCCAGCAGCAGCAGCGGGAGTATAACTATGTCCCCAGCTCCAGGAGGCCCTCCATCCAGCCTTAGCCTTCCCCAAGACCAACAGTCCAGAGCAGCCACTCCTCATGGTCTCCTACCAAACCCCAGCCACGACCTTTACCCTCACTGCGAGTCTCCGGACATGAGCTACTACTCAGTAACGCGTGCCTACTCCGGCCTGAGCCTCTCCTCCAGACGGAGCCCAGACTGTCGCTTCCCCAATGACACAGACCTGCGGCTTGGCTCAATGGGCTCAGCAGGCTCTGAATGTGGCAGTGAAAGCAGCGTGAGTTGCGGTAGCAGCTGTGACTCATACAGTGAGAGGCCATGTCCCGGATGCCCCCCAGACACCTTACTGGAAGATGGCATCCATTATGCCAATCCTCACAGCCGGCTGTATCCTCATCACGCCACATCGAACCATGAGCTTTGTGGCCTTCATGCTGCCGACTACACAAATATCCAACACAGCCACACATCTAATACCGGAGTACACAGCTACCACTTGACACGCGGGCAAAGCTGTGCTCATGATCAGCCTCCAGACGCTCCGCCAAAACGCCCTCTGTACCCCTTGTCCCCTCATCTCCAGCACCAGCCGCTGGCTGCACGCTCCAGCTGTCCAGGCGACTACCACTCTCTACCCCAGTCCAACCCTCACCCCCCTGGCTCTCCTCTTGGCCGCTGCCTGGCCCCCACACGAGCAGAGAGCGTGTCAGACTCACATCTGTATGATCACCTCTCTACATCACACCATCACCACCGGCCAAAAGCTTTGCCCAGCTGGGACACGTACTACAGGCAGCCGCCATTGCCGCCACCCCGGTATGAGCCGTCTGCCTATCAGAGCCTGCCAGACACACGTCAGTCATCCTGGCACACCCCTCCCTGGGCACAAGAAGGCTACGCCCAGCACCACTCCTCTCACCCAGCTCTCCACCCGTCGCCAACACATTACCTAAACCATCCACCACCTTCAGCTCACACTCCTCACCCACCCCATCCATCCAGCAAACCTCTCCCGCCTTACCCGCCTCATAGCGCTCACCTTACAGTGCCCTCCCACGCTCCTCCCTCTTACATGCCACAGCATTCAGAATCCCCTGCACACAGCCACTACGGGGACATGAGGGAGAAAGTGTATGTCAACCTGTGTAACATCTTCCCATCAGAGCTGGTGAGCAGAGTAATGGCCAGGAGCCCCCACATCACAGACCCCCAACAGCTGGCAGCCGCCATCCTGGCAGAAAAAGCTCAATCAGGCTACTGAGGGATGAAGGAAAAGTGTCATTATTCATTAGAAAACAACAAGAGTTGTGACTTCTGAACAGAAATGGGAAAACACAAAACTAGACACAGTTTGCATCAGCAGAACAAATTGGAATTTGCCTTTGCACCACTTGAAAGCACGTTGGGTTTGCATGTAAAATACTGGAATGCTTTTGGATCGTCTCTTTTCTTAAGACGTTGATGAGAGAATGCATATGTTTGAAGGAAATAAAATGCTGAAGATAATCCAAATCCAGCTCTGGTCACTGTTCAGCGACAACTAAATCGACTTAAAGTGGAGAAAGCAAGCTAAAAACTTTCAACAAAATGTATGACATGGAGATTGTTCAACACCTGCTCAGTTGGTCATTGTAATTATATAGTAGCTTATTTTTTGTCTTTCACATGCAGGACTTGTTTTGCATTAAATTCAAGAGGCACTTTTTTTTTGTTTTACAGCCAAATCGTAATGTAGGGAGTTGGTATGCATCAGTCAATTATGACTGATGAAGGATATTTTATTCCACTACCTTTATGACAAGATTTAAAGGGAGTTGATTTTTAGGGAATAAACACACACACACACATTATGTACACTGTATTTACTCTCACACCTGAGTCAAACTGATTTTTTTTTCTTGCATGTGTGTAGCATCAGTTGGATAGGATTTTATATTTCACAACTATAATGAAAGTGACGGTAACATAAGTAAAACTTAATTTCTGCAATTTTCTTAACTTGTTATGTGGCAAATCTCCGTCTGAGTCCATACATCACGTGACAGTTTCAAACTACTATTTGACCAAGGTCTATGTATTATATTAATCTCTTTGTGTGTGTCGTGCGGCTGTTTGTGGGGTTTTTCCATGTTGGTAAAAATAGGTGTCTGAAAGATAGTCGTCTTATTTGAGATGACGTCAGTATTTTGGTCAGAGTTGTAGCTGTAGAGATGGGTGACCCTGTCGTGTGTACCTTAGTTTTAGTAAGGGACATCTCTCTCTCTATCTCTTTCTATCTCTCTCTCTCTCTGGCCCTTTATTTTGGGTCAACTCTGGCATCTGCTACAGACAGAGAACACCTGGACACCTGTAAATGAAACATGTATGTATTGTAAATATATTTAACAGATTCCTCTGCTGTGCTTTTGGCTAACAGTGTCTACTGTTGTCTGTAGCAGATCCCAGCTGAATCCATGCTAGACAGAGAAAAACCTTGTTTGATACAAATTGTATCATTAACTAAGTCGCTGATGTTATATACAGTACATGGACTTGTTGATCCGTATTTATCAAACACTCTTGATGTATTGCTATATGATGAAGTGCATTAACAACAGTTACTGTTCCAATCGAGATGTTCCAACTTTTAATCTTGTGGAAATAGCTTTGAGACAATTATTTCAAATATGTTATGAAACAAAAGCAGTTGTTCGCCTACTATGTTTAGGTATAACAACTTCTTTATCTGCGCTTTTGGGTTTGAAGCTGGCTTATTTTCTACAAGAGCTCCGATTAGATATGTGAGAATTACGCTTTGGTTTACTGGTTGACGACATATCTGCCCATTCGCAAACAGAATTAAGTTGTTTTTTTTTCACAGTGAGGTTGGGGTCAGTTCATGTTTAAGCTGTCTTAAGCCTCTTCATTCAAGTCAGGGGGTGATTTCCTTTTAAAATAATATTTTAAAACTTAATAGCTGAAATAATAGAGAACTGATGTATTATCATTAACCAATCTATTGTTTCTATTAAATCATGAATTGAGTGAACAGATCCCAACCATGTTTAGAAAAGAAATGATTATATTTGGGTCAGTCCCATATCCCATGGCGGCCATTTTGAATGTCCATAACACTCTACTAAAGCTCTACCTGGAGTATTTGCAAATATATAAAGCTACTGTTGCCTTAAGAAAAAAATGAGGCCATAAGTGTAGTCACTGAAGTAATCTCGAGCTACAACTTTTTACCTGTAGCAAGCAAAACGTTCAGATAGTTTAGCTACTAGCTGCTTTGCAGACACAAAGTTAAATGTGGAAAGTTTGTTTGATATGTTAAGGGAGAAATATAATGACTATGGTCACAGTGCATTACAGGGTGATTACTTAAAAACATGACATAATCTGAGAAAATGCTTCAACTACACTTCATGAAGATTAAATGATAACTGCTGAGGCTATTTGAGCACTTACTAAGCTAATGTTAACATTCCCCTTATTATGATACATTTGACCTGTTTAGGGTGTAACCTGCCTGACACTACATTAAAAAAATAATACATTTGGACATGTGTTGCACTTTAATTAGATATTCAATATTCTGAATGAGGCCAGATTGCTACTCACACTTAGATATCATAAGCCAGACTAAAATGTTAAACTACTTTATATCGATTTGGATTAATTCATATGTTAAATAATTAATCAATAAATAATGTTATCAGCAGGACATACTGTAGCGTAGTTGTACTTGACCAGGTAGAGCTAAGTTCATAATGTCCGCCAAGGAAACAAGTCTACACAGTGAGCTCATCATACAGTTCATCACAAGCCAGCTACATAAAGCCCACTGGTTTCTTTCCTGTCCAACGTGTCAGATTGTACAAATATGAACGATTGTACAATAACACGTGCTGTTGATGAGAGAGAACCTCTGTGTGTATTGAAGAAGCGCCTTCTCTCTGGCCTCCTGGCACTGTGTGTCAGCGTGGCACCTGAGCGTGGGCCCAAAGTAATGCCTCTTCATGGCATTGTGCTTATGACACATCCAATACTCTGAACTATGTTCAGCTAACTGTTATGCATGTTTTGATTTTGTTTTGGTTTCTGCATGTTTACCTGTGTTTTATTTGTGTACATAGCTGTGTTACTGTCCTGGAAATTTGTCTTGCCGTTATTGTGACATGATGCTAGCTGTCTAGACTGAACTGTACACAAAACTGGCTTGTTTCTCTGCTCATTAATATTTTATTTCTTATATCAGTTAGTATTAATTTCAGTACAGCACCCTCCTTTAACATACACTATGTAGTCAAATGGGAATGCTATACTGTTTTCTATAAGGCTTGACATTTACTCTAAAGGATAAGGAAGCATGTTTTGGAATGTATCTCACTTTTCTCCAGCTTTGTTTGCTTTGGAAGTGCACTCGGCCTTAGATAGTGAAAATGGAAACTTGTGACAACCAACTTATGTGCTGTAGATATTACAAAGTTTTACAAGCCACTGCACTCTAGCAGGATGAAAAATCCTTTGTTTCAAATTATATTTACATTTTGCCAGTAGAATAACACTGTAACTAACTGATTATTGTAATATTCTCAACTGTAACTGTAATTGTTCATTAAAGAGTACTACTATAAAACATGTGGTGTCCTTTGACTTTGTAGTTGAAGAGGGTTTGTCTTATCTGTCAATATCAGTATCTACCTTTAACAACTAATTAAGAATTATGCAGAATCAAATTTTTATTTGCTATTTTCCTATAACACTTACAAGATTACTTACTGTTTCAATAATAACTGTCTTTGAGTATCTTGAAAAGCAATTTTATTTATAGAATTTCTTTTCAACAACAACAACAACAGGTAATAGCTTGGAATTAATGTATTAAAAGCTAATAGAGATTTTTGCAACAGGGTAATAAGTGGCTAAAACAAATGTGTGATGGGTAAACGCATCTAAAGATAACAATAAGGCAGAACTGTTAAGTAATAGCATGGTAAAGTTTTGGTAACAATATGGTAACCTACAATAATAAGGCTATATCACTAATATTTTGAATAAAAATTCATGGGGTAATGACCTACATCTATGGTAATAACCTGACAATAATCAGGAAATATATATGTTTTCAAAACATTTGTAATACCTTCAATATCACATGAAAATTCTTGAAAGTCAAAATTCATAATTACCAGACTATAATGCTGAAATCCCTCTTCCCTTATGTTTCAAACATTTCCTTTTGGTTTTATGATAATACTGTAAAATGTCCTACTTTTAATGCTGTGATTATATTAAACACTTTAGTTTCTGTGTAATAACCATGAATCAGGCCTGAAAATGCAAAATTACCTTTTTCTCTTCATCTCATAGTAATATTTCCTTCAAAACTATGAGAAGAACTCCCACTCACTGTCTAACTTATTGCTGGAATATATATTTATAACCTTCATCAGTTGTACGAGCAGCATCACAACATTTCCATATATACATATATATATACACACATATATATATATATAGATACACACACACATAGAAGTTGCTTCAATCATCCAATCAGAGGACCGCAGAAATTAGTCTGATCAATGAGCACCTTGAACTAACCCAGGTTAGTCAGTGAAAAAAATCATAGGAAAGACTAGAAAACTGGAAAATGACAGGGGAAAAAATACTGCAACATGAAAAACTATAACATGAAATCATAGTCTTTCTTATGATTTTTTTCACTGACTAACTGATGATAATGTACACTTTGGGTTAGTTAAAGGTGCTCATTGGTTAGACTCATTTCTGTGATGCCGATTATATGATTGACGCAGCTTCTATGTGTATACAGTATATATAGAAGTGTTGTGATGCTGCCTGTACACCTGATGAAGGTCAGACAGACTGAAACCTTCTGAACTAATAAATATTCCAGCAATAAGTGAGACAGTGAGCAGGAGCTTTTTCATTATTTTCAGGTTACTTCCCTCCAAACTCGGGTATGCAGAGATTCTTTTTGCAATAGTAATATTTCCCAAAATTTAAAACCAAGGGCCAGAGAAACACATATGGTTACTTTAGATTTAATAACTATAATTTAAGCATGCATAATGAACTGTTTCTATTTAATGATATGGTTGTTTTACTATACACTGACAGAGGGAACCAGGACTTTATAAAATTATCCACTGCATCTTCATTGAAGCATCTGCTTCATTAGAATGTTAGGTCAGTTTGTTGAGAAGGCCATGAAATCAAGTAGAAACTGGTAGTTTTGCAGCCCTGATTCATGTCTATTACACAGAAACTACCACACTACCAGTGTTTAATACAATCACAACATTAAAAGTTTGACTTCCAAGAATTCTCATGTGATTTTGAAGGTATTACAACTGATAGTTTGAAAACATGAACCTATATTACCATCAGGTTAATACCCCATCAATGTCACCATATTACAATTTTTAATCAAAATATTACTCTGATATAACTTATTATTGTTAGCAGGTTACCATATTATCAAAACTTGACTATACTATTACTTAACAGCTCTGTCTCACTGTTTTCATTAGATTATTATTATTATTAACCTTTGTTTTTAGCCTCTTATTACTCTGTTACATAAATATTAACCAGGTAATAGCTTGGTCTTAACAATGGGTATATCTGGCTATTACCATCATATCAATTTATTATTACCCCTTTATGATAACAATAATACATTTTATTTATAGAGTGCTTTTCAGGGTACTCAAAGACACTTACATAAGTTAAAATGATAATAGAAAGCAACACACCAGAAACACTCAACATTAATCACACAATGATAAGAACATTACCCCACTATTACCTTGTTATTACTGGGCTGGAATAAAATGTATTATTATTAATTTATGATAGAAAATAGTTGCCTTTTTATAAGTTATTTGTAATCAAGCTTGCAGTGGAAGCAGGTTGTTGTTGTGTATTTGAAGTATTCATTGTCACTAAAAACAGATCCACTCTCAGATTTTACCATCCCTAGGTTGAAATTAAAGCTGAAATAATTAGTCGATTGACATCATTTTTTTTTGATTATTTATCAAATATTTTGGCTATTTTAATGGATTAGCAGTTTCAGTCATTTTTCAAGAAAATGTCACTCTTTTTTCAGATTCTCCAAATGTGAAGTATAGTAATAATGTGTTAGTAAATTGAATATTTTTGGATTGTTTGCCTGATGGTTGGACAAAACCAGACAAAGATGATATTTTGGGCTCCTGGAAATTATAAGTGGGACTTTTTTTGGACATTTTATAGACAAAACAATCAATCGATAAAACAAGAATATAATGGTCAGATTAATTGCCAATTTAAATCCTATTTATTTGCAGCCCTAGATGAAACATGGAGGCATTGGCATGTGGATGCTTCTCAACAGATCTGGTCTAACGCGAAAGGATGATAAATGAGACGTGATTGAAAGAGGTCTTTGGAAAACCGACAACAAATTGAAGCACACAGCTAAGACAATGCTGTCAAGTCTGTGACAAATCAAAGCCTGGAATTTAACCTCATTGATAATCAGTGGAAAGAGCTGAAGATCAGTAGATCACAGTTCACCGAGGCATGTGTGAAAGGCTTGAAAGGATTTTCAGTGAAGAATAGGAGAGAGTGCTCAAACCCAAGGATACAAGAGTAATGGGGACAAATCCAAGAAGACTTTAAGACTTAATTATCGACCGTGGTGCTTTAAGAAAGTACCGAATACCAGCAAGTACCGAAAAAACGTCAGAATCGGTAAATATTGTATTAAATGTTTATATATTCATTGACCACTTTATTAGGTACACCTGTTCAACTGCTCTTTAACACAAAATACTAATCAGCCAAACACATGGCAGCCACTGAATGCATTTAGGCATGTAGATGTGGTCGAGACAACCTACTGAAGTTCAAACCCATCAGAATGGGGAAGAAAGGCGATTTAAGTGACTTTGACTGTGGCATGGTTGTTAGAAGGGCTGATTTGAGTATTTCAGAAACTGCTGATCTACAAAACCATCTCTAGGGTTTACAGAGAACGGTCCAAAAAAGGGAAAAATATCCAGTGAGTAGCAGTTCTCTCTTGGTGGCAGAGATCAGAGGAGAATGGCCAGACTGGTTCAAGCTGATAGAAAGGCAACAGTTTCTTAAATAACCACTTCTTACAGCTGAGGTATGCAGAAGAGCGTATCTGGATCCACATGGCGAACCTTGAAGCAGATGGGCTACAGCAGCAGAAGACCACACCTATATCTCAGAGGGAATTAATTATTAATATTTTAAAATATTTTCCACTTTGATTTGGGGTATTTTATATAGACTATTAGAAAAAATAAGTACATTTAGAAGGTTTATCTCTTCCCCTTAGACGACCACTTGTTATCACATGACTGAAGTTCCACACTTCATCACGTGATGACACCTGTTCTAATACGTTGAAGGCTGTGTGATATAGTGAAACTTTGGGTAAAAGCTATTAAGTGGACCTTGGTGTTAAGATTAAGCCTTTTAACACAATTAAATAGCAAAAGGGCCTGAATACTTCATAAACATACTGTATAAAAGATGATATGAAAGAGTACAAAAGGTGTCAAGAGACATGTTCAAAATTTAAAACTTTTATTTGTGAACCAATGAAATGGACTGCAATCCATCCGTGCCTTCTATCTTAAAGAATACTAACATGAACATTAGGAAAAAACAACAACAACAAAAAAACAAAAAAAACAAAAACGGCAAAACGTGACAGCTGGTGCCAGAGCAGGCATCATCACAGAAGCTGGCTTCATTGGAGGGGACAGGCAGGCCGACAACATTCTGCTGTGAAGAAAAACCGAGTCTAACTGAAGCCTTGCAGCTTGAACGTGGGGATGTTTGGGGGTGTGGACATGTCAAGAAGAGTTTTCCCCTCCAATGAAGCGGTCCAGTATAGCAATGCGTGCTGCTGGTTTAGGGTCTTTGAACACAATACAAAAATATGAGCTGGAAGCACAGGATCTTTTTTTTTTTTTTTCACCTGCTATGGCAAACACAACACTAGCAATGGACACTGGAGTTAAACACAAAAGGCAGGCTTTCAGTGTCTTATTTCAAACAAGTGCTTTGACTTTAAAATTCTGACTATTAAAAAAAATAACCTATACCAGCTGTCAAGTAAAGCATAACAAATAATACAATAAACATTTTTCATCATATTGTTAATAAAAAAAAAAAAAAAAAAAGGAAAACATCATGTTCACTCATTTCAAAAATGCACCCTAGAACACGTTTTCCACCCCACAAAAGGTGGAGTTGATTTGTTGTCTGAACATAAAGTATGTTAAATGAGATTTTTTTTAAAGATTTTAGGGGAAGAAATTGGCCTATTCTCCATTTGATTGTGGAGAGATTTGCACAAATCACTGTAGCAGGGTCCCTTCACATTACAAATAACTCATCTCTTTACCAATTCACAAGTTTCTCAGTCCCAAGAACCGATTGCAGGTCTGCAAACTGTCTCCTTAAAGTGAAATTGTAACAGAGGAGACAAGTTCTAAGCAGACTTTGAAGGCTTTTGTAATTTATTTTACAGGAAAGCCCTCTTTTAAAAGAGGTCTGTCACCACCAACAACTCATGGCTCCTAGGAACCCAAACGTTTCACAGGACCCTGTCCGACAACCAGAGTGACCCAGCTTCTTCTGAAAATGGTCTGTATACATCTCCATTCTCATGTTTGCAGCATAGTTTAAATTCATCTTCCTCATTGTTTGGGATTTTTGTTGAATGATTCTAAATATCTGAGCAAGGCCAGGAGCAGGGAAAACCACTAGCTTCAAATGGAAGAATTTAACACCTTTCGACCTAGATCTCACTTCGGAGGTACGTTTTCTCTTGCAATCCTTCCCAACATACAGCTACAAAGCAACTGAGCTCTGACAAAACATAGCCTGCGCAGGAGCACCGCCCAAGGATGTAACAGCAACCCAGTAAAAGCATGACCTTATTATTATTATTTATTTTTTTTGTAAGGGAGGGAGGAGGGGGAGCACCCTGAGTGTTTGACTGTCAGTCACCACTTCTAACATTACTGAGGTAGAGATTTGTCCCGGGTTGGGACTGATGTTTTCATAAGCTCCCCAGCCAGAGAGGTGCCAGACATCAGCTTCCACATCCACATCTGTACACATCACACTCTCTCTCTCACACTCACACACACACACATACACAGTTTGACAGACAGACAGAGAAACAGCTTTGACACATTACTGTTCCTCTGTCTGTCTATTTAATACCCTGGATTCCTCTGTGAGCTGGTAGGCAGAGAAAACCATCTATAGTGACTGGGTGTGAAACACGGATGCAACTGGAATACAAGACACACAGCTACACAACTACCAATTAGCTTATCTTCATAACACTTTCAAGCTTGAGGGCGATAGCTCAGTGGCAAAAGCTCATTACATGCTATTCTATTACCTCTGCATGTAAAATACACTTTCCCTTTGTTACCTTTGCTACATTCGATCATCAAAACCTGCCGTGTGACAAGTTGGGTGGCTCTTTTCCCTATAGGGGTCAATTCACTTTCTTCAAAATCTGAAAATATAGCTATTCTTGATATTCAGCCTGAAATATAACTATTAAAATACTGCGGTGTAATTTTTTTTTTTTATATAAATCTATTGATTGAATTGATTAAATGGAGTGAAATGACATCAGGTCATCTCTCTAATGACTCACAGATGCTAAGAGTATTAGCATATCTAGTGTATGATATGTTTTGACATGATGTAACGTAGCGGCGCTTTGACGTTGGAGGAAAATAGCGACCTAATTTATCCCCAAACTACAGTCCTTATTCATAGCCTGGGACTAGACCCAGCCTCAATGTGTATAACAGACAACTAAAAAGAAGGGCGTTATCAATAAAACGAGTCAAACAAAAGCAGAGGAGAAGAACTTAAAAACAAGGAGAACAGGTAATCTTAAACTGAAGACGTGGAATCATACTGAAGCTTTGCATACAAGTGGTCAAGCACAAACAAACAAAAAGAAAAAAACAACAACAACAAAAGTAGCTTTCTATGGCCATGTTTGCTCAAAATAAAACAATCCAATTGCTTCCATTTTGGTTTTACAGTTTTTCTTTCCCCCTGCATTTACGGATTACAAATGATCTCTGCAGTACGATGATAACTTGCTTGGTGAGAGTGGCGTGTAGGCAGCTCCATATCAGGGAAATATCCGAAAGTTTCCGAGTGGAGATGTGAGACCGGACTTTGGCAAAGTTTGACAAGATGATTTCTCAAGATTGCCTGGGTTGGGACTTGCGGGGGTGTTGAGGAGGACTCGATGGGATTACGAGGACGGCAGCATCTGTTGTCCATGAAAAGCGAGCAGCCGCTGAGGGGAAAGTTCGGGAACAAGACCTCGACGAAGGACCTGTTCTCACATGGACTCAAACTCGTCGATGCGCTGCTTTGTGTTGCCCTGTCGGATCTGACGCAGCGTTTTGTATTTGTCTCGGCCTGCTTTCACGTTCTCGGCGTGTAGGACATCGTTCTGTGTCTTCTTGGTTTCGTCTCTGGCCTGGGCCAACTCTGAACTTAATGTCTGGGAGACCAAAGAGAAGGAAGGATGAGAGTTTGATGAGGAAGAGGACAAGAAAAAGGGGACGGAGAAAAGGAGCAAAGAGAAGAATAGAAAAAGAAAGGGAAAAAAAGCAGGGTGATCACGGGTCATGGAGGTTGCGGATGAGAAGAGTGAAAGAAAAGAAACAGGACACAGGTGCGGAGGAGAAAAGAGGGGAAAATATGCCTCAATCATTTTAAAAGTAAACATCTGATTGACACGAAAGCTTGCAAGTATAACAAAGCCACTTATCCGCAGCCTCTGGCTATCTGTGTGTCAAAACGTGTTTAGTGTTCGCCGAGCAAACAAATCCTTGATGAAGTGAAAAGGTTTAACTTATTTTGAACCCTGAAGCAGGGGTCGGCTGTTACATAGATTTGGCCGAGGGCCATTTTTTAAGCAGTCCACTGGCCAACGCAAGCTTACAAGCGCAGTAGAGACACAGGCTTGTATGTGAATTCTTTTCGTTTGAATATATTTTTGTAAATTCAAGATTTATAAAACAGGTTGGTTGATGTTTGATTTCTTCTTGCCATAGCTTCAGTATAAGTCCTGGCATATGCAGCAGCCCAGCTTAGACCTACAGCCCCTTAAATGTATTTAAAGTTATGTTATATATGAGGGGATTGGATATTTTTCAGTTTGATCAATTAATTACCAGTAGTGCTGCTTTGAAGCTAGGCTACAGTCTAAGCCAGCACGTCTACTCCTGTTAAAAGTAGGAGTATAAAGAAGAATGGACAGAGACGTATTCCTTATCTTACCCTTATATGCCACCGCCTGACCGGTGTTTCTTCCTTGCAACAAAACTGCTGTTAGAAGATAATATCATCTAGTTGTTATTTGTGTTTGTGAGACGAAAATCTCTTTCGGTTAAGTAAAACTAACAAAATAAAACTTTTAGACGTCATTTCAGCGCCAGGTCGCTCTCCACATGTGGGTATCATTTATTTGATGATGAATTCATTTTATGTTTATTAGACTTTAAATGAACTTTAAGTTGAGAGTGAAAGTTCTTGATCATGTAGTTATCATTTTGTCAAAGAACTTTATATTGTTATGCGTCAAAACTTTTGTTAAAGCCCTTAAACGTAAAACTTTGGCTGGCAGGCTAAATTTGGGCCTCACGCCGGCGTTTTCCCACCCCGCTCTCACCTGCAGTTGTTTCTTGACCCGCTCATTCTTCTGGGCTTCGGTGACACGTTCCTCCTCGCTGCGGAGGTCTAGCTGGCTGACTCCTTCGTTGGAGAGTTCGGCACTGGCCTCCGCGTGGTTCTCATCCTGCTCGTCGTGCTCGGCGTTGCCGCCCGGAGGAGCTGGCACCACTGTCATTGCAGTCTTCAGCTCCTCCTTGGTCTTCTCCAGGTCCTCCTGGGCTGACAGAGCCTGCAGGTGGAGGTGGGGAGAGGGAGAGAATAAGACAAGAGGTGCACACTGGACTCACACCAGACAAGTGAGTAAAAGACGCTAGTAGGCCATCAGTGTAGACCTCGCTGAATGTAAACAAATCTGCTGTTAATTACACAGTGACTGCCTGCAGGATATTCCACGCTACAAAGTAGAATCATAATATGGGGTGAAGGCTTGGACTGGGTAATGATCATAGACACCTTTTCTGTATCTATTACATTGGAATATAAAAGATTTACATAAGATGGAGAGAATTAATTTTTAGATTACAAATATGTCAGCCATTTTGTACCACAATGTTTCTAATTTAAACAATTTCGACATGAATTCTGTTATAGTTTGATTCAGCCCACATAGTGTAGTGAAGTATTGTTTTAAGTCGATATCACAGTAGGTGAAGGCACTCATAGAGTTTATGTTATAAACACTTAAAGATGTGAAATAATGAATAATTTCCTATTAAAGTAATTCCGGGGGCGCCACTGAAGCTCAGAGGTTAAGATGACAACGACAACTACCCTGGTTTGAGTCCAGATGGGCACTTCCTGTCATCTCTCTCCTATCTACAATAAAGGCTTAAAATACCTCCAAAAAAAAGTGACTCCATCTGTTTTGAACCAACTAGTTGTGTTTTAAAAAAGGAATGACACACAGATGACAAATATCTGTACTATTTAAGCTTTAAAGAAGACTCAACCATAGCGTGCAGTGGTTGGGAAAATTTCCAAGTGTTTTTATGTTAATCTCATTTTTGATCAAAGATCACACAATAAAACCAGTGTATCTAAGTATAGACTGGGGGAGAGGGGTGTTGTACCTTCTGCTGCCATTCTATGGCCTCATCATTTTTCTTTTTCTTGGCGTCTTCCAGGAGAACGATCTTTGCTGTGAATTCAGCCAGTTCAGAAGCCTGAAATAAAATAGAAATCCTGCTGTCACATGTGCATTACAACAAAATACACTAATATACACATTATGCTGGCCTGGAATTGCTCAAACCACCAGACGAACAAAGACACACACCAGCTGTTCCTGGTTCTTCTGTTGGTCTTCAGCCTGTTTTGCCAGCTCAGCCTTGGCCTCCTCAGCTGCTTTCCTTTCTCTCTCCAGCCTATCAGCCTCCTCCCTCGCTCTCAGTCTCTCCTGCTCCAGCTCCATGGCCCGGCGAGTCTGTTCCTCAAGCTCTGTGAGTAGGCAGACACACATGCACGTTACACATGGTTTCTACTTCCATCTTTATACTGGCATTTCATGTACATTCAAATTCAAAACAGAATGATTCACACTGGCACTCCAGTCAGACACTGTTCACCAAGACACATAAAATCAGTCACAAATACATAAAGTATGATTTGTTTATTATGGCTCAACAACAACACCACACTGCCAAATGCCATGTGACATGGTAATAGGAAAAACCGTTATTTAATAGATAAAAACAAACAGAGGAAGGTAAGCGTGGTGGCTTCAGTCTTTCTAGTTATACAAGTGTGATAAATATGACTAGCCTTGACTCACAGTGCTAGAGGGATTCTCTAATTTGACAGACAGAAGGAGGAAAGAGGGAGGCAGCAGCAGAGATAAATGAACAGATGGATGGATAAAAAGAAAAATGGGCACCTTTCTGGGCTTTCATCGTCTGTTCTTCAATCTGTTTCAGCCGCTCCATGAGCTCTTCTTTCTCACGCTCTATCCTCTCCTTCTCTTTCTCCGCATGCTCTCGCTTCTTCTTCTCATTCTCCAGCTGGGCCCTGAGAAATTTTGTGATAACATATTTCATATTACATGAGTGTTACAAAAAAAACAAATCATGTGTCCTTATCCTGACCTGAACAAAGCTTAGCTGAAGCATCTTTAACTGAATAAAATACTCAGACACTCCTTCTGCCTCCCTGTGTGTGTAAAGAGGAAAGTCTGCCCTCCAGTGGAAAAGCTCTAGAAGTTACTTTTATTTACCAGCACTTACTTTGGGACAACAACTTCACTTCAATACTCAAGTGGAAGTGTTTGTACATATATTTATGTATTCTCAAAAGCCAGTGAAGTGGGGGGCAATTGCCTTAACACCATTTGCCAGTGGTGAGCATTGATTATCTTTTGATGTTTGAAATTATTGTCAGATTTTAAATTTGACAAATTGGAATTGACAGGCCTCATTTTAGCCTTGTGCACTTGTAAAAAATTATATTTTGAACAGAAAAAAACATTGCTTAAAAATAATTAAGTTCTATACTCAAAATCTATACATTTTATATGACATGCCATATAAAATGGACATGCCATTTTATATTCCCAAAACTTCTCAGATCTATAATAATTCAATTATTTAAAGTTCAGAAGGCTTTTCCATCACTTTAGGTTCAAAATGTATACGTGAAGTGTGAGTGTTCTTCTGTGGTACCTTTCCATCTGTTTGTGGTGCTTCTCCTCCCGGGCCTGAGCCTTCATCTGCTGCACCTCGATGGTATCGGGCTTTCTCCTCCTCATGTACAACTCATGGTTACCCATACACAATGCCAAGATTCGCTTGTTGATGCGCAGTCGCGGGGCATAAAACACAAAGTCCTGTATGTGTTAAAAAAAGAGAGGAAGAGAAAAATGTTGAAACAGGGCATGTTCACTGTCTGCATGAGCGCTGACAGTAAAATATTTGTTGACTTTTCTATATTTTTGATGAAATTGACACTCACGGGTGCTTTCTTGTCAATAGGTTTGATGACAAACTTCTTGTCATTGAAAGAGATGTTTCGAATCTCACTCCAGGGGAAGCCAATCTTTGGTGTCAACCTGAAAAAAGGAAAATCAAATTGTGGTCAAGGTTGTACATTTCTAACTCTCGAATTTGCATCCACCTCATGTGAGTACACATAGTATAGGCTGCCAGACAGCTGGTGGCAGAATGCTGCATAAAATTCAGCCAGCAGATGGTGCCTGGTATAGACACAGACCACTTTACAGGAAATGATGAGATTGAATAGTCTTTTTCAATTTCCTGTTGTAGATTTTCAGTAAAGCCTGTAAGAGTAGCTAGGTGCAGTAAAGAGAACAGGCTGGATGAAACTCAATATCCAAGCCAAGAATTAAAAGGATGGTGGATATTCTCTGATCAAGGAGGAACAAGGAAAGAAAGGAAAAGGGATTAAGTGATAACGAGGGGGTTGCTGGCTCTGGGGAGAGAGAAAGAAACTATCCCTTGCTTCATTCCCTTGTCACCTGGACAAGAGAGGAAGGATAGCAGCTGTGATGACCTAAGATAACAGACAGGAAGGACAAAGCTGAGAGAACAGAGGAAATGCTACAGGAGTTGTGATTACATCTATCCTTCCGTCCAAAAGAGGAAAATCTCTGACCAGGGAGGACAGGAAAGACTCTCCTACAATGGACAGATACAGTCTTCCTTTCCCACCCCCTCATCTCCCCTTTTCTCCAGTTTTCACTTCTAAAAATATCTTTGCTTCGTCTAAACATATAGCATCTCATCTTGGCTTCGAGTTTCTCACAAAGTGACAGAATAGTAACATTATGATATTTTCATGACAGCAATAATATCATAGGATTACAAAAAATTACATTTCAAATAAGAAAGCTTTGGCTCTGATCTTGTGGTGAAGTGTAAGGTATAACAGACACTGTTGTGATGACATGCGTTGACAAACATCTACCAGCCCTTCTGGTTGTGACACGCTGTGTCCTAAGCCTCCACTTCTCCTCAGGTATGCCCCTGTTAGGTAATCAACTGTAAAACACAGCTCTGAGCCCCTTGCAAGCAAGTGTCTTAAGATATGTTTGTCCTAAAAACAAAAACATTTTAAAAGCTGAAATGGGAACACTTCTCAGCCTTAACAGCATCTCCCAACATTCTTCACTGTCAGGCTAAGAAATGCAATGTTGTATTAGATTAGGTGAATTTTCACTTGTGAATGAATGTGTGTGGGTGTATGCCTTACTTGTCTTCATGTTCGTAGATGTTGAGGCCAAGGGCATCCACGCCCAGCCACAGCTGTGTTCCCTTCTTGTTCTTGATCTCAAAGTAGTTGACTCCGTACATCTCCAAGTCCTGGGCGATTTTAAGATACTCCATCATAGAATCCTCTCTAGGGAGGAGGAAAGATTTTTATCAAAAAGTGTTATATAATATCCACCATTATATAAATAAGACAGAGGATCCAATCTGTGTAAATGTTTGTGTATGTGAAGTGTTTTTATTTTATAAAATAAATGGCCACTGTATCATACAATCAAATCACATATTCCAATAAAGGTATGTCAACACTCTCCTTCCAACTATGGAAATGTTTGGTATTGTTCAGCCCTCTACAATAAAAAAACTGCACAGACAAAGGCATACTTCTATGTCCCAATGACAAGTCCAAACACGTACACTTACACATTCAAATCTTGTTTGTCTCACTCAAAAGGAGTTTCGGGTAGATAATGTAATGAGAAAGGTTTGACACATACCTGAGCATTCCTCTGTGTTCTTCATGCCAAGTCTGTATCCTGTCCTCCCACTGCTCCTTGGTCAGCTTGTGCTGCTCCAGGACTCTGTGCACACAAACACAAACACAATGACTTCACTTGAAGGAATGTCAAACGGCACAGAATTGTTTCCTCTGAAGGAAATCATAGAAAATTCCAACAGGGAATGAGACACATTCTAGTTTTCGTCAGACCTTGAGTGCGTGTGAAAACTAAGGGGACACCTCCCACAGTAGGTAGCACATGTTCTTCACTGCCAGAGGCCATACAGCTTGTGACATGTTTTGTGTGTGTGCGTACCTCTGAGGCAGCAGTCTGTCATGGGTAAGATACCCAGGCTTGTGGACATCTTTGCTGTAGTCTCCATACTTGGCCTGGACAGCATATGATGCCAGTAACACAGCTGTCTCTGGGGGACAGTAGTTCTCATCGTTTAGGATGGCCTCCTTCACCTGGCAGAACGAGAAGGAGAGAAAGAGGCAACAAATGCAACTTATTCCATTTATTCAACACTTTTTTTTCCAAATACTTAATGATTCAGTCAAATATTTTGAGGTTTAGCCTAATCATGCCAAGTGAGAGCTGAATGATGGTATTGATATAGGCATGCTTACTTTGGTTCTTCAGAAAAATATTGACTTAACAAGGACAGTTTCAGCGAACAAGCGATAAAAATGTCATCCTGACAACATTTATCTTGCCAGAAGTGAGATGTTGTCAGTGTGTGCCAGTGCAGTGAGCGGCTGGTTACCTGCAGGAAGAAGAGTCTCTGGGTGATCTCTTGGATTAGCTCCTCTGAGACATCCTCTGGGAAGAACTTGGCTCTGAACTTGAACTGCAGAGGGTTTTCTTTCTTCACATCCTGCTGGGTCACCTGGAGAATAAAAACATCATCATCAGCCATCCTTCCATCTATGAATCAGCAAATTAAAACATAGTGTCACAGCTACAGCTCAGTGAATTGCCCGGAAGGAAAGAAGGGTCACAACAAAGCTTGTGATTTGCACCGTTTCTGAATCATCCTTTTCATTAATTCCTTTTTATCCATATCAAAGCATATTAAGAGACTGGAACAAACAAGCATATTCATCACATAACACTGGACACACTGTAATCTGGTAATTGTCAGTCAGAGCAGACGCTTTGATATCTGGGAACATATGCTCGTGAGCCGGGATGTACATTTGTGCAGAGTCAACGCTCACACACATACAAAATAGTTTCCATTGGAGCCTCACTACTTAGAAAAAACCCTGTCACAGAGGACGCAGACAGTGCTGCACTAGTCCAAAGTGGCTGGAGGGCCTCAACACTGACACATCTGTGTCTGGGTTTCACTGCGCTCCAATGCTGGGGGAATTTTCTGTTACATTTTTGCTCTAGCCCCTGCCTCTCTCACCATCTCCCTTTCTCTCACTCTCCATACACACACACACACGGAGCATGAGGGGAATTTTCTGTCACGCATATATACACACACACACAGTAATAGCGGGGGTGTTACGGCTAGAGGGTGTGTTGGCCTCAGTGAGAGAGGAAGCCTGTTAAAAGAACACATCTGAGGCTCGAGACCACAGCAGAGCTTCTAGGCAAATCACTGACATTGGGTGAAAAACCAACAGATAAAGTGTGAATGGAAGCTAAAGAGGAACACTGACAAAGCATTAAAAAGAGAGGGAGACAGAGAGATGGAAAAAGCAAGAAGACAGTAAAAGAGTGAGCATTTAAGCAGAGGGAGACTGACCTTCTTATTGAGTTTGAGCCAGGTGCTGTAGCCCTTACTGTCCACATACTGTAGGCCGAAGAACCAAACCTCCCGCAGTCCCACTGTCTTCACCACCTGAGAACAAAACAAAATGAATCCTCAGACCTTAGAGGTGATGCAAGCATAATTTAATGTCATTTTATGGTATTTTGCCTTTATTTGACTGCTGACAGTATAGACAGGAAGAAAACAGGTGGCAGGATATAGTGTGATGACATGTGAGGAAGGTTTCTGGCTTGAATTACAGAGGAAACATCGTAAACCATTCAACCACCAAGACGCCCACATACATAACTTAAACAGACCATAATCACAATAAATGAGATGATCACCAAAACTATTGGCTTCTACCAATTACTGCATAATAATGTAAAATGTGTTCCTCAAGTTGGGATACACAGCTGATTACTTTAAAACTAACAGTTCAGTGCTTCAAATCATTACTGATCTATAGTATGAAAAACCTAAAATGGTTTGCCATGTATACATTATTTGTAAAGATAGTAAACCTTTGATGCACAACCAAAAATGAGGATGAGGAAGCTTTAGCTGTTCTTGAGCTCAAATTATCTGATACTATGAGAGACAAGGATAACATGGAGCTCTGACTGATAAAAGTTTTCATCTTCCTCCTCTTTGGTCAGCAAAAAACAAAGATGAAACCCAAGTCAGCGCACTGAAAATGTCAGTTTCTTTTAAAATGAATAGAAAAACTGTGTGCAAACAACAGTGGTAATACAGTAGTTATCTAAAGCAAATTTTTAATATCAAAATGCCAATTAAAGAGAAATAGCTTGTTAAGCAAAAAACAATCACATTTGTAGTTACTTTATGCTGACCTGATCAAAGAGCTGTTTTCCTGTGGTGTTAGGCTGGATGGCAAACTCCAACTCTGCATCCATGGTCGTCACACGGACGTTGATCTAAAAAACAAAAACAACAAGAAATTGCTAGATCAGACAAACAGATATTTTTCATTGAAACATGAAATACAACTTAAACCGTCCCTTCTGATTACAAAACTCTTTTTCTATTATGGAAAAAACAAGCTTTCTTGAATTTCTAAGTAATTGTTATTGTTGTATTATAAGTAACTGTGAACAAAGGTTTAACTTCTTAATAAGCTTTACAACAGCTTGTTAAACCCAGTGAGTGAAATGACCATGAAGTATGCCAGAGAATTACAGCCATGTTATGATAATATAACAACGGCATTGAGCTCATTATTATTATCACCACTTTTTGTCTAATCTTGACCAAACATCCACTTATCTTCATCAACAAAACTTACACAACACACCGGTAGCCAACTCCCTTCACTCTGCAGTTTTTTTTACTGTGAATAAGCTACAACTTCCTGTATAAATTCGGTCAAAAATGTTAGTAATTGCTAAGTTTTCAGTATGTAAAGTTGTATGAATAAATGTACATAGTCTACAAAAATATCTGGAAGTTGAAGTATTTTAGACAGCTGACAGACAGATGACATGAGATGAGGGAGATGAAGAATGATATGCATCAATGGTATTCGACCAGATGCAAACCGGGGACGCTGCGGTTTACAGTCAGTGCTTCAACCCTTAGGCTTAGGACTTGCAACACATGACAAGCATAGACACAAACCGTTGGCAAAGTCAGAGAGAGAAAGTTACACGTGTAAAACCTAAACCGTACCCAAGCCTTGGGCCAAAATTTAGTTTGAACCCCAGGCTCTATTTCTATCTCTGACCACATGACAGGTTGGTTTGGAGCTATATGGTGAATATTACACATCTCTCATATGAAGTGAGAGCAGTGAGTGCTTAATACTGAGGTTATTCACCTTGTTATCGGTCAAGGAACTATAATCTACATTGCAGGATGTGGCATGCATGTACCAACACAAAATAGTTCAACAGTTTTGATCTATAGACATTTTCTAAGTGCTGCTGTCTAACTCTTCCTCAGTCAATCTTTCAGGAAATTACAGAATTCCTACAGAGGAGAGTGGAAGAATGTCTGCTCAGTATGCGAGGAATGTGTCTACGTCCCTCAATCCTAACCCAACTTTAGTGAAGGAACTGTGCAGACTGCTCTCTCTCTTTCCATCCTACTCTCTCAGCACTCTGCCAGGACGAGTAAGCCCCACTTTTCGTGGTGGTCTACTACTCAAAGTCCCCTGGTGGGATGGAGGAGAGGATAAAACTAAAGTCATTGGCTGTGCCCTGTTAAGCAGCACTGACTGTAGAAACTAGCAGCAGCTGATGGCACAGAAGAGAGCAGGGCTGACCTCTGAGGCATCCCACATCCTCCCACCCACAATGAGTTTGTGTGCTGCCTCAGAGGTGGTTAAACAGCACAAGAAAAGAGACGGCGGGAGATGCATAATACAGAGGAAAGCGAGAAGCGAGAGAGGCAGAGTGCAAAAGCAAAAAGTTTAGCAAGAGTGCATGAGAGAGAGAGAGAGAGAGAGAGAGAGAGAGAGAAAAAAAAAGAGCGGGGGAGATAGAGCGCAACAGGAAGCAAGAGAGATGATCTGGGCTGTACTACTTTTGAGATTAAGTTACAGCGAGGTTACGAATCAACCATACAAAAAAAAAAAAAGGGAAAAGACAGAAGAAAGTGAGGCGATGAACCATCCTTTTCCTTTCAGCAATTATACCCTCAAGAGTGCTTACTTTGCATTTATTTCCCACCCTTCCCAATATTTCTTCACCGTCTCTCCTGAATTCATCCATCTCTGTTTCTCTCAATATCCCTGCAATGAATAATCCATGAAACTTGTGTCTATACAGCACATAACTGGACTCCCTGCACTACATGGAGCACAGACCACAATGTATCTACCTCTGTCTCCCTCTCATTAATTACCCATGAAAAGCTGAAGCACTTTCTCCACACTATAGACATCTCACATGAACACTCCTGTACGGCCATACCATCACTGTAACTGTAATGTGCGACCGTCCATTTATATAACATTATTATTCAATTTATTATATCCAAAAGGGACTAAAGTGTATCCCACATGTTCCCAATTTAACCTGCTTAAGTGACTAAATGACTATGATTGTCAGTTGTTGCATTGAAACAGGACTTAGGAGGAAGGAGGTAGGAATTCTGTCATAAAGAATTCCAGCATATGAGAGCAAAGTTAAAATATCAGCAAAGTTTTTTTAAAAACAGGTAAAAAAAAAAAAAGATGTTACAATTGAAGCTTGTCTGAAATATAACCAGGATTTCAAAAATGCAATACATAGTTGCATAAATATAGGCCATTTCTATATTATGCACATGTTTGTCCCTACCTGTAGATAACAATTTTTTCCATTAACATGACATTATTTTCTGTGCAAAGAGGGTTGAATCGAGGACTTGGTTGTAGATATTTGAAGACATTAACTGACTGGTGGGGAGTCCCAGGTATGTGGGGTGGTTAACATGAATTGATACCACCTGGTTCGTTAGTGCTCCTGGCTGGTGTAACGACAGTCGTTAAGAGTCATTGGAGTCACCTGATGTGAGGCGAAACATCTTCAAGTGTCTACAGTCAAGTCCAGTTTGCCTTGATTCAACCCTCCTTGGATAACCAAGAATCTTCAGACATTGTTTTCTGTGTTTCATTATGTTTTCTCCTCCTAACACTGTATTGTTGACTGCACACTGTAACACCACAGAAAATACATTATTTAATCCTTCTTAGTGATCACTCAGATCTAAACTTACTGCTGAGAGTGTGTGTATGAAGCTTCATTAATAACTCAAGTCCCACTCAGTGGTTATAGGATCTTTAGTGTGATTTCTAGGAGTGGTTCTGATGTGCTTTGATGGAGTGAGTATATCGTTCTAGGCACTCTACATTGATGACACCGGCATCCAATAACATTATCTGCTTATTGCAACACACCCCTGTCTACATCGTTTCAATGAGGATGACAAGGATATGGTTACATGGCAGAACATGAGCTAATGCTAACTATGAAAACCACCTCTTTACTCTGGTTAGTTTTGATTTAAATGATATTTAAAAACACACAAAAACAACAGGTTATGGATTAATATTAATCCAATTATAATCCGTTGACAAAAATAAACAAATGTGAACAAGTAATGAACAAAAATACCCAGAAAATTGGGTTAACAGAGGTGTTAAGCGTTGACACCTTCGCCCTTCTCTTTTGCACTATGTACTTATAGCCTGCACACACAAAATAACATGACTAACTTTATCAATAAAAAAAAAAACATGGCAGGGAGTAGACCGAGACTGTGGTCTTGTGCTCCTCTGTAAAATAAACCTCTAATGAGAGTCACAGCTGCTAAGGGGCAAGCAAAGGCTTTGTGTATTGTAGTGTTATGTACAAGATGGAGATCTGCTACACTTCTTGCAAATATAAGTATCTGGGATACAGTTGTCTCATGCAACATGTGTTGCATCTCATGTAACATTGTGATTACAGCAATAAACTTGTGCTTTTCTCAGATTTGGAATAGAAGATGGCATCATAAGTAATCCACAAATCTTTGTCCTCAGTGACCCATAGCTTTAGCAGACAGACCTCCACCTTAATCTTGGTGCTTTTTGTGAAAACCAACAAATTCCATTACACAAACACCCGCTACAACAAAACTTAACTACTCAGACAACATCTCAATCTACTCTTGCAAGTGCACAAAAGTAGCCAGACAAAAGCCACATCAGCAAAATAACCTATTCATGGTTCACTAACGGATGAATTAAGACTTTGTGTTAGTTTTAAGCAGCTGCCTCATTGACTTTTGGAGATGGGAGTAGTTATGGAGAATGCTGAGCTGAGGTTTCCAAGTGACCGGCCTTGAATGTCCCTTCGCCTGTGTTTGTGTGGGGCCCGTCTGCCATCAGCAATCAGCTGTGAAGAGCCAACCTTTGTGTTGTGTGTGTGTGTGTGTCTGTGTGTGTGTGTGTGTGTGTGTGTGTCTCTGCCAAAACATAGCCAACCCAGAGTGTAGAGAGGTGGAATCCTGTGTGGAGCAGACGGTCAGATAATCCTCTCTCCCCTGCAGAGAGGGAGGGGGAGGAGAAGAGGGACAACAACATGCCGAGCCACTGACACAGCTAATCACACACTCCGACAACTGAGAAATCTCAAAGGAGAGACTTTTGCGAGGCTGTCCTTATACGACACTGTCTGTCTGATGACACTAGACACTCTGACTGGGCAACATGACAGTTTTTAAAAAGGACCAGTTCACTCTATTTCAAAACTAACAAGTTAGGGTGAAGCCAGTAGTATAGTCCACACAAAAACTCATTTGGCGCCAGACTTTAACAAGCAAAAACCTGCCACTCATTGCAACTTCAATGGCCTTTTTCCGTCAGCACTTCTGGCTGCACCGAGTCATACTGTGCTGCATTGATTTGCATTTCCATTACCAGTTTAAACATGCCAAGTCACACCCAAGATGAGCCATCTCCGACGTCCGGTCAAACCACGCCCGACCTGCCTCCAAGCAGGTTGCGGTAACCTCTAATGGGCTTCATCATCTTACAGGGATGAGCCAGCTAACTTCTGGTTTAGCCCTCCACTAAATTGAATGGGGATAAAATTGTTCAATCCTGCAGCTCTTCTAGACTTTCCAAATGTTATCGGACCAAATGGACCAAATTCTGATAGTCAGACAAGTCATTTCACGGGGGTTGTGACGCTCACTTCCTGGGGGCTTGAGTAAACAGCGCTACAACTCAAGACAAGCACGTCATTAGCCGACACACCTTCAAGTAGATAGCACTGTTGTAATGGAGATGCAAATCCCTGCTGCTGAGTCAAGCCAAGCCAAGCCAAGCCAGCACATGTGTATGGAAAAGACAAGTCACAGCCAACAGTGAAATGAGGATAGTGAACGATGCTGTGCTCAAGTTAGTTTAATTGCACTCTGAGTTTATTTCTTTTATTTTGTTCATTGTATTCCACCTTCCTTTCCTCATTTCCTAGATGAATGAGACTTAGAAAGCGATGATGGTTCCAATCTTATAGATAACCAAACAATTTTCAGGCTTCCCCTCATTCATGTACAGTATCACTAAACAGACCTCAAGATGAACTACAGCCCTGACGTGACAAGCAAGTGAAGAAGAGCGGCCTACAAAGATGGCAGGCTAACAAGTATTTCAATAAGTGTCCAAGTTGTGTCAAATCCAGTAGCTGTATCATTTACATTTCCTGTTTTTTTCTTTTCATGTGCCCTTTTGGGATGTTTCTAAATCCTCCTCTCCATTTCAATTGCAAAGACGAGTTCTCACTCAGACAGGCCCCTTGTTAAATGTGCAGCTGTTTAGTTACAGTAAGCTGTTTAGAAGAGCTTTGCTGAGGGAGGCCTTAAGAGACACACACACACACACACACTTCAATCAGTAGAGCTGCTAATCTAGCCTGCTGGGCTCCGAGCAGCTGTCTGTCCCCCTGATTAACCCCCCCTGCAGGGTGAGGCAGGCCTCGGAGGGAAGGAGGAATGGAAGGAATAGTGAGAGCGGAGGAGGAATCACTGCTACCTACAAAACACAAACATTCATCCTTTGGGGGGAGGGAAGGTGAATGGTGCGTGAGAAGCATCCCTTTCATGAGAGGAAAACAAATCCACTAACTCAGGTCCAGTCAACAGTGGTGCAGACAGGATCTGAAAAGTTTCCAGCGATTTTACAAGATACACTAGAGGGATAATAAAGAGGGATATTTAAGAGGAAGAAGGAGGGCCTTACTCTACTTGATTACAATACTTTGTATTGTAAATGAGGTGAAGGGTCAAACAAAACTGGCAAACAGAGTTTAAATGCTGCCCAGGAATATCGCAACCCTTCCCTTTCCGTAACCTTTCAATGTTTTTTACCTCTTAAAATTCCTACTGAGCAGCATCCCCTGATCACCACAACAAATTCAGACATCAATCTATTCTCTCTTATTTTCCTATTATTCCCCAACCTCATGCTCATCTTTCCTGACAGTCCCTCTTTCGTCTGGTGATATTCCTCCACCTTCACCCTGCCTCACTACTTCCACAGAGACAGGATGTTGACATAGACTTGGCCCCCGATGTACACAGCGGGGCCCCTCTCCAGCAAACAGGAAAACAGCCGCAAGCTAGGAAGCTGGTGAGGGCCCTCTTCCTGTGGGGTGCTGTCACCTCATAATTCCCCTGCCCCTCGGCCAACAGAGTGCACCAAACAGAAGGGGTTGGGTCAAGTGGGTGTGGGATATGATGTTAAAAGACATGAGCATCAGCACATTACTCTGTATTACCAAAACTGCATGACGTTGATGATGTCCTGAGACTAAGCATTTTATTGTTTTAGCTTTATCCACACTGATGATGTTCATGCCGTCAATTAATCACTCTCGGAAAATTCCATCGATCGAGCAGATATTAACCAATTAACCACTAATAGCATCCAAAGAGCCATGCTTCTGTGGGAAAATAGAAATGTTGCAGCTATGTTGCTACTCTTCAGAGAAAAAAAAAACTGAGACAGCTTTACCCATATTTGAACCTTGCTGGGTGACTTTTTAAAAAGAGCAAATGGAGAAGGAGTCAACTTCTCAGAGGCCATCCATGGTGATGTTTCAATTTGCTTGTTTTGTCTGACTTATCAGTCTAAAATGTTAAGATATTCAATTAACTGTCACATATAAGGAAAAACAGCAAATCATCACATTTAAGAAGCTGGAACTATCATATGTTTAGCATTTTTGATTCATCTCAACGCAGTCAATAGGTTTTATTTTTGTTTTTTGATTATCATCATGTAACCTGACTGCAAAAGCCTTACCATGAACAAGAACCAGAACCATGTCTTTAAAAGAAATTTCGAAAACTGTGAAGTTGTGACTGTTAGTGTAAAGGGGCCACCTGCACAATTCAGTACCGTCCCCCACAAAAGTTTTTGTTACTCAGCCTTGCTATTGTTTTTGTAAGATGGTTAGAGATGAGTGCTGACTGAGACATAAAAGGCCTTTCCCAAAAGTTTTGGGTTCTGGCATCACTCACAGAGAAGGTCATTTCAGATGGGCCCTGCTCTTGCTTCCTCTGTTTATTATGTCAGTGCCTCCCTGCGACAATCTGTACTTTCTCTGTCAGTTATTGTCTGTGACAGAGATGTCGCTCTCAGCAGAGCATCCAGCCCTCCACTGTCCTGTTTTTGGGATGGTGCCCTGGTGAGTCAGGGGACAAGAGGGGGAAGTGGAGGATGACATCAGTGCCTGGCTGTTCCTCTTCTGTAGCTTCCCAAACCCGCCCACCCACAGACACACACACACACAAACACCCCCGCATAAAGAGCCGGACAGGAGATGTGCTTCATTTATGGTGAGGCCTAAGGCTTGTTGTTAACAGTTCCTAGGAAAGTTTCTGATGCG
Organism: Thunnus thynnus; assembly: GCF_963924715.1. Taxonomy (NCBI): domain Eukaryota; kingdom Metazoa; phylum Chordata; class Actinopteri; order Scombriformes; family Scombridae; genus Thunnus; species Thunnus thynnus. The sequence goes on from NC_089540.1 coordinate 9,044,110, forward strand.
AGCTTTAACCATTTGACCTTTAAATCTTTCCATGAGAGAAACACTAATCAAAGTGAAACCTTATTGTGCAAAATGCAATATCATCAGATTTATGCTTGACTTCTACCCAAGTTTATGAAGAAAAAGCAGCATGACAACAGTGGGAATCAGACAGCCATGAAGAGACCGCATCAAATTGGTTTTGTTTTGGCGTTGTTCACATCCCAGGACTCTGGCATTCTCTCTCCACCCTTTAAGCAACAATGGCAGCAGTGTTGCAGTTGCAAGGCCTGTGGGCCAGGCAGTTCACTTCACACTCTGGCTGTTGTTTACTTGGAAGAGGCCTATGAGGAGTGGGAGCAGCCATGGGGATGAATCTGCCACTTCTCCGAATACTCAAACGTAGCTTTCGGCAGCAGTGTATGCTAACTATTATGACAACTAGCGAGCAGTACTGTAGAGTCAGCTTATACAAGCAGACTAGGCAGGAACAAACACGCAATTTTTTGTGTTTCTGATCCATATCATATATCCTGAGCAACATGGCCTACTGCTTAATACCTTGTGAAACAACAACTCCACTTTTTTTCTATCAAACACTGAATCAATTAACATGAAAAGTGCCACACTCAAGTGTTTTTTTCCTGACTTATCCCTCTTAGCACTGCATCTCTGGACAACTCAGTATGATGAAAGCAGTAGACGTTTGTATGCCGACTCTCATCGAGCTTCTTTCAGCCTCTTACCGGTTTCGGCATCTTTGCTTCCTCTCCTCCTCACACCCGTCAGCTGAGAGGAAAAATCCGTCACAGGACGGCAACAACACCTGTATCACAGGACCTGAAAGACAAAGAGACAAGTAAAGTTAAAGTAGAGTACTCCAAAACCTGAAAGGATGTTTACCAAAAAAGAAAAGAAAAAAAAAAAAGCCCCATTCCTGATTCTGTTAATGACTACGAGGCACAAAAAAACCACAGGCACAGAGAAGTGGCTCTGCATTCAATCTCAACATGCACTACCCCTTTGCTCAAGTGGACATAAGGCAACTATTGCAGGGGTATATTGGGGAAACTACTTTAAAAACATAATTATTGTGGGCAAAAAACTGCAAGACATTCAAGGTACTGTGTGATTTAGAGCTGCAATGATTAGTCGATAAATCGATTAGTTGTCAACTATTAAATTAGTTGCACTTTTTATGAAAAGAATGTCCAAATTCTCTGATTCCAGCTCAAATGTAAACATTTCCTAGTTTCTTTAGTCCTCTATGACATAAACTGAGTATCTTTGGGTTGTGGGCTGTTGGTTGAGACTAGACAAGACATTTGAGGATGTCACCTTGGGCTTTGGGAAACGGCAATTGACATTTTTCATCATTTTATCGATCAAACAACTAATTGATTAATTAAGAAAATAATCGACAGCCCTAGTGTGGCAGTAATTTGTAAAATTACCATCAGTTATACTAACAAAATGATATTAACTTTTTTCTACCTTGGAGTGCTTTCATTGGTGAAGCCCCCACTCTGTTGTCTGCTAAATACATGTCACACAGTACTATGTACAGTCTAGTTGAAATACAAGCCTGACAGTTTGGTAATGATGACCTGTGTTGGACTGAAATATGATACTGAAATGAACAAGGGAAACCAAGAGTTTTTGTTATGTGAACTTGTCACATCAATCAGATGTGGGCTCTACTGAATATATACTGAGTGTATTGCGCTCTGCTATGGATGATACATATTTTAAATAAAGCTTTAAATGCAATAGATAACAATGTATTTCATTGTATTTAAGCACTAACAGATAACAAATGCAATAACAAACCAAAACCTGCTTGAACTGAGAGGTTGCTAGTACTGTCTTTGTACCTTGTTTGAGGACAGTTTTGCAGAGGGGATGCTTGCTGTCACAAGGTTTAGTAGTAACCAGTATTAATCCTGTATGTGTCGGTACCATTACCAGACATTCTCAAAGCATTTTTGATAGGATATATAGCATTTCTGAATTCATGTTATTGCTGGGATATTGACGTGGCATCCAGAGCTTGTTTTATTCAATTCTAAAGTTGGCAACTACACTTATTTCATTTTGCCAAGAAGTCCCATTGAGATCAAAAATATCTTTTACAAGAGAGACCTGGCCAAGGTAGCAGCCAAACAAAATCACAACATATTAAAATGCAACACATACCACATCATATACAAAAATTTCTAAAGAAAAACAACGACATGCCTCCATCATCACATTCTTTATGATACCCTTCAATGGATGGAATCCATGGATATGAAAAAAAAATAATTTTATTTTGTTTCTAATGTGCTACTGTATTTTATACTGAATGCCAAAGCAAGCCTCTGTTCTTGTTTGGTTTAACAACACTAAATATTTTTTAAGTACAGGATCCAAAACTAAACCATGAATGAGCCCTGCTCCATTTTGGAAACTGAGGAACGAACAATGATAATCATCACGCAGAGTACAAGTGAGTATTATCTCAAAAAGTCAATGATGGTGTTTTGGAAATGTTTGGTAAAGTTCAAGGAAAATGTGCAAGGAAGCCCACGGGGCATTTGAGCTCCAGATGAAGACATGCCCACTTGTAGCTTGTAAGCAATTAGCCTCTTTACCGCCGAGAGTTGTTTTCCACTGTACTGTAATTTAACCACATTTTTTATCAAATGGCAGACAACCGCCAATCACACTTTGGTCAAGACGACCGCTACAATGGCACGACACGACGAAAATATTAAAACACAACGTTTAATATGTCAGAAAAGGGGAATTTTTCTGAGTTTCGCTCGGTAACACCGTTATGTTAGCCTGCTGTAAATTAGCTAAATTACGATTCTTCAATCCAAGAATAACCGTTATTCTTCATGACGTCAAAAAGGTAACGTTAACGGTTATGTATGCGTGCGAAGTTTTGCAGCAGCACAAATGTTTGCCATCATAAACTCACCACGTTTGACACAAAAAAGACGAAATATCAGAAGAAATTGTGACTTAAAACCGAGCAGGGCTAATTAATGCTCATTTACAGACCACAAGTCGGCATTTCGACCGTGTTGTAAAATCTGAATTGAACACGAGGACATCCGCTATTGCATCAAACTTGAAGATCTTTTAGGGAGAGGCAACTCACCAGGGAGGGGGGACGAAGTATGTCTTTTAGGTTGATAACAAAAGCCTGGGGTCTTCAGATGTGACAAAATATCTGCGCTGAGAAATCCTCTGGTCCTTATTTCTTCGTGCCTTTTGCCCGAAACAAATTCCCACAGACATAGACAAACCCCGCTGAAGTCCAAACAACCGTAAGGCGATTTGGGGTGCAAGTGTCGAGCCAGCCGGAATAAAGCACAACAGCTTCCGGTCTCCGCTTTAAATGTAAAAGCCTGCGGGAAGCATGAGGATAAATAAACACAGTCAGGCCTGGAATTCAATTATTTTAGTATCACAACCACAACAACAAACTGTAGTCCAATGATATATAAAAAAGTGCAGCTGTTGCCCTATTTTTTAACTTTACTACATACTTTTTTGGCATCTGATTTCCTGACTCCATCTGCAAAAAGGCCAATCAGAGACTGTTTTTCTTGACAAAGTTGAGGAGTTTTAACCTTGACTCTCATTGTTGGCTCTTTAAAATGTTTTATTCATTTTTTTTATTGGATCAATTTCAACTTTTGCAATGATTTTTTGGTATGACAATCTCAGCATGTTTAACAAAAACAGATTGGAAAGATTGTTAAACTTTGCCAAAACACCATTGGCACCAACTTGGATGATCTTGGCTATCGAGGTAGAGCCGTTCAGAGGGCAAAGGCCATCCTGGCGGACCCTCAGCACCCTCCTCATGCAGAGTTTCAACTCATGCCATCAGGCAGGAGGTACGCTTACCCTAGAAGGGCCAAATCAAACAGATATGTGAGATCATTTGTTCCCTCAGCTGTTGGGCTCTTAAACAAGCTGTAGGCCTAGTTGCTATTGTTAACAGACTTTAACAAAGGACTGATGGACTTTTAGTACTTTTATAGCTCACTGCAACTTTATTATGATGACATCTACTCTATGTTTATTATATGTATTTATGCCTTTTATTGTTTTATGATGTATATTGGTTATGTTGATGACTGTTTGCACACCTAATTGCCCCTAGGGGACAATAAAGTCTATCCAATCCAATCCATCCATTATGTAATAGTGTTGCAGCCATAAACTACCATACTTACTACTAGAAAATGACAGCAGAGTGCAATGGCGCTATAATTGACTTCTTATCAATACTTATCAACCAGCTAAAAGCTTTTAATTAAGTTACATGCTTTTTGTTCTGAAAACAGATATGTGCCTCTTTTATATTACTTTGAAGGAAAGAAATGATAGTTTCCTGTCATGTGTGCAGTTTCTACTGCAAACTTGATGCAGCTAATTGTGGAGATGTACAATATGGCTGTCATTAGGCGAGGAGTGGATGCAAGGCATGTATGCGGCATGCCTAGTGCCATGAGGTGTATGGGGGGTGATTTATACCAGTGCAGCGGCCCAGAAGTGACTGTAAATGACACATGTACCAAGACACTGACTATTGTACTGGAAATGTTGTTCATTTTGCGTAGGACCATGTACTTATAGTCCAGTTGAAGCATCTTTCACCTCTAGCAGATCAGATCTGTGTTTGGATTGATCCATCAGAGCCAGCCTGCATTATCTGACCAGCAGTGTTGAAAAATCTGCTCTGTCAGCCACTTCAAGTATATCATCTCAAATGCATGTGCATGGGGCCTCCTAGTGGTGTTGTTAATGTCTTCTTTGTCCCCTATTTTTCATGCCACTCTCCACTAAATTATCCAATAAAGGGTAAGTAATGGCAAAAAGTAATGTAAAAGAAATCAGTGTGTATTTTGGGTTAAATTATATCCAAAATATCTAACTATTCTTTATTCAATCATATTACACGGTTGCACTTGGCATCCTGTTCCAGTTTCTTCACAGTGGTTTAATGAAGCTTTAAACAAGTGTTCTTCAGCAACAGACCCTTTTCATAAAGGACTTGTCAAAGCAGAAGAAGCACAGGTGGAATTAATAACATTAACGAGGGCTGCGTCACTGACATCACTTACTGGGACAATTACTGGAATGGAGCCATCGTTAGTGTTAGTATTTCCATCTGTGCTTTTCCTGCTTTGACAAGTCAAAATGTCTGCTGAGAAAAGTGTCCATGATGTCATGTTAGATACATTTAAGAAAGATATAAAGTAAATATTCAACACAAAATTAATTTGATGTAGACCTTTTTTATTTACAACTCATGTACTTTGTTGTAGAAAGTAGTCTTGGCTAATAGATGTCCAGTTTAACAATTATGTATTGTTTCAGTGCTCTTCTAACTTATCTGAACAATCTAGCTTTATATCTGTGTGAATATGTTAGTTTTCTTTAAGACCCACAGACTAATGTTTGAACTTTTTGAGAATTGGTCAGGGTTTGGATTATTTGTCATGAAAGCAGATAATGCTTAATAAGTTTTCTGATAGAGATCAAACTGTTCTGAAACAATTATATCTACATTTGAATCATTATTGTAAATAATGAATAGCTCAAAGCCCTGATGCTGCCTACAACAACAGAAATAAATCTATATACAAATTTACAATGTAGTGGTGGTTGACTATTAGTGTATCATCACTTAACTCTATATGTAGATGCACACTGACATGTAGGGAGCATCAGGCAGAACATTTAGGCATGCATTTTAAGATGATTACTTCAGCAATCAATGGATACATCATCTGATTGGGTTTCATCTGTCTTGCAAGCTTTCAAATTCTAAAACTAGAGTTTGGAGATACATTTATCACCCACCACCCAAACAGTTGGTTTGAGTGGTGGCTGTTTTATTAATTCATTATTAAAAATAAACCGTATAACCATTTGCAATGAAAAGTTCCTCTGACATAAACTAGGTTTGTTTCATACGTTATCTTCTGCACTTAGTTTTTCTACCACCAGATGTCACAATGTCCCTCCTGTTGGTGTCCTAGAGGAATTATTCAGAGTTCTTCATCCAGCTGCTTAAAGATACTGCAGATTCCTCTCTGATTGAGCTGTTACCTTGTGAGCAGGTAAAAGGGGTCTGAATAGACTTACAGTGAGCTTCAGGTGGAAATAACCAGAAATGACTAAGAGAAGAATACATTTGGGGGTCTATTTGTGGTCCAAGGATCAACTTGTCAAACTGGTTGAAGCTACAGACACCTTGGGGGTGTTCAAGATTTGGAAGCTTCTGTATAAACGCACTTTCAGTTTAATTTCTTGGGCCACTGAAAGGTGCAATATGGTAATTTGTTCTACAGACAGATCTAAACTCTCGGAAGAATGATCTGGTTGAAATTGAGCAATATATTGACTTAAATGTTGTCAAATTTGACACAAATCACATATGGTTGTCATGGGTATCGTTTCCCTGACATCAATTCCTCATTCCTCTCTGTACGTTCTTCCTCTTCATCCACTGTCCACTCTCGTCCATTCTCAAGTGTCCTACTTTTCTGTCCTTGCTCATTTCCTCCTCCTCCCTTTCTTCATTATTTCATCCTTCCTGCCTCCCTCTTTATTTTCAGTCTCCTTCATCTTCTTTATGTCTGTTTTTTAGGCCTATCAGTGCACAAAAACATAGGCGTACTTGGACACACATGCAACAATATAGTAGGCTACTTCCAGTTGTTTTCCAAGTGATATTAGAACAACAGCCACTTTAGGCCCTGAAGTCACTTTAATCTTCTACAGGATGAGAAAGGAAAATGGAGGAAGAGGAGGAGAACTAGCTTTAATTGAGAAAGTCGGAGTTGTTTGTTGAGTTTTTGCAAGTAATTAGAGAGCCTACACAAAAACATTCAAAGCTTCTCAAAGTCTATTTATAGTTCTTTTTCATGAAGATTTTAGTCATCCAAACTTTGGCCAATTAAATGTTTACACATTGACAAATGAAAGCTACACAACCAACAGAATTAACGGTCTAGACATTTTTAATCAGTACGGTCAAGTTGACAATTCGGCATGCAAGCAGTTGACTCATTTTAATTAAATGTTAAGGTAATTTGAGGACAGCGGTGTGGGAGAAAGAAGATGAGATTCTATTTAGATCTGATGTGTTGACGCCTGCTGGTATGAAGTATTTCTACTATTGTTTGGCAAAATGAGTTATTTCTGGTGTGGATTTTTAGTAATTGGACAAGTAAGCAAATATTCAGATATTGGAATGAGGTTTGGAGGGATTTATATGATGACATTTAAACTGAATCAATTTTACTGAGCTTGGATAATTCCTTTTTGAAACTTAAAGAACTCCCAATGAAACCCCAGAACATCCAGGTTTTAAATGAAGTGATCAGTATCTGCTGTCACTTTATTTCTGTTTCTGTGTAGCAGTGTGAATTTGTGGCACATGATCTGATGAATTGGTGACTAATGAAATTCAATTTCAAGACATGAAAGTAAAGTAGTAAGTAAAGTAGTAAGTAGTTATGCATGCATGATTCTGAATCACCAGTGCTGTGCATACAGTACACCAATAAGTCATTCATTTTGTGTTTTAATTGCATTTAGTCACCCTTTTGATATAATTGAAAAGTTTGGAGATCCATTTTTCCATCCATGTGAGTGTAGTTTAAGTAGGGACAAAGTCAAGGTTGCAGTATTTCCTTTATTTCTACTGGACACAGATATTTGTAGTCGTGTGAAACTCAAGTTGAAATTGAAAGCAAGTTTGTGAGCTTTCTTTGGAAAACACATATAGCACCTAAAAACTGTTGACTCCTTTATTTCCATGTTCTCTGGACATCCCCTAGGCCACCTCTGCGAACTCTGCTGTTAGAAGTGTCACATTGTATTGCATGTGGAACTTGCCTTGGTCTTTATTTAGCCTGGCATATCCCCACGTCACAAGATCTCTGTCCATATGACTAAGGGCATGCTGCTCTATTGTCAAAGCAATGAAAGGAGCCACTGTCAGGGAACTGGTAATTGGACGGGGAATTGGACAAATTTGCTTTGATTGTTCTACCAGAAGTCATCAAGTGTGTGTATGTGTGTGTGAGTATCTGTGTGTGTGTGTGTGTGAGTCTGTGTTTTAAGACCAGATCGAATATTGATGCACAAACTCTTCACGTGCCAGATAACAGCTTAAAATACTGACCTTTGACACCATGAAGATCAGATTTTGACTTCATATCCCAGCTAGTTGAAAAATACACAAATTGCTTACATTATATGTGAATATACAGTACCTGTAACATTTTTTTTTTTTTAATGAAGGCATGAGCCTATAACTTGGGTGATTGAGCAGATGTTGGCATCTGCATTGATCATAATTTGTTTACTGAATGCTAAACTTTCAGGAGATGGTGCAACACTAGTGTTTGCCGGTGCAGAGCCTTCATTCAATTCTGTAACGAAAACTCTGTTTGCCATCTATTTTTATAAATTAATCGCTGACGTAAGTTGACCACACACACGTCTAAAATGCTAATATAAATTGCTACACAGCTCGGTGTAATGAAAAGATAAAATTAGCTTCAGTAATGTTGTTAACACCAGCAAGGACAGAAGTGTGTGTTCGGTATACGGAGGCATGGATGTTGTTATGTGTTATGCAATTCCGAAAGTGCCTTTAGTGCTGTCTATGTGCTATGTGAGTGTGTGTGTGTGTGTGTGTGTGTGTGCGTGTGTGTGTGTGTGTGGCTTCCTTCCTCTCCTCCCTCTCTCAACACGGCTGACCAAATTAAATGGACAGTGCATCAGTCTGTTCCTCTTCTCATTATTCCTGCTTGTGTTCTTTCACCTGACTCTGCTGCTGAAGTACGCTCATGGTTCAGTATTGTTTCAACTTGTGGATTCACTCCACTCTCTTCTTGTTTCTTTCAGTAATATTCAGCCTCTGTGCTCTTTTTAGGGAGCTGTGAAGTACATGTGAAGAGGAACGTCAGCTGAGTTTTGGTGTTCCAGGGCAAGGATGGGAGAAAAGCTGTCGGTGCATGAGGGAGTGGAGCAAACGCAGGAGCCGACAATCAATGGTAGGGATCCCTGCAGGATCTGTCACTTTATTACCCTAAGTGTTACTAGAGGGATGTCCGGTGTATTTGCTTCAAATGTGTCTGATCCATCCATCCATCCAATGATGAGAAGATTAGGTATTGGAATTGTCACCTTCATATGGTTTTCACTGTTTAACTCTAACTATTTTGATGGGTTCATGTGCCGGTGTGGAAAGTTACAATTCTGATTATCCAGCACACATGTTAGTGTCACACTGAGGCATTTTTAAAAGTTAGACATTTCTAGAAATCGGTGCAGCCTTTGTTTTGCTTTCGATTCATTCACTCTCCTCAGACTAAGTGGAAAGTGTCATTTTTTGATAGGAGATATTTAAGTCAAATTTCTTAGTCCTACACATGGGATCTTTAATACAGAATACATTAATTGGATACTCACTCACTCTGTGCCTTGTCTAAATGCATTTGTATGTCTCATTTGTAGAAAACGTGAGGCCAAACTCCATTTTATTGTGCCAGTTTAACAAAGAGTTGCTTACTATCGCTCAGCATTTATGAATCTTTAGCAGCAGGTGTATGAGTTAGTCCACTGCCTTTGAAAACTGGATCTTTGGGATTCAAGGTGTCTTTCAGTAGGTTCTAGCAAAGCAAGGAGTCATTTAAACCAGGGAGACAATGTGTAAGTGAGGCTTTACGAATTACTATTACAATTATCATTTTCCTACATACAATATAAACATTTCAACAGTAGAAGAGCAGCAAAAATCCTCAGCTGATATCCTGAGGACCAAATCTCATTACATGATGATCTGTGGCAGTAAAGTTTGACTATTTTTTGTTTCCATGACATGAAAAAAAGTTTGAGAAGGCTTAAATTAGTATATTTCCAATTCACAATGCTCTATTTGAATGAAATATTAGTTTTTTGACTTGATTTGCCTCTTATAATTTCCACACAGATACTTAGTCTAACCAGCAGGAGTCGCTAGTGCAGAGACGAGGTTGTGATCCTCATTTGCTTCTTACTTGAAAACAGTCAATTCTGATTGAATGCACAACCAACAGGGACTAAATACACGTCTATGAATAAGAAACGTAGCTGTAAGAAGTGGATTGCTGGAAATATTTTGATGTGGTGTTATGTTGTCTGTGTTTGTCCAGTTATCTGGACTGAACAATTGACCATATTCTAACTCTAATACAGTTGAATATACACATTTATATACATAATCTATTATTAGTCAGTTTAGTTCCTTAATTGATGACCATTTCTAATAACCCCTCTGCTTCCTGTCTATATGTCAAGGGAGTGTGACTTTGGTGGGTGAGGATAGTTAAATCAGGATCTAAGCTGAGTTTTTAAAATATGTGCAATTGTTTAAAGCAGTTTGTACCCGAATACTAAAGTAAAATCTGTTTGGAATCAATTTGGGTATCATCATACATGAAGCTGGTAGTTCTTGTTGATCTAGTTAAAGCTGCCAAACACCTTATTCAACCTCAATGTCCACTATCATTACATCTGTGCTTCTTTTAGTCATGATGTGTCTGCTTTAGATCAAACAGAATGGATTGTCATACACAGCTGATTTTGCAATTACCTCTACCTTATATTAGATGTAATGTTCATTAGGCAGCAGTGCATGCAGCGACAGGTTGCTCTGCAGCTAAAGGCAACGATTGAATTTGAGCCCACAACCTTTTGCATGCAAGCCCTTTGATTCCTTTGCTCTTTCTCTGTCTGTGCTGTCAGCTCATCGTTAAAGGTGAAATGCCATGCTATTGTTGTTTGAAAGATAGATATAAATAGTACCAGTATAAATAGGTTTTAATAGTATTAAATAATAGAACTAGTATAAATCAGGCCACGGTTTGCAAATGAGCACCGAGTTGGAGAGTTGGCTTTACCCAGAATAAGCCAGAAAATTCAGTTTGTCATTAGTTTTGTTGCCATTTTGGAATAGGAGGGCACAGGTTTTGATCTTTTGGACTGCGCCTCTTCCGCTTGATGGATTAATGAATCTAATAATGCAGAATGCCTCCTAATGAAAAGTGCATGACCGCCATTGCTCGCTACCTTTTGAAGTTTAAACACGGGGGAATGTTGGTGTGATTGTGTGATGATAAATTAGGTGAAACAATGATAATGTGATAGTCTAAGAAAGGCGGAGACCTTTGCGGATGGCACCAGTGTAATTTTAGTTTGCTTCACCAGTCATGCCCAGGAAAAAAAAACAACAACTGATGGCACAGTCAGGAGCTCCTATTGTCTCAGCTGAATACTTAGAATAGGCTCCATACAATCAATTTAATTGACAAACACAAAGTAGACCATTGTATAACCTTCATTATTCAGTTATTTCATTATTGCTAAAACTAGAGTTCCGTTTTTGTCAAAAGTGTTTTATTAAGGCGTCGATTCAACTTTATGGTTGCTGCTTTTGATATTTATTCTAAACATGCTGCTGTAAATAAGGTAAACAAAATTTTCAGTATTATTGTATATTAGACAGCATTAGTTTTTTCCAGGTGTATCTGATGAACTGGGTGTGTATTTGAGCTGAGGAAGTATTTTTGTCATTCTGTTGTTTTAAATGAAAACTGCCTATTCAGGAGCTTTTGAATTCCTTCATCTGTCATCTACATATCATGCTGACAAGTACTGTACATTGAGACATCGTCTTTCATGAGACTGAAGTGAGGCCATTGTGGAGGAAACGACCAATGGTTATGTTTCTCCAATGCTGATAGTTTTTTGGTTAAAGATCTTTAAATTGCTGCCCAAATCTTCCATTTTTTTAGTTCAGATATGGCACAATGGAATGAATATTGAAGTGAAAATGGCAATTCAGTCTGATTATCAGGCTACAATTATTGTATTCCTTGTGATATTTCTTATGTTAATGTTGTTGGAGGTTGATGCCATCCCCTCCTCCTCAGTCAGTTAAATTAGGCAAAAATTACATCATGTTTTTGTAGTTATCATAGAGGCATCTGTTTCATCTCATATGCAAATAATTGCTTGGTTGTAAGTGAACGCACGGTTTCATTTTTGTCAGCGTTGTGTAGTGTATATAAGAGAATACTTTCACTTAAGTCAGATCAGACTTTCCAAACACGTCTCTCCTCACATAGAATACTTCAAATACTTTATTTTTAGACATTTTTAGTCATGTTTGAACCTTAAAGCACCAGTTGTATCAGAGGAAAATTTGCACAAAGTGTTGTTTGCGTGTGGCAAAGTCTAACGACTCGACATATCAGTTGCAATTAAAGATAAAATAGGTGCACGGTTACTTTAGCATCCTGTACACCAGACTTAATGGGGCCACAGTGAAACTTTAATGATTTGTGGTCAAATAATTGAGCCCTATGGGACTTTTGGGCTCATGCGTTCTTGAAAATTCAGTCACAAGTTTCCTCCTTTTTGTAGTGAGTTAGTAGTTCTTAGTTGGGTAAAGATTGTTGGATAGTTAATACTTGTTTTATCCTACATGTACATACAGAAAAACACATTATTGGTAAAGCAATTTCCAAATTTCCATTTCTTTTACTTGTGAAACCAGACACTTGATTGCTTTCGTTTTTTGCTTTTCCATTGGAAGTAAAACCAAAAATGAAGGTGATGGCATGTAATAATTACATATACCTTTAAATTTCTACTCTTTCTTCACCAATTAACGTCCAAAACCGGTTCCCAGTTGTGACACTCTATAGGACAAACACACACACATTTGCCAAGTAAGTATAATTAGCTGAAGGGGGGATTATGTCACAGCCCACCCACCATCCCTCTCTTCCGCTGATAAACACAGAGCAGACATGAAGTGAGATAAACAGTCACCAACAAACGCAGCAGCATAATCGAGGAGGGTGAGAGACAGGCAGAACAAACCCGAAGACATAGTATGAAACAGTCAGTTTGATTAAGACAATGTCTCTTTTGGAGTTGATTCAGGAGGCCCAAGAAGCGTTGAGTCGACTGCTTCACAATCTGTTCGTATCTATCAGGCAGTTGACCCGACACACACACAGCAGGGGCCGTCGAACGACCTGGAGAACAGGTTAGTGTTAGTTTGCGTCTGCTGATTGTAAAGGTACAGGTGTGTATTTTGCGTTAGGAGGAATTTGCTCACAGGAACTGGTCGTGTGCATTGTTCAAAGTGTGTTCTGTTATTTAAATCAATGTGACAGGATGACAGGACAGGATTTCCTATCACCTCAGGGAGATTCCCCCTGCTGTGGTTCCCCGTTATTCAACCATAATAATCAGCAGTAGTTTGGGTGACTTGGAATTATAAAAAATGGACTACAGAGAGAAATTAACATATAACGCTCTAATATTTTGTGTGTACTTCTCTCTCATCTAAAGAGAGAAATACACACGAAACAGTACATGATGTTTGATCTTTTTTATTTATAAAAAAATCAATGTGATTATTGAGAAGGTAATATTTTTAGGTGCACATTTAGGGATCTACCCCCAGAACAATATTCAAGTTTTGTTTAGTGGCATTAATGGCTTTACCCCCAAAACTCGGGAAAATCAGTGGATTAGTTCATGGATATACATAGGAAGGGGGGGTTCTGAATCATTATTAACTGGAAAGTGTATATTTTCGGTTTACCAGGCTGTGTAAAAGTGAGTTATTCTAGTGGAGTGTTACTCAACCTTTTATTTCTATTTTTTATAGAAATACATCAAGTATATATCAGTATGTATTAAAATTCTCTGACCCCTATGGTTATGAAACAGTGGTGTCTGGTGTTTGTGAATTCATTGTGTGAAAGTTGAAAAAACACTGATAAGCTTATCTAATAATGTTTAAAGGAATACTCAGACATTTGGGTAGAGCTGAAGGTCATTTGTCACATAATCAATTAGCCAATCCACTTAAATAATCTGCAACAATTGTGATTATCGATTAACCATTTAAGTCTTTTTTTAAAGTAAAAAAATCACTGATTCCATCTTCTCTTATGTGACTATTTGCTGATTTTCATAGTAAAGAGAATAACTTTGAGTTTTGGACTGTTGGTCAGACATAACAAGCAATTCAAATATGTCCTCATTGGTGCTCAGAAATTGTGATGTAATTTTTCACTAGTTTTTGACATTTTATGAACTGAACAATCAATTAATATAAAAAAAATAATCAGCAGTTGAATCAATAATGAAAATAATCTTTAGTTGCAGCCATAATTTTGGGAAAAATGCTTGTTTGTTGTTATACTGGGAATTAGATGAGTAATCAATTTAACCTTCATTCGTATACTTCATTCGACTCTGTATTTGTTCGCCAGAAAAAACCTCCAAAGCACAACCTAACCTAGCACAGAAATTAAATTCACGTCAATCCTCTCATCCAACCTCTAGTAAGGTAGCAAACAAGCGTCCTAATGGTGTAGTATTCCTTTAAATGTAGTCTCAGCAGACCAGCAGGGGCACTATAGCTCTCACTTTAAGGCAGATTCTCTACACTTGACTGTAATGCCTTGAACGCAGCACACTTTGGTGGCCTTGGTAACTCATTACCTGAAATAGCCCTTGTAAGTGGCTAATCGATAACTTATGTCTCAATAAACCTGCATTAGAAATGTATATTGACTGGTGGATCGACTGACTGCTCACTAGTTGAATGGTTGAGAGACAGATAAGCAGATAAGATAAACAGAAAGTCAAAGAAGTTGATTAGAAAGACAAGCAGACTGGAGGACAGCTAGAAAGAAAGAAACCGCATGTGTTTGTATAGATCATGTCTGCCAGCCTTTGCTGTGGCCGTCAAGCAGCAGAAAGGAAACAGAATCATAAAAGCACACAGACTAACAGACAAGGTGAGTGTTGTTTTAATGCATGAAATTATATCAACCTACTTTCTGTGAACTTGAGTTGTATAGACAAGAAGCAGGCACTTTTTCAGTGGTTGCACTTTGTAAAAGGGTCATTTTAAGGTTACTGGATAGGTCAAATTTAGGCGGGTTAAAGAAGAAACTCCATCGATTATTAGAAGTTCACATGACACAGCCTGATCAATATTTGTGCACATGAGCGACTCTCTCACAAGGCCAGAAACCAGACTGGTCAGAGGATCAGTCTTGTAGACATTAGATGGGAGGTTGGTTATTTGTTTGAGCTTTTCTATCCAAACAAACTGATCCCTTCACGCTGCTTATGTGTTATACAGACATCTGACTTGTAAATGCAGCTGATTCATTTCTGCTGCGACCAATGATACCGAGAGTTTGTTCAGTCGTGTTAATGGTGCAGGCTAACATGGATGAAAGGCTTTCCACTGTCTCAAGCGGGAAGTTAGGGACTCAGATCTGTCTCAGGAACTCAGATTCTAGCTGGACTATGATCACTTCAATTTCTATAACTTTTGTGTTTAAATCTATGGTATCATTTCACATCCGAGTTGTCACTCGAACTGAATTTTCAAATCCTAGCAGACAAGCAGAAAAGACAGTTTTAACACACTATTGTTGGAGAACAAATCACTATAACATGACATGACATGTAAAGATGGACACATGTCGAAGGCGTTTGTGTGGCAAAACTGCAAGACATGCAAGATGCAACATAAGTGATGATTTATATCTGGCCATAGCCGCATGTTCTTGTTCAGTCAGATATCGGTATGCAGATTTCCACAGTGGGAGGGGAGGGGTAGAGGAAAGAGGAGTGGTGTAATCACTTGAGAAACTTTGACAGGTGTGTGTGCAAGAAGAAGACAGACAGACAGGGAGGGTTTGTAAATACAGATGAGGAGACGAGGCGGATGATACTCTTCTCTCTACCTGTGGAGATGAAGACGGTGAAGGTGGAAGTGGAGAACAGGCAGAGGGACGGGATGAGGGAACGCACGGGAGGAGAGAGGTTTACCTGCATCTCACTGGAGGAGATGGGGAGCTACTACAGATACACCCAGTGCTGTCAACATCTGCGTAGTGAGTTGGATGTATGAACTGTAACTGCATGCAAACACATATGTTGAGTCAGATTTGCAACGGAGATCATGCCTGTTAGGTTTGACAGTGTAGGTAAAGACAGAAATCTAAAGTCAGAATCACAAAAAACATTATTTTGTGACTGGAGTTTTGTGCTTTTGGTGTTGATTTGAGTATTTATTCACTCTATTGTCAAATATTACCTTTAGTATTCAACTGAGTCAGTTAAGTATGCTGTAGCTGGAACCTGGAAGTTGCTCAACATCCTCTTGATCATGTTATCAATCTACGCTGTAATTTTGCTATCTGGGTCTATTCTGTACACACAACATCTTTTGCATGTCTGTCCGTCCTGGTAGAAGGAGCCCTCTTCTATTACTCCTCCTGAGGTTTCTTCCATTTTTTCCTCCATTAAAGGGTTTTTTGGGGGGAGTTTGGGGATACAGTGAAGTACCTTTTTATTGACTGACAAGTGATTACCCACCTGACTAAACCAACAGTGAGTAAAGTGGGTACATGCAGTTTTTTTTCCTCAGAGCTGTTAGTTGTTTGCCACGTAATGATCACATGAAGTTTTTTTTATTTTCTATGTTTTTGTGAAATCATGATTCAGGGGATTTCTGTTCTGGATATTTTCATTTGCCGGCAGCTTTTTGCAGTAAATAATGTCAGTTCCCATCAGGTTGTAGTTGTTTAACTGTTCGATTTGATTTGAATCTTTGTTCTGTTTTCTAGATTACGCCTGCTACAGTATAGCCTTAAAACATCCTCTTATAGACCTTCTCTGCTGTCATTTCTTGTGAAAAGACAGCATTCATTACAGCTGTGCTGACAGACAAACACGAATCACAAAGAAGTGATTCTACTCCAAATGAAAACACAATCAAAATGCAAAGATCTTTTGCGGAATTCATGTGCAGGTAAAATCAGCAGGAAGACTACAGTGTAGATAGACTAAGGTGCGTTATGTCATCAACTACAAGGCGTTTTGACAATCTTCTCCTCGGCGATCAAATCCAAAAATCTGCTCTTCCTTGACATTTGAGACAAGCTGTGTTCAGTGTCGTACAGCCGTTAATTCCCCCCAGCTGTTTGTTCTATTTCTGTACCATAAATTAAGGTTCTTTGGTCTCTAGTCTTCTATTTAATTTTGCCCATCAAGCGCACAATGTATTCTTAGTTACCGAAAAAATATTTATCCATCCTTCAGGCTCTTAACTGGTGAAATATTCTTCTGTGGAGACTAAAGCACAGTCTGATGATGTTCATAAAGGACGAGTAATACAGCGCTACATCCTTGTTTATTCAAGGTGGTTCAGGTGGCATTATTACCTGACAGACTGTGTGTGTGTTGTTATGCATCTGCGTTAACAAAAGACTTCTGGTTGCCGGTATGCATGTCAGGCATTTGCTTGATTTTTTTTTTTTTTTTTAGATCTTGGTGCCTGTCAGTGACTGTTCTCGTCTATTCTGGTCCATTTCTGTGTGCTTTGATCTGTATTAGAGATGATATGTGTATTTTTAGTAAAAGCTGCTCTAGAAACGCTGTGTCACAGAGATAGGTGCTTCGTTTTTGCTCTTGATCTCATCATCCTGTCGCCTTGCTGAAATATTTCCCTCCTTGCTGTTGCTATAACTCATATTTGCATCACTAGTTTGTTTTGTGATGTAAAATGTTGATTGTAAGACATGTGCTGAATGGTTTTGTTGAGTTTGTAGATTCTGATTTTTTTTTTTTTAAATTCAAGCTCTACTGTCTTTAAAGCCATATATTATTCACTTACATTTCTAAAATTTGATTTATACACCCTGTTAACGTGTATAATTTGATTTTGTTTCTAGTAAAATGAAATTAAATCTTACACAACAATCAAAGTGCTTGTGCTTGCAGATTTTGGGAATGTACAGTCGATTTGAAACAACAAAAATCATACGGTTTCGTAGCAGTCAGCTGTCTTTAACTTCCTCTGTTGATTCCCTACGTGATGATCTACTGTGACTGATGCCTGTCTTCCCCCTAGGTGGGAAAAAAACTTCCTCTTTTATGAGTAATCTGATTATTTCGCAATCCGTTTCCCATCTCTGTGTTACACCTCTTCTTTCTTTCACTTTTTTGACACCTTGTGACCTCTCTGTGAGTATTACAAACATTGTACAGCTTTTTTTGGGCATCTAATAACCCTTAAAATGCATTAATATGTTACACCAACTTGACTTCTTGGATCGTGTTCTTGTATATTTGTCTCACTGGTACTTGAAACAACACACCCTCACAAACACTCCTAATTATTTCAGTTAAAGGAGATTGAAAGGAGCTAAACTGGGCTGCAGTCCGAAAATGTCCAGTTGAAAAGTGTGGGGGTTTGATCATTGCTGTCATGTTCAAGTGTGTCCTTAAGCACCTTTTCAAACAACTAACTTTACTGCAAATCACTTGAGAACATGAGGGCATGCCAAATACATAAATGTGAAACTTTTAAACTGGTGTCGTCAAATCATTCTTTACACTTTTATATCTGTTTGGTGAGAAACTAACACAACCGCCCCTCTATCTGTCTCCTGAGGCTCTCTGTAGCACAGTTGACATCTTACGAGAAGAGGTTGATCACATTATAGCGCAGGAATGTCTCTTTCTTTTTATGACTCAGTAATCCCTCTCGCCGCTCGCTCAAACAATTTATCGGAGTGTTATGAGCTGGACTCGAGCCTTCATTGTAGTCTGCGCTGCACATTTAGACTCATATATATCAGCTGTTCCAGGGAAGGTCTGTGATGTCACCAGAGCATCCCGGCAGTATTGCATTTGGTTTATTGGGTTTTACTAGAACATGGAGGATTAATGACTGACTGTCAACATGCTCTTGGCACTCTTGTTATAGGAAACCTGGATGAGGGCTGCATCTTGTAAAACAATTAAAGACTTGTGACAATTCTGTCACATGTGCGTATGACTCTAAGTAGCTTTTGTGTGATCGACTGTAATGTTTTAGGGATGTTTGAGTTCTTGTTTCGAAACCAGTCGACCAGAGCTGGTACATTTAGGTGCTCATAATTGGTGGATTTGACTGACTATACTGGTCTTTAATAATGATGTATAGCAGCTTTACATTTTATGCCACAATCAGAATCTAATATATAGAAAAATGGATCATATGAGAAAATATTCTAATATATCTAATCTAAGTACTTAGAGAGTTGTTAAACATTGCACCTAATGCTGGTCCATAGACTTGTTCTGTAAATTAAATTCCATAAACAACAAGCCAGTAAAGTTCAGATTGATATGTTGTCACAACCTTGATTCAAGCTCTCAACTCCCTCACACCTTTTTTCCCCCCCTTCTTCTCCTCTGCTTCTTGTTTCGGCCTGTGAGTCACTTCTCAATTGGTGTCTTCCTGTTTATGCTCCAGCTGGCCAATAGTGTTTGATCCCGGAGAGCGGAAGGAGTCAATAGTGTTTCGTCTTGGCCACAAAGACGTGTGTGTGTGTGTGTGTCGTGGGGTGTGTGTGAGGCGGGAAGGGGGGGTCAAATAAACAATTCATCTGGGAGTTATTCTAGCTCCAGTCTGCACCACATCCCACACACACGTACAGAGGCACAAACAGGTCTCCTTTACATCCCGTCATCCCTGTATACACACACACACAGTTCAGTCTACCTTGCATCCCATGGAAACACACACAGATGCACACTGACACGTCAATGAATATTTTTAACTTAAAAGTTGATTTTTATGTATTTCACTTGTCATCCTGAGCCTTTAATGTTGCTTATCGTGTTGCTTTGAGCTTCTGTATCAAGATGACCCTCTCATAAACTTGCACATACGTCATAATAATGTTTATCGCGTGGCTGATTTCAGATGTTGTGAGACTGAGGAATTTTTCACATGTTCACATTGAGTTTGAACTTATACATTTCATTACCTGGATCAAATGAAGTTAGCACAATCAGCCTGAGTTGAAGTCATGATTAGTGATAATTCATAGCATGGAAATAGTTGGAAAATGCATCGTCAGATTGCTGTTCATTTCTCATAAGTGTTTTGATATTTTTCACCAGAAAAGACTTGAATTAGTAAAATAGGTCATTGCAAGTGTGAAAGTACAGTAAAAAATGCTTTTTTATATATATAGGACTAGCTAGTGCATCATTGGACAGTCTTTTTTGCAATAATATACTACATATACAACACTGTTCACTTATATATGTAAATGCAACACTTTAAGGAAAATTCTGTTTTTTGAAAGTGAGCACACCTGAAATGTTCCCTGATTTAAATGGTGATGGATGTTTATGACAAATTGAGAAATTTTGGATAATAACTTTATTCACCTTATCTTCCAAATAAGTAAATATAGTTGATTAAACTGAAGGTTTGTTTTAAACCCGCTTTGCTTAGCTATGAACTAGTGAGTAAAATGTGATTTTTACCAAGAGGCATAAGAAACTAGCTAAGCAACACACACTGGCCACATCACGTGGTATTGCAGCATCTCTTATATCATATAGACATAGAGATAATCATGGTACAGTACTGGGAAATAAATCAGAATTATCCTTTAATATACTAAAGTAATTCAGTTAAATGTAGTAGAAGATTTATTTGAATGAAAAGAACAAAAGTGAACTGAAAATTTTAATATATTTATTTATCTCCTAGTGTGCCAGAGCACTTTGACATGAATACTTGTAGTGTGTATTGATTCTGAGAGCTTACATGTTTAGACATACATAAGACAAACCATTTATTGAAGCCATACAACCAGCTCATTAATACATTGTTTGGTACCTTTTCTGACTAAAATGTAACCGTTCAGGGTGAAACTGTAAATTGACGTCCGGTGGATGAAATGCGTTGCTGTCAGAGCTGCTGGAGGACAAACCACACAAGACAGGAAATGCACCATTATAAACCCTCTGCCTTTCCTGTCCCACAGCAAATGCGCTTTATCATCTTAATCTGACATTACACACACACACGCCTGCATTTTGAAACGGCTCTTGGCATGTACACTCACTGTAACTGTATTTTGTTCAGATCTTTTCAAATCCCGTAGGCTCAAACTCTTCATCTATTGATAATCTTATCTCAGGCTAGACTGACAGATTCATCTTTAGTTTTTGCCTTAATCTCATTCTTAATCTGACACATCGTTTGTATTTCATCGCCTCAAGCCTAATCTCAGAATACATCACATCCAAACACCAGACTGAAGGATTAGAGAGCATATAAAGTGGCAGAGTTCACATATGTTCTTTTTCTACATAGAAATTGGAACATTTTTAAAGCATTAGTCCTTTAATGTTGAATTGTTTGCTATTTTTATTGATAGATACAGCCAAGATTAAACATGTGTCCTATTTTGACGTTGACTGTATGGATGGACTGACCGTTAATGCTCATAGACAGCTGTTGATGTGCACTTAATTTCAATCTTTTCAAGTAAAACCATTGTGCAAGTCAATAAAATGATTCTGTTACATACTTTAGACCACACTGTGATAGAGTGAATTTCCCTGCATGTCTATGTGTGTATGTGGGCCCTGCGGCAGTGAGCGTGGATTATCCCCTTTGTGCTGGTCAGCAGTTGACCGCTGCAGCCTCCTTTCTTAGGTGTCAAACTAAAGTCAAAGCAAGGCACAGAAATCTGATCTTTATGTGTAAAATCATTGCAGTGCCCCTTTAAAATCTACTTGTGGCACTTTACAACTTGAATTTCTTTTCAGTGAACCACTAGCTCTAAAGCTAAATATTATTCTATTTGTACTTCAGACTCCACCAACCGCACTTTACAGCTCGTTAAGTATTGATGGCTGTTAATTGTGAAATGTTTATTTATATTGCAGCCACAACCCTTGGGGCAGGATGAGGAGATGTAGTTTCTTAGTGTCACTGCTTATGGGCTTTTAAAACAGGGCTGGAGGCCTCATAAATCCCCAGGCTTGCTTGGTTTGTTTAGGGTGAAGACGAAAATGAGGAATGTTACCAAAAAAGGACTTTGGATACTGACACATTGACCCCTCTTTAACATTTCATCTCTTCTTTATTCCTCTGCCATGTTTTAATCTTTCCAGTTTACAGTTTTTTTTTTATTGTGTGGAATTATCAAGTTTCTACATCTAGGAGGGGGGGAGGGGGGTGTCCAGCCTTGTAGTGAAAGCATAAACTTCGGTGATTACCATCAGGAAACTGGGTTTTTCAGCAGTAATAGGATACAGCGAAGTAAATTAAGTGTTAAGTGGTGTTTTTAGGGAGTAACTAGACATGCACGTCGTCATCTGTATGCATTGTAGATCAGAGGGAGGGATGAGAGGAGTTAGTGTATTTCTCGTTGATGTGAAAGAGAGCGAGCAAGACGTTGAATAAACACAAACAACAGAATCACAGTTTGAAAATGTGTGTTTTTCTCAGCAGGGCGGTTTCTTATGAATCGAGCTCCCCAGGGTCCATTCACATTTTCACCAGCCCAACTTCTCATTGCTTCTCTGTGTGTGGCACACTGGGTCCCCCTGCTGTCTTCATTGGCATTGTGTGTGTGTGTGTGTTTTGAGTCTGTGAGAGAGAGTGTGAGAAAAGCAAAAGAAAACGGAGAGATTGAGGCCTCCGTTCCCTCCAGCACAAATGTTACATAGTCTTATATTTAGGTTGTGTACAGATATAATTTGGCTGGATTATACTTGCACATTAAACAATTCTCCACTACATATATGAGAAACTGTGTTTGCTTTGCTGTAGCCTCATTAGGAGTCTAATTATTTGGGGTTTTTTGCCAGTTTGTTGTGTTCAGATGTTGATTGGAAACTGTGATATCTGACACTTTGCAATCATGAGCTCATTCACCAAACCCAGAATTCAAACAATAACCAAAGATGAACTCGGGACAAAAGTTATATTTGTAGCTTCTTTCAATAAAAAGACTATTAAATATCATTCTAATTCTTAACTCATCCATGTTTCTGCAGGTAGATTTTCTATTATGACCATGTTTGTGAAATGCATTGAGTCTGAAAAGTAGAAAAGCACATAAATCTATAAAATGATGCATAGCTTTGAACATGTAAGAAACATGTGGAACATAGTCTGTACTAAATGAATGATTCTTAAAGCTGAGAGAATAATTTGCCCTCATGATGAAAAGTACTGTAAAAAGCTTTATAGATTAATGCAGATTAATCTAGACTACAGAGAAGAGTTTGATAAAATGAGATCTACCAGTTCTTATGTTTCATATACTGACAGGATCAGGATGGAAACACCACATACATCACGTTGACAACTTTAATTAAATTCACACCCAAACAAAGGGTTTTACGATTGCAAAATCATATTTTGTATTGTGTAGCTGTGCTAACTTGTGCGTATGTGTTTGCATATTCTCACTGCAGCTGTGTTTTTCACTCTGTTTTCTGTTTAGAGGCTGAATCAGACGGAGAGATAACAGACTTTCAAAAACCGATTAGTATCAGCCTTTGTCTCAGCTAATCTAGTCCATTCAAACTGCCTAAAGAACAAAACAAAGAAATGTATTAATGCAGTGATCTAATTTATCTGCTGAAGGCTGTGAAGCACACTGGAGATTTATACATGAGAATGATGATAATGAACAATAATCACTATTGTGAAGTTGCAGATACTGTTGTTAATTCTCTAACTAACAATCTCAGTCTTGAAGTCCCTGAACAACACTTTTTGGTTTATTGTTCAGGATTTTAAAGACTCTTATAATCTGTCATGCTCTGTCTGTGAAAACAGTGGGAAACATGAGACTGCGCTGGGAGGGTGGATCATCTGAAGCTCCGCCTCACTGCCTGGCACAAATAAGGAGGAGGGAGGGGGGGGGGGGGAGGTGTGTGTGTGTGAGTGTGTGAGTGTGTGAGGGCTGCGCTGTGCTGTGCAGTGACAGCTCACTGAGCGGCTGAAGCTTGGCTGTGGCAGAAATGGACTGCCTGAACTTCCACCGCGATGCTCTCTGACAACATGTGGTTGTGTGTGAATGTGTTTTAACTGTGTGTGTGTGTGTGTGTATATATGTGTGTGTAAATGTGTATGAGGGGGGCTTACATGTACCGGCAAAGCAATGGCTCTAAACCGAGTGTCTCAACTCTGCCACGATATCACCAGGCTGTGGCTGCAACTGAAGATGATGACAGGTAGAGTGTGTGTGTATTTGTGTGTGTGTGAGAGAGAGAGAGAGAGGCAAATGACAGAGGTAGAACAACATAATTTGATACTAAAGTGTGTGTGTGTTGGGTGTCTTTCTTGTGTGTGGATAAGTTTTATAGAGAGAGATAAGATTGTGAGAATTCAGCAGGTGTGTGTGCAGCACAGACAGACTTAAAAAAAAAACTGTATCCTGCACTTTTTATAGGTTGTGTGTTTGTGTTTCCTGCACTCTTGTTGTAATGTCTAGTCCAAACTGCTGTCTTTGGCATCAGAGGTAGACCAGGTGGTAAAGTAGAGCTAATGTGTATATACGTGCTTACCTCTTATTCTACTTAGAGCTTTATCAGTAGTGAGTCTACAGAGTGCTCAGAATTGAAAGGGTTTGTCCTCTATGAGTCATGAATATTCTCATGAAATTACATGACTAACTGTTAATTAGATATAGATATTTTGTTGTCATGGCAGCGAAGCAGGGTTGTAGTCTACATCACTTAAGTTGAGTCTGAGACACGTCCAAGACTGAGTGGTTTCAAGTCTTTTATTCTTTCTACTGTTGTTCATACTGAGAGTCAACTGTGATAACCTCAATCACTCAATCATCTCTGGTTTAAGGTGTTATGAAGTGTGATAGACACGTAAATCTGAATAAATGTTATTTGCTAAAATCGCAATAACAGCGCAGAGTAAAAAAAGAAATTAGAAATGAAATATTCTTGCACAATGTTATAAGCTAACTATGAGTATAACTACAATAACTTTTCTTATATTTGTGCATCAAACTACGTCTTTGAATGATATGTCTGTTAGTGTTAGTAAAGACATGTCACATGCTGGGCCTTGCTGGTGTTGCTGGGCAAAAAAAAAAAAAACTGTAATAGGCGAGATCAGGGGTCGTCGTCAAAACACCCACCAGACCGACACAAGTTCAACATACTTTAAAAAAAATGTCCTGAGGACGGGCTTGAAGTACAACAGTCTTTCTGTTCTGTGTGTCTTTCAGCTCATCACAGATATGTATCTGTGTACACTGTGTTGGCCAATAAATAACAGTAAATTGCAGTATAGAAATGCCAAAGATACAGTGTCACCATTAAATGTAAAATGTCCCACTCAGTACTGATCTTGGTCACAATTCTTTAAAAAAGGGATCTTTATGTATTTTTACATAAAACAGAGAATATTGCAGTTTGGCCAGTAGTGATGACAGTATGATGGATAAAGTGTAGTACAAACAAACTGGTGTTCTCTCTTGTTAAAAGCACGTGGATGTTCACAGAAGTTTATAAATGGCTGTAAAGCACTTTATGAATCAACTAAATGAATGGACATGACTGGACTTCATTATCCACATTGATTTCGTCTCATTGCCCAAAGATGCTTTTCCTACCGAAGGCATTTCTATCCATCAGACGGTTACATAATGCAATCTCAAGTGGACAGTGTGCTTTGTCTTGAGGCACTTTCCGTGTGTTAAAGAGATGTGTGTGTGTGTGTGTGTGTTAACATGATGTGTGTCTGCCCTCAGTACAGTACACAGAAGAGCACACTGACAGCATGTTAATCAGTCGGGAGCAACGTTTGGACAAAACCCTTTTGAGAGTTTGAATGTCAACATCTCCTCCCCCTTATTTTCTTTTCCTCAGTAGTGTGTGTGTGTGTGGCTGTCCATCTCCATCATTTTAGCGGTGTTTAATGCTTCCTTGTTTGATAATGACAAACCTGTGAAGCACAGTGTTGATGATAATCCATGGAGATTCTGTCGTGCTTTTCTTGGCCCTCTGTGGCCTTTTCCAGGTGTGTGTGTTGTGTCTTGTTTTGTGTTGCTGTGCAAAGAGAGTGAACGTGTTTGCTCTGCTGGCAGATGGATTGAGATTATTTTATGAGCCTATACACCTTTCCTAGCGTTGCTTTTTGCCAAGTCAAGATTAGACGCTGACAAGTCTCAGCTAAGCTCCCGTAATGCAATCTCGGATGTGGTTCCGTGTTTGTGTGTCAGAAGAATAAGAAGCATTTATCTTGCTGTGACATTACCTGTTTGTATTGGCCTTAACAGCAGCACTGCTGTTGTAATGTACTTTTCAGGCAATTTATTTTGCCCTTAAGAGGCTTATTCACAAAAAAAACAGCCTTAGCAGCAGCAAATAGTCTGTTACAGAAGAACTGTATCAACATAACAACTGACTGTAAGCAAGAGAACATAATCAATAAACTCAATACAGAGCTAAATTGGATTAAATGGATGGGATGAATCTTTAATGATCCCTAAGGGGAGATAGAATGATGGCAACAACAAAATACAACAAATCAAATATAATGAGGAGCGACATATTTATCACGCTAATACACAGCTCTGTTTAGCTCCAGGGCCTCTCCAGGGAGGGCAGATACAACCTGAAATCCATTTCATGATATATTGTCACATTTACCTCAATTACTATCATTTAAACTACTACTTTGCTTTGTACTTGACCTTGCTGCACCCAAAGAGCTTTCACCATTAATGATATGACTGTTAGTGTCATTAAATGAGTAGCGATTTAAAAAGTTGCAGGATTTGCGGGAGACTGGTTAAAAAAGAAAAAAAATTGAAGCCCAAACTGAGATAACCCTGATGACATCATTTGGGGATATTGTTTTTAGATTCCCCATAATGACTAAACTGAACTTGCACTGTTTAAAATGATCAACAATTAACGTTGGTCAAAATGAGTATGATCTGCATCATATACATTGTGCAAAGTTGTTCAAAAAATACTTGTTGAAAGAAATTAAAATGACTTAAAAGTGATTTTCATCATGG
This sequence comes from Thunnus thynnus, assembly GCF_963924715.1. Classification (NCBI taxonomy): domain Eukaryota; kingdom Metazoa; phylum Chordata; class Actinopteri; order Scombriformes; family Scombridae; genus Thunnus; species Thunnus thynnus. Next base: position 9,071,061 of record NC_089540.1, read on the forward strand.
CGTACATGTAAGCTTTGAAGAGAGGGGATCGATTTCTGTTGAAGATCGTTGACCTTTTGATTATGACCTACTCAACTTCACCACAGTTACAAAATCACAAGGAGACTCTTTCAAGTAATTCAGATCAAGTTTCTGTTCTGGCCCGGATCAGAGTGCTGGGAGAGTGCTACAGTGCTCCTCTGTGGGTATCAGAATTGATGTGGTTTTGTCAAAATGTTGTGGTGCATATCCACTTAAAAAGATGCCAGTAATCACATGCGCATTATCCTAAACCAGCAAGGAGCTCGGAACATTTATGGAAAAACAAAAGAAGCTGAAAAGAGGAAAAACAATATTTGGAATTTGTGATAAAATGCACACAAACAGTGCAATAAATCCTTTCTACTGTATCTATTATCCCTAAAAAGCTCACAATCAGTGACCTTTAAGACTGCTATGAGAGATAACTTCCCGTGCATGATGTCACCGTGTAAAAGAATAGTGTCAGGTTTTTTCCTACATCTGCGTGTTTCTTTTAGGGCAAGTAAAAACACATTAGCTCCCCTCCCTCTCTTTCTCTCTTGTAAGTTTTCTTTTTCCTCTCTCATCCCTGTCTTTCTCAGTTTTCATCTTCATCTTTGTTCTGAGGAGTATAATTACTGGTATCTATGGCCAGAGGCGACTAAAAAAAAAAAAGGCTGCTGTTCTAGCCGCTGGTTTTACTCTCAGCTGAGCTTTTACCGCTTGTTTTTTTTCGTCTCCCTTTAATGGAGGAGAGGGAAGGAAGGGAGGATGACCTGGATTGAAAACCACAATATTGCGACGACATGCTTTGTAGTTTAGTGAGCTGCACTCGCAGACCTCCCAACAGCTCGCAGTGTGTTTGGGTGTTACCTGATGCAAATTCCCATGAGATTACAGGTCTGCGGCATGCACTTGCAGCAGATAGAGGTTCAGTGCCGCTTTGGCGTTGAGAAAGGTGACTAACATCAAACTTCTTGGTGCAGAACTATCACACCAACAACAAGGACAATCAGATAGCTGCTTAGCTATCAGATTGGCACTGACAGCACGTCAAAATAATCCATGTCTGCTTTAAGGATTGCTAGGCTCTGGTGTGCTAACATGGAGCAATTTGATTATATGGGCTGTGGATTCAAGCATTTAAATCCTATAGTTTGCCTGCACTTGCTATAGAAATATATACAATCATTTAGAGTTATACACAGTAATATTTCATGTTGAAAGCCTTTGAAACAAATCTGTCAGACGTGGCCACGTTTTTAAGATAACGCAACATTTAGCATTAGTTCCAAGCTCTCTTTATTCATATTTTGAGACGATGCAAATGTTTTTGAGTTCACTTGATGTTTACACTATTGTGGTACTAGAAACATATGTGCTAAATGATAAAAGAAAGATGTGTTGAATAAATAAAGATGGTTTGACATGAGTGGCCTGATAAATGGCTGAATTTACGTATTGCACAGCATTGCAACAACAGCATTGCCACTGGGTGGTACATTGAAATGTTACAATAACAAGACTTTTTTGATATTGAAGACCAACTTCTCTTTTTCCATCATCAGATAATGAAAACTCAATGAATTTCTGTAACAGATTTGAATACAGTTTGCTTGAGCATTCAGCCTCTGAGCTGTTGCGTGTCTGTGTTGTGTTGTGACGGCGGCGCAGACTGCAGACAGAGAGAGGGACAGTAGTGTGTTGTTTGCTGAGATGATGATGATGCCACCATCTATTCAGTAGATTGGGGCTGCCTGCCAAAGTCAAGCCCGAAGCCATTGTTCTGTATTTCGAACCGTTGCTGAATGGGATCACTTTTAAATCGGCATCTTGGCCTTACCAAGACATACATGTAGGGCGGAACCACATTGCAGCATCAAAATGATAGGATTAATAAATAAATATAGATTTTCAGAATGGCTGCATGACACACAAATCTGCTGACAATTTCAAATGTTAAAAATTATGATTTCATAGACTTTTGTGTGTGTTTTTCTTTCTCCTGAATCTGATCCATGAAACACCACAGATTACTTGTTATTGTCGGGGATAGTCATATTATGCATCCTCAAACTGGCATCATTTCTAGTAAAAGTGGGTGTAAGTAAAGGTGAAATGAACCTGGACTCTCCTCTGGATGTCCGCTGACTGCGTGCTGACAGCCACAGCTTTCATAAGACAAAGAAGAACCCAAACATTCACGTGACCATCAGTAATATTTTAATGTTTGTCTGGCTCATGTTTTTCCTGATCCACACTAATTCAAGCTTTGGGTTTGGGGATGGGCACCACACACACATACACATACACACATACAAACACACATTCCAGGCCACTGTTGGCCCTGTGACCCAGTTGTTGTTTGGCATGGTGTGTGTGTGCCTGCCAGCCCCTTCTCCTGTGAGTGTGAGTGTGTGTGTGTGTGTGTGTTAGATGTCCCACAGCAGTGACAGATGGAGCTCTGGTAAACCCTGAGTATAATGCCAGATAATAGGGCTTGGATTCCCTCACACAAGTGTGCGCATACACACACACATACACAGCTGCAGAGTGGCTGGAAAAACCTTGCTTCTCTATATGCAAACACGTGCACACACATTTTGGCATTTGATGCCAACGCAGCAACTTTTAACCCCCTTGCTATGCCCTCACAACACACACATGTACACACACACACACCTCATTTCTTCAACCTAGTGCCTTCAAGTCTACATTCCAAGCCAGTCCTTTCCATTTGGTGCATACCAGAGCAGCAGATGAAGGGCTGAAGGTCTCAGTGAAGCTTGAGTACTGGGTGTCTGCCTCAATGACACCACTCCCATGTGCATTTATGAATGACACATAGGCATTGCAAGACATGGTACCTTGTGATATTTTTAATGCCATGTCATTAGGCAGGACAAATATTTAAGCTGATATCATCATAGCCTGGGTGGGGAAACTTTACCTGGAATATTGTGATACATAAACAAACATTATTAAAGTTCATAAAGTGAGTCTTTGCACACATGCTAATAAATATCATTTTAGGCAACAATCTCTAGAACACCTGCTTAAATTTAGCTTATTGCTGCTAGCATCCAAAACCTTAAAGTATGTAAATATAAGTCTTTAAATTCATTTTGCAATGTTGAATCTGTGAAATTTGTCATATTTATTCATTGTGCACTTTGGAAAACATTGGGTTGTGTTGATTGTCATTTAGTTCAAATGTGCACAATATGAATGAGGTCGATATGAATTAGATTTAACACTTTTACTGTATCCTGTTTTGATGCTGAGACTTTGCGCAGTCAGTTAAGAATATCTAATACTTTTAAAGCCATATTTTTCCAACTACATTTAAAATCAATATTATTTAAAATCATATATATTTTTGTCAATCTTGATGCTCTAAAGTATGTTTTAATTGATGAAACAAAGTTATCAGTGGATCCTGATGAGAGCTGTTTGTATTTCCTCAGCTCTTCTTCACTGTGTGTTTATGTCTGTTTCCATATGTCTGAGGTCATTTCTGTGTATTGGTGTACCTCTGTGTCCGACCATATCATTCTTGTTTTTGTTTGCATAGTCCTCAGCCAGGGGTCCTGTTTTTGTGTGCACACGTGTGTGTGTGTGTGTGTGTGTGTTATGGTGAACATCAGAAAGCTCTCCAGCGTCCTGTGGTTTTGAACTTTGACCAGCCACCAACGCTGGCAGCCATTAACACACAGCTGGCTGCCGTCTTTGAACTGACAATGTGTGTTTAACAAGACAACCTGTAGGAACATGACTGCAGAGCAGAGGAGGAGGAGGTGTGAGTATCTGTCTGAGACCGTAATAGACAACGTTAGCTGGGTTTCCATCATGCTTTCAGTATGTGTAATGAACTGTACCTTCATGAGACTTAATTGGGCTGTTGCCTCTCTTTCACCTCCATGAGCATTGATTTTACCAGAGTGTGTTGTTGTCTTGACAAATTGAGTTTTTGCAAATGACATTGTAAAGAAGTGTTAGCGGTAATCAAATCCGAACACACACACACACTGTACGGTCCTATTTTAATGTAACTCTGTAGGGTTCAGATGCTGTGATAGATGAGCAACCTGTGATGACTGTGTTTTATTGACGGGGTTCAAACTGTTCCAACACTGCTTGTTATCAAGTATTAAATTGAGGACCAGTAGTCTTATTATTTTAGCATTTTGCTTCATTACTTTAAATGACAGGTTCACACATTTTTAAGCTTTAGATAAACTTTTAAATACACTTTTGCATGAAAAGAGGACTGGATTTTGTCCCCCATCAATTACTTTGAAAGCGCATCATGATGGGATCTTTTAATTGCCAGTATGACCAGCAGGAATGATTACAGCAAACCAACCTGTTTCAGTGTTCATATGGAAACCTGACTGTTGTTTTAAGACAAACTTGAAAAATTGTGAATCATTCCTTTAACCCTAAGTTATTAGTGTTTTATGCCAAAAGAAACTCGCTAATGAAACTGTTTTTTCAAGCATGTTGTAACACAGATTTTGCACTTTCTGTTCTTTCATGCAGCAATGTTTCTTATAGGCTAATGAAATTAGAGCTGAATTACATCGTGCAAAATCCCAAACAACAATCCCCGCAAAGTTGGTTCATGTACTCAAGCGCACCATCAAAAATTGAGCAAAATGGGATGATAACAATAACTCTTTGTGTGAGAGATTTTAAAGTGAGAGAGCGATGACTTCTTCAGGTTAAAAAGAATCAGGAGATCAGGGCAGGGAGGTGATTTTTTTTTTTTTTTGAGAAAAACAAAAAAACATTGCTGAGATCTGGAAACATGCTGACATCATGATAAGTCAGATGATCAGACACGTTGTAAACAAGACAAAGGAAATTGCACAACTATGGCAAATACGGTAGGTCAAAGTTGAACTAGGATTGTAAACTGTGATGGATGTTTACAACGGACAGTATGGGTAATCATTTTAACAGTCACCATCGCTTTCTCTCCCAGATACATTTGGTGAACCTTGGGGTTTGTTTACAACCTGTCATAGTGATGTCACCATGTTCCCAGTTCTCAGAAGTTAACTTGCTGAGTACAGTGAGGTTATTACTGATAAAACTGATGAACAAAACTATGAAAACACAATAAAAGTTGTAATAAACCTGAATTATCATTTAACCTCCACCAGATATCTTCAGTGTGACAGTACAAGTAGCACTTCTTAAAATAGTGGTTTTGTAAAACATTATTCAAATGGAACTAGAATCAATTAATTATTAATTCCTGGTAAATTATCTAAATGTAACACATCATAAACTAACTTTTAAAAGGTTTGCTGGATTAAAATTGGGAAGAAAGAAATGGACAAATGTGTAGTATAGTATAAACTGTAGGTGTATATATAAGCCTGACAGTGTATTTTACAGCTGTTAAGTGTTACCACAGAGAAAAAACACATCCAAACTTTCAGCTTGCACCAGGCCAACACATTAAATATGTAGGCATGTGTAAAGAAACCCTGTCCTCCATTTCATCCTACTGAGACAAGAGCACCTCTACGCTCTTTTTTTTTTTTTTTTTCCGACTGCCTCATTCCCCTCCTCCTCCACCTCCTCCTCCTTCTCCTCCTCGCTATCTTTTCACCTCTCTAAATCCAGAGCTTATTCTTTCTCACACATACACACACATGGGCATTCAGCTGGAGACAGTCAGCAGGAGTGTGAATGGGTTCAGTTGTCATGTGTCGTGTAATTCCTCTCATACTGTACTGTTTAAATCCTGAAGATATAAGTTAAGACATATGTCATGGCAATATATTGAAATGTCAGGACATAGGTAGGGGAAACTTTGTCTTGTGAATAGTTAAGTGAATTTAACTGCTGGATCCAGGGAATCTTATAGAACATAACTGAATTTGATCAAATGAGCTGAATAGTGTCATATTTAGTTTTAATGGGAAGATTGTTAGGTTATGTAGGCTATCATTTTAGCCCTCACTTAAGCCCCTGAAAAAAAGAATGAATGAACTGGGTAAGGGGTGTCAGGGCTTGGGGGGAAGGGTACAAGAAGGCGGTGGGGACATTCTTTCTAGGCCCCCCATAATCACTATTTGTGTTTGGCTGCATTGCCCCACTTCCAATGTGTGTGTGTGTGTGTTGTTTGGTGGGTAAAGGGGTTCACTTGCAGCCTCGCCGCTATAGTTTAATTTCATTCATTCCACTGAGGACAAAGCAGGGAGTTTTAGAGTTTCAGCAGCGGTGAAAAGCAGTGCGACGCCTGAATGTCTGATATGTCTGCGCCATTCAACCCCTATAGGGATGCACGGTGTGTGGACTGAGCAGTTTGGTTCCAACTTGGCTAAAAAATTATGATGAAATTGTTGATTTTTTAAAAAAAGTTTGTTTTGACAGTGAAGCTAGCAGTGATTTGAAACTCTTTTGGTTGCTGTGTTGAGACAATTGTCATGTGAGTTTCTATGTTGTTGGATTTTGAAATGTTTTTGCAATGAAAAAGCAGTTTTGGTAGTCTGTTTTCTTTCTTCTGTCCACCAATGTTACAATAGTATCAAGAGACAAGCGAACTTTTTTCTGAGATTCTTCTCATTTGAGGACATGGAGCGAGCAACGAAGAATATAAAACCAAAACCAACAAAATACTATAAAAAAAAGGAACAATTTTAAATTCCAAAACACCTGAACAATTCCTTTTCTTAATAGTAAAAACTCATTTCATTAACACAAAAACCCTTAATGAACAATTTATCATGCCTAACTTTCATGCTCTAGTACTTTTATACATGTAAATGTCATATTATGAATGAAACTAGTGAAATAACATACAGTAAATATAAAGATTCAACAATCAGAAATCATTGAATCATCAAAGATGCAGATTGTGTTTCAAGTATTTTAAAACATGATGACTTATATTCTAAAGCAGCTGTTTCCAAGCATCATTAAAAATCCTGTTAGTCCCAATACTTATGCAATACCACCCTGCATTTCCTGTCCAAATTATACCAGTAACAATAGAGCAGAACAGCTGTTATTCAAACCCACTCTGTCATTTTCCTGGCTTGAGAAACACTCTTTTTCTCATACTAACACTCACTGATGCTGTCACAGCTTCTTTGGCCTACCGAATATTCAAATACACAAAAAAGTGGTGATTAGTGTGACTTTAACACCATCCAAGATTTAGTTTAGAAGCTGATTTTAGCGTGAAATGATCTCTTAAGGACTTAAGTTTGTTAAGAATTGTTAATTTTGAAAGCATGACTGTCAGAACCCAGTTACAGCAGCTTTAGGTCATGACTATTGGGTTTAAGTCTTGAAATCAAACACACATACGAACATACGCGTAGGTACAGTAGAGTCAGAGGCATGTGTGACTGTGCTCCAGAGTCTGGGTCTTAGCCAGAGCTTACTGCCTGACACACTGAAGTGACAGCTGGGCTCAGTGAGCCTACAACACACTGAAACACACACACACGCTGACATATGACAACACACTTGCTCACACGCAGTCTGCCTCCACATATCAAATGTAACGTTAGCGTGTGCATAAAGTGTTTGTTAAAACGTATACATCTAGTGCTTTTACTTAAAGGCGCTGTGAAGAGATTTATCCACATTTTCCAAACACATCCTACCTTCCCTTCTCTTCTTCCCTTCTGGTTTCTGCTGTAGTAGAAGCTAATTATAGCAGAGTTGCTCTTTTTTGGTTAAATTACAGGCTGGTTGACTTTGCTGCAAGCTCTGTGGTCTGTACAAGTCTGTTAAAGTGGACCTGCATTAGTGCCACGTTAGCCATCTCTTTAAACTGTATCCTGCTTAGAATTTTAGACCCTTCTTTTACTCTTTTCTACCTTTTTTCCTGCATTTCTACCTCAAATTCTTCCTTTTTTGCCTCTTCATATCCTTCACTACTTGCTGTCCTTCCCCACTTCCCTCCTTGTTCCTCTTTTCCTAACTGAACTCCTCTGCTGCTGCTCTCCTACCCTTTTACAACAGATTATAACAATGTATGCGTGTATGTGTATATGCACAGTAGCTGGAGAATTCCTGAATCACTGCTCTCTCATTTTAACATAATCCCCTGATATCTGAGCCTTGCCCAGTGACTTACTGGCATTATTACTCCGTGTGTGTGTGCCAGCCACTGTTGTACTCCTTCAGTTTAATAGATTCCTGCCTCGCCACAGCTACATGTATGTCGTGTTACCCACTTGTAAAGTAACCTTAAAAAAAGGCAGAATGTATCCCGAACATCCTGTAAACAGCTGCCAACACTTTTTGTGCGGACTACTCATGAGACATGAGACCTACAGTATGCGGTGTGAGTCACTGTCTAGCCAACGGTATGCTGACACGCTGTATATAGCATTACTGAGGATCTAAGCTCTTAATCTGTCAGATTTCTAAGGTCAATGGAAGAAATGACCAATAAACATCAGAAACTAGCTGGCTACTCGCTACTTCTTGGGGCAAATATTTTATTTACCATCAACTGTATCTTGCAAAAGGTTGCATGCTGTCACAAGCTGTTTGTCAAACTTTTGGGTTCAAGTCAAGTCTCAAGTCCATCAAGGCGAGTCGGGCAGAGCTGAAACAATTAGTCAATTCATTGATTAGTTGATTGACAGAAAATTAATCGGCAACATTTGATAATTGATCCATTGTTTCAATAGTTTTTCAAGCAGAAATGCAGAACACTCTCTGGTTCCAGCTTCTCCAATGTGAGGATTATTGATTTTTTTTTGGCTTCTGAAGAGGGCATGGCAGAAAAAGTTTGAGAACCACCAAATGATTAATCAATCATAGAGAAAATAATCAGCAGAATGATTGAAATAATCATTAAGCCATAAATAAATTTCATGGCATTTCCTTTAAAAACTATATTTATAGTGATTTTTTACGTAGCTGAGAACAAGTCATTTCATTTCCAGGCATAGGCTTAATAAATAAATATTCAAGGTGATGAAAGCTACTTATTCTTATACTTTATGGTTCTGGGATTTTAACACCAGAGAAAGTGAAGCCGTTTTTTGGCTTAAATCTGATTAATCTGATGATTAAGACCCCCCCTCCAACCCCGTCTCGCCACTCATTTTACTTAACAGATCATTTTAAATGAGCCTGAAACCAGCAAACTGTCATTCTGTCTACTAAGTTGGAGACTGATCGTAATCAGTCAGAGCTGCTCCCGAGGGGAGATTTGGGCGGATGACTGCTCTCTAAAATGTGAACAGTTTGTTTGGTTTGCACTTACATGGTAATTAATGCCTTTCACTGCCAGTCCCACCATACTGCTTGGAAACCTTACTGTGCTTCCCTCACACCAGCCTCAGTGCCAGCCTTTGTCTATATACCGACATGCACACACTTTTTCACAGTGATACTCCCTCACACACACACACACACTAAAATGACATCAAAAATTCTCAGTTTTCATTCACAGACACGCACGATTGTACACAATTTAGAGTCCTCTTTGTGTTTGGCATGCATGGGTCACACATGGCGACTAAGTGGGCGAGAGGGGGGGATGCTTTCCCTTTCCCTCTATCTCCATCATTCTCTGTCTCTACATGTCTCCGAGGGCTAAATGAGATTACTGTAATCCAGCTTGACCAGCGAGAGGAGGAAATACAAATGCTGTTTATTTCATCCCCCTGTTGGTGTCTCTGCCTCGCTTTCTCCCCTCTCCTCCCTTTCATTCGATCTCTCTTTCTTTCCATTTCCTGCACTCCTCCCTTTGTTTCCAGCTGAAGAACCTAAACATATATTTTTTAAAAAAAGAGGAAATGAACAGTCTTGAAATTAATATAGTTTCAGTTTATGTTAAAGAGTGTTTAACTGAGGCTAGAAAAGGTTGCAAGGTAGAAATCATTAGATAGCTAACAAGTTTATATTATATAAACAGGATTGAATTACCTATAAGCATCGGTAATAAAAAGGTCAGCTGTTGGCTATAAAGACTAAAATGGGTCACATTGGCTTTTTGGCTCTATATCAGATTGTGCTCAATGAGCTACGGCGCTCCTCACAGCCTGATTGTAACTGTTTCTTCTTTGTCTTTGTCGTCTGATCCCAATTGACCTTTATAACAGTCACCAGACCTCATCAACCACCGGAATAAACGGCACATTAACTGTCTTTGCAGCTCCGGTGTGACCTCTCAGTTCTGAGTTCAGAAGTGCAACCAACTGTCCTTAATTGCAAAGAGTTGAGAACCTCCAACATGTTATGCTTTTGTGTGTGGAGACATTAGTATCTAATGAGTATGTCTTTGTCTTTCTCTCACCAGATGACATTCTGCAGAGGGAGGATGGCCCCCTGTTCGCGGCAGAAATTGGCTCTGAACTCCAGAAACAGTTTGCCATCCTGCCAGGTTGGTTTGATGTCTTTCTCTCTTTATCTCACTGTTGTTATTGTACAGCAGGACTTTAGGGATGATTAACTCGCAAGGAAGGCTCAATTTAAGCAAATTTCAATGTGAAAACCTGTAAATGCTTAAACTAAAGAGCAAAAAAGTAACAAAAATAACAAATAACTCACAGATATGTGTCTATCACTTTTTAATGATGCACAGCAGCGAAAAAACAGACACCTTTCAGCCCTACGCTTTCCTCAGCGTTACCTGTAAATGCAACTGTAAATAAATATCCGCCGTGACATTTTTACATAAGTAAAAATACAAGCGGACCCAACATTTTGAATCAGCTTAACAAATTCAATTGACCGAAACGATGTAACACTGTTAAGTAAAGTGGTGAAATTCAAGATGAACTAGTGACCTCAGGTATATCTAAGTTTGTTTCCATTCTGCTGCATTTTCAAATAGGCAGCATGGATTAGATTAGTTTGTAAAACTGGGTTGTCATAATAGAGAATAACACATTCAAGCCAAGTAAGGAGGACTTATATAATAATAGATAATGATAGCGCAAATTGGGGTTGTTAACATTATGCAACAAACATAAAACCTCTGGAATTGTATCTCTTTTTTTGTGGTTTGGTTTTACTTTAAATTTGGCTTTTATGTACTTATCTGTCTTGTTGGATGGTAAATATGTTTAGCAGTTTGACAGCTCTTTCTTTTATGTCAAGTAAGAAAGTCAGTAACAAAAATTGCAGCAGATAAAAGTAGTGTGTCTGACAGCAGGGAGGTTTACAGTACATGCAGTGCAGATTTGTCATCCAGATTCCAGAAATAGCATCGCTTCTACTCAGTCTACACTTAAAAGACTTAAAAGTGGCATTACTTGAAAGATTACTCTGCAGTGAGGAACACTTTAGGCATAAAGTCAAAACTTTAAACTCTGTGTATATCAGATTTTTGAACTTTAAAGCAAGAAAAGAGAGAGCTGCTCTCAGTCGATGCTGGACCGCTCTGCAAGGAAAAGTTTCACTTTTGTCAGTTACTGATGACAGGTTGACCCAGATAGGAAACACAAACACTTGTACAACATGAAACAAACTTTTTTGCACACTGATGCACACAGAAACACACACTTAGGGCCCTGTGTTGGGTTACCATGACGATAATGCCTGGCCAATGACGGCATGTGAATAATTCATCACCATGATGAACTGCTTTGCAACTTGACCCACCAACGAAAGAGGAAGCCAAGTGTACTTGTGTGTGTGTGTGTGCGTGTTTGTGTGAGGCCCTTTTGATTTTGTACTTTAGTTTAGTTTTTTTATTATCTTCACATCCTTTGTCATAAGATTAGTTATTCATCTGAAGTTCTTGTGGAAAATTTATAGTCAGTAGACATCTCTAAAACCTCAAACCCCTGGCTGACAATGCCTGGACCTCTCTCTGATCTACCCCCAACACCTGTGTCTCCAGGGGGCCGTGGGATAAACGGAAGCCCTATCATCGTCTTCCCAGAATTCCCAACTTTCAGCGAGCTGGAAGAGGAGGAGATCCAAAATGTCCTGAGCTACCTCACCAGCGTTCCCAGGTTAGTTTCTCACACACACACACACACACACACATAAACACACCCACACACACTATCTTTCTGTCAGCCACATTTGGTTTGACAACAAACAAACTGTGAAAGGAATCAGGCCAAATGAATTAGAGCTGTAATACCACTTGGAACCAACAGATGTCAGTACAACACCAAAGGGTGTTGCAAGGATGAAGCCACAAAAGACATAAAGAAATCTTGGAGATAATGGAATAAAAGAGTGGAGAAAAGGAGATTTTGGGAATGAAAAATAAAGGATGAAATAGTGGGTTTATGAGAGAAAAATAAGCAATACATTTAAGATTTCCTTTTTAAAATGAGATGATTTTAATGTAGGCAGAATTTGACTGAATGAATTTTTGCAGAGAGACAGATTTTAGGTGTGGCTTGAGGAGGTTTAACATAATGCAATTTTTTTTTTGCTAATTAAATTCAGATTAAATCATAATCTACACCTCTACCTTTTCTTCTTTCTGTCTGTATTTCTCCTCCTTTATTCTCTCCTCCCTCCCTCTGTACCTCCTCCCTCTCACGCCCTCTCCCTTTCTTTCACCTTTCCTTTACTGCTGAGTGCTGCACTCCCATCACACACACACACACACACACACACACACACACACGCTATAGCACACACACTTACTCTTATTAAGAGGGGGAGAAAGGATGGAGATGTATGCATCTGGATATCTATATATATACATATATGTGTGTGTGTGTGTGTGTGTGTCATGGCGGCCTTTCAGTGTATCAGGTTTTTTTTTTTTTTTTTCTTGCGGCTCATCACCTTTCATATCCCACCCCCCTCTCTGAGTCCCCTCCCTTTCTCCCCACCAGCTATATGCACCCGACTGCCAATCGGCCGCACTCTGAGCTCCAATTGGCTGTGGAGGAACAGCAAGATGCAGAGCTTGGTTTTAATTGGCTGAGGGCGGGAAGCAAGTGGTGGAGGAGCAGAGGGAGAAGGGAAAAGGAGGAGGGAGATGCTCTTTAAGGATGTGAACGGTCACCTCTCTCCTTCTGTGAGCTGCAAACAGATGATTGTGGATGCAGGAGTTGAACACTGACAACACGGAATAAAGGGAAAAATAAGGAATATTGGATTATTGCTGGATGATAACAGAATATTAAGGATATTTGTTGGGTTTTTTGTCCTGGAATAGCAAAGATTTTCCCAGTTCACCCGGCTTCATTCATGTGATTTGAATATTTTTTTCCACTAAAGATGGATTGAAGATTTGCTGTCGCAGCGTTCACTGGGTACTATAGTGTGTTCATGTTCTTAATATGTATGTGTGTGTGTGTCTGTGTGTGTGATGATTTGAAAATTGGCAAATAATGACACCCAGATGGACCAACTCAGCAGTATTTGTATGTTGGCCCCACAGTGTGTGTATGTGTGTGTTGTGTTATAATATTCTTGTTTTTTGCTTGTGGGTTTAGATGTCAGAATGTAGCAGGACCTTTACTGGAAATGCTGCATTTACACATGCATACACACACATACACACACACATACACTAACACACACACATTAGCTTAATGAGGCCGCTACATATGGCACTGCCTGTGGAATGAACGACAAGATTTTCACACACACAGACAAACACACACAGACACACACACGTAAATGCAGAGCCAAGGTTGCCATGGTAATCACAAGGGTCTCTCATAATCATCACTGATGACAAATGCTGACTACAGACACACAGGCAGTTGGTTCCAAGGTTTGAACCTTTCCTAGCATTTCTTTTTAATCCCAAAATAATATGTTTCACTGTCACAAAGGCCAACAAAGACCACTGAAGTGCTGCAAATTTTCATATAATGTTTCTGCTATTATATGTTGTTATTGTGATCCAACCTAAAGACAGTCAATGGAAGCTTTTACATTTGGCTCTGATCTGCTGCGGTGGAAATGATGGATTTTATATTTTTGTTAGTTCACGTAAAATCCAAAGAAAGGGACATCACAGGACCTGAAACACTGTCGGAGTACTCATGGAGAGAGGAGATGGAGATCTATTTGAAAATGTACTACTTACTCAAGTATTACAGGTCATTCTTACAGTGTTCAGTGATTAGGATCATATCTGATAGAAGAAATAACTATGACATGAAGTCCTCATCTTGCTGGAACTCACTCAGTAGCTCTAGGGTGATACTGGAGAGCAGAGCAAACACATTAACATGCTTCATAAAGTTCCTTTGTTGGAATAATGTGATGCCTCATACGATAATTAGATTTTCTTCGGACCTTGACCTAAACCTGGTTTGCAAACATACACACACATCGTGATAACAGTATCTTTTTTTTTTTTTTTTTTCCCTGCAGTGTTGCAGCATCCGGAGTGGGTTTCATCCTGGTCATCGACAGACGACTGGACCGATGGGCCGCTGTCAAGGCTACCCTGCTCCGCATCGCAGTAAGACCCTGTGTGTGTGTGTGTGTGTGTGTGTGTGTGTGTGTGTGTGTGTGAGAGTGAAGGGGAAAACTGTCTTTCGTGTGAGCACTGATCCATTTGTTTGTGCATCATTTGCTGATGAAGTACTTCTGACTACAAATAGCTGTTTTGGTGTGTGTTCATTACTCTACATGTGTTAATGCTAATGTTTAAACATGGATCTGTGGGTGCAGTTGCTGGTGTCAGCTGTGTGTGTGTGTATAATTTGCTTTAGAGTAATGGATGTTTTGGTCTTTCGTGTGCAATCGCTAGCTTGTACATATGTTTTAGTCGAGTTAGTTTTTTATTCATTATTCAGCTGTGTATAAAAAGAACGTGTACTGGCAACTAGGCGACTGTGTTTTTTCTCTCTGGATATTGAAACGAGGCAAGAGGGGGGGTTAAAAATAGCATATTATGCTGGAGTGGGTGGTGGAGTCTCACAATGTGTGAACATGGTGTTTGTATGTGTGCATGCAATGAGATACCCTCCTGTTGGAGCAGAAATAGAAAGTCTAAACTGTGTGAGCCATTCATCTCATTCTGTTATATTTTTTTTCTTCTTTTCAATGTCGTTGTATCTGTGTGCCATTAGCCTACTAGCCTACTTCTTGGGCAAGTGTAAATCTTTCCCTCCTCTCTAAAATGATCAATTGAGGAGGGAGTAGAAGAGGAAGGATAAAGGATATTGATGGAGGCAATCAGGGAAATGCTTAAAAAAGGAAAGAGGGTAAAGCTAAAAAAGAGAAAAAGCCAAAAGGAGGAGAGAAGAAGGAATCATAATGGCTGCTCTCAGAGGCCCTAAACATGAAAAAGTAAAAAAAAAAAAAAAAAAGTGGTTAAGCTGAGGCATTCAAGAAACAAACAGTCTTGACTGCTCTCTTTGTGATATCATTTTAGTCTAAAATCGTTCTTAACAGAAAAGCAGCAGCAGTGGGTGGATTTTCAAACTTGTAAACAAGACTACAAGAGAAGCATCAAATGACAGATAAAGTATTCTGTGCTTGTTATTTATATTAATAACACTGAGAATACTGAAGTTTAAAAAGTCTTTATTTATTTCTCTAGAATGATGCTGTATCATGTCTCACTATGGCTTTACATAACTTGGTTCATTTATTTTGGTTTTTGGTTTTCTCACCTATCGATTTTTTTTTTTTTTTTTTTTTTGCATTGTCCTCCTTTATTCCATCTGTGAATCACGATTAACCAGCTCTGCCAACATGAAGCTAAAGCTTCACCGCACTCTACACATCTGTTGTTAAGATGCTCATCCTGTATTGCACCGTTTAGCATGTTCAATGTATGCAAATGTATGTAAATATATGGTAATTGGACACTGATTATCATCAAGCTTAATGTTTTCTCTGTGGTATTTCTAAGAAACTGTCCCCACCGTGCCAAGAAGTCATTACGAGGCTCCTTGCTTTAGTTACTGAACTCCACCAGTTTAACCTGTACACACACAAACATCTGTACAATCAAGATACTCCCCCACCAATCATAATGGACTATTCCAGGTCTGCTATCTTATTCCAGTGCAATGGCTCCAATCAGTAGTTGTTTCTTTTATTGCTGTTATATAAATGTGAAAGTGTGAGCAAAACCAAACCAAGATGCATGGAAACTGTTTATATTGATTTAGAACACTTTACCAAACCCCTAACCATCATATAATTTCATATTTTTATCAATAACTGATGACTGACAAGATATTACCATTTGGTTAATGTTATAAGTATTAGTCACAGGTCACATGAACCCTGATTTCCACCTTAAAATCACTATTTTTTCATTTATAACATCAGTATCTGCTTGTTCTAACTCTTGATTGAAGATACATATGTTTTGTTTTTTCCTTGGTCAGACAGACTCTTGTAATTTGGTCTTAATGAAAATAATAAAGTACAACAGCTATGATGAAGTGAGTCTCACACCTCATCATACCCCATAGAAACCCCATGATTCAGAGAGGCAGTTAGAGCAGAGTTTTTCAGCATGGTAGCAGAAGCTTCTCAGCGGGATCTCCCCTCCTCTCTCTTTCATCACTTCTCTTTCCTTTTTCTTTCATCCATCTCTTCACCTCTGGCTTCAGCTTTTGTGTTTCTATTGTCTCTCCGCCCCATGGAGTCTTCCCTTCCCTCACAGCACTTGGAAAAAAAAAAACTGGGAACACTGTAATGTATATTTTTGTTTTAGTGAAATGATATCATAGGGGGATAATTGTTAACAGAGAATAGTTTCCCATTTGGTGCTGCAAAGCAGTTTGGAAGCTTTACCGCTATACTCAGTTTGACCTGCTAGCAGTTAGAGGCTGATACATTTTTTTGGTGATGCTTTTTGTTTACAGTAAGTATATTAATATCTCAAAATGATTGTAATTAGTGATGAACTCATGCTACAGTAGACCTGGCATATTTTAAGGAAGTCCTGGTCATTAAAGTGCCATCAAGACACACAGAAATGTTGCATACCGATGAGATAAAAAAAGAGAGAGCAAGGTGGAATAATGTGTGAAATAGAAAATGTGTAATTGTATAAGAGATCCTATATCACTATCTAAACCAGCAGATTCAAGTAAAGAAAGTGTTTCAAAGACAGGATCCTTAGATTTAGGTTATATCCACAAAGACACACATGGTGGTCAGCTTTAAATCCTTTTTATGTTTCATGTTGGGGGAGTAGAATACATAAAAGCATGTCCATGATGGCAGCAGGCAGCATTATAACTTAACCTGAAGGCATAAAGAGCAGGTGGTGAGTGTGTGTGTGTCTGTCCTCCTCAGTCCCCTCTGTTCGATCCCCTTTGGTAGATGTCCTCATTGGGTACGCCTGCTCTGTCCACCAGCCAATGACGCTCGGTCTTACTGGAGTATGAAGGTCGTCCGTCTTCCCATGAGACAATCTGCTCATCAAGGCCGTTCAAGGTCGCCTGCCTGCCGTTTGCTGGTTTCTCTCTGAAAAGGGGGGAAAAAAAAAAACGGAGTGGGCAGTATTGTTAGAGATTAGTGTAAAATGCAGGCACAGATGCTCTCACACTGCCATGTTGGTTGTCTCACAATGCACAGATGGCGCTGACCTGTAGTGTTCAGTCTTGTGTACATTCTTGCTGTAAATAAAAACAAGTGTGAACTTTGACCTCCAGTCGATAGTCACCATGAAATAAACCGCTCACAAAATTACAGAAACTCCAACAAGAGTCTTAAATAATGTGATTTTCTTTGTAGAAATTAATTACATTAAGCCTTTTAGATTGTTTATTCCACACTTGTTCAGAAAAAGAGTTATGTAAAGGGGTTTTCTAGTGATTTATGATCTTAATCAGCCTCAATCTGTAACCAAAGAATTAAAGCAACAGCTTCCTGCTCGGCAGCATAAATCATATATGTCCAAGTGTCATTACTCATGTTTCTAGTGTCAGTATCCTTTCTTGCTCACAATCTCAATTTCAGTTAGTCCTTGTCTTTTCTGGATGCTTTAACAACAGGCTTCCACTCAGTCTTCCTCCAAAATCTCACTATAGATTCACAATCCCAACACCAGAAATTAATTTGGGTAAATAGGGGTTAATCCACAGCATTTCAGTCAGATAATGATGGGACACCATCCCTTCATCTCTGTTGTAGGGTAATAAATATGCAGTCACTCAAGCATAGAGGAATATTGCTGCAGGGTGAAGACCCAGACAGCTCCATCAGCTGGTGCAAACAACAGGCGTGAATTTGTTACAACAAATACTTTTTTTTTTTTTTTAACACACCAGCTACACTACAGCAGCCTCTGTCGAGATTTAATGTGAATCTCTTTGTCAGAATCTGGACTTTTTTCATGTCCAAAAGCAAACACTGTGATATAGACGGGGTGGGGGGGGGGGGGCTTGAGCAAGTGGAGGGAGGTGATTTAATATGTTGGCAATCCAACTCCCAGGAGAACAATGTGGACGTCATTAGAGGATGTGACTGGAGTGGGCCGTCCTCCCTGCTTCCTCACTGCAAGAATATAAATCACCCTGGTCAACAGAAAAATCTAATCCTTATCATTTATTTATGTGTGGCTTTTATCTTTTGAGAAGTGTGTGTGTATATATATGTGTGTGTGTGTGTGTGTGCATAAGTGTGTATCCGGGGACGTGTATACGCATTAGCATGTCTGTATTCATCTGTCAGGGGACGCACCAAGCCGTGTGTGTATTGTCATGTTAATGCGGAGCTACAAATTAAACCAAGACCTCTAAGGGTTTATTGAATTTAATGGCTTCAAATTACAGATGTATGGCTTATATTTTTGCACGGTGTGTTACTGGTAGAAGGACAATCTGTTCATCGCAATAAAAAAAAAGAGGCAGAAAAATGAATTGCAATGATTCTACTGTTTTTATTCTTTCTCTCAGTATATTATTTGCAGGTGTCATTACAGCAGTAAGGACTGTTTGGGAGCATGTAGTAGAAGTGGAAAATTAAGCGTCTGTTTGGGTGTGAATTGGAAAGGAACCATGTAGGAGTGTTGAGTGTTCCAACCTGGCTGTTTCCATCAACATCACAGCAGGCAGAGGTGTGTGTGTGTGTGTGTGTGTGAGCCAAAATTAAAAGACTGGAAGAGTAGAGTGAAGCTGTAGCACTATCGACACTTTGAGAAGACTCTGTCGCTCTCATTCTCTCTCCCTTAATTTGTCTCAAACACACCCTCTTTCTCTCTGCATCGTCACTCTCCCTTGCATTCCTTCATGCTCTCTCTCTTTCTCTCCATCTCTCTCCATGCATTTTCCAAGGAGACTGGTCTCCATGGCAACGCCGTGCAGGCATTTCATGACTGATGTATGTGTGTATGTGGCTTCGGTGTGTGCAGGTCTCCTTGTAGACTAAATCATGGCCATGTACAGAATTTATTTTGTTACAGATTTTATCATTGCACCGGTTGTGAGTGTTTTTATGGGATGTCTGATCAATATCAGCTTTGTGACGACAATGATGGATGTAGTCAGCAGGTGGCACCATTTTGTAGAGACCAGTTTCTACTGTACATTCATTAAATGTATTAAAACATCCTTCTTAGTGGGTAAAAGATGAGAAAACCTCTTAATATAATACATATCCTGATAAGAACAGACTGTAATTTCTCATTAATTGGTTATGTGCATGAGCAGCAAAAGCTAGCATAGCTAGACACTACTACTATTCAAATTTCATCAGCCTAAAACATAACACAATGTCACAACATCTTGAACATTTCCAATATTTTCTATCACATCTTTACTCTTTTTGTCCAGCCTTTATAAATGGCATCGAAAGATTTCATGGGCTGCGCTTGCCTCGGGCCCTTTGTGTGTGTGTATGTCCATGAGTGTGTGTGTGTGTGTGTGTGCACATGTCACCCTACATCGATTTATGATGCCTAACAGGGCAAGGCAATTCACCCGGGGTTTTAGAGGAAGCTATAACCAATAAAGCCTTCGGGTTGAGTGGCCTCTTGGGCTGTCGTCTGTGTAAAGGCAATTCCACGATTTTAACCTGTTAGTGTGGAGGTGGAGAGACACAAAAACTGCTTATTCTCAAGTCGCAGGATTAATTTTCCTTGTAGCACCGGGTTTACAGGTGTAAGGTGTGACAAGGGAACAACTGTGAAGAAATGTGAGTTTTAGGGGATATTAAATCCCAGAAAAACCTTGTCATGGTTGGTCTCTTTATTGCAGCAGTGGCACAGTGGTTACACTTGTGGGCTCAGTTCAGCTTTAGACTCAGAAGCTGCAATATTAAACCAAGACTTTCTCTACATTTACTTAGTGTTGATAGATAATTCCATTCCTGAATTATAGACCTCATCTCGCACATATTTACAATGGCAAAAAAAGCATATTAAAAACCATCTTTGGTATGCCAAGAATACAATGTAGTTCCTTTATGTTTATATTTGCTGTAATTTAAAAGGTGCATTTGATATAGGCAACTCTCGAATGTGAGGTTTTAGCATTTTTGTTGAGCATGGCCCTTGTAAAGCATCAAAATAAAGGTACCATATGGAGTTTTTGACCATCAGCAGTGCTATGGAACAATGTTTTTACAAGTGGGTCCCTGTTTTGCTTACAACTAGTGCAGTGCCTGTTCAAAACGTGCCTGTTCAGAACGGGCATATTGCTTGGTCTGCGGTATTGCTGCTTGCAGCTCTCTTGACATCGCTCATCCAAACAACTTCGCAGTCAATGCTGTGCTTCCTTGGGTCCTGAGCAATACACCTGCCATGACACAGTTGTGTCCCCTAGCAATGCTAGAGTGTACGCATCATTTGGGAGCAAAAGCTCACAGCGAATGTGAGATAAACTGGCTGCTGTCATTGCTAACAGCTAGTTATTTGGGACTAGGCTATTGACACTACTTCCTTGGGTCACAGCAATATAACTGCCAAGTGTGAAGTCGATCAAATGAACGGTTGTCGAGAAAATCGAAGGACAGACATACATCCATACAGACAGACAGAGACTCCTTCCATTTTAGTTAGATACTATTCCACTGAGTTGGCATACAGTTTGATTATGTGTTTTGGTGGGAAACACTTTTGTTTGTTTACAAGAAAACTCGACAGGGTGCCTTTTTAAGCAAGTTACACATGAATGATGCATGCATACATATATAATTTTGAAAACAGATATTAAATAAAAATGAGGAATAAAAAACCTGCATTTGACAACTCAGCTCCTCTGTTTCTCTCTCAGGGCTCATTTCCAGGGATCTTGCACTTGGTTCTGGTGTTGCGTCCCACTACATTGCTCCAGCGGACACTGTCGGACTTCCTGTTCAAGTACAACAAGGATGAGTTCAAAATGAAGGTGCCAGTATGACTTGTACTCTGCATGTGTCTATGTTTAATCAGTCCCTACATAATGTATGTGTTTCTGTGACTCATTGAATGCATTATTTAGGTCACTGCAACTCCCCCTAGAACTAGTTTTATAAGACTTCATTAAATGGGTTGAACAATGATCTTTACTCTGTTTTAGTGAAATTCACTTTCTGTTTTGTATTTTCTCATGTTCTTTTTTTCATTGCTCTTATCATTTAATAATTATACTTCTTATAATCAGCTGATTGTGTGATTGTTTGTCATTCAGGTGGTGATGCTGAGTTCGGTGACTGAGCTCCACGCCTATATTGATCCAGGACAACTGACCACAGAGCTGGGAGGAACGCAGGAATACTGCCATGACAGCTGGATCTCACATCGCACTGTATGTACTCATACACACAAACACACACACACATACATACAACTGCATTTTGAAGTATATTTTTTGCACATAGGATAGTATTTCACGGTGTGTGAATACTGCTATGCATGTATTTTTGCATCATGGACCTCTGTGTATTTATACTCTGAATGTCCTCCACAGGCCATCGAGGCGTTCGCTCTCATGGTGAAGACCACGGCTCAGACCCTGCAGGCCTTTGGCACTGAGCTCGCAGAGACAGAATTACCCAATGATGCCGAGGCCACCACCAACCTGCTGCACACACACACTCTGAAGAAGGATAAAATGAAGGTCACAGATGCTTTTTTGTCTTTTCTATTCATGTCAGCCAACCATAGGTCCCTCTGTGTTTCCCTCTTTCTCTTACGGATATTTGGTGGAAAGTTTTAGGCAGTTTTTAAAGCCTGGGAAATATATTTGGGTAGTCATTGAAGGCAAATGCAACGTCCAGAGACTTAATATAATTTGTTCAATTTCCAGGAGGACCTGCAGGTGGCACTGTCTCAAGGGGGACGCCTGTTGGAGTGTATCAATGAGCCTCTACAGACAGACCCTGAATACAACATGACCCACGATGAACTAGAAAACTTAGCTACTGTTCAGAGGTAGAGGAAGGGATGAATAGATACATAAATAGATCAAGAAGTTGTCACTGAATGCATGAATGACTCTTCCTCTCCTCTCCTCTCCTCCCCTCCCCCTCAGACTCCTGGGTCAGCTGGACGAAACAGAGACAGCGTTCGATGATTTCTGGGAGCGTCACCGCACCAAGCTGGAGCAGTGTTTGCAGCTCCGTCACTTTGAACAGCACTTCCGTGAAGTGAGTTGAATTATGGGAAATGTAGTTCTTGGACAGATTAGTTTGTGTGCCGATTGCATTAACAATGTGTGTTTTCGTAGGTGCGTGCCCAGCTTGATGTGACATTGGAGCGGTTATCAGGCTTTTCTGAGGTCAGCGTAAGCCCTGTCCATGCTGAGCATGTCCTCCGAGAGCTCAATGGGCATGAGGAAAAGGCCTGTGTAAGACACACACACACACACACACACACACTCACACACACAATCCTGATTCATCCTGCAGCTCACGTGGTTCAGAAAACACATGCTCAACTTTTTCACCTTTGATGCATCCTTGAAGCCATATAGCTAATGATATAATCAATATCATGCCCTATTCCATCCCCCTCACACTGGGATCTAAATGAAAATGGGGAGAGGTGTAGAGAGGGCACCTGTGTGTGCACGTGTGAATTGCACCAGTTCAGTTAGATTGATTACATGATTGACACTCTACATACAATCCCAATATTATTATTATTAGTGTCCAGGTTTTTAGTGGAGAGAATCTTATAAAGATCTAAATGCTATTTCAGAGGCCCACATACTGGATTTATGGTGAGGAAATTACAAAATTTCAAGAGGCTACCTTGCAATTTGCCTCAAAATATCAGCTCTACATTTGAAAACACTGATATACGTCTTAAAAACGCATACATTGTAGAATGGCTGCTTTGCACAATATAAGTGTCCCACTCCATCAAGTAATGAATGCTGACTGAGGAGGAGGAAGAGAGAAGTGGAGGAGGAGGAGGAGTTGTTTCACTGTCAGCGATTGATTGATGATGTTTCCACTGCTGACAAGCCAATATTCTTTATGTAACCTGACTCCGTTTGAAAGCATAATCTGATATTGAGAATAGACATGTTCATCGTGTTTCAACAGGAGGTACTAGACTATGCCCTGTCCTTGGCCGGCGAAGGTGACAGGCTGATAGAAAACTCCCACTATGCTGAGGACTCCATCAGGCCGAAGTGCATCGAGCTGAGAGGAGTGTGTGAGGAGATCAGCTCCACTCTGAGGAGCAAGAAGAGCCTCCTGCTCCGGGCGATGGAGCTGCACCACGCTCTGGAGAAGGTAAGAGTGTGTCAAGCAGTTTTTTGAGATAAATATAAGATTAAGGAACTTTTGCCAGATTTGTTAATCCTATAATGCCTTAATATTTTTCTTCCCAGGCATCACGGTGGTGTGAGGAGGGCATCTTCCTGTTGGCCAGCCAACCAGTGGACCGCTGTCAGTCTCAGGATGGAGCTGAGGCAGCTCTGCAAGAACTGGAGCGATACCTGGACACAGCACCACTACACACCCTCACTGACCGCAGCGCCATCTGCTGCCAGTATGAGGCGGTGCTCACTACTCAGCTCAGGGTCAGTAGGAAGTGGATTTAACAGATTTAATATATGCTTTTCTGACAATGTAATATTTTTTTTTATTTTTATTTTTTTACATGTGATGCCTTATAATGTTTCCTACTGTTGTTATGTTGATCCCTGTTCTCCGTCCTCCATCAGGACCAGATAGAGAAAGTTTTCCAGAAGCAAAGCTCTGTCCAGGAGATGTTCGAGAAGAGACGTGTCAGCCTGAAGAAACTTGCAGCCAAACAGACCAGACCAGTGCAGCCAGTGGCACCAAGACCTGAAGTGAAGTCTCCACAGTCCTCTCCCAGTAAGCCTAGATCAAAAGATACATTTATTTAATGACAGCGCAGCATCTGGTGGTGCCTTGCTAAGAACAGAAACTGATGTAGACTAAGAGTGATGACGGGATAAAAACATTATTTTTTGTCTGTCCTTCAGATCAACAGAGAAAAGAGAGGAGATACTCTGCGGATAATACCATCTGCAAAAAGGTAAATGCATGACCACTGATCAATTAATTGATCGATTAAAGGTTACTATTCACCCAAAAATTTAAGAGAAAGGAAAGTGTACAGTGTGTGGTTTTTTTTATGTATATATATATCTGTGTGTGTGTCCAGGTGGAGTCTCCCGTACATAACGGTAGCACCAGACATGCTTCTCTATCAGAAGAAGAAGAAAACCTGGCAGTGCTGAGACGGTAAGGGGTCAAAGGTCATTCTGTGAGCCATAGATAAGAAAGCAGTGAATGGATATTAATACTGTGATTAGTTTTTGTTCTTTTCTATCACTTTTAAGGTATAGAATACATATTTTATGTACAATAAACTGACATCCAAATACTTCAGTACTGACTTATCTTTGAGTTAGAGAGGTAGGGTTACAGTATAATAGCACACCGGAAAATATATTTTGTTTTTATGTGTTCCAGCCACGTGATGAATGAACTGCTGGAGACAGAGAGAGCGTATGTTGAGGAGCTACTGTGTGTGCTGGAGGTGAGTGATGTTCAGTCAAGTCTGTTCATGTATATTCACCACAACAGGCTCTGTACATGCTCTTTGGTGGTTGTACTCGATGTAATAATGGATGTAATATTAAACTCCAGGGCTATGCAGCAGAGATGGAAAACCCTGCCATGGCTCACCTCATCCCCAGCACCCTGCTCAGCAAGAAGGACGTCCTGTTTGGAAACATGCCTGAAATCTACCAGTTTCATAAGAGGTACACGCAGTTTATTTTTCAAGTGCTTTTGATTATTTTGCTCATTTGTGTTGTGAGACTTGAATAAATGTCTGTGTTTTCAAAATCTTTACTTTGACTTCCTGGTCTAAGCATTGGTGTCATTTATTTTGTCTCCAGGACGTTTCTAAAGGAACTGGAAGCGTACACCGACTATCCTGAACTAGTGGGCCGCTGCTTTTTAGAAAGGGTAAGCACTTCCTGCATTCTGGTCTGGACTTAAGACATATAAAGAGCCAATAGAAAATCTTAATCTTAAAAAGTTAAATCAATGACTAAAGTTATTAATTTTGACAATCTTGCACCAAACAGGAAATGTCTCAACAAACTTTGCAGAAAGCAAACTGTTTATTCTTTACAACTTTGAGTAAAAAAAAGGTGAAATTGTTCCAACTTGTCACAATGTCGGTTTTGTTCTCTCTGTAGATGAAGGACCTGCAGATCTATGAGGCTTACTGCCAGAATAAACCTCGCTCAGAGAGCTTGTGGAGACAGTGCTCTGACTGTGCCTTCTTCCAGGTCTGCCTCTCACCTTTCATGTTTGCACCTCTCGCCTTTTTGAAACCATTTGCCAAATTTATCCTGAGAATATGACAAACAGCATATCGAGTGGATTTTTTTCTGTAAGGGTGATATTGTTCTTTGCCCTCATTAAATGATTTACTTAAAGAAAATAGTGAACGTCAGCTATTATGATTTTAAATAAAAGTGATAATGTTGTATTTCCCTATAAGACTGGAGGAGAATGTGATTAGTGGAGCACATGCTACAAATCCTCACTGCTCTGATCAACAGTTTTCTTTTCATGTTATAAGAACAGTGAAGCTAAATACCTTTTTTTCGTTGATCTTTTGTGAACCAGAAGTGCCAGAAGAAGCTGGAACATAAACTTGGTTTGGACTCCTACCTCCTTAAACCCGTCCAGAGAATCACCAAGTACCAGCTACTGCTGAAGGTGAGCTCTCTTCATGTACCGTATATACAGTATCTGTATGAACATTTATGTAAGACACTGAGTATCTGTGTTTTTCACTTTGTTTTGCAGGAGTTGTTGAAGTACAGTAAGGGCTGTGATGGCTGTGATGACCTACAGGAAGCTCTCTCCTCCATTCTGGGGATCTTGAAAGCTGTGAACGACTCCATGCACCTCATCGCCATCACAGGATACGAGGTCAGAGAAATTACACTGTTTAACTTACTCTGAGAGAAATGCTGTTGTTCAGCTTTAGGAGTGGACTTTTGAATTTGCTCGGTAGAAAGGTTTTTGCCATTTTTTGCCCAAGTTTTTTCAGGTTCAAATTGAACACATGGATCATCTAAAGTTTAAAAAGTCCTATGACCTGACATGACATTTATTGTATTCCAACTAGCAGAAGAGAAGTGCAACTTGTTCATATACAATATACAGTTTTACTTTTAACTTGTTAGTTTGACATGGTTCATAAAATGAAAACTGTTGTTCAGTCAGATTCTCACCAATTTGTAAAATTCTGCATTTTTATCCTGCAGTACTTGGATAACAATAATAGGTCAAATAGTCTTAAAGAAGAAAAATATGTCAAATAAATGTATGTAAAACACTACAGGGTTACCCTATTTTGTATTTTTTCTCATACCGGTCTATCTTTTCCCTCTTTCAGGGTAACCTGTCAGAGCTTGGTCGTCTGCTGATGCAGGGCTCCTTCAGCGTGTGGACAGAGCATAAGAAAGGTCACGCCAAGGTCAAGGACCTGGCCAGGTTTAAGCCCATGCAGAGGCACCTGTTCCTGCACGAGAAGGCCCTGCTCTTCTGTAAGAGGAGAGAGGAGAACGGGGAAGGCTACGAGAAAGCTCCGTCTTACAGCTTCAAACACTCCCTCAGTGTAAGTTCACACTGGTCAGATTTCACTGTAGTCTAAGATGAGGGCTGCAGACTTGTTTGTGCTTAATATTTCTCTCGTCATTCTTCTCTCAGATGAGTGCGGTGGGCATTACAGAGAACGCTAAAGGAGACAACAAGAAGTTTGAGATTTGGTGTAACTCCAGAGAAGAAGTTTTTATAGTTCAGGTAAGGTTACTGAACCTATTTGACCACAAAACGAGCAGTATGGATGATATAATGATGGACAAGTAACCAGTGTTGCTCCTTTTCACTAAAAAGCAACTGTTAGTGCTTTAATAATTGATATTATTTCTCTTATCTAGGCTCCAACACCTGAGATTAAAACAGCATGGGTGAACGAGATCCGCAAAGTTCTGACCCAACAGCTCAAAGCCTGCAGAGGTATTTGTGAACGCTCAGCCACACACGCTCGTTTGTTTTTCTTCTTCTCTGTGTTTGGCACAGCATACCTGTTTGCAATTGTGATAATATGTTGTATATTTTAGATGCCAGCCAGCAGAAAAGCTCAGACTCTGTTTCCCCGACTCCCACCAGCAACAACAGCTCCATCTCCCTCAGGTTGGTGTCATGAGCGTGCACGCAGTGTTTACACACGGCACACACACACAAACACACCTACAATATGCCTTTTATTTATTGTAATGTTTTCTTCCTCTTGTCCCTCCGCAGTCCCTTTCGTAGCAGCACTCAGAAGAACCAGAAGAAGCAAGAGGAGAAGAAGGTGGAACCAAGTCCGATCTCGGACACAAACTCCTCTTCTTCGCCGAAACACAAAGGTGAATGTTTGATTCATGTCGCTTCCTCAAGCACAGACATAAATCTATCAATCAGCCACGGTTGTACATCTTAAAAAGTTTTATCTATGCCCTACTTAAAGCTGCACTGTAATCTTTCACTGATCTGGGCTCTTCTTTTCTTCATCACCTTCATCTCCACGGTTCCTCTATCTGTCTCTCTACCTCTTTTATTTTTATTTTTATTTTGGGCTATATCTCTCTTTTCGTGATTGCCACACTCTCCTCTCTTCTCTTCCTGCCTCCCATTTCAAACCATTGCTTCCAGATGAACCGGTGACCAGTCCGACCACTGACAGGTCCTCAGTGGCTAAAAAGCGTTTTACTTTGCAGGGCTTCAGCAATCTCAAGAGTCCGAAAGGTAACATTAGCAAACCTGACGACATTTCGAAAACAGGCTCACAATGTTTACACCAGTTCAGATTAGTTTTTATATCGTTAAAGCCAGACTATGTAACATATTCTTCCTTTTACAAATGAAAAGTTGAATTTATAAGCAATAAAAAGCATCCTTGGTTAATTAAATACATTAAGGAGTTATGCTGCTACAGCCTTACTTGGTCTGGTATGACCATTAGCTCATGATTTAGATAGATATTGATGTATCTGACCCTATTGAGTCAGTTTGCTGACTTGATGATTCCTCTCTACATTCAGTTAAATTAATCTTAACATTACATAATTATTAATTTTAGTATAATGGACTTACAAGTGTTGTTTTTATAATTGAGACCAATATGTGTCTATCAACAGTACATCAGCAATTCACTAAATAATTAAAACTCAGTTTAATCAGCCTTCACCATGAGCTGAATGCATGATCCTACAGTAGTTACTCTGCTGCCTCCTGGTGGTAGAAGTGTTACATTGCTCCCGGTCAGGTGCAGCAGTTCCCACCAGATACACCACTAGAACTTCAATAGCAATAGAGAAAGTTACTCTGATACTGTATTATAATGTCTAATAGACTTCTTTAAAAGTAATATGTGGCGTATGAGTGACTTCATGAGGTTTGACCCTGAATGAAATGAAAAACCTCCTGAAATGAGCATGAAATTCATACTTAATAAGAGGAAACAAATGAATGTGAGTTATTTGAAGATATAAGTAGTATCTCACTGGATTAGATCATGAAAGTGTTAAATTCTTGCTTCTCTGCATTTGTTTCTTCACTTTTTTTCCTCTTCTTCTTCCTTCTCTTTACTTTTTTCTGCCTGTGTGGCCAGGCTCAGCCCTGAGCCCCGAGCATGGCTCCAAACGCCACTTGGTCAAGAGTGACCCCACTCCGTTTGGGTTCAAAGGTATATTGTCGTCCCATCATAGGGGGTCCGTCTTAATTCTAGAGGGCGTCAGTCCATTTTTCATCTTCCCATCCCTCAACATTACGGTGTGCAACAGTCTTGTGTGTAGATCTCACATGTGTCTCTGGATTCGATGTTTTACCAGATATTAGTCCACCAATAGAAACTGTTCTTCATCCTTTCATCCTCCATTTACTATTAAAATGTCCTAAATCCAGTTGCATACATTTGGAGCAGTGAAATGTCTCTAAAAGTCTTTTTTTTTTGACTTTCTGAGACATGCAGATGCTCTGTGATATATTTTTGTCCCTGAACACTGCAATTTGTCATGTGCATGCCCATTTATTTGCCTTCATCCACAGGTCATCATCATCACTGAGCTACGAGTCTTTCATTTGTGGAGATGATGTGTCCATTTTCATTGAGGAACACTTGTTTGTGTCAGAATGATTATTGTACTAACTCCTATTCTTTACTAACCTTTCCTAAAGAACAGCGTCACCAGTTTCACACACAGTCACTGATTTGCTGGCTGTTTCTTCTTGTCTAGAGTCGGCTCCCCATCACACTCTGAGCAGAGTCAAATGGATGAGTACCTCTAGTCTGTTACAGAGCAAGCGGCGAGGTACAGAGCCGCTCTGAGGATCAGCCACTGTGGGTGTTTGCTGTAGTTTGTAGTGATGATTGATTTTACAAGAGGTAAAGTGTAGCAAAAGTATCCACTTTCCAAGTCATTTAGCTTTGTATTGAGTCTTATTGTCTTATATTCCATTGGGGAGAGAAAATTCTTTTTAAATTGATGATAACCTACTTTTTCACTTGTTTTAGAAAGATTTTAAGTCTCAATTCAAGACTAAATGACTAAATTTTTGCAAGATGCCTACTCTACCTCGAATCAATCATTCTCTCCTCTGCTATTATTGGGTGTTTGGGGTTTGTTGTTGTGTGGGACGGAGAATAATGTGAGTAAGAAAAAAGCACACAAAGTAAGTAAGGCTGGCATTTCCAGTGCACCAGCAGTCAGAACAGTGCAGTTCATTAATCCATCTGGTTAAAATCTCTGATTCCTTGATTCACTTGTGGTTTATTTCCTTGCTGTGTTTCACTGGGATGATGAGAAATTGCTGTTTTTGACCTGAGTGGGATCTCTGGGTTTGTGGTTTTTGTGCTCCTCGTGGGAGATTTATGTGTGACTGTGACCCTCCTTCCATGTGGCATTCTGTTTCCTCCTGGTAAAATGTACCTTCATGTACCGTGTCTGTTTTCCGATGTTGATGGAAAAAATCTTGTTTCACTGATTTTCCAACCATGAATATGCCAAATTTACATTCTGAGAAGCACAATGACCCCTAGGAGAGCATTTCTAGAGCTTGTTTTGATTATGACTTCTACACTTAAAATCCAAGTGTTCCACTTTATCTACATAAGGAAACATTTTAATGCCACATGGAGTATGAGTCTGTGCGTCTGGGTGTGGTTAAGATTCAACTCTACATTTCCTTAAGTCACTTACCACTATTCCTCTTCTC